>NC_133114.1:1634760-2834760 GCF_022965805.1 Primulina eburnea
CCCGTGTTAAAACAACCACTATCCGAAATTGTGCTAACCATTGCTATCTCACAAGGTTGGACTGGGAAGCAAGTTGATGGTCATAACGCTTTTCTACATGGTCATCTTAACAGAATCAGTATTCATGACTCAAACCTCCAGGGTTGAAAGCAATCATCCGAACAAGCATCTCGGTGTAGACATGCAAGGGCACTTTATGGTCTCAAACAAGCTCGCGAGCTTGGTTGGTAGACTTCGTCGTCTATGTTATTACATGGATTTATGAGTTAAGCTGACGAGTCCTGGTTTATTAAATTTACGGCTCTTCGGCTCTCTATGTACTTGTTTAAGTCGATGACATCTTACTTACAGGTACATAACCAAGACGCCGCTTGATGCTATATTATTAAATTGAACTCTGAATTTCTATCTCAAGAAATTTGGTGAATTGTCTACTTTTGGGCATCAAGTTGTCAAGTCTGCAGGCGGTTCTATTCTTCTAACACAATCTAAATATGCTCGAGGACTTACTCCTTCGTACAAAGATGAATGATGACAAGCCCTTTCCTTACTGCCAATGGATATGGTGTTTGAAATTATCTTCGGCCGATGATGCCTCATTTTTGGGATGCTATTACTCTCTATCGGAGTACGGTTGGGGCGCTTCAATACTTGACGATTACTCGTCCTGACCATGCATAGTGTCAACAAAGTCTGTCAGGTATGCAATCTCCATATCTTTATCCAATTGGAAGCTGTCAAACGCATTCTTCGATATTTTGAAGGCAACTTCATTTTGGCATCTCTTAAAGATCCTGATCTTTCTCTGCAAGCTATTGCGATGCTGATTGGGGTAGGGTAAGTGCCCTGATGACGTCGTTCCATGTCTGGATTTGTTGGTTTCTTGGCAACGCCCCGATATCATGGAGCTCTAAAAACAATCGTGTTTCCCGTTCCAGCACAGGAGGCTGAAATATCCAAGCCTTGCCTAATGCTACTGAGAGTTACTTTGGCTTAAATCCCTCTTATCTGAAACTAAATCCCTTTAAAGCGTCACCAGTCCTAGGTGTGTGTTTGTGACAATATCAGACAATTGCGCTTAGTTCCAGTCCGGTTACTACATGCTCGAACTAAACATCTGGAGCTCGATATCAACTTGTCAGAGAAAAGGTGTTACCTCAAGGAACTCGTTTTCAGTATGTTCATCTTTGCTCAGGTTGCTGATGTATTTACAAGCCATTTTCTGCGATCACGTTTCATCATCTTAGAACAAGTACAGGAGTGGAAAATAATACGACCTGCTGAGCTTGCGCGGGGACAGTTAAGGAGAGAACAGAAGCCATCAATTAGAAAAGACCAATAGCCCATAAACCAGATCAAGCCTCAAAGACGAAGCCCAAGTCATGAGAAGCCATCACCAAGAATAACATAAAGTTGTTTAGTTGTTTTAACAAAAAGAGTCAGGGTCATGCTTTATTGGTTATATATAGGATAAATGTATTCGTGTACTAAGACTTTTCTAATGAGGAATAAAATTCCATTCGTAATTTTCCTTTTTGTTTTCTCTAATTCCACGATCCTCATTCATTATTCGAATTCTCAAGCATGCCCACCCTTTTCGTGGCAACACCAATCATTTGTGACGGTGCCTTGATAATGGCGAGAAAAGAAAATAACATCAATCCTCATGAGTGCATAGAAGTTGTATGAGTCGATTATAATAATAGGAAACTAGACTTTTGAAAGACAACAGGGAAATTCTATCTACATTGAAAATGAATTTTCCTCGATGATGGCTTCGGGTCTTTTGTTTAATAGATACTGGAGGTAAATTCATTTTCTTACATAAATATAAGAAATGAAATAATTTGAGGATGTTATTTCTTAGAGCGGTAGTAATTTTATGGACGGGATCCACAAATCTGTATCTATGAGCTGGGTCAACCATATCGATATTACAAATAAAAAAGACAATACTCTAGCATAAAAAGTAAATTTTTTCTGGATGACCCAAATTAATAATTCGACCCACGAATTGATCGGCGTGAGAACTTCTCACAAGAGTTTTTGTGTTTTTAAATAAATAGTTGAGTAAGATTTTTGAAGAGACAGTCTTACGAAAATCATAATCTATTTTATAATAAAAATGTATTGAGTTGACCTAAATAGAAGGATTTGTCTCACAAATGTATTAAGAGACCATTCACAAGCAATTTTTGTGAATTTTTTTATGAGGACAAAGTTTTCATATTATAGTAAAAAGATTCAGTAAGTTCAAAATTACTTATGTTTTAGCATAATCTTTCTTAATGTCATGAATTCAACTTTCAGTGAGAAAAAAGAAAACTAAATAGTTATTGTATATTATGTCACGGTTTTCTATAAATTTAAAAAGTACAGAACATCGAGGAAAGAAGAAAGTAATATGCGACAAATTTAGATCAGTTGATCTCAAATTCTTTTATCCAAACACATCCTAGAAGGTATCGACCAAATCATGTGAAGCATGATGAGTATTAAATATAAATATGATACAAAATGTACTTAATACACAATGCTTTAGAAAATTGAAATGCTTCCCACGTGCCGTCATTAAGTCTCTCTTAGCGTGGTTGTCTTCATATCAGCATGCTCTTTGTGGGTCTTTGCAATGCTCTTAAATAGTAGCCCAAGTGGGGCCAAAGCCTCCTACATGTATTTCTTGCTTTTAGTGCAATCAAATATACTCATGCTCACTAAGTAAAATCTTTACTATCTCGGTCTTTGTACTGATCCTCTTACTTTTGCAGCAGCATTTGGGCATTGACAACCAACGCCCGAATTCAGAACGTTCGACCATCTGCATCGGTCCCGCTTCGAGCATGCCTAAACCATTCTGCCACCTCGGGTTTCCATGTATAGGAGGATTCAAACAGATGCTTTTAGGCCAACAAGTCCGGGACATAGCCCTGGAATGGGGTCACAACGGGCCTCCCCACGACGGCAATAACCAATAGTCGAAGGCTGACTACAATGATTCGACGAAGCGCCAAGGTGGATCACGATTAAGTCACGTTTCTCTCCCCGAAAACATTACCACTCCCGAATGATATTTTCTGCAGCCCCGTTCGACACTAGAATTTACTTTCATCACGTGTTCTATCGCTAATCTCCTCTAATTTACGTTGTTTTGCATGAAGAAAATAACCGGCAATCTACGTAGTGTATATATTTTGCATCGGCCTTGGGCAGACCATCTTAGGGTAGCTCGATTCTGGAAACAACTCAGTGCAACACATGCATCATACACACAGATAATAGTGTAGGTAACTTCGTCCCCTAAAATAGTTATTGGGACCAAATACAATAATGTACGATTAATAAAAAACATGTATACTTATTGTACGGAATCTAATTCTACTCCTAGTCAGATTGTTGATTACATGGTTTTACAGTTTAAGTATTTCAAATTATAATACTCAAAACAATTTATATGGTCCTTGGTAAATATTATGCACAAAAACTCGTTGTCTATACGTCGTCACGGATCAATTTCGTGAGTCGAACTATCTATTTGGTGTCACCTGAAAAAAATTACTTTTTATGATAAGAGTATTGACTCCTTTGGTATTGTGAATATTGGTGGGTTGACCAGTCTCACCAGAGCTAAAGATTCGTTGAGTGGACAGGTCTCACCAAGAACCCTGCCCCTCTCACACTATTATGTTATAAACTCAACCAGAAGAGTCAGTTATCTCAAAATCACTTGTCTATGAGTGGGTAAACCTGGATTGGAGTTTATAAGCTTGATTGGGATTGGTTTTATTCATGTGAGCTGAGACATTGTTACTGTCAATTCATTGACCAACGCGATGAAAATTTAAGTACGTTATTTTTTGAATCTGTAGTAAATTTTAATTCCATTTTTAATTTGCAAGTCCATTTAACATCCTTCTTTCTAATTGAAAAAAAACCCCATCACTTGATCATGTTTCTTGAGTAGGATGCCTTTAAAATTTCATTTTAATTTTATGAAACTACACGAGGCTTTTTCTTGTCATCAAAATTCTCGAAAGTTATTCTTTCGTATAATAATTTGATTGTATTTGGATTGATGAATCAAATCATGATAACAAATCATTTGTTTCATAACGACGTCACTCAATTGTACAATGAATTTCCATATCATATTCAACTTAGTATTTTCGATAACACTGTACTGGATTTCAAATAATTCAAAACGGCCTTATGTAATATTCTCTTATAAAGACGCCACCCTATTCAATGTCATATGTTCTGAATTAATTTCGTTGTGGACCCGCGATTCGACGAAACTAAGATTCAATATGAGCAAACACCTTTATCACAATAGGTCAGGCCCCACTGAGAAGAACATTTACATATGTTTCCATCGTGATATTTTGACGGCACAACAAAGATGTGAGGATTTTTTTGGTGCATTAATCAATTGAAATCTGTACTAGTTTGAAACCTCTCCAATATTATAAAGAAGCCATCAGATATATTATTTTGAAACCAATAAAGGAACATAATGGATTACAACACTTATTGTATTGTATTTATTTATTTAGTTTATCGCGCTGGCAACACTCTTTGCACTAATCTTAGACAAAAAATTGGTGATTTTTGTTATGGATCTTGATACTGACAATCTAAAATCTCTTTGTCAAACAAAAGAATCAGCACAATCATGGCACTTAGGTTAATAAATTAAAACAAAAAAAAAAGGCCAACGAAAACACTATTCACCACTTGAACTTCTATATTCCTAAGTGGGAAACATATAATACTATCGTATTATATTTGAGTGTAGAACTATTTTAAGAGAGAAAAAACGTCTGTGTCATATATTATAGATAGAGTAGGTCTTTATGTGAAAGCGTCTATCACGGATTTAACGATGTGCCGCACCGGCCGTCAACCCCTACCATATTCACAATAAAAATAGTATCTTAGCTTAAACAAGTATATTTTTATGGATGACCCAAATAGAGATTGTCTCACACAAAATACGACCCACCCGTGAGATGTCTCACACAAGTTTTTGTCATATTGATAAGATCTGAAGCAATTAGTCTCAAACCTGATAATATTAGTACTTCATATTAAGTTGATAATAAGTTCTTATTATATAATATTGGATATTTAATGTGTTAATCATTCGAAAAAAATTGTGGCACAATGTATTGATATTCTTCGAACTGTCAAGTAGAAGTATTTTGTGGTCCAAAATATGTGGAAAACAGAACAGGAATATGCCAGGTAACCAAACAAGTGTTGTGGTTACAGTTGAGCTAATGTATAAAAACCAGCAATCAGTAGTTGTAGAAAACAATAATATAATGTTTAAGTAATCAAACCGAGGGCCTGTAGCTTGTACATGTTCCTTAAAACGATTCGTCTCCTCCGATATGTGTTTCGAAGTTTCGCGGGACGCTATTTTCCCAGGATTACAACGGCAAATCAAATAGTTAACAGCACACAAGAACTATGGGCTAGCGAACAGAATCAGTACCTGAACTTTATCGTGGACGGGAGCAAAGAAGGAAGTACTGTAGCAGAACAGTACTGGAGCAGAACAAGCCAAAATAATTTAAACTCTATCATGAAGCATAAGATGATTTGCAACCCTGTGCATCTGCGCGCGTGAGAGAGAGCTAGTGCCCTATGACCAACCGCATGTTACACCTCCATAAAGTGTAACACAATATAAACTTATCGATATACCACTTATTTTTTCCAATGTGGACCAAACTCCCACCTTTCCAAATTTCCATTATCCACATGAAAAGTCCAAAGCATAAAAAGCCAACCTTAGTTCCAAACAGTTATCTACGAAAAATACCCGAGTTAGTTTTCGGTTAAGCTTAAAGCTTTAAATGTAAATGTTAATGAGTAAAAAGATTATATAGTGGGTTAAGATAACGTATTCGAAATGGTGGCACGATACCAAAAATGATTTATTAAATTCATACAATTATTATACCAAAATGGCTGGTATGTGTTCACTTCTAATTCAACTGTATCGAGCTACTCAAGGTCATTGGATTGGTGCGTAGCCGATATTACCATGTAACATCGAACTAAAAAAAAGTTGATTGCCATGAAAACAGTCGAGATCCGCGAGTAGCTCGACTACTAGACTCCGTTTGCACCAAGATATTCATGAGTCGGTTCGAGTAAGCGAGCTATCGCAGCATATATATCATATAATCTTCCCATATATATCTATATAGACTATATCATTATATTTAAATTTTTAAAAATCATTTTAACAAAATTTGAAATGAGTCCGAGTAGTTAATTGTTTGTTTCAAATCAGCCTCGATTTGACTAGATTGTATCTCTAATTAAAATAAGTCAATAGCACGACGAGCATGTCATGATCATTTGCTTACAAAGATAGGTGGTAAATAAGTAAGCGATGTCACATCAAAAGAAACATCAGAAAAACTTATTATCATCAATAGAATAACCACCCTTTGGATACAGCTTTTTAAGCCTTTTCATTTTAAATTTGAAGATAGATAACAATCGCGCTCAATGTCCCTGCCGTATACATAGTAAAATTATGATGATTGGAATATCACTATCTTTATACTTGATTTGTATATCTTTAAAACCAAAAAAACTCCAGATCAAGTTTGTTAAATGAAGTCTTATTTTGATCATATTACATTAAAAAAAACTTATTACAAATTAATAATTTTTTTTAAGAATGATCACAATCGACTTATTTCACGAATATAAAAATGTGAGACCGTCTCATCAGAAATCATATTATCTTTAAATTAAAAGATTCCTACACAAAACAAAAAAATCTCACAATTTGAGTGTATATGTAGCTGACTATGTAATATGCCATAATCTTTTTTTTTTTTTTTAGAGATTTTCTTAAATAGACTTCGACATAATTTACTATAATCAATGTTGACGTTGTCAGTTTAAATGAATTACCAAAATAAGAGCTTTTGATCATAGTCAAAGTACATATATATCCCCTTGCATTAATTTAAACTAACTATTCATAACAATTCTTATCCAAATTCTTTATTTGATTTCCGCAATTTCCGAATAAATCTGATGAATTCTCAGCATTTGGAATAGAGTGGTGAATTTGAGATAACTCTTTGTCAAGTGCATTTATGTATTTTATTTGTTTTGAGATGTTGTCTGTGCATTACTCAAAAACGTGTTCGCATGGACAATAAAGTAGAGACTTATTGAGACAATCAGGATTTTTTGTTATATTGTAAACATAAACATTGATTGTAATTATTGTGTTTCCTAACCATGGTGATTTGGGTGATTTGTTTATATTATTTGCATGAGCAACAATCGTACATAAAGTATTATAACCGTGGTTAGTTTCTATGCACTAATTCAAACTAAACAATTATAATTTTATTAAAAATG
Source organism: Primulina eburnea (assembly GCF_022965805.1). NCBI lineage: Eukaryota > Viridiplantae > Streptophyta > Magnoliopsida > Lamiales > Gesneriaceae > Primulina > Primulina eburnea. The sequence goes on from NC_133114.1 coordinate 1,642,156, forward strand.
TTATTGATATAGTAAGAAGTTATTTAAAAAAAAATTTATTATATATAACATTAAATATAAACGAATAAATGTAAATCAACTCTAAAGAGAAATAATAGATAATTAACAAATGAATCACAAAATGGAACATGTTTCATAGAAAAAGTGTATGTTTAGGAATTTTGTTAATTAATAAGACATGATGCCAAAATGTGTAATAAAGAAGGCCATTTTTGAAATATGACTTTGAAAGGACTAGAATTAGTCAATTCTCCTTTTTTTTCCTTCTATTATTAATGTCGTATATTCTTTAATCTTTTTTCTCGATAGTTTTTTCTCAACACAAAAATTTCTACGATCTTATATTCATTTTGTTGAAAGAATATTCAATCTGACCAATTTGAATGAAAAAGTATAGTTTGTTCATGTTAAAAAATTTATATTTTCATTTCGATTGAATCAAAAATTGATCCGTCTCACTGAATAGATATGTAAAACCATTTAGACGTAAACCTATTTTTTTTCCCATACTATCATACACAGCTTGATCCCAGAGCATTTCGGCACCCCTCATTGGTTATCTTTTTTTATGTATAGAAAAAAAAAAATTATAAGGTGGGTGTTTGGACTTGGTCGGTGAGTCAATCCAATGATTAGTCATGTGTTGTGGTACACGTGATAGGATAACATGTGATTATATCATAATGAAAGTGAAAGATAAATAAGGAGTATGATATTATTTAATGTTTGTGTATGATTTAATAAGATGTTTGAGTATAATTTATATATAGATGTAATGACAAAATTAACCTTATATAAAATTTTATAATTCAAGTTTGTATGAGTTATAATATCTGTTTATAATAAATTTATCAATTTCAAAATCGACAGTTTTTATAATTAAATATAATTTAAAAAAATTGATTTGGACAATTTAAAGATCATTGATTTTATAAAGTTTAAGCAAAAAGAAAGAAAAAACAAAAAAAACTAATTAGGTAAGGTCTTATAAATTGTAGAACTACGGTGACACTTTATAAAACAAATGAAGATACTCAAAAAATTTTGAAAAAAATTAAATTAATATGGTATTTTCTAAAAAAACCAAATACATACAATAATAACAAATTAAAAACCAAACGTGTTCTAAACCGATTTCCTATCAAACGATAGGGTTTAGGGATTTTTATTATGTTGAGGGCAATTAAGTCATTTATGGTCTTTTTATCATTAAATTAAAATTATCAAATCTCAATAAAAAAGATATTTTATCCTTGTATCATGAACTTTATAAAAAAATACCAAACGTGAGATATAAAAAGATTATTTATCAATCTCTTTATACAGTGTACCAAAACTATACCTAATTGATCATCTAATCTTCTTTCCGTTTGCAACGAGCCCACAAAGTCCTTAGGCCCATGGAAAAGGGTTTGTCAATCACTATCGCATAGGAGACTGTTTTCCAGACATGTCCTTCAACCTTTTATAACTTTATCGATCCTAAGGTTATATGTATTTGTTGGATAAACCCAAACTACTCTTAATAAAACTATAAAAAATACTTCATCTTCATTTAATCGTTAAGGTAAGATCACTGAGAGGATAGCAAGAAATTATTCTCTTTATCTTTATTATTTATATGTTGTAATTTTTAAATAATCATAATATAAAAAATTTATTATAAAATATATTTTAAAACTTTTTATGTTAATATAAAAATTCACTGGGAAGAAAAAGGATGAGAATATCCTCAAATTATGGTAATACTACGCGCATGAATAGTTGTACCTTGATGAAGCTCCTGCATTGACGTCTTCTCTGTCCTGTCTTCGCCGACACCACACGACACACGTGGCTTCTAGCTGGACTGATAATCCCCAAATCCAAACCCTAAACCCGATTAACCCTCCTGAATTACCTTAATCGAATGGTTCAATCAAGGGAGAAATTTATTATCAAATTTTTCCATTTCGATCTGAGATTGATTCCAAAATTTCCGCTTTGGATAATTGAGAAGCTGGAGCAGCTAAAGAATATCGGACGGGAGCTCGCAATGGGCTCCCAAGGGGGATTCGGGCAGTCTAAGGAGTTCCTAGACCTCATCAAATCTATTGGAGAAGCACGATCCAAAGCTGAGGAAGACCGCATTGCTTCTGCGAGAATCGAGATGCTGAAAGCCCGATTAGCCAGCCCGAATACCTCGAAATACAAGCTCAAAGAGTACCTCATTCGCTTACTCTATGTGGAGATGCTGGGTCATGATGCTTCGTTCGGATACATTCATGCTGTTAAAATGACACACGATGAGAATCTGCTCTTGAAAAGGACTGGGTATTTAACAGTTACTCTGTTTTTGAACGAGGATCATGATTTGATTATATTGATTGTGAATACGATACAGAAGGACTTGAAGAGTGATAATTATTTGGTTGTTTGTGCGGCATTGAATGCGGTTTGTCGGTTGATTAACGAGGAGACTATTCCTGTGGTGTTGCCGCAAGTGGTGGAGCTTTTGGGGCATCATAAAGAGGCAGTGAGGAGGAAGGCTGTGTGATGGCTCTTCACAGGTTCTATCAGAGGGCTCCTGGATCTGTTTCCCATCTAATTTCCAATTTCCGCAAGGTAATCCGTGTGTAGAAAATTGTCTCTACATGTAAACATGATTTGAGTGGGCATTGACGTTTTGCTTATTTGTGTTCAATACCGCTCTGTGTGACGTGGCTGTCCTTTTGTAATTTATTTCCAGAATAGTGAGAGTCTTGAGACTCGTGGATGGAGATGTTCCTTGTCAACAGTCGAGTGGTGTGTTTAGTGCATGTTTGGTATGCTACTGGGTGAATGTGATGCATAAACTTGAAATCAATTGTTGAAATTTGGTTGCATGCGGATGGGCATGATTTGAATTAAGTGGTAAATTGTGATGCTATCTCTTTTATAACAATCATCATGTGATAAAAATGATAATACAAAAATGGCCTTAGTTTTATCCAACAAATATGCGGATAGAGATCAGTAGATGTGTGAAGTTTGATTGCAAGGACCATGTATATGATAGAGTAAAGATTGTCGTGGAGCTTCACACCACGCACGTTGAATGGTAACTTCAAATGGTGATATGGTTGGAGGTGGAATGTTGACCTTTATTAATGGTGGTATCCAAGTGGAAAGAGTAGTAGAATCTGACGTGCATTTTGCGTGCATAATGATGCAAAAGGAAAGGTTGACTCAGTAAACCGGACATGCCTAGAAACATATTTTTTATTTGTGGATGGGTCATAACAAGAATATGCACTTTGAGTAAGATAGTATCCAAGAAAAATGCATGGTTTTGAATGTGATACAAGTTTGTGAGAGGAATATGGACAAAGCCAAGGATAGCACAAACAACCGAAGATTTTTAGTTTTGAATAATTGGGTGTTGTACCAAAAAAATTTCACAAGGAGACAAATATTGTAATGTAGGAGTTGGCATGCGATTGATCAAATGAACAGCAGTAGCAAAGGCATGAGGCCAAAATGTTAATGGAATGGAGGCATGAGCTAGTAAAGTAAGACCTGTTTCGACAATGTGATGATGATGCCGCTCGGAGAAACTGTTGTGCTCGGGGTGTGTGAGGTGGAGTAGTAAAATGAGAGATACCATTGAGAATTAGAAATCTGTAAGTGCAATATATTCACCACCATTGTCCGAATACAAAATATTGATGTTAGAAAATACTTGTTTGATGTCTCTGTCTATAATATATGATGAGTGCTATGGTACATGATGATTTTATTTAAGACAGACGTCATAACATATGCACATTCAGAGAGAAATATTGTCGGTTCCTGAAAGTCAAAATTTCTGTTTTCTGAACAAATAGTGTTGTTGCAGCGGCTTTGTGACAATGATCCTGGTGTTATGGGGGCAACTCTCTGCCCACTCTTTGATCTTATCATGACCGATGTTGATTCATATAAAGATCTGGTTGTTAGTTTTGTAAACATTCTCAAGCAACTAGCTGAACGCAGATTACCAAAGAGTTATGATTATCATCAGATGCACGCGCCATTCATTCAGGTGAGTTCTGATTTTGTTTGTCACCATACGTCTCTTCCTTATTGTTTATACATTTCTTTTTTCTATCACAACACAGGCTAGTATTAATAGCCAGTTTTCTTTTTCGCGGTATTGATGTTCTTTTAATGCATGCCTCTTTGAAGTATATTCGGAAATCGGAATGTTGCTCGTCCACCTTTTTCATGCTGGGATTCTGTTTTTGACTTGTTGATTCTTTATTTTAACCCCCAAGAGCTCCCCTTTTGGCCTGCATTTTTCCCGTTTTGTTGATTTATTCTCCTAAAACATATAGTTTGTGATCTTTCCACAGATTAAACTGTTGAAAATTCTGTCTGTTCTTGGTAGTGGTGACAAAAAGGCCAGTGAACAAATGTATGCTATGGTTGGTGACATCATTAGAAAATCTGACTCAACAACTAATATTGGGAACGCTATTCTTTATGAATGCATTTGCTGTGTTTCCTCATTGCACCCAATCCAAAGTTGCTCGAAGCCGCAGCTGATGCCATATCAAAATTTTTGAAAGTATGATTTCTGAAACACATTTGATCGTACCATTCTGTATTATTATTTCTGGATATTATTTAACTAATTGTCTCCAATGGACAGAGTGATAGCCACAATCTGAAATATCTCGGTATTGATGCTCTTAGTCGATTGATAAAGATAAGCCCCGAAATTGCTGAACAGCACCAACTGGCTGTCATTGATTGCTTAGAGGTGAGAGTGTGAGACTTACCATTTTATTTTTTGCCATATGGGCTGGAGCAACTTCTTATTTGACCTCAAGAAAAAGATATGGTTGTATTGGTCCATTTCTTCAGATTTCATGCTCTAACTTTTCTCAGTGGTCTTATTCAATTGAATCTGGTTGGTACTGAATGTAAAATAGAGATGCTCTCTGTTTCCTGGTACTTTTTAGAATAAATGTAATGGATGTATCCTCCAAATGTGTCTTTCCAAATTTATCTAATGGATTAGGGCATAAGGCTGAGAAAAACAATTGAGCATTTCTATATGCATCTTCACACTATATGTAACTCATTTCACAATGTGCAGTTATGAAGGTTGAATAACAACCCCTGTGCAAATGATTTTCGTTATTTGGGAAAAAAATAACGGTTTTCTTTTGTAGTTTTCTTAGTTGCCAGTTGGTACCTAATTCGTATAACCTCTTTTTTTTGTTGGTCTTTACGGGATTACTCTATTCCACATGATGGAGAATAGTTGGCCACACATCTTTTATTTAACTTAGTATTTATGTGCTAGAAGGTTTGTTTTGATTGATATAGTGTTTCATTTGAACTTTGCTCTAAGTTCTGGCATGCTTCATGATACAGGACCCTGATGACACCCTAAAGCGCAAGACATTTGAACTGCTTTACAAAATGACCAAGTCGTCGAATGTTGAAGTAATTGTGGACCGTATGATAAATTACATGATAAGCATCAATGATAACCATTACAAAACTGAAATAGCATCTAGATGTGTCGAACTTGCTGAGCAATTTGCACCGAGCAACCAATGGTTTATACAGGTAATCATACCGACTTGTACAGCTGCTTGATTTGTCCTCACGTGCTATTGATTTTGAGTGGTTTTTAATTCTCTGCTTCTTTGTCATATTTTATTTTCCAGGCTATGAATAAAGTGTTTGAGCATGCAGGGGACGTGGTTGACGCAAAAAATGCACATAATTTGATGAAGCTAATAGCAGAAGGATTTGGAGAGGACGACGGCGCTTCTGATAGTTTGCTTAGATCATCTGCTGTATGTTTTCTCTATGAATCTGTTTCTTATTCGGGTGCACGTACTTGTATTTGTTTTAAATAACCGTGTTCTATTTTAGTTAGCAAGAACAATTTGCATATTGAAATGATTGTTCTTATTGATTGACAGTTTGCTATTTATCTTTTACCTTTCAGCATTTTCTATTTTTTTAAACACGAGACTTGTTGGTATTCTTGGAAAGCACTATGTAGCTTTGCATGAGATTATGACGAGATTAGTTAGGTTATTCCCATGCAATATGCATGTTGAAATTACATTTTATGTATTTTTTGGTAATGGTGAGATTATTATGTTTAATGGATATGTTCAGTGGAGGAGAATGGTCTTCTTCTTTTGAGAATATCACAGATGGAATTATGGAAAGTCGTCAACTTGAAATATCATTATCCCATTTAAGTCTTTAAAAATGTATCTTGTGACTTTTTAATAACTATTGAGCCCAAATTACTCAATCATCTTACTAGTTTCCAGTGTCATCACACTACTAATCATGTGGATTTAGTTACTAAAGTTACATTGTGAGCTTACCAGTTTTCGGTACGTGATGTATGACCATATTAGGAATACCGTCCGAATCAGGAAACTGTGTCCGGATTTACCTCGACTTCATTTTCATAAACAATCTCTATAATCTTGTTGAACTTTTTGGCCTTCCTTTTTGTCTGGTCTTGAAGAGGAATCAAGGATAGTGGGGATAAAATCAGGAAGATTTAATGCCATTGTCCTACATCAGCAGGAAGTTAAAATTGTGGTTGATTTATAAATGTAAACTACACGACACTTTCATAAAAACCACTGACTATGTCTTTCTAAACAGTTGATTTAGTTTGATCAGTCAGTGTTAACATAGTTTCAAGGGATGCTTTCTCGCAGGCTTGAGGGTTTGGGACACCAAAAGAATCGATGATGTCAGTGTGATTTAATTTAAATTTCTAAATTGAAAGCAACCTTTTGTCTCCCTTAAAGTTTTAGGCGCAGCTTGGTAGCTCGAGTGTTTTTAGGGTCAGACATCTTTGTGACACTCCACTTTCTTTGATTTCTCCAGCTATTAACTATAATTTTGCTGCTTATGGAAAGTATTTCATATTGTCCACTGCTTAGACTGACAGTCAGTTGAATCATATTAAATTGATTATTATGGTTTCACTCATTTATCATTTCTAATCGGAATTATCTTATTTGTGCAGGTGGAGTCGTACCTTGGAATAATGGGAGAGCCAAAGCTTCCATCCGCTTTTCTTCAAGTATGTTCTATGACATCTACGTTCATCTTCTCTCTGTTTTTTTAAAATATTTTTTGCTTTATTTTCATTGGTGATCTGTTCACTGGATCTTCCCATCTCCCTTTCTGTATTTTCTCCCTCTCTGAGTGTATATATAATTTTCTGTGTGTTTTTCTGATTCTGTTTTCTACTCATTCTATCTCTCTTTGGATGGTCGAGTACTGATTGTGGATATGTCTTGCCTCTGTCGTCCTTTTTCTTGTTTGTCAGGTCATTTGCTGGGTCTTAGGGGAGTATGGGACTGCAGATGGAAAGTATTCCGCCTCATATATCTCTGGGAAGTTGTGTGATGTGGCAGAGGCACATTCAACCGATGACACAGTCAAAGTATGCATCTGGTTTTGTTTTATAGTCTTTCGGGAATCTTTTGTTTATAGTATACTTAATTTTGGAAAATAAAAATATTAGGTCTCATTGCTTTGCTTTTTGGCCGTGAGACTCCTTTATTAGCTTCCCTTTTCAGAAGTGCCTTTTCTCCTAATAGTTTTCGTCTTGTTTCGCTAATTTTCTGGTACTTCTATCACTCAGTTCATGTTGTTTTCTCCTTGTTTTGAAGGCTTATGCAGTAACGGCGATTATGAAGATACATTCATTTGAAATAGCGTCTGGTAGGAAGGTGGATATGTTACCCGAGGTTGGTACTTTGAATCATGTGCGGTTGCTTTGACATTCTATTGTATAATCAACTACATAAAAATTAAAATCTAGGTTGAATTTTTTGTCTGTTGTGCTTGCTTCCATCTGTAGGACTAAGAGTAAATTCCTATACAAGACACATTGTCATCACTCATCAGCATGATGATCTTTATGCATATCCCTGCCTCCTTAGTCCTTTCTCACACTATTTAGTGCATGTCACAGCTCTTTGATTCTTCCTTCTACTGATGATTTACCTGTGATAATGAGAACTCCATCAACATAAACAAAGAGTAGGTGATTTTGTTATCAGTGGGTTTTTGTGTTTTTTGGTTTATTTGTTTAATTGTTATATATGTAACACAACATGGTTGCTCAAACAGTTTGTAAATGAGGATTATGCAATATGGCTTATCACCTTTCTTTTCTGAAAAAAATCTGGTGAAACTTGTGTCAGAAGTTTTGGCAATTTTAAAAATTAACTTCACATAAAATGGTGTTCCCAAGGTTTATATGTTACCGGTTGAGAGTAGTTTGCATCTTTCTCTCCTATCTAGAGAGGTTAAATTTACCCGGATTTGGAAACTCAGAAAGTGTGCTCATGCATAATAAATTATGGTCGTTTACGGGCACTTTTTCTGCTTGGATTGTCATGTTTTTCTTCGAGACTGTCAAATAACTGACACTTTGTGTTTGAGGAAAACATTTTTTTGTAGAAGGGCACTTAGCCATGGGATTTTTTGTTCTGATTATAGATGTATAATGATTTTGATGTGTCAGGGGGAGTAGCTCTGAGGATTAGAGACGTAGCTATGTTTCTTCAATTCCAGCTGTAATTAATTGATTTAGAATAGGTTTCCAGACTGGTAACCTCTTGCTTGCTGCAGTGCCAATCATTGATTGAAGAAATGTTGGCGTCGAACTCAACTGATCTGCAGCAGCGTGGATATGAGCTTCAAGAAGTCACTTGTTTAGATGCTCATGCACTTGTGAATATATTGCCAATGGACTCTACTTGTGAGAAAATTGAGGTAATGCTGACTATTAGAGTAGACTTTTAATTCTTTTCCTGTTATTTTGGATGGACTTTGTTTATATACACACAATTTAATTAGGAGGTCTGATTTGCAACGAAACTCGAAACCTGATGTTCTGTCTTTTTCTCTTTAGTAGTGACTAAAGCAGGACAATAGCTGTTATATCAAGTTGTTACTGTATTAATCTATTTGCGCCAAAAATAATGGACCTGCCAAATTGTCATTTTGATTGTCTTGGCAACCTGTGATAGCTCTCCATATCCTGGCTGGTGCTGCCTTGATGCAGTTTCTTAGAGACTTGTGTACTTTTGTACACAATTCCAAAAGTTGGACTAATTATAACAAGCTAAATCTAATCTGTTTAAACTGCAGTATCAGAGTTTGGATTAATTCACTGTTGTGGTTTCTAATAATCTATGATAAATGATAGTCAAAAAGGACAGCGACTTTGAGGATATAATTTCATTTGGTAATTAATGTATTGGTTTTGTGGTTTTGTTTTCCTATGTTTTTTTTGGGCCGATGACGAGCTTGGATTCTTTATGGGAAAAAACAAAATTATGCCAGCGGAAATTTTTGCCTTACTATCATATATCAATGCTAGTACAAATTATGGGTTCCTGTTTACCTGTGTCCATTCCCTACATTGTGTTTTTATATCATCTTTTAGTTGATCATAAAATTTGTCAAATCTTTGCAGATCGACAAAAACCTTCCGTTCCTCGATGCATATGTCCAACAAGCATTGGAAAAGGGTGCTCAGCCATACATTCCTGAGAATGAACGTATCGGAATATCAAATATTAGCAATTTCCCAACTCAAGAGCATCAAGAATCCTCAGCACACACTCTTAGATTCGAGCCCTACGAGTTTCCAAAACCACCTCCAGTCATACCTCCGGTACATCCATCCTCCACGGAGCTTGTTCAAGTAACAGAGCCAGCTTACATTTCAGATATTCAGCAACCTGCTACATCTGTGCCCTCTGCCTCCAACACCGAGTCATCAGAAATCAAGTTACGACTTGATGGGATTCAGAAAAAGTGGGGCCGGCCCACTTTCTCATCTACTGCACCATCTACATTTATCACTGATACTGTCAAGATTCAGAATGAGGCGACTCAACATGATTCAGTTGTCAGTTCAAGCACAAAAGCGCGTGATTTCTCTCAAGATTCGAGAAAGCAATTACCTGAGATTTCTCCAGAAAAACAAAAACTAGCGGAGTCACTATTTGGCGGTGCATCAAAATCTGATAGAGAACAGCCTCATAGCCAGAAGGTTTTGAAAACTCAGCATCACACTGGAGATAAAACTAGTGTAAACAAGAGCACAACATCGTCTGATGCTACCAGTGTAAAATCATCTGAACCACCTCCAGACTTGCTGGACCTGGGTGAACCATCTGTCACCCGTAGTGCACCATCTGTAGATCCATTCAAGCAATTAGAAGGTCTTCTTGATCTAACACAAGAAACGACCCCAATAAATACTGGTGGAGTTGGGACGTCTGAGTCTGAGGCCCCTTATTTTATGCCTCTGTTTGCAGACATGTCTTTGACTTCACAGAGCGACAACGATCCCAATCCTGTGGCAAATATGATCAACAAAAATGGTCTTGCAGGCAGCACAGTTGCATATTCGACACAACAGATGAACAAAGGGCCGAATTTAAAAGAAGCGTTAGAGAAGGATGCATTTGTAAGGCAAATGGGAGTGACTACATCAGGTCAAAATCCCAACTTATTTAAAGACTTGCTTGGGTAAATTTTGTGTCCAAATCTTGTGCACCGATCAATATTGGAAGAATCGTTGAGGTTCTTTGCCATGAGTCATGAGCAGATTCGGAGAAAACCAGAGCTGAGTTGGTTAAAACCCAGTTTGTGTTGACAAAAATCAGGTGCACTTTGTCTTGATTACTAGAGAGGATACTGTAAGTAGAAAGTACGGCGAGGATTGAATTTTTTGAGGCAGTAGAAACGTTGCTTTGTTCAACGTTTTGCCACAGATTTAAAATTATTACAACAGAAACGTAGCTTGTCCTCATTTTGAAGATTTATTTTTTTCCCTTAGACGATATACCTTAGAAAAAGTGGGGTCAGCGGCTTCTTCTCTACTTGAGAATCTGTGCAGAAAGATTTTGCTGAAGTCTTGGAATGTCTGGATTCTTCCTGATTCGATCAGGTTAACCACTGTTGTGCTGCTCTTGCCAAAGTGTTGAGAAAGATCCGACACTTGATGGGTCAACGTACTTGTGTAACAGGACATCATTCTCAAATTAGGAATTGTGCTTTTCTAGATCTCTTGTTCCATTGTACTCCCCTGTATTAGGAAACCTAAAGTGTTGGGGGAGCTCGGTAGCTAGGACCTGCTGAGAAACGAACAACTCGAGGGGGCGGAGGAGGAGGGCCTCCCCGAGGATCGCGCACACGATGAAACTCTTATCACAGTCTTCTCATATGTTCTGTGACTTCGTTTCAGTTCAGGGGAGGATTTTGGGCGGTTTGCTTTCTCTTGTTTGTGCCAACACTTATTTCATTGTTGCTGTAATCAGTTGGCTGTGAAATATTGAAGGGAGGTGGTGGTGGAGGTGGATTGTTCTTTTGATTTTCTTGATAATTGTTTCTTTGATTTAGATTTTGGGTGGTGCTTCTTTGATTTCATTTTATTGGTTCACTCCTTCTTCTTCTTTTTAAAATTTTTTTTTTCTACATTTGACACCAATTGATGATATCAAAAGTTATACCTTTGGTTTGGTCCGGCGAGGCAATATAATCCTTGCTGATTTGCTATAGAGCGAGCTGAACTGCATATGTGCCGAGCATAATGGTGGTACATATCTGCACTGACGAACGATTTAGGCGTCATAATTTTTTCGACATAACCTTTCTCTGGAGCGTATTCCATGGCAATGACGGCGTCTTTTGAGAGGATATGAATAATGTAAAAAAGTCGTTAAAAATCAATTAAAGTTTTATGTTTTTATAAAATTTTACTGTCGACATATTAAAATTTTATAAAAAAATATTTTTATATGCCTTGTGAAATTAAAATTTTAGAAAAAATTTACTTTACAAAAATATAAAGTAAATATGAGTTGAACTCTAGAAAAAAACGTTTTTAAATATCCCTCATTTTGTCCGAATAATTGAATTAAAGGTATGTCAGACGAAAGCCTGAAACTCATAAAGCCCAACCCAACGCTACACCAACTTTCAAACATTTAGGCGAGTTTGATTTCTCTGCATTCAATCGAAGTATCGACGGTGAGATGAGGAATTTTACGCTCCATTACATTCTACATCAATTGATTTTGCCGTTGAACCTTTGGATTAATATCTTTCTTTAGGTGGATTGGGACCTCAATTGTGAATTTTAAGTCGGGCGGGGGGAGACTTGTGGCCACCTGGGCTGTAGCCCGGGTGGCCCAATATATATATATTTTTAGTATGTATTAGTTTTTGTCCAGTCTAGATCCAAATTACATAAGCCCGGGTGGCCCAATTGCTTTTTTTTTAGTATGTATTAGTTTTTGTCCAGTCCAGGTCCAAATTCCATAAGCCCATGCTCCAAAGTCCAATTGTTTGATATTGTCTAAGGAAAAAAAATGGAAGACGCTTGAAGAAGCTGAGAAACAAACCCTCCTCCCAAGTCCCAACCCGTCGTGTCGCTCATCTCCTCTCCCAGCATCAGCCGTGAGCCGCCGCACCACCTTATCCCGGAGTTCCAAACACCGTCGCGAGATCAGCCATCGACAGCCCCAAGCTCTGCACGGCTGCGCCTTCTTCAGTTCTTCCTGTGCTGTGCGGCTGTGCCAAATCGAAGAAGAAGCCACTCGATTTCAGCTCCTGTTCTTGCGTTCGATACTTCGATTCTTGCTCGATTTAGGTATGTGTTCGATATATCATGTTTTGGATAATAAATGTAATGACTTTTGCTGTTGCTTCAGATTTTCAATTCCCGAGTTTGAAATTCTCTCTGATGAATTTGAAGTGGTTCCTTTCTTTGAATATTAACTGTTAACTTACTGGAAGTTATAAAGGAAACAATATTGAGTCATTAGGATTTAGGCATATTGAAGTTTAATTTCATGAATGCATTCTGTTGAATGACCAAGTATATGAAAAATGGTCCCGGCTGTGTGGTGTGGCTGCTGATATAGCACGAAGATATTGTACGTTCAGAAAATTTTGACCTACGAAAAATTTGAGAAGCTTATTTGGATTCAATGAAAGTCGATTTCCGCCGCTCGTAGGTTTTCCTTGTTCTAGCTTGGTGATAGAATCTGATGCCTCGGCTTTTGACAATCTGATACCTTGTTTGGACAGATCATTTCGTTCCCTACTTTCATCTTACTTAAGCAATGATTGTCCACTTAACTAGCGTGCCCACGTGAGAGTAAGGCCTCTCTTGTGGAAGCAGTGACCCTTTAGCTAGCCGATAAACCCTTCAATTGAATCACCGATGATGGTTGCTACTATTTTATTTGAAATACTTATTTTATTTATTAATTTGTTTATATATTTATCTATTAAATAAATTTATATCTAAATATTATGTAATATTATTGTCAAGCTGTAAATTGGGTGTCAATAATAGGCACCGACTGGCGTCTTCATCCTGTTGACCCCTATAGGACACAATCTTGGTTTTGAAATAAATTGTTGCTTGCCTGCACTTTTAAAAAAAGAAATTAATTAATTATAAATGTGACAGCTGCCGTGATCATAATTGGTTTTATTGAATTTGCACTTTCTTGGAAGGTCACACTTTGTTTTGGTGCTGCCGTTTCATCTAACATTAAATGAATGATTTTGGAGATATTCATTTTATTTTGATCTTCTTTAATTTTTATTGCAGGATGATGAAAATATAATATTACATTGTCAATGTTTTGTCGGTTTCTGAGTCTTACGAGTTCAATAACCAAAATATTGAAGATCTTGTTAATGAGAAACTTTTTGTGACTACGATGAACATGTATCATAGTTATGATTTTAATAGTTATGAATTATTTTATTTTTTGTGGAAAAATTTTTAGCCCGGGTAGATTTCAAATCCTGACTCCGCCACTGCTATCGGCTGTTCGTTTCCGACGGAAGAAGCATACAATGGCAGAACTAAGCTTGGGAGTCCTGATTGATATTGTGGATGAGGAATGGATGAGAGACACTCTGCCTGATGATGGTAATTCTTCTATGGGAACTTGGGTTAGGATAAATTTTGAATTTTGTTGTTTAAAATATCATACCCTTTTGAGTATTAATGTAATGAAGGATTTTTTGATTTTTTCGATTCCTTTGTCTCTTCAGATCTTCCTCTGCCTCCAATACTTGCTTCGAGGACCGATGATACTGAGGATTCGAGTATGTTAGTTTTCAAATTTTGAATAAATTTCCTTGAAATGATGCTAATATTACCAGGGAAATCACTATCATTTGAAATATATGTCTTGAATTGGTTATTTGCCATTGAAGCTGCATTTGTCAACATGTTTCTAGTATAGTTTATTCGGGATAGACTCTATGAAAGGATGATGGAAGTCACATGGAATGGTTGGTGGTCGGATCATTTCGAAAAGGGCTTGAAATGTAGGATGACTAGAACAAGTTCAAGGCTTCAAGTAGTGAATAGTATTTGTGTATTTTTCAAATAACACCATTTTTTTGTCACTGTTCTTATTTCTTGTCAGCTTAAATGCCACAGTTCAGTCTGGTTTTTTATCTGAAGAAATATTCAAAGAGGAGGTTGAGAGCACCTTTCGTTAGGGCATTGAGTTAAATCATAAACCAATATCCTCTAGTGAAACTACGTCCAAGGAGGAAATTGAGCCAACTATCTGGCTTTTAAGTTTTATGGTTGGTGACCTTGATATACTTATAATATAATCGAACGACTGAAAAAAACAGGTAATTGTTAGTTTATTCAATTTGATTTAGATCAGCTTGAGCCCAAAACTAAAGCATTATTGTCACACATCTAATTTGAATTTTATGTGGGCACGTCCTTGAGTAGTAGATGCTTTTTTATTCGGAAATTCGTTGGTTAAGTTAGTTATTGTTAAAGTTATATTGACCTTAGTCATAATTGAGAATTTGACTCACAAATCATTGTCTGTTGTTTGTTTTGAGTTACTTCTGAATAACGCTGTAGTTTTTATTGCAGGTTTATCATCCTAGCTGTATAGCCTCTGCTGTTTTTACCATGGTTTTGTAGTTCGGTGGCATGACTCATTATATGATTAAAGTGTGAATGTCTAACACAAATTAGGTGTACTTTTGTCTTGTTACAATCCAAATCCTTGCATTGGATTTCTTTTTCTTGAATGTTAACGTGGAAATATATCATTTTCCTTTTTTTCTTCTTACAAATGATGAAGATTTAATCTGGGGAAAATTCCGAATTCCAGGGGGACTTGGGAATAAAATGCCAATCTTTGAACTCTTCATACCTGCATGCAAATTTATGTTTTCTTTAAGTGAATGATATAATATTTTTCTCACGCCATCACTTTATTCTTACATAATATTTTGTTTGTACTTGATCTTCGTTTACGTGATATCTAAGATTGATTTACTTTTGTGTATGTTGTATTTGATTGTTTCTTAGATCAGGAGACTCAACAAGTTGAGACAGATACTTGGCATGATCTTGCTTTGGGCAACCAATGAAGTTCCAACCAAGGAGGGTACTACTTGGTTACATTATGGTGACTGTAGTAATGTTGTCTTTATACTTAGATATTTGAACCATGTTGGAAAAATTGTACCTTTCGATGGCGATAATGTGATTGTTTTGTTTAATAGATTCAATTTTGATCTTTATGCCTTGTTTGTGCTCAATTTGGCTTGTTTGACAAGCTCAATTGGGTTGAGCTAAGTGTAAATAATTGTTCGAACCATGTTCAACCGTTCAAGCCTAAAATATGGTGATTCGAACTTGAATCTAACTAAAACGAACTGAAGTTCTGATTGGATTTTTTTTATCATTTCAGTTCTTTTTTTAGTGAATAACATTAATTAAAATAAGGTAAAAAGAGTTATGAACAAGTACATTGAGCATCCCTATGAGATAACAAGTATCGAACCAATAGAACCAATGATACCATCACCAATTACACGGGGCATACCCCGATTCTAGAAACAAGCAAAGACGATCATATCCACACACAAACATAAATAATAATAATAATAAAAATAATAATAATTCAATAAGAGCTTATATCCAGATGATTTGGCGAACATCGAACAATAATAATCTTGATTTTCATAATGATATCCTCATAGCACGACATTTCTTCTTCAAAAAGAGCTTGATTGCATGCATTCCAAATGTTGTAGACACATGCTGCCACTGCAATTGAACTTAGACAATGCAGAATTACTTCTGTAGACACCTCATAAAGCTTTCGGAACGCATGTTGCAGATCCCATGATTTTACGCATGCCTAGCCATTCTTTGATGTCGTTCCAGATTCTGTTTGACACAACACAAGAAAAATAGATGATCAGCTGATTCCTCACTGTTATTACAAAGTACACACATCTTGTTCTCAATATAGAATTGTCAATCCTTAGTCAGGAATTTACCGTGTGCAAACCACATGCCAAAACGATGTTTGGGGAGTATGCAATGTTTCCAAATGACAGGTTTCCATGGTCGTCGTCCTTTTTGAACAAAGAATTCATAATCTCGAGCAAGACCACCATGACATCCGAACCAACTCCAACAGCTTCCCTGCACTGTGAGCCGAGGGTTGTCTAAGTAGAAGAACATCTCGAATTCTCAGAATTTGTTTAATCAAAGGAGACTCACCTTTCTTCCAATTCCATTCCCAAACACTACCAAACCATACATGGATCTCATTCACCCATTTCACCTGCATGCTATCCTTCTTCATATGAATCTTCCATAACGTTTTTGCAATCAAATCATTGTTCTGAGCCAATTAATTCTTAGCCCCATGCCCCCATCTTCATTTTGTCTACAAAACATGTTCCAAGAGATACGAGGATGGTTCGAGGGCTACATAAACTTCTTATAAATCATGTAAATGTCATCCACGATATTTGAAATGAGCTACTGGTGGTCGGAGTATGACCAAATAATTTGGATTGCTAGTTTCAGCAAAAACAAATTACAAAACCTTTTCAAACTAACTATATATACTACATGTGTGTGTGTGTGTATATTGCTCACCTTCTCCTTACGTAGTCAACCAGCGGAGGAAATGAGTGGAAGAGATGTGGTGAGGCTGAAGTGGTGGGTTTGGATTCAGGAAATGGAGGTGGATGGATATCTGTGCTCGGAGGAGGAGGTGGGCGTGAAACGTCTGCCATATTTATTGTTTTAAAAGTACTAGAAATTTTTTTTTCTTCAAATTTTCGGCCATGCACTAAACTCCATGAAAATATTTTTACAAAATATTTTATCCTTTAAAATAAAACCTCAACCAACTAGCATTTTAAAAATCAAGTGAAATAGTCATGAAATTGAAATCGTCACATGTTTTACCAAACTAAAAAGCAATAAATTTGAAAAGTATAGCCCATACTAACCCTCTCAAAAATCTCTCAAAAACATAAATAAATAGTCTTAAAATCTTTAACGTAAATCATGAACCATAAATCGTAAATGCGGAAAAGTAGAAGCGCTGGTCCTCGGGTTGTAAGGCTTGAGATTTATTAGTCTTCATTGACGTGATATTCGAAGATATGAGAATGCATGACATGTAATGAGGGGTACTTAATGAAATGATGAAGTATGGCATGGAAAAGGCATGAAAAATAGAATTTTTGAATGTATGGCCGAAGCCATACCGCACCCGCGCTCAGAAAGGTACCGCACCCGCGGTTGAAAGCGGACCGGTTACGGAGGCCGGAAACGCAACGGAAGCGAAAAATATAATTTTTAGAGCAAAAATTTCGGCCCCCTTAAAAGTTTTGTGGAATATTTGCAAAATCAACAAAAACCATGCATAGAATGATTTAGGATTTTTACCTATCAACTTCAAGAAGTTGATGATGGCTCCAACTTAGTTGCTAGCAACTAAGCTCTTCTTGGCAAGATAAGTCTACAAGCTTCCTTCCTCCAAAAATCAAGCCCACCACTTAGCAAGGTAAATCCCCTCAAGTTTTGCACTAGAAAAACTTGAGGATTTTTTCAAAGAGAATGATTTTTGCTCTCCAAAATGAAGAACAAAATGGAAGAAAATTGAGAGGAAAAATCCTTGAGAGATTTCGGCCAAGAGGTGTGTATGGGGAGGGAAGATTAGCCTTGGGTGTGTCAAAAAGTGATCCCATGCTTTTCAATATTTTATTCAAAAAGTAATCAAGGCTCTTCACCTCCCAAGCATGCAATCCCTACATGTCTCACTTATATATTATATGGTTTTTAACACATTAAAAACCATAGACTAAATTTTATTATCTCAAACACATTTGAGATTAATTAAATATTACTTGATTTTACTCAAGTCCCACTAGTTAAATAATTATTTAAATTGAGCTCTACAAGACTCAATATTATTTAATTAATTCAACACTTGAATTAATTTAATTATTTAGACTCTACTAGGTCTACTAGTGTTTAATTAATTCAACACTTGAATTAATTTAATTTAGTCCACAATAATGTTTATGAAAATCACAATTTTCAACTACATTATTTACTTGGCCAAATTTTAATCTTAGGAACACTTCCATTAATTAAAATTTATATTTCTCTCATAGAAGTCATACTTCTAATTTTTCTTTACGCTTATAAACACATTTATAAGCCGTTCAACACATTGAACTATTTTACTTCTCTTCGGGATTTACTAAGCAAGTACTTGTGTGGCCCTCAATGGTTCATTGATACAACTAGCCGTGGGTTCACATCTCAATGTGATTCGGACTAAACATGTCTTTATTCGAGCATACCCCAATTGCTCCATTCTTACTTATCAACTCCTTGATAGTAAGAACGTCAGAACTCAAGTCTGATAGTACCCAACCAATCACGTTAAGCGCCTAGCAGCATCGCTTACGTGATTCCCTAGGTATCACATGATAGTGCCTGCAAGAACCATTCAATTATGGTTAGCGTACAGTACGGTCCCTTCAACTCATATATCCCGACCGATTCGACAACTATTGGTCTATCGAGAGTTGTCAATGAATCGATACTATGTGTCATGTTGTGGTTGCATCGATGGTGTAATCTATGAAACCCCTTTCATAATTACCACCATACTCTGATCAGAGATTTCAACCCACACATACATGATAAACACATAGGATATCCATACCCGTAGGTAAGCGGTGAATCCCCGGCTACAATGCATCGACTCCTATATGTTTCGCCGTAACACCCAACCTTGCCACCTGATGACCCCATAAGAGTCGGTAAACAAGTCAAAGTGAAACGCTAGCATATAGAGTCTCAATGTTGTCCCGGGTCATAAGGACTAATGGTGTACAACCATAAACTAGGACTTTTCCACTCGATAAGTGAGAACCACTTGGAAAGTCCTTTATAGAGGGTTGTTCAGTGCACTCTACCAGGAGCACCTATCTGCATGCTCGGACATCACAATGTCCCCTACCAATGAAACATGGTACTCACATCGCAGATACTAGTCTCTAACTCGAGCGGCCTTTATCCTTCTTAGTGGCGGCTGAATCGACTAGGAACGGTTTAGAATATACAGTATTCCAAATATGAGTTTCATGATACTCATCATATGAGCATCTCATATTCTTTCTACTATTTGTATATTCAAGGACTTTATCTATGCAACAAGCATGGGTATAAAGATAAAGATGCGCCAAATTAATAAATTGAAATATTATTAAAATAAAGATCGTTTATACAAAGAGTTTCATTGTGAACAGTCGGCCAACACTTGGCTCGACGTGCACCTACTCTAACAATCTCCCACTTGCACTAGAGCCAACTACCTATATGCTTTAGACCCATTGATTCGCGATGCTTCTCGAACGATGGTCCTGGTAAAGGCTTAGTTAGTGGATCAGCAACATTATCTGCGGAGCCGACTTTGTCAATCACGACATCTCCTCTTTCCACGATCTCTCTGAGGATGTGGTACTTTCTCAATACGTGTTTGGACTTCTGATGAGACCTTGGCTCCTTCGCCTGAGCTATGGCTCCCGTGTTGTCGCACATCACCGGGATAGGAGCAACTCCATTTGGAATGACGCCCAACTCTTGGACGAAATTCCTAATCCAAACAGCCTCCTTTGCTGCAGCCGATGCAGCAATGTATTCTGCCTCAGTGGTGGAATCCGCAGTACTGTCTTGCTTGGAACTCTTCCAAGAGACAGCACCACCATTGAGCATGAATATGAATCCGGAGGTTGACTTCGAGTCATCAACATCGCTTTGGAAGCTAGAGTCGGTATAGCCTTCCAATTTCAGTTCTCCACCCCCATAGACCAAGAACAACTTATTGGTCCTTCTCAAATACTTGAGGATGTCTTTCACAGCTTTCCAGTGTGGAAGACCGGGGTTGGATTGATATCTACTCACTACACTTAGTGCAAATGCCACGTCAGGACGTGTAGATATCATCCCATACATGATACTACCAATGGCTGAAGCATACGGAATTCGTGTCATCGCCGCTATCTCTGCATCAGTCTTGGGAGACATAGACTTGGATAGGGACACGCCATGACACATTGGTAGATGTCCTCTCTTGGACTCATCCATCGAGAACCGCTTCACGATGGTATCAATGTATGTGGACTGGGTGAGACCAAGCAATCTTTTTGATCTATCTCTATAGATCTGTATTCCCAATACAAAAGATGCTTCACCCAAGTCCTGCATTGAGAACTTACTTGCTAACCATATCTTTGTTGATTGCAACATTCCTACATCATTCCCAATGAGTAGAATGTCATCAACATAAAGAACAAGGAATGTCACAGCACTCCCACTGACCTTCTTATACACACAGGGTTCCTCAGGATTCTTAGTAAAACCAAACTCTTTGATTGTACTATCGAATCTGAGGTTCCAACTCCTCGATGCCTGCTTAAGACCATAAATAGATCTTTGAAGTTTGCATACCATATGCTCACTTCTGATAGATGTGAAACCCTCAGGTTGAGACATGTAAATTTCTTCCTTAATATCCCCATTAAGGAAGGCTGTCTTAACATCCATCTGCCATATCTCATAGTCATACCATGCAGCTATGGCTAGCAATATCCTAATGGACTTGAACATCGCAACTGGAGAAAAGGTTTCCTCATAGTCAACACCTTGCCTTTGAGTATACCCTTTTGCTACCAATCGCGCCTTGAAGGTCAATACCTTCCCATCCGCCCCAAGTTTCCTCTTGTAAATCCATTTACACCCTATGGGAACAATTCCCTCAGGTGGATCCACGAGATTCCACACTTGGTTCGAATGCATGGAATTCATCTCAGATTCCATTGCTTCAAGCCACTTGGATGAATCGGCATCCGATAACGCTTCCTTGAAAGTCCTTGGATCACATCCAAGGTTAGGCTCATCATGGCCCTCTTCAAGAAGCAGACCATACCTCACAGGTGGTCTCGAGACTCTCTCGGTTCTTCTAGGAGCTTGTATCTCCTCACTTGGCTTCTCGGGTGTGGGTTCTACAACTGTGGGTGTCTCTCGAACCTCTTCGAGTTCTATCATCTCGCCTTTTCTATCTAATAGAAATTCCTTTTCCAAAAAGGTTGCGTTCCTAGAAACAAACACCTTTGTTTCTTGGGGATGATAGAAATAATATCCAATGGAATTTCTTGGATATCCCACAAAGTAGCATAAAATGGATCGACTATCCAATTTATCTCCCACTGTCTGCTTCACATAAGCAGGACACCCCCATATTCTAAGATAAGAATACTTGGGAGGCTTACCCATCCATATCTCATATGGAGTCTTGTCAACTGCCTTTGTATGGACATTGTTCAACAACAGTGCCGCTGTTTCAAGCGCATATCCCCAAAAGGATGGCGGCAACTCCGTGAACCCCATCATAGACCGAACCATGTCCATCAAAGTCCGGTTACGACGCTCCGAAACACCATTCAACTGCGGTGTAGCGGGCGGAGTCCACTGCGAGAGAATCCCATTCTCTCTAAGATACTCTTGGAACTCGGCACTCAAGTACTCACCACCTCGATCCGATCGAAGTGTCTTGATGCTTCGTCCCAATTGATTCTCTACTTCACTTCTGAATTCTTTGAACTTTTCAAAGGCTTCAGACTTGTATTTCATCAAATACACATACCCATACCTCGAATGGTCATCGGTAAAGGTGATGAAGTAGGCATGTCCATGCTTAGTGGTGATGCTAAGCGGACCGCACACATCGGTATGGATCAAATCCAATAACCCTTTGGCTCGCTCCGCATGGCCCTTAAAGGGAATTTTGGTCATCTTTCCTTTTAGACAGGATTCACAAGTCGTGAGAGCATTAATATCGGACATATCAAACATGCCAACTCCCACTAACTTGTTCATCCTTCTTAGGGATATATGACCTAATCGAGCATGCCATAATTGTGCCGAATTAAGAGTATCTTGTTTGCGCTTATTTGTTGTTGTTATCGTTTGGACATTGTTAAGTGGAATATCTTTTAATTTTAAGGTGTAGAGATTGTTTTCAAGTTCACCGGTACCAACTAAACATTCATTCTTGTAAATATTGCAAACACCTTTGCCAAATAAACAAGAATATCCATCAATATCAAGCATATGAATGGAAATAATGTTTTTAATCAATTCTGGTACGAACAAAACATCTCTTAATACAAACTTAAAATCATTGTTCAAAATTAAACAAATATCTCCTACGGCTTTGGCAGCAACTCTTGCTCCATTGCCCATCCTTAAGAAGGTCTCACCCTCTCGGAGCCTCCTACTTCTTCCCATCGCCTGCAAGTCATTACAGAGATGTGAGCCACAGCCGGTATCCAATACCCAAGAAGTAGAGTTAATCGAGATATTTACTTCAATAAAGAACATACCTTTGCCAGAACCCTTCTGCGCAAGATATTCCCTGCAGTTACGCCTCCAATGTCCAGGCTTCTTGCAGTGGTGACAGATGTCAACAGTCTTCTCAGCCTTTGCTGGCGCGGCTGCCACTAAGGGACTCGGAGTCTGCCTCTTCAAGGGCTCGCTCTTCTTGGGGCGCTGGAAAGAACGCTTCTTTCCCTTCCCATGTGGACCGGTCTTCGTGCCAGATGAAGAGCCCACATAAAGAACCTGCTTCTCCTTTTTGATTGTGGACTCAAAGGTCACAAGCATGTTCACCAACTCTTCAAGGCTGGGCTCGAGCTTGTTCATATTGAAGTTCACAACGAAAGGATCGAAAGAGCTAGGCAGCGACAGCAGCAACACATCAGTGGTCAACTCCGAAGGCAACACCAAATCCATGCCTACGAGCTTGTCCACGAGCCCAATCAACTTTAGGCCATGCTCATGGACCGAAGTCCCATCTCGCATGCGTAAAGTGATGAGCTCCTTTACTGTGGCATGCCTCAAAGGCCGAGTCTGCTCTCCGAAGAGCTCCTTGAGGTGCATATGAATGTCAGCAGCATTCTTTGCATCCTCGAATCGCCTTTGCAGCTCATCGTTCATTGAAGCCTGCATATAACACTTCGCCTTCAAGTCATGGTCACACCATTCCTTGTAGGTCTGCAATTCCTCAGGAGTGCAGCCTATAGGAGCCTCAGCAGGGGGCGCCTCAGTCAGTGTATACGCGATCTTCTCCGAGTTTAGGACAATCTTTAAATTTCTTAGCCAAGTGATATAGTTTGGTCCGGTTAGAATGTGTTTTTCGAGAATGACGGAAAACGGGTTGCGAATTGATGACATGTCAAAGATTGTACTGAAAAGTAAAACAGATAAATGTTAATGACTATTTTAAAATATTTAATAAGATATAAAGTTTGGACTTTTACTTTATAAATAATCGCTCCCACTGTTTTGACATTTTCACTACCCTCTAGTGAAAACGGGAAACACTTTCCTCAGTAGGTACGTAAGGTCCAATTAGCGAATTGTGATCCCGAATAATATCGGCCATCACAACTCCTAAAAGGTAGTTTCTAATTGCATCGCCATGCAACCCTCTACGTATTCTTTTGTCTCACGTTTGATTAGGACCCAATAATATGACGTCGTTCATCTTTACGTGTCAAGCCTAACCCATCGATATTGAACCTTAATGGACGGTCGCCATGAGTTCCCTCAATAATATGAGCCGAAATCATGGGAGTTCCACGTAGTTCACATCACCATGTCAATGGATGTCACAGCTTTCCGGCACCCAGGGCCCCCTCAATAATATGAGCCGAGCCCCGAGTACGGGTAGCGTTCATCATGCATCCATTGTCGATGGAAGACAAGGAAATTATAAACAAATTTATAATTCCCCTTTTCGGACTTGATATTAATTTTGAATCTTATTCAAAATGAGGGTTTTTAATTTTGAAAGGTCTCATCATTAATTTTATTTTAAAAGCTCGCCATGTTTGATCGTATGTTTGCCGGATTCATGCAACTTTGTTATTATAATAATAATAACGCACATACTCATTATTTATAACATATCATGCATATATTATAAATAGAAAACAGTACAAGGATGATCAATTGCCCCAAAACTAATGGCCCGTGTGAGCCAAACACGGGCCTAGGTCCAATCCTAGGGTAAATGCACGGGATGCAATGCAACTAAATTATTACATTAGCATCCAATATTACATGTCTTCGATCTTCATAATCACCAAGGCCACCATCTTCCAATCTTGATCTTCCACTATTCTAATATTTACATTTAAATATCCATGGCACATAGGGATACATCTCATGGGGGTGGGAACGGGCCATAAACCAAGCCCACTTTATAAATTGATAATTATTACAATCATACAACACAAATATCCTAGCATACACCTAGCAAATTGGGCTTGGGCTTTTGATCATCCTTCATGCATAATATCACATATCATACACCATCAATTAATTATCACTATAATTAATTGATCCAATATTATATATCTTGATCCAATCACTAACCGCCACAATTATAAATTAAATTAACAAAGTATACAAACTCCTTTGTCTACTTTCAAATTAATTTATTTATAATCGAATTTCTTGTAAATCACAATTTACTATAAATAATTAAAGTCCTACTTCAATTATTTATTTTATGAGAAAATATGTGCAACAATTGTAAATTTAAACTTTAAGGGCCCAAAACTCATTTTTCACAAAAATACTTAGGCCCATTTAAATTTCACAAAATATGTTGACCATCTAATGGCCCAACAACTCAAGGCCCATGACACTAAGATTATCCAAAACACTTTTGGAAACCCTAGCCGTCATCGCCGTCGCCGGAGCTCCGTCGCCGGATTCCGGCCACAACAAAATTTTTTTTTTTTTTTTTATTAAAAACTGGAAGTTTCGGGCAGCCCCTTGGGCTGCCCCTCGGCTGCCCGAAATTTTCGGGCAGCCCCTTCGGGCAGCCCTCGGGCAGCCCCGAAAACTTTATTTATTTATTTTTTTTTTTTGTAAAAATTTCGGCCTTGATGTTTCTTGTTGCACAAAAATCTCAAACGGTTAGAAATCGATCTCAACATAATATTACGCAAATATTACACAAAAATCGTTACCTTAGCTCGGATACCACTTGAAAGCGGACCGGTTACGGAGGCCGGAAACGCAACGGAAGCGAAAAATATAATTTTTAGAGCAAAAATTTCGGCCCCCTTAAAAGTTTTGTGGAATATTTGCAAAATCAACAAAAACCATGCATAGGATGATTTAGGATTTTTACCTATCAACTTCAAGAAGTTGATGATGGCTCCAACTTAGTTGCTAGCAACTAAGCTCTTCTTGGCAAGATAAGTCTACAAGCTTCCTTCCTCCAAAAATCAAGCCCACCACTTAGCAATGTAAATCCCCTCAAGTTTTGCACTAGAAAAACTTGAGGATTTTTTCAAAGAGAATGATTTTTGCTCTCCAAAATGAAGAACAAAATGGAAGAAAATTGAGAGGAAAAATCCTTGAGAGATTTCGGCCAAGAGGTGTGTATGGGGAGGGAAGATTAGCCTTGGGTGTGTCAAAAAGTGATCCCATGCTTTTCAATATTTTATTCAAAAAGTAATCAAGGCTCTTCACCTCCCAAGCATGCAATCCCTACATGTCTCACTTATATATTATATGGTTTTTAACACATTAAAAACCATAGACTAAATTTTATTATCTCAAACACATTTGAGATTAATTAAATATTACTTGATTTTACTCAAGTCCCACTAGTTAAATAATTATTTAAATTGAGCTCTACAAGACTCAATATTATTTAATTAATTCAACACTTGAATTAATTTAATTATTTAGACTCTACTAGGTCTACTAGTGTTTAATTAATTCAACACTTGAATTAATTTAATTTAGTCCACAATAATGTTTATGAAAATCACAATTTTCAACTACATTATTTACTTGGCCAAATTTTAATCTTAGGAACACTTCCATTAATTAAAATTTATATTTCTCTCATAGAAGTCATACTTCTAATTTTTCTTTACGCTTATAAACACATTTATAAGCCGTTCAACACATTGAACTATTTTACTTCTCTTCGGGATTTACTAAGCAAGTACTTGTGTGGCCCTCAATGGTTCATTGATACAACTAGCCGTGGGTTCACATCTCAATGTGATTCGGACTAAACATGTCTTTATTCGAGCATACCCCAATTGCTCCATTCTTACTTATCAACTCCTTGATAGTAAGAACGTCAGAACTCAAGTCTGATAGTACCCAACCAATCACGTTAAGCGCCTAGCAGCATCGCTTACGTGATTCCCTAGGTATCACATGATAGTGCCTGCAAGAACCATTCAATTATGGTTAGCGTACAGTACGGTCCCTTCAACTCATATATCCCGACCGATTCGACAACTATTGGTCTATCGAGAGTTGTCAATGAATCGATACTATGTGTCATGTTGTGGTTGCATCGATGGTGTAATCTATGAAACCCCTTTCATAATTACCACCATACTCTGATCAGAGATTTCAACCCACACATACATGATAAACACATAGGATATCCATACCCGTAGGTAAGCGGTGAATCCCCGGCTACAATGCATCGACTCCTATATGTTTCGCCGTAACACCCAACCTTGCCACCTGATGACCCCATAAGAGTCGGTAAACAAGTCAAAGTGAAACGCTAGCATATAGAGTCTCAATGTTGTCCCGGGTCATAAGGACTAATGGTGTACAACCATAAACTAGGACTTTTCCACTCGATAAGTGAGAACCACTTGGAAAGTCCTTTATAGAGGGTTGTTCAGTGCACTCTACCAGGAGCACCTATCTGCATGCTCGGACATCACAATGTCCCCTACCAATGAAACATGGTACTCACATCGCAGATACTAGTCTCTAACTCGAGCGGCCTTTATCCTTCTTAGTGGCGGCTGAATCGACTAGGAACGGTTTAGAATATACAGTATTCCAAATATGAGTTTCATGATACTCATCATATGAGCATCTCATATTCTTTCTACTATTTGTATATTCAAGGACTTTATCTATGCAACAAGCATGGTATAAAGATAAAGATGCGCCAAATTAATAAATTGAAATATTATTAAAATAAAGATCGTTTATACAAAGAGTTTCATTGTGAACAGTCGGCCAACACTTGGCTCGACGTGCACCTACTCTAACAGCGGTATATGGCCAGAAGGTTGGGAAATTTGTACAGAACCATGACCGCACCCGCGGTCGTCAAATTTCAGAAAATGAAAGTGCTGCCGAAGGCTATGCGCACCCACGCTAAAGGACCTACCGCACCCGCGGTCATGCGTGTATATTGAAGAATAAGACATGTGTCCTTGGCCATGCAAATATATGAGTTGTCTTCTTTCCTTTCATTTCAGAATGCTGAGGGCCGAGAGAATCCAAGGAGAAAGCTTCCATTTCTTTTGATCTTAGACTTGTGATTTTGAATGATCTAGTGGTCCGATTTTCGATACGAGTTCATTTCCGCAATCCTTGCGTTAAGGGCTTCAAGGGGATGTAAGTATGATTGATTTTCAGCATGATTCAGATTTAATGTGTTGAAGAAATGATGATTTTGTTAGAAATATGTGTTCTTGAGATTATGAACATCGTAGATATGTAAACGGATCGATTACCGGATACCGTATAAGATTGTTATCAATTTCCAGCATATATATATATTGAGTTGCTATAGATTTTGGGATACTAATGAGTGTGATGTTGATATATGTTGAGGTTTGAGTTATCGGTATTGAGAACTACGCAGTTATGCTGTCGAATTATACCGAGAATGATTATTGACTTGTTCAAGACTTGATGTGAGTTATATATTGATAGAATGCATCTTTACATTGTCATTTCAGATTAGAATTGACAGAGTTGACATCCCGACTTCGAGACTTCGATAGATTCCTACGACAAGAAAGGTATAACTCATGTGAACACGGGAAGACATGACTCGATTCAGACTTAATACGAGTTTCCCAAAATCACATACTAGATTATTGTTTATATTTGATTATGATTATGTCTTGTTTATAGATTTATATTCAAGCATTTGAGATAGGAGTCATTGACAGATTGTCAAACTATACGTTCGGTGTATCGGCGCATAGGAGCAGATAATCTCCGATTGTAGACATTCGATACAGATATGACCGAAGTCTAGGAATAAGACGTACCGTCACCCCGATTGGGAGGGTAGGTGACAGACCAGTGACATCTTATTCACACCGGGATCCCTAGATTTAGAGTTGAGTTGAGTCAAGACATGAGTTGATTTCATTGCATGCTTATACTGATTGGTTTCATAGATGATGAAATCTACTATTGTTATTGCCTTTAATCATGAGTTATGATTGTGTATTCACTTGCATGATATGCATGTATACATGTTTTATACTGGGATTTGTTCTCACCGGAGTTTCCGGCTGTTGTTGTGTCTGTATGCGTGCATAACGACAGGTGGGGCAGGATCTGGGTCACGAGCAAGATGAGAGATCAAGACATTGTGGTGATTTCGGGCATAGCAGACTACTAGTTGTTTGTACTAGACCTGTACTGGAGTTTCTGAACACTAGTGTATGATTGTACTAAAACAGAGTTTGTATGTACAATATGTTTGTTTAATCGAATAAAGAATAGACTCATGCTTTAGTTATACATTTGATTTAATGTTAAAAGCAAAATTTTGACCCGCATTTTATAGTAAAGGTCCAATTAATCCCAGAAAGAATCGAGTTAGAGCCCGGGTCCCCACACGCGTTGTGTGCACCGACAATCCAGCAAAATCAACCATCAAGCCCTCCCTCAAACTCACCTGCATCCATCACTCCTAGTGAGTCTAAAGACTCATCACACCATAATCTTTATAACAAATAATACATATAATATCGCATGCAACAGTGAAAATACTTTTACATAAAAATAACATTTCATGACATGCATAAATAAACCTCAACTTTTTCCTTAACATGACATAACATGAAACCTTTAACATGATCATAAACATTTTCCTTTTCCTTTTTCTTTGTTGAATTCAGATCGTTAATTGTGACTTTCCACAAACCTGAAAAAGTCGATGGATCCATCTACATGTAACCACAGTACTGGGCGGCGGGGACATCAGCGACACTCTCACCCGTCAACTGAGCCTTGGCCTATCCTTTTTCGAATAGAAATACGATCGTCGGGGTTCCCTCTGGGGCCTTTTCCCATAAATGGGTTCTCTCGGGGGCCTTTTTCCCTCACGATATTCCCACTCTTACCGTCACCACATAACCGTTACCACATATTCGTAATAATGGAAATACGATCGTCGGGCTCCCACTGGGACCGTCACCCTCACGACATCTCCAATATTAACGAATTAGTCACAATTACTTCACTTTCTCCAACATTTACATTCACATCACTTTATAAAATCATGCATAACATAACATTTTTGTTTTTGAAACCAAGCATGCAACACGTCTTTTAAATGTCTTCCTTAAATCATAAAAATCAAATAGACATTTAAAAATCATAATTTAATCATGAACATTTCGTAAACATTTAAAAATAATCATAATATCATAAAAACAGCATTTATGGCATTGTCATGACATTTACTAATTTTAGGTGTAAAAAGACCGTTTTACCCTAGACGTAAAATTTCCCGTTTTTGAATTTTTCTTAATTCCATTAACCCTAACATGTCCCAAATAATTATTTAAGCCTACATGAATTTTCTCATATTTTTTATTTGGCCTAAATCTAGGACTTTTAATTTATTCTTTAAATAAGTCATATTACTGCGTTTTAATCCCGAATTAAACCAAACTTTAATATAAAATTCTCAAATTAAAAACTTAGACTTATAATAATTATTTAAGCTTAAACCTAATTTTTCATAATTTTATGAAGCCTAAAACTAGGCTTTTTAATTAATTCGTTAATTAGCATTTCGTGCGGCGATTAAATCTCGAATAAATCCAAAACTCATTATTTTGATCCCAAATTTTAAACATAACATTTTTAAGATTTATTCTACCCTTCCAAGTCATGAGCCACCCCTTTGGACCCATGGATTCAATTTTAGTCTAATTAAATTCGAAATTGACACCTTATCGAACACACCGAGTCATCTCCTAATTTACTCGAGCCACGCCCGAGCCACCTTGAGCCAAAACCTAGCCAACCCATCTAGGGACCCTGCTGACCAAGCCCAGCCCCAAAAACATGACCCTAACCCGCTCAAAAAGCCTACTGAACTCGACCCAATTCTGCACTATCCTAGAACTCACGCCTATAGATTCCTAGTGACACTAGGACCCCTCCAGCCGAGCCACCACCGAGCCCACCTGTCCCTGACCACCCCTGGACCACGTCCAGACCAAGCCCAGACCAACCCAGCCCCTGGAACCCTCCCGTGAGCCACCTGGATCAGAAGGCAGCAACGAGCGACCCATGCTCCTCTCACGGTTACAGGTTTCGCTCATGCCTTCCCTGGACCCAACCATACCAGACCTTGCACCACCCCATCTAGGCTCTCCCTAGGACCCTTATGACTAGACCTAGCCCAGCTCAAAGCCCCCAGGCCGAGCCATCTCCTCCCTGCGCCAGCTGCTACCCTGCGCTGCCTTCTTGTGCTCTCGGGTGGAGTCCTTGTTAGCAAGGACTCCTCCCAACCCCTGTTTTTCGAGTCCTAGCGTGGCTAGGACTCTTCCCTTGACTCAACCACGTCCCTAGCCAGGCCTTGGTCCCAACCAACCCCAAGCCTAGCCTTCCATCCCATAAAACCGAATCACCCCATATGCATGACAGACTTTTCCTGAACCAGCTAGCTACGTTATTTTTTTTCCAGTGTATACGGTGGTGTTCTAGGCCTCTAACTTATGTAAAAACATACTTTGATCGTAGCCTAGTCACGACAGCCTCTTTTGAACACAATAAATATGCTTTTTGGCTCAAAACTCATAAGCTTAATGCATGTAGGTGAATTAAAACGAAAATAAACATGACAACTTGGTGCTTTTCATGCATACGTAATTAAAAATAATACTACGATGTGATAGACGAGAAAAGGAGATATATGGCGTGTCTTTGCGTTATATTCGCACGAAAAACCGTTGACGACGAAGAACGGGACAAAACCTAGGCTATCTTCTCCTTGAACCCCTTCGAATTTTTCTTCCCAAAGTGTGTTTGTGTGTGCCGTGGGGTTTGAGTGGTTGGGAGAGAGTTTTTCGGAATTAAAAGAGTGTGGCCGTGAGTTTTGGTTTGTAAAATCAAGGGTTTTGGTGCTCAATAATTTTAAATAGCTAATTAATTTGTTAATTAGGCTTAGGCCTATTAAGCCACTAAATTAAGCCCATTAGCCTAAATTAGAATTTAATAAAATGCTATCAAAGCTTTTGTTTAAATAAATTTGTGAATTTATTAGCTGGGTTGCCAAAAAACTCGTATTTTGGTTGAAAAATCAACACCGATAAAGTTCACGTCCCGGCGTATAAAATCACCTCAAAACCCCTTATTTTCAAAAATATGAAAAACCAACAACCATATTTTAAATAATTAAAAACAATTATTTAATAAAAACATTTTACGTTTTTCAGCCTCGGTCCCCGTTCCTCGATCACAACTCGAATAACCTTTTAAAAATATATTTTAATGCAACAATGTAAAAATATATTTTAAACATGTAAATATGCACCACATAATTAATTTATACAATTAAAACATTTGATTAAAATACAAAGGAATTTAATAATTCAAATGCACGTGGTTCGTGTGGACCTTAAAATTTTCGGGACGTTACAGGGCGAGTATTTTGCGGGTGATGAAAAGTTGGAAACTTTTGATATTGATGAGGATGAAGCGTGAGTGGATATCAGGGTGAGGAGGAGAAGAACCACAATGGAAAGAAGCAAATTGAGAGTTGTAGATTTGCTTCTGCTCAAGAGGAATTCTTCGATTCAAATGATGGTAATCTTTTTTATTCCAGAATTTGGAAATAATTTAATGCAATTTTCGCTCCAAGATACATGAAATCCAATCTTTACTATTTTTCTTCATATATGAAGTGTGTTTGTTGATAGATCTGACATCAGGCTGTTTTCAAAGTGGGTAAAATTATTATGAAGCAATGTCCAGTTGATTAGAATATGCTTAGGCATTATGTGAATCTTTTCGACTTAGTGGGATATTCTTAATTGAATCTTGGGAAGGAGTTCTTTTTGTTTAATTTTATTTGAACTATTTCGTGGTTGGCACAAATATTGTTTTGTTGATTTTGATGCCAACATCTACCAAGTATGAATTAATGCATTCAATCGTGTCAAAATTTTCAAAGCAACTGTATAACGTTGACTATATCGACAAATATACACAGACAAGGCGAAAGTCCCGATCTTTAAAATGTATAAAGATGTTTACATGGTTAAATTTCACAATAGTTTCTGCTTAATATCCATATTCATTTCAGAGACTTTGTGCCATAACTCTAAACTGCATAGTTTTGAACTCTTAAATTACGTGGTTGGAGAGGAAGATTACCTCTGTTTCATTCTCATCTGGATAGATATGATTTCTAACAGTAATACTTGATTCTGATTCACAGATTTCTCCTCTGACGTGTCTATTTCAAGATATTATGTTCTAGAACTGAATGCCTTTGGGCTTGTTCTTCTTGAGGAAATTGAAAGGAGAAAAAATGCAGAGGAAATATGACTTTAACTTGACGTCAGTGGGAGCAGATCAGTAGCCTTATGCATCATGCTGGGTTAACATTTCCTGGACCCGCCATCTACTAGTGGTAGCACACAGTTTGACAATATGATCGATATGTTTTCCCAGGAAGTTTTAGTCAGCACATTTGTTGCTGAAGCAGTTGGAAGAGGTCAAGCTTCAGAAGAAGCTGAAGAAGCTGATGTCTCAATAATTGAATCAAAAGAAAGGAGATATCGCGGTTACATGACCGGCTGCAATACTATGAGACTGTTAATCATGAAATGTCCGAGAGGAATTTTGTGGGTAAGTTTTTCAAATTGTATTTTCTTACATCGGCCTCATATGTGGACCTTGGACAATCAGTTGATTCTTGTTTCACGATAAGAGAATGCCTTGTTGATAAATTGGTTGTTTTCTTGATCTTTTGACCTGAAATTATTCCAACTATTATTTCTGAAAAGATTGACGTTAGACCTTCTCTCATGTATGTCTGTTTGGTAAGGTTTCTTCGAAAGATTTTAGATGTACACTAACATGAGAAAATATAACAAAGCAAAGAAAACAATAAAGGGTGTGGTAAAATAAAAGTAAAGCCTCGCCGCTTAAATTTACCATGAAATGAAAAGGAAAAATATTTTCTTTCCCCATGCTTGTAGCTACTGTCAACATCACTAACTGTCAACATCGTTTTGGCATGTGGTTGTTTGCACACGGTAAATTCCTGACTAAGGATAGACAATTCTATATTGAGAACAAAATGTGTGTATTTTGTAATAACAGTGAGGAATCAGCTGATCATCTATTTTGCTTGTGTTGTGTCAAAGAAAATCTGGAATGGCATCAAGAATGGCTAGGCATGCTTAAAATCATGGGATCTGCAACATGCGTTCTGAAAGCTTTCTGAGGTGTCTACAAAAGTAATTCTGCATTGTCTAAGTTCGGTTGCAGTGGCAGCATGTGTCTACAACATTTGGAATGCATGCAATCAAGCTCTTTTTGAAGAAGAAATGTCGTGCTCTGAGGATATCATTATGAAAATCAAGATTCTTACTGTTCGATGTTCGCCAAATCATCTGGATATAAGCTCTTATTGAATCATTATTATTATTATTATTATTATTATTATTATTATTATTATTTATGTTTGTGTGTGGATATGATCGTCTTTGCTTGTTTCTAGAACCGAGGTATGCCCCGTGTAATTGGTGATGGTATCATTGGTTCTATTGGTTCGATACTTGTTATCTCATAGGGATGCCCAATGTACTTGTACATAACTCTTTTTACCTTATTTTAATTAATGTTATTCACTAAAAAAAGAACTGAAATGATAAAAAAAATCCAATCAGAACTTCAGTTCGTTTGAGTTAGATTCAAGTTCGAATCACTATATTTTAGGCTTGAACTGTTGAACATGGTTCGAACAATTTTTTACACTTACCTCAACCCATTTGAGCTGGTCAAACAAGCCAAATTGAGCACAAACAAGGCATAAAGATCAAAATTGAATCTATTAAACAAAACAATCACATTATCGTCATCGAAAGGTACAATTTTTTCAACATGGTTCAAATATCTAAGTATAAAGACAACAACATTACTACAATCACCATAACGTAACCAAGTAGTACCCTCCTTGGTTGGAACTTCATTGGTTGCCCAAAGCAAGATCATGCCAAGTATCTGTCTCAACTTGTTGAGTCTCCTGATCTAAGAACCAATCAAATACAACATACACAAAAGTAAATCAATCTTGGATATCACATAAACGAAGATCAAGTACAAACAAAATATTATGTAAGAATAAAGTGATGGCGTGAGAAAAACATTATATTATTCACTTAAAGAAAACATAAATTTGCATGCAGGTATGAAGAGTTCAAAGATTGGCATTTTATTCCCAAGTCCCCCTCGAATTCGGAATTTTCCCCAGATTAAATCTTCATCATTTGTAAGAAGAAAAAAAGGAAAATGATATATTTCCGCGTTAACATTCAAGAAAAGGAAATCCAATGCAAGAATTTGGATTGTAACAAGACAAAAGTACACCTAATTTGTGTTAGACATTCACACTTTAATCATATAATCAGTCATGCCACAGAACTACAAAACCATGGTAAAAACAGCAGAGGCTATATAGCTAGGATGATAAACCTGCAATAAAAACTACAGCGTTATTCAGAAGTAACTCAAAACAAACAACAGACAATGATTTGTGAGCCAAATTCTCAATTATGACTAAGGTCAATATAACTTTAACAATAACTAACTTAACCAACGAATTTCCGAATAAAAAAGCATCTACTACTCAAGGATGTGCCCACATAAAATTCAAATTAGATGTGTGACAATAATGCTTTAGTTTTGGGCTCAAGCTGATCTAAATCAAATTGAATAAACTAACAATTACCTGTTTTTTTTCAGTCGTTCGATTATATTATAAGTATACCAAGGTCACCAACCATAAAACTTAAAGCCAGATAGTTGGCTCAATTTCCTCCTTGGACGTACTTTCACTAAAGGATATTGGTTTATGATTTAACTCAATGCCCTAACGAAAGATGCTCTCAACATCCTCTTTGAATCTTTCTTCAGATAAAAAACCAGACTGAACTGTGGCATTTAAGCTGACAAGAAATAAGAACAGTGACAAAAAAATGGTGTTATTTGAAAAATACACAAATACTATTCACTACTTGAAGCCTTGAACTCGTTCTAGTCATCCTACATTTCAAGCCCTTTTCGAAATGATCCGACCACCAACCATTCCATGTGACTTCCATCATCCTTTCATAGAGTCTATCCCGAATAAACTATACTAGAAACATGTTGAAAAATGCAATTTCAATGGCAAAAAACCGATTCAAGGACATATATTTCAAATGATAGTGATTTCCCTGGTAATATTAGCATCATTTCAAGGAAATTTATTCAAAATTTGAAAACGAACATACTCGAATCCTCAGTATCATCGGTCCTCGAAGCAAGTATTGGAGGCAGAGGAAGATCTGAATAGACAAAGGAATCGAAAAAATCAAAAAATCCTTCATTAAATTAATACTCAAAAGGGTATGACATTTTAAACAACAAAATTTAAAATTTATCCTAACCCAAGTTCCCATAGAAGAATTACTATCATCAGGCAGAGTGTCTCTCATCCACTCCTCATCCACAATATCAATCAGGACTCCCAAGCTTAGTTCTGCCATTGTATGCTTCTTCCGTCGGAAACGAACAACCGATAGCTTAAAATTCACAGTTGACGTCCCAATCCACCTAAAGAAAGATATTAATCCAAAGGTTCAACGACAAAATCAATTGATGTAGAATGTAATGGAGCGTAAAATTCCTCATCTCACCGTCGATACTTCGATTGAATGCAGAGAAATCAAACTCGCCTAAATGTTTGGAAGTTAGTGTAGCATTGGGTTGGGCTTTATGGGTTTCGGGCTTTCTTCTGACGGACATTTTATTCAATTATTCGGACAAAATGAGGGATATTTAAGGACCTTTTTTTCTAGAGTTCAACTCATATTTACTTTATATTTTTGTAAAGTAAATTTTTTCTAAAATTTTAATATGTCACAAGGCATATAAAAATATTTTTTTATAAAATTTTAATATGTTGACGGTAAAATTCTATAAAAACATAAAACTTTAATTGATTTTTAACGACTTTTTTACATTATTCATATCCTCTCAAAAGACGCCGTCATTGCCACGGAATACGCTCCGGAGAGGGGTTATGCCGGAAAAATTATGACGCCTAAATCGTTCGTCAGTGCAGATATGTACCTTCATTATGCTCGGCATATATGCAGTTCAGCTCTCTGTATAGCATATCAGCAAGGATAATATTGCCTCGTCAGACCAAACCAAATGTATAACTTTTGATATCATGAATTGGTGTCAAATGTAGAAAAAAAGAAGAAGAAGAGGGAGTGAACCAATAAAATGAAAAATCAAGGAAGCACCAGCCAAAATCTAAATCAAGGAAACAATTATCAAGAAAATCAAAAGAACAATCCTCCTCCACCACCACCACCTCCTTTGATATTTCACATCCAACTGATTACAACAACAATGGAATAAGTGTTGGCACAAACAAGAGAAAACAAACCGCCCAAAATCCTCCCCTGAACTGAAACGAAGTCACAGAATATATGAGAAGACTGTGATAAGAGTTTCATCGTGTGCGCGATCCTCGGGGAGGCCCTCCTCCTCCGCCCCCTCGAGTTGTTCGTTTCTCAGCAGGTCCTAGCTACCGAGCTCCCCCAACACTTTAGGTTTCCTAATATAGGGGAGTAGAATGGAAAAAGAGATCTAGAAAAGCACATTTCCTAATTTGAGAATGATGTCCTGTTACACAAGTATGTTGACCCCATCAAGTGTCGGATCTTTCTCAACACTTTGGCAGGAGCAGCACAACAGTGGTTAACCTGATCGAATCAGGAAGAATCCAAACATTCCAAGACTTCAGCAAAATCTTTCTGCACAGATTCTCAAGCAAAGAAGAAGCCGCTGACCGCTTTGAGTCTATTCGGCATGATACAAGAAGAGAAAGAAAATTTGAGGGATTATATATTATGGATTCAATGCTAGTGTTGTCGAAGTCCCTTTCACGACCCCATATTTACTAATTAGCACACTCATTCAGGGCGTAAAACTTGAAGATATTTTTAAGTCAATGGTGACCGGACATTCCACGACTAGTAGAATCTTTCTGCACATATTCGCAAGCAACAAGAAGCAGCCACTGACCACTTTGAGTCTATTCTGCATGAGACAACAAGAGAAAGAAATCTTGATGGATTATATTCACATATTCAATCCTATGGTGGTCGAAGTCCCTTCCACGACCCCAAATTTACTGATTAGCACTTTCATCCAAGGATTAAGACCTGGGGATATTTTTAAGTCACTGGTGAAAGAGCCACCTATCAATTTCGAAGACTTATTAACAAAAGCTGAAAAATACATCAACATGAATGAGGCCCAGACTTATAAAGTATCTTGGATATTTTTTTATTCTAGTTGCTCAGTTAATGTTTTATTCAAATATGTTATGAACCAAATGGACTTGGGAGAATACAAGATGGAACCGTAGCCAGTGCCTTGTTTGGATTCACGAGGCATGATGTTAATATGTGGGATCGATAAATCTGCCTCTCTCTAGGAGGATGAGATACAAGGAAGACCCGAATTGTAAGTTTTATTGTTGTGAAAACACCTTCTTCTTATAATGTCATACTTGGCCATGGTCACTTTTATGACAATAGCTTCTGCACTTCACCAAAAGCAAACTTTCCGGTTGGAAGAGTAGTGGGAAAAGTTAGGGGTGATCAGAAAATGGATCGGAAGTGCTCTAGCCTACACAACGAGAATATGACCATTTAAATTTAATCGGGGAGGTTGCCCGAGTTACCACTAAAGAAGATTTTGAGAAATTTTTCATAATTCCCCCATCCAATGCGGTCAGGATTTTTAAAACTCTAGTCGAGCCACTCCAGGGTCGGCTACTCAAATGTTTGGAGAAAAATAAAGACACCTTTTTTTTTTCTGGTCGGCCTTCGATCTTATGGGGGTCGTACTATAAATCATGTAACACATACTGAATGTGTTGGGTAATTGCCAACCAATGGTCCAAAATAAAATATACTTTGGAGCAGGAAAGACGTAGTTATATGAGAACAAGTAGAGGAACTACTGAAGGCCGGACACATTCAAGAGGTGTGATTTCCAAGCTGGCTATCTAATATTTTCTGGTACCTAAATCTTTGACAAAGTGGAGGATGTGTGTAGATTTTCAGGACCTCAACTGTGCTTGTCCCAAGGACTATCATCCCCTTCCTCGAATCGACCAGCTAGTTGACTCTACTACGAGACATGAGCTCTTGTGTTTCTTAGAGTCTTACTAAGGATACTGTCAAATACCTAAAATAACCGTCGCTACATTAGCGACGTTTTTAAAATAACTGTCGGCTGTCGCTAAATTAGCGACGGTTTTTTGAAAATACGTCGCTAATTTGTTTTTTTTTTTTATTTTTTTTAAATTAAAAAAAGTGTTGTTTTATTTTTTATTGGTACATATTTTGAAAATTAATCTACTCAACTCATCAAATTTGTAAATAATCTATGAAAAACAATATAATTGAAAAAACCAAAGTTAACATTTTCTTCAATAGTATCAAAAAAATCCGGAAATGTAGTTTGAGCAATTGGTGGTGCAACACGAAACGAAGATGATGAAGGAACTTCCATATTAAGATTAGGATATGACGGATTAATGTATTCCTCTCCATGAAAAAACCAATTGTAGTAACCCGGTACAAATCCATAACGACCGAGATGTATATTGACGGTATCTTCATCTAAATATATTTTGTTCTGACATTTTTTTCAATTGCAAGGACAACGAATATTTTCATTTAATAAACACTCAGGATGACTAAATGCAAATGTTACAAACGACTCTACACCAACACAATATTCAGCCGTTAGAAATCCATTCTCCAAACAACGATACATCAAATTTCTATTGTTATCTATTTTATCCTACAAAAGAATAAATTAGATGTATTTCACTTAATCGCTACCATTTACTCATTAACTAAAATTAAAATTCCACAACATAAGTAAATAAATTTAATGTTGATAATTGATATAAACTAAATTATATAATATTTTAATAAAAATTTAAACATTTAATATATATTATTTAATTTCTAAATAAAATGCAATAAAAACAAATTAAATTATGTATAAATCTATATAAAAAAAAAAACTTACAATCTGATCGTAGAAGACGCCGAAGCATTGTGCACGTGCAAAAAAATCAGGTGGAAAACGACCTGCACTACAAGCTAACAAAATTCATGATATATACCAACACTCAAGAAATTAATTTCCAAGAATTGAAATGCAAAAACCTTACCCCAAATTGAAACTAAAATCAAAAAATTAAACGCAAGTGTGAAGTGGTGTGGAGGGAAATGGTCGGGAAATGTTAGTATTTATAGAAACTTTGCGACAGTTTTGAATCAAATAGCGACGGTTTAAGCAAAACTGTCGCCGATCTGATTTGGCGACGGTTTTTTCTTACATCGTCGCTATATTCAGCAACGATTTTAATAAAAATCGTCGCTACGAAAAATATTGCGACAATTTTAATACAACCGTCGCTACGTGTAGCAACGGTTTAACAAATATTGTCGCCAATTTGCAACGGTTATAAACAACCGTCGCTAATTAGCGACAATTATGATTTAAGCGACGGTTTTATTACGTAGCGACAGTTTTATTAAAACCGTCTCAATTTTTTAAATAGCGACGGTTTGTTTAAAACTGTCGCTATGAGAAATCGTCGCGAATACAATTTTTTTTTTTTTTTTAGTGTGCCATCATTATTGTTTTATATAGCTTAGTCTTTATTTTCTTTAGCTGGCTTAGAAAGAATCAACGAAACATTAGCTTACTTCCCCAAGGACTTTAGTACGTTGTACGAAGCAACCCATAGCTTCCCATCTACGAAGGCCGGTGGATTTCACTTAGGTCGACTGGTTAAAGTTTACAATTTAAAAAAAAAAATGTTTGACTCCATGTGTTAGTTACTATCAGACAGACCAACAATTTCAAATGAATAGGCCCTACTCGTTTTTTGACTTTCTTGTTCATGGATCTAGATTTCATATGGTGTAGGCTTATTTGATTGCAATATCCATGCTAATTGAGTTTTAACATTATAGCCATTTTTTAGCCTTGTCATTATTTTTTTATTGTTTTAGAGTATCGTTTGAAGTTGACTTGTCATTTTTTTGTTTCACTACTTATGACTTCTTTATGTCTAGCACAGCACAATCTTGTTTTGATCCGTTCATAGACAACGGGTTTACTGTAAGAAGTCATAGAACATCCATTTACTGGCGTTTCGTTGTAAGTAAGTCGTTTCCGGCACGAGAACTTCATCTGCTGTGGATTCAGAGCTTTTAGCCATAAAGGGCTATAAACTACTGCACAAAATTTCATCTTGTACAATAAAAATTGAAGAAAAGATAAGAGTGAAAGGACTTAACCGTATGAGGAACTAATGCAGAAAGAAAGAAATAGATAAATAAAGCGTCTCTCCTCACTTTGTGTCCCTGTATATAATAAGTTTGTCAAATTATTAAAATGGTGAGATTATATTGCTAGCTCACCATTATTCGTTAATTAATAAGATGAGGGAGAGAAACATTAATTAAAAATCATTTGACTTTCTCAATGTGATGGAGGTGGAAATTACATGGATTCTTTGATAATTATAAAGATGCCTGATGTCTAAAATTGTAGTGACCCGTTCCAGAATCACCTACTAAGCAAGAACTAAGCATGCAATTAACCTAATTAACAATAATCAGAGATAACAGCGGAAAAGTCAACAAAATAATGGTTATACAACCCAATCGAAGTCTAGAATAACTCAAAATAAAATATCCAATACAACCATATCGAATCAAAACAATACCGATAAACTAAACCAACCAGCTACTCAACGTCCTCCTCCTGCTCCTCCTGAGCTGTCCAACCTGAGGCCTGCCCCGTGGGAATGGGGTGTCCAAGAATAAACAAAACCGAGGACGTGAGCGATAAGAACGCCCAGTACAAAAGTATGAGTATACAGACCTATATGAAATGCACATGCTATGATCATGATACCGGGGTAGTCAAGAAACAGGAGTCACAAAGGAAAGGATCTCAACAATGCTCAGTCTAGAGGCGCCAAGTGGATAGTGCCGCGCGGTACACCTCTGGGTCACTGCATCCACTACAAGACGGACGTGGACCTAAAATGTCCCGGACCACCGAAGCCCTCCCGACCCGTCGGCCACTGTGTACTCTCGGTGTCCATGCGTCCACAAGACAGGGCTGAGCGGCCCCAAGATATAGCTTATCTCGAAAGAGATACAGCTCAACAGTAAAGGCTATCTCGAAGGAGATACGGCTCAACATGATATGCAATATGCATCATAACTCGTGACATAATAGCATGCATCATATGACATATAACAATGCAGCAAATACTCATGCAACACATATAAGAATGTATACTCAACCAGGATATCTCGGATAGTACTTTCGTACCTCTATCACAGCAAGCCTAGCCTTACGCAACACCGCTAATCAGGTCTAGAACAAGCCTACGCATCAAAAGCATACTCAATCAATACTACCATGCTCGACTAGCAAAACCAGTACTCCCTAGTACTACCAAAGGTTTAGGTTTTACCTTCGTCCGTCGACAGCCCTTTGATGTCGATTGCCTTGAAACTCAGGCGCCGCTACGCTACTACTCCTGGCAGCTCTTGGCTATCGCTCGAACAACAACTAGCCCTAGAATCCTTCCAAAACTCTCAAAGAGGAGACTTAACTCAAGGAATGGCAAGTCACAAATGAGAAATCCGAGCACTATTTATAGGCCATGTTCGGATCCTCCGAACATCACTTCGGAACGTCCGAACGCTACGTGTCCATTGGCTCTTGACAGCTCATGATCGGATCCTCCGATCATACACTTCGGATCGTCCGATCATGCACGTGTCCATCGACTCTTGACACCTCATGTTCGGATCCACCGAACTCACTTCGGACCTTCCGAACACTTCGGTGCTTCCGAACCATCTTCGGACCTTCCGATCATGATTAATCACCATTAGTCCGTTGATTACCCAATTCGGCATTCGGGCTACTACAAAAATGAACATAAAAAAAAGCTTATTTTTTACTAAAATATTCTTACTAAAAACAAAAACTTGTGAGACGGTGTCACGGGTCGTATTTTGTGAGACAGATCTCTATTTGGGTCATCCATGAAAAAGTATTACTTTTTAAGCTAAGAGTACTACTTTTTATTGTGAATATGGATAGGGTTGACATGTCTCACAGATTAGGATCCGGCGTGGACTTAGCTGTTCTATCCGATTTATTTTATTGAATGCAAAACGTGTTGGTACGTGATAAATATTCTTATGACAGAGCTTAGGTATCGATATTTGGTACAAACAATATAATTGCGTTGACTTTAATAAAAAACATTAAATCATAATTTGATTATGGCTGACTTA
This sequence comes from Primulina eburnea, assembly GCF_022965805.1. Classification (NCBI taxonomy): domain Eukaryota; kingdom Viridiplantae; phylum Streptophyta; class Magnoliopsida; order Lamiales; family Gesneriaceae; genus Primulina; species Primulina eburnea. The sequence continues at coordinate 1,685,338 of NC_133114.1, forward strand.
CATGGGAGCACTTGACGTTTGGGGAGTCAACTGGCCATAAGGAGACACTTGAATGCAAATAAGTATAATCAGGTTGACAATCTGTAATTACTCAAATAACTCAATGGAACGTTAAAAAAAATAATATAAAAAATTAACAATAATTATAACCGAATTGAAAGGGGATTGTTTTTGCTAGATTTTTCCTGTGTTTTTATCTGACATACTTTGCCAAATAGAGCTTTTGACATTTGATACAGCAAGACGTGGATATTATGTAGGTTTCACTTACCAGAGTACATTTTCAGCTTTATTTGTAATTTTATTTTATTGAACACCAGTAACTCGTACACCAAAGAGTAAGATTATTCACACACAAAAATAACGATTCCTTTGGTTGGCTGTAAGTGCTTTATTCATAAAAGTGGTAAATCTCGTTTAACTGCTGTTGATACTAATTATAATTGTTGGAATCTTTCTACGATATTCATTTCTTGGCAAAGCTTATCATGTGTTCTATCAATTGACAAATTTGTGCATGTTGTATTGCACTATGTTTCTTCTTATATTGACTACTGGCCATATGTGGTAATTTTATTCTTTAAGATTTTGTGCTGCTCATGTTACTAATAAGTAACAATGCTAAGAAAAATAATTGTGATACTTCAAATGAGTCTAGGGAGTTGATGGGAACATAATTTTCAAGATTTTCATTATTTGCCTTACGGACTTTTTACATGGATCTGACTAATCAAACAGCAAAGGGACATAAAAAGAATATTGCTAACTATGTAATTCATAGATCTATGCCTATCCTCAAGTCTCTCGTCCTCGATCTGAAAGAATGTCGCTTAAACCTTCGCCGCGTCCTTCAAAATCGGTGGTATCTATCGAAAAGTTTTGCACAAATTAGCTTTTGTGTGCTGTTTCCCATCAGAAGTGCTCTCTAGTTGGTACATTCCACCTCCTGAGACTGAGCTTTACTTGTGCACTTTGTTGATGCTCGATCATATACAATTAATGTGCATCCCGTGTACATTAACATGGACTCCATGATCCAATAGAATAGAATGTAACTTTTTGGTTCTATGTTTTGGTGAAATGATGTTCTTTGTATGCTTGGGTAAATAGTAATGGGCTTCTGTTATCAATTCCTATATTTTGAGTGAGAGTTTGATTGGCAATCCATTCTGGGGAAGAGCAAAAGGTCCATACTGGATTCCATTTTGTGGGCCAATCATAGACCACCTGCAAGAATCAAGATCGAAAGATTGGAACCAACTCAATGATTTAGAAGATAATTATATGACATGCTATTTTTAGGAACGAAATTCCCACCACATATGAAAAGGAGAAATCCTACTCTATGCTCACAGTCTTGATATGGTTGAATTTCAGCCAACATATAGAACTGGTGCGTACAAGATATTTCCAATCAGAATTGATATATAGCATATTTGTGGTTTTCAAACATGCACCGGTCTTGAGGTTACAACAAAAGCGGGACAGGTTCGAAGTTTCTGTTTGGAAGTTGATTTTTGATTAGATGTTGGATTTTATGAAATTGATTTTAAGGCTGTCTCACCTGTACTTGGTACTGAGATGGTGTACAAGGACCAAAATCTCTAGCTTGGCCAACTCATTTCCAGGACATGAGTGGGTGCCATTGCCAAACGGCATGAAACTATTGGGTTTTGGAGGTGCCTGTATCGTTGAAAGTATGGGCAATTAGATCATGGAAGATGAGAATATACTAAGATTCGATGACACCACATTTTACAAAAATCAACGATACTTTGTGTGTATGATATTTACCTCGAATCTTGAAGGATCAAACTTCTCCGGGTCAGAGAAATTCTCTGGGCTGTGATGTATGTTCCTAAAAAGTGGCAACACTTTCCACCCTTTTGGAATGATATAGCCTACAAAAAAATTCAAAGAAGAAAATGGTCAGAACATACATTCAAGAATATTATAGATATAAAACAAAAGGGTGCCCATCAAATTGGCCGGTCAGATTAGGGGATCTGTTTATCAAAACACACTTAGATTTAAGTTCCATTCTCCTCATGTTTTAGAGAAATATTTCATTTCAACTTTACTCACCATTAAACTCGACATCTTCAACAGCTTCTCTGAATGTAAAAGATAAAATAGAGGCAACTCTAAGTGTTTCTTGGATGACCCTCGTAGTGATTGGCATTTTCTTGGTGTCTGCCCACTTCAAAACCTTCTCTTCTCCACACTCTTCTTTGTACTTCTTTATAGCCTCTTGCTCTTCCTGTAAAGTCAAGAAACATGCAGGGAATGAAACAAGTTTTTTCTTAACATTTGATCAGATTATGCATCTTGAATCCTATGATGAAACCATCGTTAAAAGAACTGGTATTTTTTCCTGTTATGGAATCTTACCGTAACAGCTTGGAGAACACTGGGATTTTCGGCAAGGTACTTAATAATCCATGTTAGAACACTAGCAGTGGTGTCACGGGCAGCAAAGATTACACCGATGATATTGTCTGCAATTTGCTCATCAGTTAGTCCTTCTGTCTCCCCCATGAATGATCCGAGTAAATCCGTGTGATTATGTTTCATTTGTCTCCTAAGCGACAGAATTTTGGCCAAGATCTGTGCCAATTCCTTTCTAGCTTTCATTGCATTGTGAAAAAGTGTTCCAGGAACATTGATTGGCATCGAATTGTATCCCTTTTCAAGAATGTAATAACACCTCTTTAGATCTTCTCTGTACAATACTTCGTCTTTTCCAAAGATTGACAATAATGCCACATTGAATGTGTACTGAAACAATCAATTGAAAATTATCAGTATCAAGATTTCAAGTTGTTTAGTAGTAGAAACAGGGGAATTTTTTTTTTTGTGTCATTGTTTTCGTTCAGTGTTTATTTTGAAAGTGTAACATACTGTTTTCATTTCTTGATAAGTTGTTATCAATTTTCCTTCCCACGACTTGAGTGAACTAATGGCTAATGATTCGATATCTGGCATGATATTCTTGATTGCTTCAGGCATGAATGCGCGGAGGACGAGTTTTCTAATCTTCGTGTGGTACTCTCCTTGATGGAAGAATATGGCCTGTTTGCCTAACATTCTCTCCTTGCTGGCTGGAAATGTGGGCTTAAAGAGGTGAGCTTTGGAAACTAATACAACTTTCGCTGCTTCTGGACTTGCAATCATCACACACTGACATCCCAGGATGTGAGTCTTGAATATTGAACCGTACCTATAAAAAAATCAAATCAAGTAGCCATATCAGAAAATATTCAACCTTAAAAAAGTGTGATTTTCTAATTTCTTAGTGGTGGCATAACGAGTTCTTGAATTCGAGCTCCACCGAGGGTCTGAAAACAGGATGGACCCTCTGAACTCAGGAACTTCGAACTCAGGAACTTCGGGGGGGGGGGGGTGGGGGGGGATGATTAGGCCGAGAAAGGAATTTGAATTTTAAAACAAACAACTTGTAATCAATTTTTCAGCTTGACAAGGGACGACCTACCCCCCCCCCCCCCTTGTTCCAGTTGGATCCATCTCTTGCTAGAAGGAAATTGAACTTACTTCTTGACCTTCGACGCAAAGAAAACATTTGGGTTTTGTGAGTATAATTGGAAGGTTTCACCAATGTAAGGCCAACCCATTGTTCCTGGTGGAAGTGGCAATTGAACATGTCCAATTTTCAGGAGTTTGAAGATGTAATTTAGGACATAGAACAAGAAAACCAAGACTAGCATCAAGAAACACAAGGAAAGAGATTCCATTTATTTGCTTGTGCTGCTACGGCTTCCTAAATACTGGTAGAAGTACAGCAGTAAGAAATTGGCGATCTTTTCCTTGGTTTCAGGTCGAGGCAAATGAAATAAAGATGGTTATTCTGTGGAGAAATGGAGTGTGTTTAAGGGGTATTTATAGGCCCGTACCATATGGAATCTGCTCCAGCTCATGAATTGGTAAGAGTAGAGAGAGGACACATGAAGAGAGATTATAGGCATGCATACGATGAGAGATAAAGGTGGACACGTGTCATATCGAGTTCGCAAAGAGAGAGGGTATGTTGGGGAGTTATTGGTTGACAATGAATGCTTCATCGGTCATGAAAGAGAGGTGGGAGGAAACCACCCTTTTTTTTAAGGATCTCACAAAATAGTGGGAAGAGTCGTAGCTTCCGTACAATATTATAAACTTTGGGTTAGTATTTACTTCCTGTTAAATTGAATATTAAAAATATCTGTTTATGTTTATTAATCTTAACACATACATGTTGGGGAAAATCCATAAACCGCAGAATCCATCACGTTAAATCATTAAGAATTTGACTGAAAACTTAAGCGGAAGCGTACCTGAAGCCATAATTCTGAATTGTTTAGAACGTGTCTTGATCTTCCAGATCTACGCGCTCTTTCCTTGAGAGAATCCTTTAGTTTTCTCTTCAGAACTATTTTCTTAATGGGGGAGAGAATAGTGAAAGTGATAACGCGAGATCTGGGGACCATGACCCTTATTTATAGATAATATCTTCTGATATTTCCGTTTTAACCCATCATAAAAACAGAAATTACACTTTTGTCTCTACACATTAAAGACCCACAACCCATTAGATACATTAAAGCCCAATAACCCGAAACATTAATTTGATCACTTTATTTTTGGGCTTAACTTAATAGACAACCCACACACATAATTATTCACATATAAGCCCATATAAATAAAATTGATCTAACAATCTCCCACTTGGGCTATATGTGCAACCTTATAATTATGTTTGTGGAAATAACCTTATGAGCTCAAAATTGTTGTCATTCCGAAATGTATCTATAACCAATCCGGTCCATCAATCACATCAACATAGGATCAAAGCAGTCTTCGCTACACTCAAGGTAACTCGACCCATCAATGGTCACATATGCCAACACAACTGAATGACATGGATCATGAAGTGGATGTGTAGCATGGAAATTTCATGCAATGTGACCGTAACATGCCTATTTCCAACTGGTCCTCCCTTTAACCTTATTGAGATCAAACTTTAAATCATAATCAGAGTGTGACTTAACTTGAAATTTATTTCTGCAGAAAATAAGTTTACATAACTGTAACTGAAAATGTCTACAACTGAAAAGCATTTAAAATAACAAACTCCCACTAAAACTGAATTTCCTCAATTGACATAACACCCATACTAGCAGTGTGCTCATGAAACTGTTTGGGTGGTAGTCCCTTAGTAAGCGGATCCGCAACCATGGAGTTTGTACCGATATGCTCAATAGACAACTTTCCACTCTGAATTCTTTCTTTAACAACCAGAAACTTGATGTCAATATGTTTTGACTTCGTCGAGCTCCTGTTGTTATTGGAATACATAACTGCTGATTTATTGTCACAATATAATCTTAGTGGCTTTTCAATGCCATCAACAATGCGCAGTCCCGTGACAAAATTTTGCAGCCATATTCCGTTATTAGATGCCTCATAACATGCTACAAACTCAGCTGCCATGGTGGAAGAGGCTATAAGTGACTGTTTAGCACTCTTCCAGGAAATGGCACCTCCAGCAAGGAGATAGATGTAGCCCGACGTAGATTTCATACTATCTTGGCATCCAGCAAAATCGGAGTCAGTATACCCAATGATCTCAAGCTGATCCAACCTCCGATATATGAGCATGTAATCTTTTGTTCTCTGAAGGTACCGTAAAACCCTTTTGACTGCTTTCCAATGTTCCACTCCTGGATTACTTAAATATCGTCCCAACATTCCTGTCACGTACGCAATATCTGGACGTGTACAAACCTGAGCATACATCAGACTCCCCACTGCAGATGCATAGGGAACCTTCTGCATTTCTCTTTCCTCAAAATCATTCTTTGGGCATTGTTTGAGACTAAATTTGTCTCCCTTAGCCACAGGGGTATCCGTTGGTTTACAATCTTGCATCCCGTATCGCTTGAGAACTTTCTCGATATAGCCTTTCTGAGATAATCCAAGAATACCCCGAGAACGATCCCGATGTATTTGAATACCCAGTACAAAAGATGCATCACCAAGATCTTTCATCTCAAAATTCTTTGATAGAAATCTCTTGGTTTCATGCAACAACTCTATATCGTTGCTAGCGAGCAGAATATCATCAACATATAAAACCAGAAAAATATGCTTACTCCCACTGAACTTATGGTACACACAATCATCGACCAAATTCATCTCAAAACCAAACGAGATGATCACTTGATGAAATTTGAAATACCATTGTCGAGATGCTTGCTTGAGCCCATAGATGGATTTCTTTAATTTGCAAACCATATTATTTGTGTCTTTGGACACAAAATTTTCTGGTTGCACCATATAAATCGTTTCATCAATGTCACCATTTAGAAACGCAGTCTTTACATCCATCTGATGAAGCTCAAGATCGAAATGCGCCACCAAAGCCATTATAATCCTTAAAGAGTCTTTCGAAGAAACCGGAGAGAAAGTCTCTTTATAATCAATGCCTTCTTTCTGTGTAAAGCCTTTAGCGACAAGACGAGCCTTATATCTTTCCACATTGCCTTTCAAATCCCTCTTGGTTTTAAATATCCATTTGCAACCAATGGGCTTCGTACCTTTAGGCAATGGGACAAGATCTCATACGTCATTATCCTTCATGGACTTTATCTCTTCATTCATGGCATCATTCCACTTTTGAGAGTTAGAACTTTCCATGGCTTGACGGAAGTTAATAGGATCATCCTCCATCAATCCAATGTCTGCCTCATGTTCTTGAAGAAATACAATGTAATCGTCCGGCACTGCATTTCTCCGCTCTCTAGTGGATCTCCTTAATGGCATAGGTTCTGGAGGTGCTTGAGTTTGTTCATCTGGAATGGGAGGATCTCTAATATTTTCTTCCTGTATTGTGTCTTGGTCAAAGTGAGGAATATGATCCTGATCAATGTCCAAGACACCTGTGGGAATATTTACATATTCCTCTTCAAAGACAATATCCCTTACTTTATCTCCCCCCGCAAACTCAACATCCTCAAAGAACCTGGCATTTCCTGACTCAAAAATCGACTTACTCGTGGGATCATAAAACTTGTACCCCCTGGATCTTTCAGAGTATCCAATAAAATAACAACTAACCGTCCTTGAGTCCAGTTTCTTTTCATTAGGCTTGTAAGGCCTTGCCTCAGCTGGACATCCCCAAACGTGCAGATGCTTAAGACTGGGCTTTTTACCCGTCCAAAGTTCATAAGGGGTTTTGGTCGCTGCCTTAGTTGGAACCCTGTTAAGGATATATGCTGCGGTCTTTAGTGCTTCTCCCCAGAGTGATTCTGGTAAGGTAGAATGACTGATCATACTCCTCACCATGTCCTTAAGCGTTCTGTTTCGTCTTTCAGCAACACCATTCATAGTGGGCGAACCCGGCATAGTGTACTGTGGGACGATACCGCATTCCTCTAGGAATCTTGCAAAAGGTCCTGGACGTTGTTCACCTGAACCGTCATATCTACCATAGTATTCACCACCACGGTCAGATCTAACGCTTTTAATCTTTAAACCAAGTTGATTTTCAACTTCAGCTTTATAGTTTTTGAACACATCCAATGACTGTGCCTTTTCATGAATGAGATAAATGAAGCCATATCTTGAAAAATCGTCTGTGAACGTTATAAAATACTGTTGACCATTCCAAGAAGCCGAAGGGAATGGTCCACAAATATCAGTATGTATAAGTTCTAAGACGCCTGAACACCTATTGGCTTCAAATCTCCTTTTGTTGGTTTGTTTTCCCTTTATACAATTAACACAATTATTAAAATCTGTGTAATCTAAAGGTTCGAGAATTTCGTCTGACACAAGTCTCCTTATTCTCTTTTCAGAGATATGACCCAATCTTTTGTGCCATAACGCAGCTGAATCCTCACTGGTTAATTTTCTCTTAGTGCCTCTACTTGTTTGCAGGGTTTCATTAAATGAAGCAATAACATCCAAAGAATAAAGATTATCGTAACCTGATAAAGAACCAGAACCAACCAATTTTGAATCGAGAAACAAACTGAATATTCCATTTCCAAACGAACAAGAATAACCAAATTTGTCCAATGCAGAAATGGAAATCAAATTCCGCCTAAAAGACGGCACAACAAATGTTTCATAAAGATCCAAATATATTCCAGTCTTTAACAACAATCTAAATTTTCCTATTGCCTCAACTTCAACTTTGTTGCCGTCACCAACATAGATGAATCTTTCAGCATCACTTGGTTTTCGGCAATCCAGGCAACCCTGCATAGACACACTGATGTGAGTTGTTGCACCAGAATCTATCCACCACGTGTGTCTAGGCACTGAAGTTAAATTAACCTCAGAACAAACCATATTCAGAAGCATACCTTTCTTAGCACGCCAAGCGTGATAATTACTGCATTGCTTCTTCATATGCCCATCACTGCCACAGAAAAAACAACCAGAACTTTGAGAATCACTAGGATTCTTCTGTTGTTTCTTCGAAGGCTGTGTATCCGCAGCAACCTTATCCTTCCTTTTCTTTCCTTTATCCTTCGAGGTAGAGGCATAATGAGCACTTTCTGTCTTGTCTTGCTTCAACCTTTCCTCTTCCTGGACACAGTGCGAGATGAGCTCATTCAGAGACCAAGTCTCTTTCTGACAGTTATAGCTCACCTTGAACTGGTTAAATTGAGTAGGAAGAGATATTAAAACCAGATGCACCAGCAAGTCCTCAGAGAGGTCAAGCTTCAGTGCTTTCAACCTTGAAGCAAGATGAGACATTTCCATAATGTACTCCCTGATGTTGCCCTTACCCCTGTACCTCATTGAAATGAGGCTTGCCAAAAGTGTACCAATTTCAGACTTTTCACTTTTAGCAAACCTCTTTTCGAGGTCTTGAAGGAAAGCCTTAGCTGTAGCAATGTCGCTAGACATTGTGCCCCTGAATGTTTCCGGAATGACCTTCTTCATGATCATCATACACATGCGATTTGATCTTTCCCACCTTTCAAACTCCCTCTTTTCATCAGAGGTACTCTTATCCGTAATGGCGGGAGGAGAGTCAATCCTTATCGCAAGGTCTAAATCCATGACTCCGAGAACTATCAACAAATTCTCTTGCCATGATTTAAAATTCGAGCCATTTAACATAGGAATAGAATTTATGTTGGAATGAATATTTGCAGGAGTCAAATCTGAACAGAGAACAAAAACAAAACATACATGCTCAACCAAATATCCAAATAAAATAATCAATAAATTCAAATAATATAAACCCCCATTAACAGAATATCGAGCACTCCATTAATGTTTCATCTTTGGACAAAAGATTAACTTGTAAGTGATATCCTGGCGTAGCAGTCAAACACTGATAGTAACTATCATGTCAAATAACAACCTTCTTTGGGCTGATTTATTATTCACATGAAAAACCGAACAACTATCACATGTTTACCACCACAATTGCATATGTGATTATATTAAATATTAACCTTCCTTTGGGCCGATCAATATTCATATAAATCACATATACCCAAAATCTTTTTGTATTTCAAAATAAAATTAATTTCCATAAAAGAGGTCACTTTGGCGACATTTTATTTCAATTAATCAATTTTAAAAATACATATAACCTTATCATTATTTGAACTAATGAAAATTTAACCTTAACCGAATAAACCTGAAACCGAAAAAAAAAAAAAAAAAATTTTTTTTTTAAAATTTTCGGAAATTCCGTACGGGCCGGGCCGGCCGACCCGAATCCGTACGACTCGGGCCGACCGGGTCCGTACGGCCCGACCCAAAACCGTATGGGTCGGTCGACCCGGGTCCGTAAGACCCGACCCGAATCCATATGGTTCGGGTCGACCAGTTCCGTACGACCCGACCCGAACCATACTTTTTTTTTTTTTTTGGGAAAAAAACATATCAGACTTTTCGATTTTCCTTTTTTTTTTTTTTTTTTTTTAAAAAAACTGGAAGAAAAATCGAAATCTTATACCAAATCTTTAAAATTTACAACCAAATCTTTTTTCAAAACTGAAACTTTAAAAGATTTGATTTTCAACCAAAATATTTTCCAGATCTGAAGCCATAGAACAAAAATTTTCAGATCTAAACCAAAATATTTTTCAGATCTGAAACCGTATCAAAATATTTTAGACAAAATTTTATTTTTCAGATCTGGATCCAAAAAATATCCAAAAACTTTAAACAAATCTCAATGATTCAAACATGAATGGCTCTGATACCACTAGTTGGGGAAAACCCATAAACCGCAGAATCCATCACGTTAAATCATTAAGAATTTGACTGAAAACTTAAGCGGAAGCGTACCTGAAGCCATAATTCTGAATTGTTTAGAACGTGTCTTGATCTTCCAGATCTACGCGCTCTTTCCTTGAGAGAATCCTTTAGTTTTCTCTTCAGAACTATTTTCTTAATGGGGGAGAGAATAGTGAAAGTGATAACGCGAGATCTGGGGACCATGACCCTTATTTATAGATAATATCTTCTGATATTTCTGTTTTAACCCATCATAAAAACAGAAATTACACTTATGTCTCTACACATTAAAGGCCCACAACCCATTAGATACATTAAAGCCCAATAACCCGAAACATTAATTTGATCACTTTATTTTTGGGCTTAACTTAATAGACAACCCACACACATAATTATTCACATATAAGCCCATATAAATAAAATTGATCTAACAATACATGCATATACATATAAAACTCGCTGTTGTGGGCAAGATGTTATGATCCGGTTTTCTTTTATTTTGTTTAGTTTTCAAGATTAGTCCACTTAATAAACAAAATTAAACTTGAAGTAAAAATAATTTTAACATGGTTCGGTCCAACCGACCTTCGTCCATGGAGTCACGCTTAACTATCAAGCAAATTCCATTTTTTTGACAAATACATTCATCATATTTCACTTGACAAGTATCGCTCGTCTTCAACTATGTTTCAATCGAATTCTCGGATTGTTTTCTTTCGAGAACATCAGCTTCTTCTCTCAAGGAATGAATCACAAGTCTTTGTGTATATATGTTTCACCAGCAATTTTAAATCTCAAAATTAAATTGAATAAGGTGAAACTGATTGAGTTTTGTAGTAGCAGTTGTCGCGACAAAAAATGAATAGTTTACCATCAATCTGGTTATGAAAAACATTGAATTATACCATGCTAACTAATACATGATACACGATAGCAAAAAAATATATTAAAGTTGGAGATTTCATCACTCGCGATGTACTCCTAGCTATAAGCTTTTTTGAACAATTTCAGGGCACCCGCATGTAGTAATCAATCGTAGCAAAACGAATTTTAGGTCATCTGCGAACTCTTCCATAAAGCCCCATTTTTTGTCATTTTGAGTGGAATTTTCAACTTTTTCAAGAAGAGGCGAAATGTCAAACGAACTCATTCTACTCATTATTTCAAAATCAAAGTCTTAAATATAAGGGGAAATAAAAGTCAAAAGTCACACTCATTCTATTTATTATTTCAAAATCGAAGTTTAAATATAAATGGAAATAAAAGTCAAAAGTCACACTTCTCGTTTTATCCAAGAATGCCATCCCCTACTCAATCAATAACCTCTAAGAGTCGAATTGTAGCTATTGTGAAAAAGACAAATCGACTCAAAATCAATAATACATCGATGCAATCCCTAATAGGGTGGACTTTGACAAAATGTGGGCAATCAAAATTTGACTTAAGAGGAACTGTTTTCAATACTTATCTTTCTTCCAAAATTGTGCAATCAACTTGAATATTTACAAAGTTGAATATTTTCATGTAGGTAAAAACTTGTATGAGACGATCTCACGGGTCGTATTTGTGAGACATATCTCTTATTTGGGTTATCCATGAAAAAATATTATTTTTTACTCTAAGAATATTACTTTCTATTGTGAATATAAGTAGGGTTGAGCCTCTCACAGATTAAGATCTGTGAGACGGTCTCACATGAGACCCACTAATACAATCAAAACGTTTGTCCCCCTACTATTTGGGTTGTCACTTGGACTAGGAAAGAGAGCCACATAACCTCAACCAAATCAAGATAGCAGCACACTTCGAAAAATATCAAAGACCATGTAATAGATATCGCATTATCTATATATAATGTTTGAAATATAATTCAAGATAACAACAACACTTGTAAAATACTTTTTTGACAAAAAAATAAAAACCAAAGACAGCCGAAACTTTTTTTTGGAATATAATAATTGAGCATGCTAATAATTAAAATCCCATACTTGGTTACAGCTATTGTCTGTTGAAAGAAAGCAATATGAAACTGACATAGAATTGCCATGTAGCACCTTAGCCCTCACTATTATTGACAAGGATTTCCATCTCTTAGGTGATAGATTTTTTAGTAAAGAGATTGTGATCTAAGCAAAGATTTTCTTCTTTTCCTTTTTTCGCAGTACTCTTTTGATCACATTTTCTTTTCATAAAAATTCTTGTGAGACGATCTCACGGATCAATTTCATGGGTCGAATATCTTATTTGGATCATACATGAAAAAATATTACTTTTTATGCTAATAATATTGCTTTTTATTGTGAATATCTGTAGGGTTGACTCGTCTCACAGATAAAAATTCGTGAGACCGTCTCACAAAAGACATATTCTTTTCTTTTATTCTTCTTTTTTTCGGGGTCTTATTTCTAATTTTTTAAGGGAAAAAAAGATGTTTCGAATTATAAGACGAAATATATACATGATTCAGTTGAAATTCAAAATTTATAAAATATTATTTATTTGTTTTTTTTTTGTTTTTTTCTTATTTTTCCCAGAGAGGGAGGATTGTCATGTCGATGAGCTAGGTTGGTCCCAAATTTGATATGGACCAACTTTTTGGGTCTGGAAATCAAATATTGTGTTGTCTGATGTCTGGTGTGATAGCAAGTGATCAAAATCATCCAACAAAACGATGCTGAACAAATCAATTGTGACAGCCAACACTACAATTACTGTGAAATTTAAAATTCTTACAACTAAGAAGGGATTTTTGAAAAGACAAAAACGTGTGAAAGACGGTCTCACAGGTCATATTTTGTGAGACGAATATCTTACTTGAGTCATCTATGAAAAAATATTACTTTTTATTATGAATATCGGTAGGGTTGACCCGTAGCACAGATAAAGATTCGTGAAACCGTCTCACAAGAGATCTACTCTTTTGAAAAACGTTATAGTAAATTGTGTCACCATTGGGCATGCTATATTTAACATGGAAAATGATTTTTGAAATCTAAAACCTCATAGGGAAAGACTTGGAGATCATTATTATAATACAAACGTAGTGTTATATCTTATATTAATGAATCAAACCTATGTGCGAGACAAAACCAGTTCCTTCCTCCTCTCGGTATGATAAAACCAGGGAAGAGGAAAATTATATAATACTGTCTCCAAGATTAATTTTTTAATTAATCCATGCAACCTAGTTTCGTTTTTTAAAGGAAAATTAAAAGAATCTGGCCCTTATGTAGTATGGGTTCTGATTGCACCTGAAATTCATAATGTTAAATTATTCTTAAAATTTAATATTTCCTAGGCATCTGTCTGTCTGACCTCTAAATCATTGCAAGAATACAAGGAGGATAAGGGGTGGTCAGCCCAAAAAATCGGCCAATACCAATGTATTGTGTATATATAGCATAGAGTACTGCAGTAGAATATTAAAAAAAAATTGGAGAAAAAAGATTTTATTTATTATTAACATATAGATTCGAGAAATGAGTATTTTCAATATCGGGTCCCTTCAGTTTTCCATGCAGAAGGGATCACCAAAAATAGTATAAAAATGTCTTTAAAAGTAAAATATCTATATATAAAAGAATGAACCCTGCTGTCCACAAACCTACAATTATTAAATACTTTAAAGTACTAAAAACAAACTTTGTTGCAACTTATGGGTTGGAAGCCACTCAAAAAGGTCCCTCTGATGTTTCTATCCAATACATTTTTATTTTTAAAAAAGAAGAAAGAAAATCTTGAGTGATTGTGTTTATTAGGAGTTTGTCCTTAGCTAAAATTCATAGAGTTAAATCACTTTTAAAATGATTTTTTATGTGTCAATTACAGTTGTATCAAGAATAGGGACAGGGCAGGTAAACCACTACCTGTCTCACTGATCATCTTATTCACTATAAATTTGTCATTAATAAGCTTTTTGTCATAAAATAATTTTGAAAATGTTTTGCCTCAAAATATCGGAATTTTTAAATGAAATCCGCAGTTATTGTCGTTCCGATGTCTATTGAGTAAACCTCGATTATCTGCATTAGACAAAAATATCTGATGAATTTTTTTTTTGTGAGATTCGAACTTAGTATTTTGATCTAAGGTTAACACTCAATCGACCAAGCTACCCTAAATACAAATGAGTACTATCTACTCATTGCACGAATTAATGACTTCCTTTAGGCAAAAAATAACATCTATTAGTACATATTAATAAGGAAACACTTGTAATCCTTTTAATCTTGGTGCACCCATTATACATTTTCAATAAAATAAAAAATCTTGTGAGACAATCTCAAGAGTCAATTTAATGAGAATAATATTTTATTTGAGTCAATCATGAAAAAATATTACTTGTTATCGTAAATATAGACAAAATTGACATGTTTCACGAATAAAGATCCGTAAGACTGTATCACAATAGACATACTCTTTCAGTAATTCTTAGGGAATTACATCCCAATACAATAATATTTTTTTATACTATAAAACAAACATGGCAAAAACTTGTGCGAGACGGTCTCACGGGTCGTATTTTGTGAGATGTATCTCTTATTTGAGTCATTCATGAAAAAACATTATTTTTTATGCTAAGAGTATTACTTTTTATTGTGAATATCGGTATGGTTGATCCGTCTCATAGATAAAGATTCGCGAGACCGTCGCACAAGAGACCTATTCGACATACATCTCATACCGTCAAATTTAATAAACTTGAAAAGATATAGAGCAAAAAAATTTAAGCTTTTTGTTAGTAATAAGTTGGAGTGGAATAGCAAATCTGTATAGGTATCCTTAAAATCACCAAAGTATTTGGAGGTAAAAGCTGAGCAATCACTTTCATTCCTAGTCACATTGTGTGTGTTGGCCTTTCCCAGTGGCCCTCTCATTTATTTTAAATACTAATTAATTTGTTTAAGTTGATAAATCATCACTTAAAAAGTTATTTAAAAAAGTAATCCCCAATGTTAAGCTGTAATTGCTTTCGTCACCCATTGATTAAATTTAATTAATGAAACATTATTGTTGTTATTACCAATATAATTAATTGAAGTTGACAATACTTAGAATCCATGCAACAGCGGACACCTGCTGCTTTGCCTCTCATTTAATATTTTGTACGGGTGCATGTACCTGAATTAGGTAATTCAATATATTCAAATATTTGGGTTGACATTATTATTTCAAAAAATTAAATAAAATTAGAGTTGACATTCAAATTTTTAAAAAAACAAAAACAAAAAAATTGAGTTGACATTCAAATTTCAAAAAAACAAAAATAAAACAAAAAAATTGATTTGACATTAGATCGAAGAGATATTATTGTATTGGTTTTAAACATTAATTCATTCGTTTCGTTTCGTTTTTCAATCACAATAATATGGCACGTAGATTTTATGTTTCTGGACACTTTTGAGTTTTGGTCGTATTTGTTTAAATTATTTATTTATGGCAATTTGCCAATAAAATGGTAATTGTATTGAAAATGAAATCAGTATTGACTTCTCATCCAGCTAAAAAAAAATAAAAATAAATAAGTTTTGACTTGTTATAAAATTAATGAGAAATTTGCATTCAAGAAATTAAAAAAGTTTGAAAGCAATCCAACAAAAACCCTTGGGCAAAAATTTGTGTGAGACGGTCTCACGGGTCGTATTTATGAGACGGATATCTTATTTGGGTCATCCATGAAAAAATATTACTTTTTATGATAAGAATATTACTTTTTATTGTGAATATCCGTCAGGTTGACCCGTCTCACAGATTAAGATCTGTGAGATGGTCTCACATGAGACCCACTCAAACCCTTGAAGATAATTAAAGCTAATGGGAGCCAGTTGGCTTAATTAATATGGGCTCTTACTCGTAGTAATATTTAATATTTGTGCCATCGATTAAATTTGTAAATGCATTTTTATATTTTGTCTCTAGCCAAGCTGAGGAAGTTCCCAAAAATATTTGCTAAAAAAAACCCCAAATATATAATTAACTAACTTTGATATATAAAACAATGCATTCTTATTTATTGTTATTGTTAGGATTTCGCAATACATACAAGCCTGAAACCGTAAACTAACAATAAAGAAGAAAAGGGAAGAAACAACCATATACGTGGTTCAACCAGAAAAAACGCCGATCTACGTTCACAACGAGCTCAGACTCAAGCCAATGCACTACCGATCTCAGATATATCGGTACTCTCTGTCACAAGATGCCTCAGACACCAACGCACATGAACCCTAGTAAACACGGTCTCACAACCTGCTTCTCACAAGGAAGCGCAGACAAGAAAGCAATAACGCTACTGCCTGATGATCAAGATGATCAACCGGAGAGCCGATCAAACCCTAGGAGTACAGAGGAGAAGAGAGTATCTTTTGGGAAAGAAGGCGCACAACCGAAAAAGAGGAAACCAGAAGAATCGAGAGTGTTCGGATTGATACTCCCCCAACCCAAGAGCCCAGGTAATATATCAGAGTTATAAATGGGCTTAAGAAACGTACACAGTACACCCCTTGGGCCCAAAGATGAAGCCAGCAAAATATGGACTTGGGCTTCTATCCAGACCAGCAAGATAGGAGACTTGGGCTTCACTACTAACATACTCCACCTTGAGGCAGAAGTCTCCAATCTATCATCGATCCAAAATAGTGCATTAAATGGCTCATGAGTATCATCATCGCTCTTAAACCAGTCCGCGGTAGGAGATTATCCCATGCCCAGAAGATTAAGACAGTGTCTAAACTTAGGGGCTGGAACAATCTTAGTCCCCATGTCTGATGGGTTGTCCTCGGTGGGAACCTTCACAACCTTTACTTTACCTGCAGCAATCATGTCTCTAACATAGTGGAATTTTATATCTACATGCTTAGTCCTATCATGGTAAACAGGGTTCCTGCTAAGGTGAATTGCACTTTGATTATCACATAGTACAGTAGGAGTATCAGAAATAACATCAATTTCAGATAGCAAACCATGCAGCCAAGCATATTCTTTAATGCAATCACACATAACAACATATTCAGCCTCAGTAGAGGATAAGGCTACTAAAGGCTGCAGCTGTGATTTCCAAGAAATACAACTATTCCCTAGCATGAAACAGTAAGCAGTGGTAGATTTCCTGGAGTCACGATCCCCAGCAAAATCAGAATCAACATAACCTTTAAGATTAAGAACATCTGACTTACCATAGACCAAACCAATATCCACTGAAGAATTAACATAATTCAAAACCCATTTCAAACCACGCCAGTGATCAATACCAGGATTGGACATGTATCTTGACAGCACTGATATAGCAAATGATAAATCAGGTCGAGTACAGATCATTGAATACATGAGAGATCCAATCAAATTGGCATAAGGTTTATCTTGCATTTTAGCTAACTCACTATCAGATTTAGGGCATTGACCCTTATGGAGTATAAAATGATTAGCTAATGGCAACTTGACAGGTTTAGTTTCAGTGTTACCAAACAGAGATACCACCTTCCTTAAGTAAGGTGTTTGATGCAGCTTTAGGTAATTCTTTTCCCTATCTCTTTCAATATACATCCCCAAAATCTTCTTAGCATGGCCAAGATCCTTCATGTCAAACACATAACTAAGAGAATTTTTCAGATTAGTAATAAGAGACATAGACTTACTAATCAATAGCATGTCATCAACATATAAGAGTAAATACAAAAGGATGTTATCAACAGATTTATAGTAGAAGCAGCTGTCATAGCTACTCCTTTTAAAGCCAATTCCAATCACAAATGAGTCAAACTTAATATACCATTGTCTAGGAGACTGTTTTAAGCCATACAATGACTTTTTCAGCAAACACACAAAATCAGGATGATCTTTATCAATAAAACCTTCAGGTTGAGCCATCACAATAGTCTCATTCAAATCACCATGCAAGAAGGCAGTGGTAACATCTAGTTGTTCAAGTTCAAGATCAAAATGGACAACAAAAGCGAGCATAATTCTAATGGTTTTGTATTTAACAACAGGGGAGAAAATCTCATTAAAGTCAATGACTTCCCTTTGAGTGAATCCCTTAGCAACTAACCTAGCTTTAAATCTAGGTGGATCACTGGGATTCAGACCTTCTTTGATTTTAAACAACCATTTACATTGAACAACTTTCTGATTTTTAGGCTTTTGAACGAGCACCCAAGTTTTATTTTGTTTAAGGGACTCAAGCTCACTTATCATGGCATTCATCCACTGATTTTTGTCCTTAGACTCTATGGCTTCTTTATAGGTGTTTGGCTCAGAATACTGGACATTTTGAGCTGTTATGAGTGCTGTATAAACTAAATCAGCATAGGTGAATCTAGGGTTAGGTCTCCTAGCCCGGGGTTCCCTATCTCTAGTCAATTGATAGTTGTCTAACTCATCATGAACTAGTTCCTGAACCTCTACCTCATGGTCCACAGGTTCTTCACCATCATTAACCTCAGGTGTTGGGTTCTCATTATCCACAGCCTCATTATCCCTATGATGATTATCCCCTAAGGGAATGTCACCAAGAACAGCCCCTTGTTGAGTCTCCACCTCAAAAGGTGTAGTCTCAGCATCTCTCAAGTTCTCACTCACTGGTTTAGCAGCATTGTCCTGCAACTTACATGGAAAGGAGTCTTCATTAAAAATCACGTCTCGGCTCACAATGATCTTGACACCTCTAGTGTTTATATCCCACAATCTGTATCCCTTAGTCCCATGTTGCTGTTGGTAGCCTAGAAAGACACACTTTAAGGATCTGGGATCCAGCTTACCATCTTTGGTGTGTGCATAGGCTGCACAACCAAAGATCCTAAGGTGACTAAGACTAGGTTTCCTGTTAGTCCATCGTTCTAAGGGAGTTTTGAAGGCTATAGAACTGTTAGGACTCCTATTAACAAGGTAGGTGGCAGTATATAGGGCTTCCCCCCAAAATCCCTGAGGTAAACCAGCAGTGAACAACAAGCACCTGACCTTTTCTAGTAGAGTTCTATTCATTCTTTCAGCCACACCATTTTGTTGTGGTGTGTTCCGAACAGTCCTATGTTTCAAAATACCATTTTCAGAACAAAACAAGTCAAACTCATTGTTACAAAACTCTAAGCCATTATCAGTTCTCAAAATCTTGACTTTACAGTCAGTTTGATTTTCCTCTAAGGTTTTCCAGCTTTTAAATTTTTCAAGAGCCTCATCCTTAGTTTTTAAAAGGAAAGTCCAAACATAACGAGTAAAATCATCCACAATACACAAGAAATACTTGTTATTACCATGTGAGGGACTCTTTTCAGGGCCCCACAAATCAGCATGCACATATTCCAGTTTGGACTTAGATAAATGAGTACCCTTAATGAATTTAAACCTATGTTGTTTACCTAGCACACAGGTTTCACAAAAGGGAACTTCTGAAAAAGAATCTTTACCTAGTACTCCACTGTTGTGGAGTACTTGAAGCCCCTTGTTGCTCATGTGTCCTAACCGAAGATGCCATCTTTGTGTATCTGCAGGATTAGTACTAACAACAGTATTTGCACAGGTATTTACATGAGAACCATTCAATATATACAGGCCAGAGACTTTTGAACCATACAAGATTAACTTGTCACCCTTATAAACATTCAAAAAGGATTTTTCAGCTTTATAACAGCAACCTATATCATCTAGAGTACCAAGGGAGATCAGATTACGTTTCAAACAGGGAATATATCTCACATTAGTCAGCCTAATCTTCTTATTATTATCAAGACAGAGAACTACATCACCAATTCCTTTAACTTTACAGGAATTGTTATTTCCCATGAACACCGTTTCATTACACGATTCATTCAAGTTCTCAAAGCAAGAAAGATTAGGAGACATGTGAAAAGAACAGCCAGAGTCAAGAATCCAGCGGTCACTAATAGGAATATCAGAAACATTCAGAACCTCATACACATCAGAATGACTTCCTGATATACAAGCAACATTAGACCCTTTAGTTTCCATATCTTTTCCTTTTTGAGTAGAAAGAAACTTATAGCATTGTTTTTTCAGATGACCCTTTTTACCACAGAAGTGACAATTTCTAGTTTCTTTCTTCTTATTCTTCTTATCCTTTTCGGGTTTGTCATTAGAAATAGTTTCTACCTTATTGGTTTTAACAAACAGATTGTTCCCTGTTCCTTTTCTGAGTCTTAAGTTCATGTTCTCTAGCCCTAAGCCCATTCACTACTAATTCAAGCTTGGGAACTACCCCAGTGTATTGCAAGGAGTCTTTAACAACATGATATTTTCCAGGCAAAGAATTTAACAGAATCATAGCAAGGCTAGAATCATCAAGTTCTTGCTGAGTCCCTTTAAAGAGCAAAGTCAATTTCAAAAATTCATCAAGATTATCATCAAGAGACTTAGAACTGTCCATTTTATAAGAAAACAGAGAACCCTTTAAATATATGAGATGAGAAGCAGATAACGTGGTATAGAGGGAATCGAGTTTACCCCAGATGGCTATGGGGTCATCACAGCCATCTACCTGTCTCAGGATGGCATCGGAAAGGCTGAGAACAATAAGATTGTAAGCAATCTCATTGATCTCAGTCTTCTTTGCTTTCTGAGCATCGGACCACCTGTTCTCATCAACTTCTAGAGCAATCAGCACCTTGTTATAGGACAGTAGGGCCTTCATTTTCTTTTTCCAGGAACCGAAGTCCCCTTTTCCATCAAATGGGAGTGTCTCAACTCTTGATGCCATGGCAGTGCCTCGCAAACACCAAAAAACAAAGCCAAAATTAAAGAGAACAAGACACTGTACAGAGTAAGACTCACAGAACCGAACAATTCTCGGGACAAGAACTGAAACAAGAACAGTCAACCGGTAAAGAACTCTGAAACGAGAATATCAACCAGTAAGGTACCGAAATCCTAGTTCTCAACGGAAGTCAAGAAACCGAACCAAGAAACCGAACCTGGCTCTGATACCACTGTTAGGATTTCGCAATACATACAAGCCTGAAACCGTAAACTAACAATAAAGAAGAAAAGGGAAGAAACAACCATATACGTGGTTCAACCAGAAAAAACGCCGATCTACGTTCACAACGAGCTCAGACTCAAGCCAATGCACTACCGATCTCAGATATCTCGGTACTCTCTGTCACAAGATGCCTCAGACACCAACGCACATGAACCCTAGTAAACACGGTCTCACAACCTGCTTCTCACAAGGAAGCGCAGACAAGAAAGCAATAACGCTACTGCCTGATGATCAAGATGATCAACCGGAGAGCCGATCAAACCCTAGGAGTACAGAGGAGAAGAGAGTATCTTTTGGGAAAGAAGGCGCACAACCGAAAAAGAGGAAACCAGAAGAATCGAGAGTGTTCGGATTGATACTCCCCCAACCCAAGAGCCCAGGTAATATATCAGAGTTATAAATGGGCTTAAGAAACGTACACAGTACACCCCTTGGGCCCAAAGATGAAGCCAGCAAAATATGGACTTGGGCTTCTATCCAGACCAGCAAGATAGGAGACTTGGGCTTCACTACTAACAGTTATATTACTAAAAACAAGGGATAATAATATATGATATCATAAAAAATACTGTCATTTAAACTGATTTTGTCATGAT
Organism: Primulina eburnea; assembly: GCF_022965805.1. NCBI lineage: Eukaryota > Viridiplantae > Streptophyta > Magnoliopsida > Lamiales > Gesneriaceae > Primulina > Primulina eburnea. The sequence continues at coordinate 1,707,190 of NC_133114.1, forward strand.
TTATAAAAAAATATAATAAATATTGGGCGTTTAATAATTACTATGTTGAGAGAGCGGTCGACACATTATAACCGAGTTGTTATACGATTTAAAACCTTAATCCTAAGATCTCTCTAGTAAGAGTACTAGAAAACGACATATGTATATAATGTGACGTGACATTGCTTTTATTAAATAATTCTAGAAGCTCTCCTTTAACATAGTGAGTCGTAAAAGATCTAGAAAGGAGAATGTCCCGAAGAGCCATTGGAAGGAGCGAGCTTAGCCGGTTGTTCTTTCTAAGACTTTGTCGACTATCCTACTAAAATAAAAAAAATATTAACCATTTAGCCAAACATCTACATCCGAATTCGAAGAAGTTGTATTGTTACCACAAGCTATAGCTTTTGTAAATCAATAATCGATCGGTCTAACAATTGATGTTCGATTATCATAGATTACAATACAACTATTGAGAAGTTAATATTGGGACACATTAAGCGATCCAGATTGATATACATATATATAACACAGAAGTGGAGCATTTTGAAACTGTTTATTTTTAAAAAAATTAAAATTGGAAACTGTCTTTAAGTGAATTTTATTGGGAACTATTTATCTGACACCAGATTATCATTTTTCGATAGTTATGGTATTTTATTAAAAATTCAGGCAAAAATTAACTCGTTCTGAAAATAAGATCCGTTTTTGCTCATATCATCTTAAGTATAAAAAACACGTACGATAATAATAATAAGTTATAAAATATAGGAGACCGGATTAATTTTATGAAAATATTTTTGAAAAATGTGATTTAGAACGAATATCCAATTTAGTCTGCATGATTTGAGTTTGCCAACCGAAACAATCCCCACAAAAATGTATATAAATCGACCTCAGTCCTTAACCCAACTCTCTTGTAATCCAATGAAACTACAAATTCCACGTCAAAAAAACAATGCAAGGTGCACTACAATGGTCGACTCGCAGATTTAAATTACCAAAAAAGAAAGAAAAAGTAAATCCTAACTTACAATAAGACGATTAAAATGGCCAAAACTGGAAATCAATAACAGCAAACCAATATATAAATTCTCGTATGCGGCAGTAATCAATTTTACCTCTAAAAAGCGCTTTTGCTTCGATTATATTCAGTCACTTTTTAGCCACCAGATGTTGAAACCCTTTTTTCGTCGCTAAGATTCGGCACCTTAAGATGGACCTGGAGCACTAGTTAATATCACCCAAAAGGTAAAAATGGTAACCAAAGACCATTTTTCAAGAAAGGTTATTATATTGGAATTAGTCGTCCAAATAATAATATGATCCAGCAGACTTCTGCTCCCGGTCCTTGGTCGACTCCAGTTTGTTGATTCTTGGACGATAATTCGTTGGATCCCGTCTAAAGGTAATGTCCAGATGCTGCATAAATTAGTAAGACAGATTGTCATCGGTAGTTACGTTTGGATGTACAAATTGAAGAACAAAATTTGTGGAGGCCGTCTTAGTAGTAAAGTTTAGTGGGCTTACAGATAAGAATAGGTTCATTCCTGTCAGTAAAGATTGAGGCGAATTGGCAATACAATCTATAGATGGCTTTCCCTCGTACACAATAACCCTGTCTGCAAGGTATGTTGCCATTATGAAGTCGTGCTCGACAACAAATGCGGTCTTCTTTGCATGAAGTATAAATCTCTTAATGACTTTTGAAGCAACAATACGCTGCTCAGAGTCCAGATACGCACTTGGTTCATCTATCAAATATATGTCTGCCGGCTGCAGCAAACCCAAAATGGCAAATCATATATCATAAAACAGATGATAAAGGTCGTCAGCGTGGATGCAGGAATTCCGGGGAGTGGGGCGACTCAATCATATATGAGAGCCCAAATTTGAACTTTTAAGAATACTGACAGAAAATTTCAAAATTTTCAGGTTGAGGGAGGGCAAACTAGTCAGGCCCTAAAGGTCATGGTGGTGATGATTCGGTTAAAGCACATAAACGAGCACGCTATGAAACACAAAAGTAGAAATGTCGTATATACTCGATACAACATAATCTAAGCATTTTCTGACATTTATCGAAATTGAAAGACCAAGGAAAAGACCATACAAAATATAGCGAGGACCAATGCGACATAATGGATTTCCGGCAGATATTCATATGATCTCTCCTACTATCTTATTATGAAAAGACAACTTGCTCATAAAATATTTATAAATAAAGTACATGCAGGTAAAAAATTAAAAATTAACCTTTCCAAGGCAGAGGGTTAAAGCAACTCTTTGCAACTCTCCACCAGAAAGATTCACGACTTCTTGATCCATTAGTTGCTCGATTAGGAGAGGCTTCATCACATCTGATACGAACTGCGGATGCATATAAGAATCACGTATTTTTTGATGCAACAGAATTCTAACAGTAGATTGGAATTTCGGACTGATCTTCTGTGGCTTGTAAGAAACGTTGAATTCTGGAATCTCTACATCCGAGCCTTCTACCAAGTCAGGTTTCAATAGACCGGCCTGCGATTCATAAGGAAATAAATTGTAGCAAAAAATGACTATATCATCGCACATGCTATAGAGACCAATAAATAAATTTACCAGCATCCTTATGAAAGTTGTCTTCCCTGTCCCGTTTTCACCAAGCATGACAATGATTTGAGAATCAGTGAACTCCCCTTCCACTACCTTAAGTTGAAAATTACCCTGAGTCTTGGTCATGGTTGGATACTTATACCTCGCATATGTCTCGATTTCCTCGGCACTTTCCTGTGGAGTCTCTGCAACCTGAGAGGAAAAGAAATGTACTAATGCCATCACACACAACACCACAATTCCTGTTACGAGCTATATATTCAGATGAATCATACAAGTTACCCTAAAAGTAAGAGATTCATCCCGAAATCTTAGATTCTCTGTTGGGACAAATCCAGCCAGAAATATATTGATTCCCTCTCTGACGGAGAACGGGAGTGTTACCACACCATATACACCAGGCCTCCCATAAAGGCAGCAGATGAAGTCCGATAAATAATCAAGTACACTAAGATCATGCTCCACAACAATAACATAGCTGAGAAGTAAAATATTTTAATGTGAGGTCTCGTAACAGAGAAGGCTGAACTCTGATTACTAAACAAGAGTACAAATAGAAATGTCATGAAACCTATTGGGTCGGAGCAAAGATCTGACAACTTGAGCAGCTTTGAGCCTCTGCTTCACATCAAGATAGCTCGAGGGCTCATCAAACATATAAATCTCCGCATTCTGTATAGCAACAACAGCTATAGCAAATCTCTGGAGCTCTCCACCAGATAAATCGCCCACATTGCGGTCCAAGACTTGAGTCAGCTCAAGATCAACACAAAGTTCTTCTTTTACTTCTCTCTCATCTTTCTGAGCAAGAACTTGCCCAACATTGCCTTGAACAGCTTTCGGGATGTGGTCCACATACTGTGGCTTGATGATCGCCTGAAAAAATGAATCCATGAATAGTAAGAAAGGTGTCACAACTTGGAAGAAAGAAATGAGATTTAAACTGACAAGTCAATTACAATAAAAACTGAACTTAAACAAGATCCACTAAAACAGGTCTTGTCATTATTTTCCGTAGGAAATGAAATACAACTACTAACTGATATATTAGCTAGCCATTTTTTATCTATTAGGCAATCAAAAGAAACTAAAACATACAATGATCTTAAGAAATAAATGCGTCATCACAAACTATCAAGGTAGTTATGTAGGCTATACTCCTATAAGACTATCACAGGCCAAGAGATATTTTCATGAATTCAACAAAAGCAGATATTGTTTCAAAAGTTTTGAACAATGCAGTGACTAAAGCAGCATCAAGATCACTCCGGAAACAAACTTCAAAAGAGAAGTAGCCAATTTCTGCAGAATTTCCCAAATAAAATACAAACATGGCATCTCTTATCTTCAAAAGAGAAGTAGCCAATTTCTGAAGAATTTCCCAAATAAAATATAAACATGGCATCTCTTATCTCGACAGCAATTTTTTTAAATCAGAAATCACCTTCAAATTATCTTCAAGGATACGCGTAAAATAGTTTTGCAGCTCAGATCCTCGAAAATATGTCAAAATTTCCTGCCAATCAGGAGGGTTCTGCAGGACATGAAAAATGTTGAGAAACAGATTAACCTCCAATGGAAAAATTAAAATAAGTTGAAAAGCTTACATTAAAGCGTCCCAAGTTAGGCTTCAATTTGCCAGCCAAAACTTTCAGAGCAGTTGATTTTCCAATGCCATTAGTTCCAACCAAGCCAAGAACTTGTCCAGGTCTTGGAACAGGTAATCTGAGTAAAATATTTTTAGAAGGTTAGCAAGTAATAACCAAAAGCCATATACAGAGGGTAACTACAATCAGGTCAAACCTATGCAATTTAAAGGTGTTGGGACCATATCGGTGTGTGGTATCCTTATCGAGGTCTTTTGGCAGATTGATAATTTGGATGGCTTCAAATGGACATTTCTACATAACAAGTCAAACATTTTGAGAGTTGGGGAGCTTGTAAATTGAACATTAAGGCAAAAAAAACGGTCCTTTCATTGGACAGACCTTCACACATATACCGCACCCAATACACAACTCCTCAGAGATGAAAGCAATCTTCGCTGCAGGAGTCACTTCAATGCATAGTTTGCCTGCAATTATATAAAATATCAGAAACACAGACATGACATCCATGCAAAAAAATAAAAAACAATCCATTAGAGAAGCTATTGGTGTAGTAGTTTAACATCTCGGAAGCTGTATTGCTGAAAATAAGAGTTAATCACATAAATTCTGAAACGTTTTTTTCTCTTTTGAGAACTACATAGCCTAATCTTAATGCTCCGTGAGCAGAAACAAGCATCCCAGGCATTGTAACCATTTTTCATAATTGAGAAAATGTAGGGCAGGCAAATGCAGTTCTGAAGACATAATAATCGGGTTTTTATTGCAAACATCAATATTTGCTTAGATAAATAAATAAATAACGTATAAATAGACGAAGAAATACACAGGGAGGGGATAATAAATCCACATACGAAAGGTCTTCTTCACAACAATTATTTCTATGAGTCAAATGCAGCCAGCATACATGAAATGATGGAATTTATATCACGTGACAGCTGACTCTGGGCAATAATTATGTCCCCCGTCGTTGTTTATTGAAACCAATGATTATTTGCAATGATGAATTCAAATCAAATTATGGACGCATGATTGGGGTACACTCAGATTGAGAATAAGGGAGCCAAAGCCAGTAAAGGTTTCATGTCCAATCCCCAATTACAAGGAAGCATAAATCTTCTCACATATGGTTATGGATTTGGGGGAAAAAAATCAAAACTTGGAGAAAAAAATGATAAACATTGTCCACAAACTCTAAACTAGACCTGTGCTTTCCCAACCGAAAATTTTAAGCTAAAGTATTTAGCTTTTATCCAGTGAATCAAAAGACATTAACATACGATAAAACAAGAAAAAGTGATCAAGATATCTATCCAAATACAAAATTGAACAAAACCCAGAAAATACACTTTCGAGCAACATTCCACAATAACCACACCATCAACCATGCACAAAAATCAACCTCAAAAAAGGAGAAATTACCGGTTTTGACCACAGGGCAACTCTTTTTACACTCCTGGCGACACTTTTTCGGCTTGCACTTGTCGGAGCTCACTATAGCGATACGCGTCAGTTTCTGATCTGCCATCCCTCTCTATATATATTCGACTGATCACTGCCCAAATTAACAAAACAAAAAAAAATGAAATAAAAAACTTCAAAAGCCAAACAATTAAAGCCAAAAAAAGGAATTGCGTACAATAAAAGAAGACTCCGCAGAGAAGGAAAGAGGGGATGTGCTAATATTCTGGTGGCACACGTAGAGAATCGGGTTAGGGTTCCAGGGAACGTTGTCGATTAAATCGCATTACCTGGTAATGTTAAAACACGCTTTCGCTGCCTTAACAGGATGTCGCAATTGCTTGCGAAGGATGTCCTTCTGTAATATAATAAAACAATGTGAACCGTCTCGCGAGTTAATTTTATGAAATGAATTTTTAACTCGATCAAACTCATGAAAATATTAAATTTTATATCAAAATTATTATTTAAATATGTTCGAACTATCTCACACATATAAATCTGTGAGATTATATCACAATAGATTTTACTCATATTATATGATGATAATAGATAGAATATTCATGAAATTATCATCTCAGAAAGCAAAATATTATTTCTTCAAAATAAAAATTCAAAAACATTATTGTGAAAAATTATAAAATTTTGAAAAATACCAAAAAAAGCCTCCTTCAATTATTATTATAATTAATTATCAAAAAAGCTTTTAAAAAATATTGAAAAAGTAAGTGTTTATTGTTTTAGCAAACGTCATAGTTGCCAACAACATATAATTCTAATATTTTAAATCTTGCAATAACTCAAATATTACATTTCAATGATTTTTCAATAAAAAAATTTATTGTAGTCTATAATTTATTTTCCTAGTTCTTATTTATATTTAATCCCTAAAATTTGACCATATAAATTAATCAACACCAAAAAACTAACAAACTTTGCACACAAAAACAGTGTAAATAATTTGGGATAAATCCCAATAATTTTACCATAATAGTAATAATTTAAATTATCATGTCGTGTATCACTATTTTAAGCATGTCAATATTGTCTTCGAATTTCTTCTTGTTTCTTTTTTCATTTTTATGTGACAACTATTTATTACCAGCACTCTATGATCGTCAAATTTGCAAATATCATCTTCATTCTTTAGTTCTATTATAACGCAAGTTTTGCACTAAAATAATTGAATTTCTGCACCAAATTCAACATCCGACTCCAACTAATTTATTTCAAATCTTACATAAAAAAATATTATCAGGATATTTTTTTTATTTTACATATATTAATCATTATATTTTATATTTATATTTGTGTTAAAATTATCATTTTCAATTGTTATATTGTATTTTTACAAATTTTCATTTGTGTTTTACTATTATATTATTATAAATAATTACATCAAACCATTAATTAAATGTTTTAAATTATTTAAATTATTTAAATAATATTTATAATCTTTAATACAAATATTTATAATAAATAAAAAAAATTAAAATTAAAAAAATAAATAGGAGCTCTTGGCGCTGAGGAATTCCCCTTATGACACTAAAATGGTGTTTTTGGTACAGGGTTAGAGATGTTTAAACTGATTTTGTTTTTTTTTTTTTTTTGCATATACCTCTTGTAATACTTTATCATTTGATATTTATCTTTTTTTATCGAGTATAATATTATTGCATTTTAAATATCACAGAAAAATCGATATTGTAAATTACTTTGTATTCAATAGATTTCTCTCTTATTTTATTTTCACGCATAAAATATAAGTCTGAGATTTATCCGAAGATGAACGCAAATGATGCTGACGCTGATGCTGGGGTCTATGTCGATGTCGATGTCGATGTCGATGTCGATGATGTCGACTGCGTTCGGATCTGCGAGGTTATGATCGATTGAGGAACGAGTGTCACCAATGCTTTCATATGATCCCATTAATGATCCTCTTTCCATTAAAGTTGCAAGAAAGAGAGGATTTCAACACACGTTGCATGATCTACAGTATATACCCAGGTCCCATTTTGTAAAAGTAAATATATTTGTTTTTTTATTATTAATAAAAAATAATCATATCTGGAAAAATAATAATGATAATAACACATTGATAGATAAAATGAATGATTTTAAAACCTTATACGATTTCAAAATTATGCATTGGCAAAAATCTTTAAATATCTTAAATTTTTAGGGGTGTCAAAATCCGACAATACCCACCAACCCGACACGGTTCAACTCGAAAAAATAAGATTTGGATTTGGGGTTTTCGAGTTCGGGTCAGATCGGGTTGGACCCGATAGCTGACTCGGAAAATATGATCGAGTTGGGTTGGGTTCGGGTTGACCCGAAAAGTTAATTTTTTTAAAAATATATAATTAATAAATATTACCTACATTTTTTTATATATTTTATGTCTAAAAAAATATTTATTGTATATTTATATCATAAATTTTCATAATTTAATATTTATTTTGAATATTTTTTAATCTTTAAATAATTGTTTATTTGATTTAGTAAATATATTTTATTTTTTTACGATTAGACTTTCAAATTTAAATTATATATATGAGGAAAAATTTGTTATTGTGTGTTTAAATTAAAATATTATCATTATTTTTTTTATTTTTATTTAATTTTCTTTAAAAAATTCAAAATCAAGTTATACGGGTTGATGGGTTGATTCGGGTTCATGTTCGGGTTGAGAGTTTTCGAGTTGACTCGGGTTCGGATTGGGTTCGGGTTGAGCAATTTTTGAATAGTACTATTGCTCAACCCAACCCAACCCACCCGAATTGACACCCCTATAAATTTTGGTACGCAAAATTCTTGAATTGTGTACGTAGTGATGTATCTACTTGACATTTGATCTAAAGGTTTATTTTTAAAAAAATTGAACTGCGACCAATACACTTTACGATACTATATTTAAATCAAATATTTCAGAATAAAATATAATGTGTCATTTCATAATTAAAATTTTTTAAAATAAGGACGTGGGCAACGTCCATCGTCCACTCTAGATCGCATTTAAATAACTTTTCGGAAGCATGCAAAAAAATATATACTTGACACTTACCTTCATTGTCTATGGAGTGCTTGGTGGCGAATATCGCCTCCCAATATCTAATGTATTGGAGATAATCTTCTTTTGACTTTAAATCTATCATTATTGGCTTTTGATGGATGTGCTCAAGGGAATTTTAGTTTTGCATTTGTATTGTTTGCCGTTTGTCTCATCTTCATCAACCATAGTGGCTGTAGGTACTCGTTTTCTAGTTAGCATGCATATCTAAATCAAGAACAATATGAATTGGTGGGAAAAATAAACTGATAAATACACAATTTTTCCAAAGATTTATATAAACCACAGCCAGAAGGTTGCTACATGGAAGTTTTAGAGCTCTGTAATCAAAACCTGGCCATCTGGAATTTGCCTAAACTAAAAGCACTCCTCAGTTGAAGAAACAGAACTTCTTATGCTGGTGAACGGGTGAGCTTCCATCATCGCAATCGATGCAAAGCTAGGTATGCAACAAATCTGTATCCCACTAACATCAGCACCATGATGGAAATGCCCATCCACATATGGCTCAAACCAACAGATTTGATGGCAGGGTGATCTGCGACTCGGCAGTAGACCCCATTTGCACACTCATAGTAATCATTCTCATCATACTGAATCCCAAGAAGTAGCTTATAACAGTAGTAGCTGTAGCTCAGATATTTTAGCCAGACCATGAAAGGGGGGATTTGTCTGACATAGTATCCTCCGGCAATAAGGAAAACCAAAGTTGTAACTGAGGCTAAAGTTGCAGCTTGTTTTACGTCCATGAGTATGGCGCCAAATGCCAATCCAAGACTTTGGGAAACAAGGACGCTTAAAAGAACAATTAGAAGGGAGAAGATAAAGGTGGCAGGGTCAGGTTTAAGGCCACCCATCCAATAAAAGATTAAGGTAAATATGGTTGGCAGTGCAAGCTCGAGTGGAAGATCTCCGACTGTTCTGGCTAGATAGTAGGAGGAGAGGCGGTACATTCCAGATGACCTTTCCTTCTTTAGCATGTTCCTTTCTTGGGGAAAAGTGAAAACAGCATTATAAAGGGGGTAGAAGCCCCAAAATACAGAGAAAAAGGACAACATGGCTATCTGCAAGGAAGTAATTCTTAATTACCAAACTTGAGAATACATCATAATTACGTAATAATATAAACATGGATGTGTGGAAAAGGCTTACACGGTCGTCAATGTGAGACGGTGGGGTTTGCCACCATAGAAGACCTCCAAGTATCGCCACACTTACAACTTGAAAGGTTCTGAGCCTGTTGAAGGCTTCAAATCTTCTCTCCCGTAATCCTCGTAATAGCAGGACATGAAATTGATGCCACCATGTTGTGCACCATTTTTCGAATTTCAAATCATCTCCTACATCATTCGAAAACTATGAACCTTAAAAGTTTGTGAAAATGTACAAGTTCTCTGATTTTGAGGGAGAAGAGTGGTTACTCGTGGAGTTTTCTTCGTTGTAGTTGTAGATAATTATATCTGAACTACACAACTCAGTTTTCAGCCTGGTAGAAATGTTCTTATCATAAGCAGAGATGAGAAATTCTCTTACAGATGCTGGATCTTGCTGACTGTTGTCACTGTGATTGGTAGAGTGTTGGAAATCTGGTCCAATCCCTGGAAATGTGAAAAATTAGGACTTTCTTCTCATTTCCATTTTCTAAAATAGACAAGTATCTAGATTCATGATTATAATTATTTCTTGCTGGCAGTGTTAATGAATGTGTTAGATAGATTAGTACAGTCTGTAAGATGTAATACTCGATTGAAATCAACGAGCTGCGGGTGGGTCTTGTTTTGTTAAATCCCATTTAATATTTTCGAGAACCAACCTTTGTGTAGAGTAATTTGACTCTTTATGCTACTTGAGCAGGAAAGGTGAATAAATGGAGCAAGGTCCTTGACCATAAACTATGTGCTTGTGCTAAGTACTTGTTGTGGAAAGCATGATTTTCTAATTACCATTAGCAAGATCAAGCAATAGATCAGCCGGATTGACAACTATGGATGTCGGAAACCCAATTGAAGAGAAGTACTGCAAGGCAGTTGATGCAGGACCGTAGTAAATTGGGCAGCCTTCAGAGAGCAAGACTACCTTATCGAACATATGGTAGAGTCGGCTAGAGGGCTGATGAATGGTGGTTATAACAGTTCGACCACCAGTAGCAAGTCCTTTGACTGTGTTCAGAATTCGTTGAGCTGTAGTGGAATCTAAGCCTGAGGTGGGCTCATCTAGTAATAGTAAGCTTGGATTGATGAGCATTTCTTGACCTATGCTCACCCTTTTTTTCTCCCCTCCTGATATTCCTCTAAAAAGGGGCCCTCCTATCATGCTATTACGGCACCTAGTTAACCCCAGTTCTGTTATGACATGCTCCACATGTTGTACTTTTGCTTCTCTGGTCAGACTTTTCGGTAGCCGTAATAGGGCAGTAAATAAAAGAGTTTCAAACACACTAAGATTTGGGTATAGAATATCATCCTGTGCAACAAATCCTGTTCGACGTCGGATGGAGCCTGAAAAAGGCTGACCATTGTAAGTGATCTTGCCTGACAAGTTTCCAGAGAGACGACCTCCAAGGGCTGTAAGAAGTGTGGTTTTTCCACTGCCTGATGGACCTAGCATCGCTAGTATCTCCCCAGGTGAAATCATGCCTGTGATCCCATTTAGTATTACTTTTTCTTTAGGGTTAGAGGTTCCTCCACAACAAGTTCCTTGTCTCTCATAGTTAACTTTGTAGACAATCTCTTTGAACTGAAACACAAGAGGAATATTCAGCAGGTGTAACATGTCGCTAATATCTTCCTAAGTGAAAAAAGGTTGTAGTATTTTTTATCTTCATCTAGTAAACCATTAGCTGTTAGTAGTAACATACATACTTTTTGTGCAAATCTATCCTGTCAACTGCCTTTAACATTTTGTAAAAATGCAAGCAGGCTGGTGGCTTGCTGGAGTCTGTTTTAATGCATGCATGTGATTATCAGTGTGAAAAGACAAGTGTGCAGGGGTGGGGGAGACCTTTAAACTTATGGGAAATAATGTCCGCTGTAGAAAGGATTGTGAATTGTTCTGAGCTGGGTAAGCCAGATATGCCGTGTCGCAGGTCTCCAGCTTCTTTGGCAGGCCTTTCTCCAGTTCAGTGCCATCATTTTCTGGTTTTGGTGCTACGGAACACAGGGGCATGGTTAAATCTACTGATGCTCAAACTGTTTTCTGTCGCGGTGGTAGAGGTGGAAAAATTCGTGGTGTCTATTGGTATAGGATGGAAAGGAGGCAGACGTTTAACAGCAGCTTTTAGTTTTGGTTCCCAGTGAAAGGATCGATTCACAAATATATAACCGCGGAGACAGACGCAAGAATCTCATACATTAAAGTTCTTCATGTAGGCCTAACATTTCTGGTGGGATCCCATCTCTGTCATAAAGAAAGCTCCACTCTAGTTTATGTTAGTTAATTGATTTATAGCAGTCTCTTCCTTTTAGTTTTAGCATATATTAATATATAAGCATCCTATCTCTCTTTCTGACATCTGATGCTTTATTATTTTCCAATATTTTTTATGGTATTCTCTTTCCTACGAGCAAAACTGTTTTACATCTTCATGCAAGTGGTTATAAAATTGTAAGTGGGAAGTGAGAACCATGCCACTGAACAATATTATTTTATGGAGCCCCACAGTGCTTTTTGCCTGCGAAGAACAAGTTGATGTATATTAACCTCACTTATCTAATGATTATGGAGGAAGTTGGAGTACAGAAGAAGAACCAAATATGGCAATATCAAAGGAAACATTGATAAAAATCAAACGCTTGTGTTTTTGAAGCATTTCTGAGGTGTTAATTAGGTTCTCATTTGAACATAAAGCATCCAAGTCTTGTTTTCTTCATAGTGGACAACTATAGTGATTTCCTCCTTTCACTTTTTACCCATATTAGCTACTGATTAGTTTGATTTATATATGGTTCTGAAAATGGATTCTTACTTTATATGCATTTCAGTTCTTGTCCGCCGGCACGTCATATCCCCCGAAGCTATGCCTGAATACTAAACATCATTTATCATTTGAAAATTTATGACGATCTAATCGTCGAGAATCAGATACAACCATATATGATGACTGATAACTTGTGACACTTTTCTCTGTTTAGTATAGCATTCACTGGAAAGGTGGAGTTGAGGTTAGATTCTCCACAGAGTTTTTCTTCTTAATGAATTATCTCCTCGATCTTTTATTCCTTTTTCATCTTTCCCATTATCACATTTTCGGCCAGTGGATTAGAAAGAGAGATGATTACAGGATGAACCCATCAATGGATTACAAATCTTGTCCATAGAAAAAATTTACGGAGCACTAAGGTTGATTAAAGGAATGGGGACATGGTGGAGCCACTTTACCTTGTCTCTCAGTATTATCTAGTCTTTCAAATTGTATACTTGACACTGGATGTGCATAACACAGATACCGTCACCCATTCGCAGGCGACGCGCGCATGTAGAGCGAGAGTAAGAGCAACACAAACACAGTTAATAGAAATCGAGTTGTGTTGTCTCACATATTTGAACAACATACCTTTATAAAATTTAAAGATTTGTTTTTTTTTGTTTAGACTATTTAAATGAGCATGCTCTTCTCTTCATCAGGAGTACCGCCGCGGCGTCGCCTGTCGACTTGGTTAAGAAAACTCTGCAGTAGCAATCCATGTCTTGTTCATGTTCCCCCTTGCTTTGTTCTACTTGTAGACTAGTTTGACAGATTGCAGATATGGATTCCTGATCCAAAATTCTTGCCAAAGCTAGCTGAACCATCTTTAAATTACTTTTACTGAAAAAGTGAGTAAGTTTGGTTATATACATTTACTTCTTAAAATTTATTTTCGGAATTGGTTAGGTTGATTAGTTTTTTAATACTATTTTAAGATATGATATAATGATAGATTTGTTTTCGGTGGAGATGATGAAAAGCTGAATTATAATAATGGTTATGTACGGGAATTTGAAAGTGGAATGAAAGTATTTTTTTATTTATGTTTCATGAAAATGAAAATAATTCTAGAGAACACCAAAGGATATAAAGTTGGTGTTAGTTTTTAAACTTTTTTTTTTAAAAAAAAAAATTGCTTGAAAGAATTAAAAATAATATGACAGCTCTAATTTTATAAACTAGCATGAAACATGTCTGGTTTATGCAAATACCAACTATATAATTAAAAATTTTAAAAATTAATTTTCTAAAAAAATAATTTGAATCATTTTGTTATTTATATGAGTTTAATCTCTTGTCATATTAGTTTAATAAATTAATTAAGAACTTATATAACTTATTTTTAAAATTGTTTCTTAAATTAAATTTCAAGCGGTTGATTTTATATAATATAATAAATTATAATAACATAATATATAAAATCATAATTTACATAAGTGAAACAAACACATAATGAACAAATAATTATCAATTTAAATCATCGTGACTAACTCATCAAAACAGTATCAAAACTAATATTGATAGTAAAATATTACCCTTAATATTCAATTTAAATAATATATAACACATAATTTTTTTACTTTTGTTTTTAGAATTATATATCACGAATAAATTTTATATCAGAATCTATCTTTTGTAGACTAACATTGATGACTATTAATTTCTAGTTAAATAACAATTTTATAATAATAAATAAATAAACATATGTAATAAAATACAAATTTATATAAGATTTTATGTTAACTATCAAATAAACTAATACAATAATTATTAAATACAAATTTTAAACTATTAGTATAATTTTCACCATTAGAATTTGAAATATAATTAAAAAAATAAACTTTCATACAAAATGCAATTTTTTTTGTTTCATTAATTAATTTGATTTCAAAATAATTAAATAAAGATATTAAATATCATATGTATATAAAGATTATGTCATATATTGTTTTTACAGTAGAAAATAATTAATGTGTCTTTTTATTGCTCATTAATATACCTTTCCATGCATTACATATTTGAAGTTTTGATTGATGATTGATTTTGACGATCGAATGCATGTAATTTTTAAGTTATACAATTTAATAAAATAATCATGCCTATAACATATATTTTTGTTATAGATAATTTTTTTTAAAAAAATTTCATATATTTTTTGAATTTTTACTATATTTTAAAATAAAAATAAAAATTATATATGTATTGCATTATAAATTTTCATATTGATAGTTGTTATCTCGTTTGAAAGAAAAAACAGATGTGAATATATATTTTTTTACAATCAGGTAATTTTTAATAAATTAGTTAATGAATAATTATTAAAATATATATATAATTTATATTTTTCATCAATCCTTTATATATGAATCATTTTTATATATTTTGTTATATATTTGTTTGTGCTTAGTTCTTATTTGCATATGTACATTGGATATTTAAAACTATTTGTTTTCGATAATCTTTTTTTTTTAATATCAAAATACCGTAATATTAAACATTTAAAATCATATGATTTTTAAGTTTCAGAGTTGTAGCATAGTCAAATTATTTACAATATTTCTGTCAGTTGTTGGAATGTGAACTTTTTTTATTTTCTTATTATTGATTTTTTATTTTCTTAAAATTTCATAAATAATTAAAAAAAACATATATATAATTGAAAATTATAAATCAAAAGATCTCATATTATCAAATTTTGTATATTGAATTTATAAATTTGTCTGATATATAATTTTTTTTTAAAAATGTTACTATGATCTATTTTAAATATCAAATAAAATTGCTATACAACATGTGCGACAGTGAAGCTAATTGTTTAACAATTATGTCTTAAAATTTATATATTATAAAAGCTGATTTTGGAATTGAAACCAAAAAAATATTTTAGTTCTGATTTTGGTTCCTCTGTTTTTGAGAACTAAGATCGGATTTACTTTTAGATCCTTAATATATAAATATTAAACTGTGACGCCCCGAAACTGAGACGCGTCATCGACGTTGTTTAACAATTTAAAATCGTGTATCAACTAGCCACGTAGTACATCAAATAACTATAAACCAATTTAATACATAAATCAATAATCCTTTTTACAATACGATTAAAACGAAATGCGGAAGCGTAAATCACGATAATATAACTAAAAGACAGAATGATAATATCGGTCTTGAATTGGATTAGCTTCATCACCATCGCCAAAATATTCTTGTTCTTTATCTTCGATTTATTCCTCGTTCTGATCTGGGAAGAGGATGTAAAGGGTGAGTATTTGGGAAAATACTCGGTAATTGGGGGACGATCATGCAAGTAACGACCCATTACAAGCCCAGTGGACCGCCCATATGGCCCACTGCCCAGATCAGCCCAAGGCTATCCCGATCTTGGGCTCCCTCTATGAGGCCTTTTCCTTCACGGGTTTTCCATAGGCATCGTACGGGTTATTCATAGGATCTCCCCCTCCCTACCAAGCGGTTTCTTTCGCCTCTCTAGGACTCGATCCCATGACCTATAGGATAAGTACATAGATATCAAGAGTCCTGATACCAATTGAGCTACCCATGAGACCTCGCTCCTGCCTTTTTGCTTCAGAAATGATGATTCATCGCGCGAATTGATGGATTTTTTTCACAGGAAAAAGGTTCGAAATCGAGTTCCAAAGAAAGCGGAATTTCTTATTAATAGCTGGAATCAGACTTTGATGATAGCTTCAAGAGAAGGGCATTCACTTTCCAACGAAGAGGCAAGCTTGGCTTGCAGTTCAAAGTTGCGATCCTGATTTAGCTGGACTCGTACCTGTCTCTTCCTTATCTGTCTGATGGGAGGTGGGTTCCTCATGGAAGTCAACGGTTTCTGCTTAACCGGTCAGCTCGCCCGGGTTTTTCCCATCAACTAAAAAGCAAGGCTAGCCGGCTTGTGCGGGCTAGAAAGTATTTCCATATCGACAGACCATTTCGCGCTCCTCGAGGTTGAGAATTAAAAAAAAGTATCAATTTATGAAAATTGGTACCAGGACTCTTGATATCTATGTACTTATCCTATAAGTCATGGGATCGAGTCCTGGGGAGGCGAAAGAAACCGCTTGGTAGGGAAGGGGAGATCCTATGAGTAACCCGTACGATGCCTATGGAAAGCCCGTGAGGGAAAAGGCCCCATAGAGGGAGCCCAAGATCGGGATAGCCTTGGGTCGATCGAGGCAGTGGGCCGTATGGGCAGTCCACTAGGCCTGTAATGGGTCGTTACAGTGCACAACAAATATTAAGGTTATAATTATACGAATACATTATCATCATTTCAATAATAAGCATGTTGAGTCGAATACGAACAAAATACAAACATAGCACTGAAAATCATCTCATTTTCATGGTTTACTGATCAGTCCCCTATATGTTACTCCTCTAAGGGGCGATGCCAAATGAACGGTTATCATATCCCACCGCATCAGGGTCAAAACATGTCAAATATCGAAATTTCCTTGTCATTTCTAATTCGAATCATTACAGTGCATTTCAAATATTTCAAACATACTTCCAAATATTATAAATAATATTAAATAACAAATTGTCCAAAGGTTTTCATAACAAATAAGAACGAATATATCATGCCGTTCGAATTTCAAGAAACATACATAACGTATTTTTAAGCAATTGTGGACATACATACGAAGAACAAGTAGGTGGATATGTATATCGAGTAGTACACTTATGAAATTCAAATGTACGTAATAGTTTAGCAAAAGCTCACTTACTTGAAAGATTGTTCCAAAATCTTGGAATGAACAAGTTGGAGTTGACAACGAAAAATCAGTCACTTTGCAAAAATGTTTACGCCTAATTGCACAGTTGGATCGATCTGAATTTTGGATATGTTACTCAAAACACGCGTAGGTGTATTATGAACGGTGGAGATCGGATTTGGACGTGTAAAACAATGAGCAAAAATTTCTGAAATTGAGCAGAATTTTTGGTACTCGAAAATTGTAACTTTCGGAGAGAACTTTTGATGTTGTTTGGTGTGATTTCACTCATTCTTTTCCATTATTTATAGGCACCAATGTGACTTTAGATCTTCTCCCTCCATGGCAAAGGTTGCATGGTGTATGGCATGTAATAACTAATGTGACTTTAGGCATTACCCCTCCATGTCAAAGGTTGCATGGTTTATGACAAATAATAACCAATGTAGTTTTAGGCCTTCCCCATCTATGCCAAAGATTCCATGTAATTTATTCTCCTCCATGATATAATTTATCTTCAATGCAAAACTAAAATCAACTTGGTACTTTGTCTCTTTGTATCTCCTCTATGACATAATTTATATTCAATACAAAACTAAAATCAACTTGGTACTTTGTCTCCTTGTATAGTAAAATTTTGGGTTTTAACATAAATAATCTTAGTATGCATTTCAAATACTACAATTTTTTTTATTGAATTTATAAATTTGTCTGATATATAAATTTTTTTATTAAAATATACAAATTTCTTATCATAGCTAAACTCTATGAATTCTTCTAAGAGATTCATATTTTATGAGATTATTAATATATTAACATTCATAATTGTTGATATAAATCCTCCTAAATTATTTATTAAACTCTTTACTTTTAATTTTTTGTTAAAAAAACCATAAAACATATTAAATTTCATATTATCATATTATTCTATATTTATCATGTTATTCTACTCTTGCATATATATTTAATTTTTTTCATATATATTCTTGTGATACTATAATTTATTACTTAACTAGAAATTACAATAAAAATATAATTATAAAATTACATTAAAATCATAAAAAAAACATGTAGATAGGAAATAAAATGATAAAATATTTAAATATAGTATAAAGATAGATTATTTGAGAAAATTAATCTAAGAATTATATTTTATTCTTGAAGTGATATAAATTAGTTGGATGGATTAGGTGGGTATATGATTTTTTAACCCACATAATCCCATGTTTGGTATGATTTTTATTTAACCAAGTCAATTTCTCCTATAAATGATTAGGTTATATTAACTAAGATAAAATAATCACTCCTCACCCCCTAGGATTATTTATCCAACTCTTAATCTATCATATTTTTCCAATTTACCCTTTTCCTATATCCAAACTCACCAACATTTTCCGCCACCGACCATCACCGCTGCTGTCGACAACCGCCGCCGTCGGCCGACTGCCAGCCGATCCCTGGCTGGCCACCGACACCGAAGTGTATAGACAATTTTGTCAATTCATCAAAATATTCTTAATTATCTCGTTCTTAACTATCATACCAAACATAATATTATTTTATCATTATCTACTTCAATAATTCTTTTTATCATTTATCTCTTAATCATTTCATAATTTTATCCTCCAACCAAATGTAGCATTAATGTATAATGTAGTGATAATTCATTATTACTTGTTAGAATTTTACATATATATTTTTATTAAGTTTTTGGATTTGTATTGATGAGGATGTCATTTTTATCGTTTCATAATTGGAAAACAAAGCTCATGATTCACATTTTTATAGGTAGATAGATTGTTTATGTTTTATCCTAAGTCTCCTTTGTGACCGTGGAAGCCAAATTCTACATCACATAAACTCTTGTGAGACGATTTAATGGGTCAATTTTGTTAGACAGATCTTTTATTTGGGTCACTCATGAAAAAATATTACTTGTTATGCCAAAAATATTATTTTTTATGCTAAATATGGACATGATTAAACTGTCGCACGAATAAAGATCTGTATGACTGTCTCACAAGAGACCTACTCGTTATACTTTCAACTAGGGGTGTCAAAATCGACACGACCCACCAACCCGACACGATTCAACCCAAAAAAATAAGGTCTGGGTTTGGGGTTTCAGGTTGGGGTCAGATCGGGTTGGACCCGATAGTTGACCCGAAAAAAATGATCAGGTTGGGTTGGGTTCGGGTTGACCCAAAAATTTAATTTTTTAAAAAATATATAAAATTAATAAATATTACCTACATTTTTTTTATATATTTTATATCTGAAAAAATATTTATATAATAAATTTTCATAATTTAATATTTATTTTGAAAATTTTTTATTTTTTAAATAATTGTTTATTTGATTTAGTAAATATACTTTAATTTTTTAAAATTAGACTTTCAAATTTAAATCATATATATGAGGGAGATTTTGTTATTATGTGTTTAAATTAGAATATTATTATTATTATTTGAATTTTATTTAATTTTCTTTAAAAAAATTCAAAATCGGATTATTAGTATTGATGGGTTGATTCGGGTTCAGGTTCGGATCGAGAGTTTTCGGGTTGGGTTCGAGTTGAGCAATTTTTGAATAGTACTATTGCTCAACCCGACCCAACACACTCAACCCACCCGAATTGACACCCCTACTTTCAACACTAGTAGTTCACGACCTTAGATCTGCTCTTGATTATATATCTCCATAATGCAGGCTTCCCAGTCGAGGCAATCACTTTCAAGGAAAGGGAAACTTTCATTCTATGGCTCCTCCACTTTTATTCATTTACTGTGTTCTTATCTATTTATCTTTTTCTTTCCAATACCATCACCAATGTCTTTACACATGATTGTCCCCCACTGAATTTTGTTTGGGCTGATTTTTCAAACAAACATGATTCCTTTTATCAACCATTTAGCTCTACCACCGAGCACATCGAACAAGTTTAGGTGCTCGTTCGTCCCTACGGGTGTAGCATCATGGTAAAACATGTGTAGGTTAACGCGAGGTCGATATTTCGAATTTCAGTCGCAAACTCAGAAAACAAATTAAATGTCGGAGAGCAGCAGTAAATCTAGAGGTAAGATCTCATCTAGGACAAGATAAAATCAGCTCTTAAAATATATATGTGCATGCAATAATAATATTTAAGGTGAAAAAAGCTTGGTGGTCTTCCTCCCATTTAAAAATATATTTAAACTTTATATGTTTATTATTTAAATTATTTAGTTTTATCATGAACAAGGCAATAATAGTTTTAATACCATGAGAAGCCAAACATGATACTTGAAGGAAACAATAGGAGATACTTTGCACAAATGGAAGGATTGGTCATTTGTGATACGATAGAATCGAGTTGAGAAGCCGACACATGGCAAGAACCTAATTCCTAGTGGGAATAATAAAATTTTGAAAAAAAAAATGATTCTTTTTTAATTTTTTTAAGATATATATATATATATATATATATATATATATATATATAAATAATATTATATATACACAAATGCTTGTGAACATGATACTCGTACGAATCATGCTTAAGCATAGTGGATTGTGGGATGCGATGTCCCTACGCATTCATTATCTTTGAATTTTTAATAAATCGAGATCTTCCACCAACTTTTTTTGTACATTTCCTTTATTATTCTCCTAAATGCCCCTTTCGATTTTGTGTGTATTATTTTTGTCCTAACTGTTCGTGTCACAACTACCTTAATGCACCTACTTTAGTAAGAGATAAGATTAATTAGGTCATAAAATGTTTAAGATTTGAAAAATAGGAGTGACCCTAAAATTTTAGGGGGATGGAATTAAGAAAAACGTGGATTATTATGTTTGGTTCATGCACAAATAATTGGTAAATTTTGTTTTATTCTCCTTTTCTCACTCTTTCGTAGAGTTATTTGGTTGAGTCACTAAGCTATATACGTAGATTAACGTGAGATCAAGTTGTTTTTTTGAGTCGATTCTTTAATTAATTCACTTTTTTTGTAATAGTGGGTTTCGAGGCCTAATGATTGTTCATTTCTAGAAGTAAGATGAAGTATGCATTTGATTTAAGAGATCACATGTTTTAAAAATATCAAGAATTAGTGCATTCTTATTTCTTATTAAGCCTCGTCACCATTTGGTATTAGGTTTTCCGAATACGATTAATTATGCTATCTTGTGTGTGGGATAACACAAAGTCCTTAACAAATATCGGCTGTTACTATAAATCTTGAAAAGTCCTCAAAGTTTGTACCTTTTGCAACTTTAAGCACACTATCAAGGTTGGTTCATTTAGTCCTTGTGATTTTAAGTTCATCAACAATTTGTCGATTTTATCGATAGATATATGAGTATTATTGTGATACCTTTATCCCACATATATCTTAAAAATTAAAGATTTTAAAATGAGTTTATAATGGCTTACAATGAAGTTCTATAGTAATTTGAGTTAATAATTTTCGTAAAGTTGAGACGAATATGAAGTAGTTGCTACAGAGGCCCATTTTGTAGTCACGCAGGCGTGGCTCGGGCTCGGGCTCGGGCTCGGGACGTGACAGAATGGTATCAGAGACGGTTACCGGCATGAAACACCGAGAAATAAGTGCTATGCAAGGCAAAGTGCTACGTGGATGAAAGCCACCTCTTGAACCTACAGGGCAAAGTGCTACATGACGGGAGTCACTACTTGAATCTGTAGGAGTCACCTCTAGATTCTCGGCACTGGTGGATCGACGAGTCAGGCCGCGACGAGGACGTTGCGTTCTGAAAGAAGAGTGATTGTACCCTTGTCCCACATCTTAAAAATTAAAGATTAAAATGAGTTTATAATAGATTACAATGGACTTCTATAACAACTTGAGTTAATCATTTTCGTAAAGCGATGACGAAGTAGTTGCTATAGGAGCCTATTGTGCAGTCACGCAGACGCGGACCCGGGCTCGAGACGTGACAATTATACTGCTTGTTCAAATAAGTTCACCCTAGTAACTATTGAACATAATTATTTTATATAATAATCAATCACCATAGCAACTAATTTTCATGATATAGCTTATGTACAATAAATTAGGTAAATCCCATTCACGTACAAGCCATTAGGTTTATCCTCGTGTCTTCATTTAATTCATTAGGTTGTATTGAGGCCACTAGAGAAGATTTAAGTACTTAACTTAATCTTTATCAATGTAATGGTCTTGTTGATAAAAAAAAAGTACTAAATAAGATTAATTAATGTTTTGATTAAGCTTTAAAGATGTTAGTTGTTCGAACATTTAGCATATTCTCTTTAAACAATTGAAAGAAACATAGAAAGAGATGGCTAAGTCGTAGACTTCGTACGTAAAATTTTCGGACAAAGATTTCAAACACTAATAATATTGGCGCAAATATACTCACTCATCGCCTGCATGTGTATACGGCCAAATTACAAAATGCTTAATCTAATTAGAAGATTCGTCTCACAACCTATCGTCATGACATCAACCTCATACTATATCTAACGATGGTAGGATCTCATATGAAAGTGCATGTGCACTTATATGTCAATATGTGTCAATTCAATGCCTCATTTTATTATGATTTTATTGTGTGGAGATTTTGAACAATCTTTGGATGTCACTACAATCAATTCTTGGTAGAATTCAATCATAGATGATTAGACACCATTAAAAAAAAAACAACCGCATTATAGATTTTTCCGTAAAGCGATTACATATATGTAGCATTTGATTCATTTTCCATGCCGATTAAGCCTACCATGTCCCTAGCTAGTCGATTGTAAAATTATTATTGTTATTATTTTTAATGAATTTATATTCATTAAATATGTAAATTTGAAATACAGTATATATACACTGGACATCCCGACTGAAGTCCTACAACTACCTACCAAAACAAATCGTCATACAATCAACTAACCGTATAGATGAAACTCGAAAATAATCTAAAAATGAGTAACGATTGTAAATTATTATTTTTATATGACATGGAATAACCAAATAATTTTATTAAAGCTAATCGAAAAAAAATTAAACCCGGGATTTTTTACAAAAATAGCTTTTGTCTTATATATATATATATATATATATATATATATATATATATATATATATATATATATAATCCAATTTGGTATCATATGTAGGCATGAAATATCAGCATCACTTGATAATTGTACTAGTTCTTTCTTTTTCTTTCTTTCCTTCTTCTTTATATATATGTATATAATGTAGGCATGAAATATCAGCATCACTTAATAATTGTACTAGTTCTTTCTTTTTCTTTCTTTCCTTCTTCTTATATATATATATATATATATATATATATATATATATATATATATATATATATATATATAAATATATATATATATATATATATATGTATATATATATATAAAAATATATGCACGCCTTAGATTAAGTGATATATGCTGATATTTCATGCCTACATATAATAACAAATTGGATGATTTCATATCTATTAGTGGAGGAGAATGACATGCATGCAAGCACTATATGATCAAAATTTGTAGTCAATAAAACCTTCGAGTGTGGTGCTTGCTTTAATTGTATTCCATTTGAAGCCCGATATATAATAAAAAAACTACTGGCAATTCGATAGGATCTTGATTTAATGTATTTTTATTTAAGTAAAAGGCAAAAAATAAATTATTTGTTCGACCTTATATTAGGTATTTCTTCAGTTCACCGACGTAGTATCTTCGTGTTATATTACTACTGGTTGTCCCGTTGTATTTTGAGAAACGGTCTTCCAACTTGATCATGTTGGAGATTTATTAAAATTAAATTTATAAATCATGTAATAAAACACGTATATCACAACACGCAGGGAATTCATGTCGAATTATCAGAAATATAAATAATAATAAACACGTACCAGAATCCATTATTTGATCTAGCGTCGGGGTTATGGATCTTCCAAGACAACAGAGAATCAACAACCTCATTCTTGTCTTAGATGAGAGAATGTGAGAGATCTATAATATATGTGACGAATATATTATATGTTCTTCTCAGTGCCTCGGATACCATAACCTTGGAAATCTTTGACTCATCACTGAAAACATAATTGGGCTCGATTTCTATACATAAAGTGAATCATACCGATTTATTTAATATTTTGGAAACACATAATTAATTAGATTATTGGGTACTTTATTAGATAGCTTGTTCACGTACAATTAATAAAATTATGTGAGCCCACAATATGAGAACCTGAACTTCCAGCAGTAGCAGCACCTAGCAAATTTCAGCAGAAGCTAACAATTCTAGCTGCAACTCATATTTCAGAAGATGATATTTTCCAACAGACAAAATCCAGCAGACAGAATCCAGCAGACAAAATCCAGCAGACATAATCCAATTCCAGCAGACAGTTACTGATTCAGCCTATGAGTTGTAACTGAAGCAATTAACATGGAATAAAGGCGGTAAATGACAGATTATGGCCATTTATTTGGGAGGCTAACAGTCAGATTTTGACCTATAAATAGCACCCTCAACCTCTGAATTGGGTTACACAAATCTTGAGATTATCACTTGAAATTAGAGCTAAGAGAATGCCTATTTTCGAGCTGTAAAATCCAGTAGCGAGGCAAGAAGAATTTCAAACTTCAACCGAAACACTTTTAGCAAATGACTGTAAGTGAGCTTATGTATAAATATCTTGAAATCCGTTTGATGATTCCTGTTTTAAAGCAAAGTATTCCTGAATTCTGATATCTAATTTTGAAGCACTGAAACCTAGTGAACTAATGGTAGAAATATATATTCTGAACATTACTGATTACTGATTACTGATTACTGGCCTCACCCCTTAGAGGAGAGAACATATAGGGGACTGATATCAGTTTAGCCATGAAATTCACTAACGTGCTCAGTGCTTAATTGCTAAATTTCTGATTATTGATTACTGAATACTGATTTCTGAATACTGATTCCTGTTCTGAAAGTAAAAGTTTCTATATATTCTTGAATTACTGTTTCTGTATTAAAATGATTTTCAAAAACTGGGAGTTATTCATGCCTCTGCTTAGTGAGTGACAATCATATCACTCACCCATCAAACTCATCTCAGATAAGAGTACTGAAGAAATGTTGAAGAAGAAGAGCAGATCCAGTTCTGGGGCTGGTGAAGAAGACTGTTGTTCTCAGTTTATGTTTATGTTTTCCGTTGCGTCTGTCAATAAATTATTATATTTGGTTTTACATTTCCGCTGTAAAACATTTATTATTTGAGAGTTTGTATCAGACATTGAGATATTCCGTACTTACGAATAAAAAGACTGGTTTCTGAATTTTGTACTTCTGAGGCTTGTTGTTTTCGAATGAAAATTTGAGAGCAACGCCGGTGTTGACCAACCCTCTGTCCCGGGACGTGACACACAAAATAATTCCAAAAAATCCTCGAAGCACATACAAGAGTGGACAAATATCTTTTAATGACACTAGACTTCATACATGTCTCGGTTTACTTTACTGTTTTAGATTTATCTAGTGCATTTTTACACGAAATTGTTCATTATTTCTGCTTGGATTTCAGTATTTTTTAAAAATCTATAATAATTTATTTCTCTTTCGAGAACTACGATATTTGCTTAACATTGCACAACTAATGAATCTCGTCTCTAGCTTCCTCCTTTGACAAGTGGTTTCCGTTGGATGCAAGCAATTTTAAAAAGACTGACGATTTAATTCCTTAATTATAAATTCACTCATGTATATGATATAGTGTACACTTGAAAAACTAGATTACAAAAAAAAAAAAAATTTCTTAATAAATTGCATATAAAATTTTGAAATTTATTTGAAAAGACTGAAACATGATCATTACTGCTCATACTATAATTTTCAATTTTGAAATTCACTCATGTAATGGTTTGATCATACAAGTGATATATATAATTATTAGTATCATGTGTCTGATTCTTATACAATTTAAGTTGATATAATTATTGGAGAGTGTTAATGATTACATTATTAGAGATCAGATTGAAACGCGATGTTTGAACTTCTGTGTAGTTTAAAAGATCGAAGTTGTATCATCCGGATGAATGTATTTATGGTTAATTAATATTTGTATAATCTGCCAATTGTCATATGCGCTTTAATGTCGAATATTATACCGATGATTATCATTATCATTTGTTTTGATTAATTAATAATGACATTGCGGAAAAGTAAACAATTAAAAACTAAATACAGCCCTTAATTAGGTTGTTAGAAGTGGAGAAAATATGTAATAAGTGGCATGATTATGTTTCTCGAAATCCCATTTTTCTTTTTTGAAAAAAGCTTTGAAAAAGCCTTAAGTAAGGAGGCATGCGCAGAAATCTCATTCTAACGTAAGCATGAGCTTTCATAGAATTAACTTTTGAGATAATTATGTATTTAGGAAAAAGTAATAAATATTGAAATGGATTGCTTGAGACAAAGTATTCAAATATATTTTATTTTCATTTTTTTTTTAAAAAAAAGTGGTGTCCTCATCCCATAATTTCCACTACTTTCATTATATAAATTATGATGGTTATGAAGCTAATATTCAAAGAAGGAAAAAAATATTATTATCGTAACATTTAGACTATGGGAGTGATTCTATTTCATTTTGTGAAGCATCTCGATCGCGTTTGTTGATTATATATATTTGTTCAATGATACATTTGTCTCGAGTTCTACAAAACATTATATTTATAAATCATTTTTTTTCAGATATATAGATTTATCATCTATATATTATATATCATTCATAATCTCATCCACGGGTCAAACAATCTCTTACATATCCTTAACGAATTGAATTGAAACACCAAAAATCAACATAAAAATTAATTTTGGAATGAATTTTACAAATTCAGATTTTCTTGATGGGATAGTTCGAAATTGGGATGATGGATCATAGTTTTTATATATCATGAATATGATATATAAAAATCCATAATATAAATGTAAGCACGATCGTCTTATTCTGCCGGGACCCAATTTATTTGGCCCAAATGGATAGTATCTGTAATTGATCTTAGCCCACACACTTAATGGGCTACTGAACCAATTTAAAGCGTTTTCTTTTAAAAGTCATAAGTGACACTAATCTAAATTTACCACGTGTTAAGGGTATCCATTCGGATGTGTTAAGTGAGTTGGGTTGGATTGATTAATAGTACTATTCGAAAATTGTTCAATCCGAACTCAACCCGAAACAAGCGAACCCGAACCCGAGCCAACCCAATAGCATGAGCTATCGGGTCCAACCCAATCTGACCCGAACACGAAAACTTCAAACTTGATTTTTTTTCGGGTTGAATCGTGTCGGGTTGGTGGGTCGTGTCTGATTTTGATATCCCTATCACGTGTATTGGAAGATTTCTTCTCGTGGAGAAGTGTGATTTTACTCTGTGATTTTATTTATTTGCTTTGATTTATGATGATATCTTTGAATATGTATATGTGTTTAATTATTTCATCATAAAATTATTGGTTGTTTCTGGAGATTGACTAACTTGATTTAAATTCTATATTTTGAATATTATTTTGTATATTATTATTTTTTCTTATTTCACTAATTGAATTGTTATATTTATTTGAAATCTATCACTCGGAAGATGAAATTTTGAATAAGACAACGAGAAAACACAACCTGGGATGTTTATAGAGTTCGGGAGACATGCAACTTCCTTTGAAGTAATTAAAAGATAACCATAGAACGCTATTAAATTATATTCATGTGTCGTCTGATAGGTACCAACATTAAAATAATAAAATTTAATCAGCACAGCTCGAGAGATATAGTAAATAACACTCAAGAGTTCTTCGCTTATAAATTGAAATAATTAATATTGTCAATTTAATATGATTTACATGAATGAAAATTAAATGAAATCTTGTATCTAGAACATGTATTAGATCATGTACCCATAACATCCTTGAATGTCCGCATTATTTATTTTATTTTAGTTTATATAAATATTCAACTGATTTTATAAATAAAGTTTAGATTATTTTAATTACAGTGTTTATAGTTAATTTACATTTTCAATCCTCATGAGAACGATACTCTACTCATCATGTATTAAAACTTGGCAATTGTGCGCTTGCGAGCGAAAAACATGCAATAAGTTTTTGGTGCCACTAACGGGAATTGATTTAATTTATTTTACACTAATATTGTCACCAAGTGATCTCGATTTTAATTTATAGTTTCTTTATTTTTATTTAATTTATTATTTTCTATCGTTTAATTTGATTTAATTTGTTTTAATTTGTTTTCTCTATGTCTGCAATTTATGAAAAGATCTAGAAGTTTTGAAAGTTCAGATATAGTCAGGTAAAGGTTGATGACTATAAACTAAGCGTTGCTTGGGAGGAAACCCAAGAGTTTCTAGTTTTTTTATTTTTTTTATTTGATTTTTTGTATTCGGGTCTTTAATTTTTGTCCCTTGCCCATTTTTATTTTCCGTTGCTATACCCCAATCCGTTGAAAAGTGAGGGAAAAGATGGAAATAAAGCTCCACCCCAAGAATTCAAGTTGTCTATCAATACAAGGGGAGATTTCTACTTCTCTTCTTCGTTTTCTCGTCTTACAACATATAGGACAATATATGATTTTAATTTTGTGGTTAGTTTAAATTTTTTGTGGTTCCTTAAAGGTTTCAAGTTGTGTCCCCATGATTTCTGCAAGCATGTCTAGTTTAGTCGTGTTTTTTATTTGTTATATATATAAAAATAAATCTATTTTCAGTGTCTGTTGAGTCAGGGTGGTGGAAAAACGTAATCTTGTGGCCATTGATGAAAATGTGGCAAAGACAATTTTTTTATTGATGATCTAAATAAAAGATAAATCTCACAAAATTGACCAATGAAACCGTCTTACAAGAATTTTTGTGATTTTATTATTTAATAGATAATATTGAATCGGGAGTAGATGTGTGGAGACCACGATTTCACAGACCTCGATTTCCAAAATAATGGCAGCCATCAAAAGCTCAAAATTAAGGGCTAATTTACGACGAATCTATGGCTGAATTATGACCATTAAAGGCGTGTTTTATGGTCATTATCAAACTTGAAATTAAGGAATAATTTATGACAAAGTTAAGGCTGAATTATTACCATTAAAGCGGTGTTTTATGGCCATATCGGATGTCGAACGGTCCAATCACGGGACGTGACACAATGACTATTCATTAATGCGTGGAAATAGTCATTTGAGCCAGGTATTTTATTTTAATTTTTTTAATTTTCAAATTATTTTCTTTCTAGTTAAAACCTTAGCATATCCCAATGATAATGATAATGATAATGATAATGATAATGATTACAATTACGATTACGATGACGATAATTATTATTTTTAAAATACAATAATAAAAAATAAAAACGAAAACCATACTATAGTCAAATAATAAAAAAAATAAAACACATAATTATTATTTAATAATGATAAAAACAACCATTTATTGCACTTTAAATAAATAAGACAAACGTTTAATTCTCTATCTATTCCTTTGAGCAGGAGAGACGGTGACAATATGTTGGATGTGGGGGAGGGGACTTTATACAGCGAAAAGTGGTTATATAAGAAGTTGATCGCTAATCGTGAGCCAACACCTTTTACTTTTGGAGTCCATACGAAGGTTTCAGTGTTTTGTTGTCTTCAATGGTTTAGGGATACTGCTAGCAGTGAGTTCACAATTCTTTGTGATTCAGGACATTTTTTTTTATTCAGACTTACTCTAATTTGCCACATTCCATGCATCAACATTTGATCATGAGAATGTCAGAAATCATTTTTATGATTAAACACATCGAATCATGGTAAGATCGTCTAGTAGCATCGTCTCATGATTCCCTATATATCACTGATAGTGCTTGCAAGACAAGTTTGTTATGATTAATGTACAGTATGGTCCTTTCATCTCATATATGTCGATTGAATATGCAACCATTGGTTCATCGAAGGTTGCATATTAGATTTGATACCTATGTGATACAATCTTGAAATATTCATAGTGTCATCGCATGCATAACTAGAAAACACTTTCCCTAATGTACATCTCACACTCTGACCAGAGGTTTCATGCACTACTATTTTGTTAGATCAAATAAGATATTCACACCCGTATGTGAGCGGTGAATCCCTGACTACAATGCACTAGCTCCTACACATGTAGCAATTGCACCCAAGCTCGTCAGCTTGTGACCCTCGCGGAGTCGGTAAACGAGTCAAAGCACAATCTTAGTATGTAGAGCCTCAGTGTTGTCCCTGGGTCGTAAGGACTAATGATGTACAATCACAACCATGGAATTTTCCTCTCGATGAACCATAATCACTTGCAAAGTCCGAGTGAGAGTTGTTCAGTACAAATCATCGTATGATTACTCATCTGCATGATTGACCATCTTTATGTCTTTACCATGAAACACGGTCCACAACATCACATATGCTAGTATCAAGCTCATCGACCTTTTATCTTTGTTTTTAGGTGGCTGAATCGACTAAGAACGAAATACAATGTTTACAACTGAGTTTCATGATCGAATTACGATTCATTTATATTAAAGTATAATCAAAGATTTTATCTATGCTGATTGCATGTGTATACAGATAAAATAAAATAGAACCATAAAATGAAATTATAATTAAAATAAAGACTGTTAATTTACAATTGAGTCGATAAATTCTTCAGCCAACCGTTGATTTACAGAGCATCTATTCCAACAGTTACAGGGTCGTAGAGTAAATGTTCCTGTTTGCCATCAATCCATCATGATCAGAGGATGAGTTTCATGCCTTGGTCTCGTGCCCATCTGTGTACGTAATGTTTGGAGCTTACTGCTAGTGGGAGTTGTATTGAGGCAGCAAGTTCGTTTCGAGAGTGGACTTGTTGGATGGCTCTCGCCCTACTGAGGAAATTGAGATAGTAGCGGTTGTTTTATGTTGCCTCTGGCTCAACACGAACAATGGATGGAGTCAGAAACTGGAAGTTGGAGGCAAAAGAAAATTTGAAAAAATTTAGAAAGACGAGCAAATATTATGGAGAAAACTCAGCCATGGACATCCGTCTCCACTGGATCACGGCTTATCAAGGGGCCGATACTTCTACGTCTTTGCATGGACCGAACATCCATTCTAGATGGAGTACCACCCAATCCTTTCCTTTAAACGTAATCTGGAAGCTGCACTTTTATCAACCCTCCTCGTCTAGGTTATGGATGCTTAGTTCGTGATTCCAGTGGATTTTTTGTAGCTGAAATCTATGTAAATATCCCGCACCTTCAGCTCTAAAGGAAGAAACTTTGAGTATTCGGGAGGCACTAATTTTGGCCATAGTTGTTAAAGGCGCGCCTCAGGCGCTAGGCGGCGCTTCAGCGCCTCAGATGACCACCAGGCGACGTGCATGGCTGGGCGGGCGCCTTTAGCGCCTGAGGCGCAACTTTCTCCAGGCGACGGGCGGTCCAGGCGTTCCGCCTCTTTGCAGCAGGCTTCTCTTTTATTTTTTAATGACCCAAAGCCCAATTAAATAAGTCCATAACTAATTTCAGCCCATAAGTAATTTATTTTAAAAAAATAGCCTAGTTTGCATGTCGATACGTATTCCTACAATCGTCCAAAGGCCCGCCGATTGAAGCTTCACGCTGCGCACCAATCTCTTTCTGCCGATTGAAGCTTCTGCGCAGTGCGCACCATCTCTTTCTCTCTGGTTTTTTGTTTGTCATCGAGTCAATCCACTCTAGCTGTAGGTTTTGTTCATTATAGTTTCTGGTTTTTTGTTTGCGCACCAATGACAGTAAACTTCTGCAGTAAATAGTTGTGGAACTGGGTATTGGTAGGAGAAGTTTAATTGTTGACTACAATGGGGCTGTTTTGATGAATATTTATTTATTTATTTTCATGAACAATGAATATGAGAGGTTCAGACTTCAGAGTGATGAAATGGGGCATGTACTGACTACTGCCTCAATCTTATTTGGAGATTAACGATTATATGGTGGTGATTGTTGCAGTAGTATGGGTTTTGACAACCCAAAATTTTGTAGTAAGGGTGTAGATCCCGGCAATGATGGGTTCATATTTTATTTTATTCTATTTTGTTATATTCTATTTCATTTATTGTTGTTTAATTATTGCAATATCTTGGTGTGGTAATGGGGATTCACTGTTGGGTGTATTGCTTTCGAGCCTTAATACATGGGAATACAATATCATGATTGTGAAGTATGATTATATTTGAGTGGCATTGTGAAATGGGGCATGTGCTGTAGTTGTTCTTCTGTTTCAACTTATGTACTGTAGTTGTTCTTATGTACTGCTTTCGAGCCTCAATACACGTAGTTGTTCTTATGTTTCAACTTTCAAGTAACTTGGAGCTGTTCTTTTCTGCAGCAGATATCTAATTATGGCTTCTCATCCTCAATCAGAAAACACACAACCAGCTGGGGATAATAAGAAAGACCCCGGTTGGAAGCATTGTTATTTGAAAAATCCAAATGTACTAATAGTGTGACGTGTAGGTTTTGTGGCTTCACGTCCAATGGAGGAATTTTTCGAGCCAAACAACATATTGCTGGGAATTCAAAAAATGTAAGAAAATGCAAAGAGTGTCCTCAAAGTGTCCGTGATGAGCTTTTGAATTATATGAATGAAAAGAAGAAGCAAACATTGAGAGCTTGCGGTGGAATGAAGCAAGATTTTTGCTTTCTTGATATCGATGAAGATGAAGACGATGAAGAAGATGTACAACCAAGCAAAAAGAGAAGTTTGACTTCCATACACGAGACTGGAACTTGAAGTGGAAGTGGCAGTGTTAAAGGGCCGATGGATCTCTTTATCACGAAGAAGAAAACCAAAGGGGGGGAAATTGAGGCAAACAAACATAAACGATGCTTGTGATAAAGAGCTTAGAGATCGAACAGTTCAAAAGATAGCTCGTTTCATGTATCAAGCTACGATTTCTTTCAATGCTGCCCATTTAGATAGCTTCAAGGAAATGATTGAAGCCATAGGTCAGTACGGGCCGAATTTGAAACCACCAAGTTATCATGAATTGAGGGTACCACTTTTACAGAAAGAAATTGTCTACACAAATGAGTTGTTGAAAGAAAACAGAGATGAATGTGAGAAATATGGTTGCTCAATTATGTCTGATGGGTGGACTGATAGGAAGCATAGAACATTGATCAACTTTTTGGTTAATTCACCCAAAGGAACAATGTTCTTGGAATCTGTGGATGCATCCGCCCATGTCAAGACTGGAACACTGTTATTTGAGTTGCTTGATAGATTTGTAGAGCGTGTGGGAGAGAAAAATATAGTGCAAGTGATTACAGACAATGGCAGCAATTATGTTTTAGCTGGTAATTGAAGTATTGAAATTTTATTTTCTTGGATATTATATTACATATAAGTTATAACATAATTTGATTCTTTTTTGTTTTGTACTTTTTTTTTGTAGGTAAACTTCTACAAGCAAAAAGACCGAATTTGTTTTGAACTCCATGTGCTGCTCATTGCATTGATTTGATGTTAGAGGATATTGGCAAAATTGAGGTGGTTCGGAAGACTATTTCTAGAGCAATTGCTCTTGTTGGTTACATTTACAATCATGGAGGTGTTTTGCACATGATGAGAGAATTTACTGGAAACAAAGAGCTGGCAAGACACGGAGTCACCCGTTTTGCTACTACATTTCTCACTTTGCAAAGCCTCCAGAAACGACAAAAGGCTTTGAAGAGAATGCTCATATCAACACAGTGGATAGAAAGTAAATGGTCAAATGATATAAAGGGTAAGAAGGCAAATGATACTGTTTTCAAGCCTTCATTTTGGAATAATGTGACATACACCCTTAAAGTGATGTGTCCTCTAGTGATGGTTCTTCGCATTGCCGACAATGAAACAAGGCCAGCGATGGGTTATATCTATGAAGCTATGGACAGAGCAAAAGAAACAATTCTCAAGTCCTTTGATAACAACCGAGAGAAATGTAAAAAAGTGTTAGAAATTATTGATGCTAGATGGGATAATCAGCTTCATCATCCTTTGCACGCGGCAGGATACTACTTAAACCCATATTTTTACTATCACAATCCGAAAGTTGAGACGGATGCAGAAGTCACAAATGGGTTGTTTGCATGCATACAAAGATTGATTCCAAGCCATGACGTGAGGGATAAGATTATTATGGAGGAATTGCCGGTATATAAGAACTCGGAGTCATTGTTCGGCAACGAATTTGCCATTAGAGCAAGGAATAATAAAGACCAACCAATGGCGCCTGGTATGTGTTTTTTTTGCAAGAAGTTAAATAGATAAATACTTAAATATCAAATGAAAATGATGAGATACATTTTTTTTCAGCGGATTGGTGGAAAATGTTTGGCAATGGTACTCCAAATTTGAAAGAATTTGCTATCAAAGTTCTTAGCCTCACATGTTGTAATGCCCGAGAATTTAATTACCGTAATCTGGAATGATTTGGATATGATTACTTTAAATGGAGATTAATCTGAAATGATTTATAGAATTAATCGAGATGATTATAGACGGAACGGATCGGACTAGGACACATGATAAAGGTGTTAAATGTGTGTGCAAGGACAGTAGCATCGGCGCATATGCGCGACGATAAGCGCGCACATGCGCGAGCCGTCCGAAGAGTTGGCGCACCTGCGCGAAGCGAGCACGCGCACCTGCGCGTATGGTCCAGTAGGTTGGGCGCATATGCGCGGAGGTGTGTCGCGCATATGCGCTAGCCAACGAATGCCGAGCAGAAAGTCTCGCGCACATGCGCGACTTCATTGCGCGCACATGCGCGGGACATCCAGGGGCTTTGGCGCATATGCGCGGGCGAGTGGGCGCATATGCGCGAGAGGCAGTAGCAGCCGGGCAGAACTGCCGGCGCATATGCGCGGCTTTATGCGCGCGGCATGCAATTGGTCGAATTGCCACTTGTCTCTTGGAATGCGTGAGATGTATATATATATATATATATATATATATATATCAGCATGCGTAATTTTCAGAAAAAAGGGGGAAAGAAATCGAGGGTTTAGGGAAAAGCTTTGTTCTTTTCTTTAGAAATTGATTTACGAGTAAACCGTCTACCTGAATTGAAATCCGACTTCGGTACTGTGTTACTATCAACGCAGGCTACGCACGGACGTAAGTTTTATTACGTTTAGACAAGATTTGATTTTATGATGTTGTCAGAATTGAATATGATTCGGATATGGTGTTTCTACTACCGTAGATATTGTAGAATCGAAGTCAGATTTAGAAACAGATTGTTTTTGGAATTGTTATGAATTTTAGAGTTGCTTTGATTGAGATTGCTATCAGAATTATGCTCTTATTCATTTTAAAGTGTACAGATACTGAAGTTATAGATTGTAGTGAGATTTATTAGGAATTCTGGTAGTGTAATTGTGATGTTAAGACTGACGGGGTTACAAGACTGTAGTGTTATGCCGTCTAAACATCAGTTGGTACAGATTGATCAGATTCAGTATTGGTTTCTGTTACTCGTGATATTGTTGATGTGATCAGATTTTGTACTGAATTGGATATTGATCAGAACAGATTGTGTTTTGAGCTACACATTGATACAGTGTATTGGTTATTGTCATTTCAGATCAGATATGGACAAGTTCGACTTCGAGACGTCGTCTTCATCAGATCAGGAAGACAAAGGTATAATTCATGTGATATTCGGGAAGAAATAACTCAATCGAGACCATCCTTGAGTTGCCCAATAAATCACATACTATATTCTTGTTTATGTTTTGATTTTAGCATGGTATTCAAATGTATGTGATTATTGTCATATTCAGCTATGAATATGATTATGCTTTGTTACAGATTGTTATTCATTGCATTTAAGATAGGAAAGTCTTGACAGTCATTGTCAGACTTCTAGACGTTCGGTGTATCTCAACTTAGGAGCAGGTATTACTCCTATTGCAGCCGTTGATAAAGCTCGAACCGAAGTCTAGGAATAAGACGTACGGTTACCACGATCGGTTGAGTAGGTAACAGGCATTGACGTCTTATTCATCACGGGATCCCTAGAGTTCTAGTCGAGTCAAGTCTAGACATGATTTGATTAGGACTGCATGCTTATATGGATGTGGTTCCTAGATCATGGGGCCCATCGTTATTGCTTTCAGGCATGATAGCATGTTTGTATGATTTAGATTGTTTTATGCATGTTTACCTGATTTGAGTTGCATTCTTATTTGATTAGATTTCGTAGATTATGAAATATATTGTTTTCATACATGATGGCATATTTTAGGAATTAGTTTGTTTATATACATGCGTACCATGTCTTATACTGGGATTTATTCTCACCGGAGTTATCCGGCTGTTGTCTTGTTTTGTATGTGTGCATGACAACAGGTGGGGAAGGATCGGGGTCAAGAAGATGATAAGAGAAGACAAGTTTAGCGTGGTGATTCCGGACTTACAGTAGACTTGGTTTTATTACTTGACTTTAGTAGTTGAACCTTAGATTAGATTATTGTACATTTAATACTGAAATGTATTTTATACAGATATGTATAGTATTTAGATTCCATTACCTTCCGCAATTGTATATTAAAAAAAAAAAAATTTTAGACCCTGTTTTATCTTAATTGATAATTAAATCCCAATGATGATTAAGAAAATGATTAGCGTCCGGGTCCCCACAACAGGTGGTATCAGAGCTAAGATCCTTTAGAGATAGATCTTTAGATTGAGATAGTCAGAACTGATAGATATTTTTTTTAGATTGACTTAGATTGAGATAGAAGAGAATGAGCGGGGTTGATGAATTTTCTTTCCTTGCATGTGTGTGCTAGCATGAGATTAATTTTCATGTTGATTGACATTGTGATGCTAGCATGAGACTATATGTTACTGCTTTAAGATACAAGCTTACCTGATTATATGATTTGAATTGGTATTATGTATTCTTGAATATGAATCAGATCGGATTCATGATCAGCAGTAAGATGATCATGATCAGAAAAGATTGGCACAGATTTGTATTATTGGGTTACTAATGTTGTGGTAATCAGATGTACCTCCCCGAAGGATTGTGGAAACAGGCAGTACTTCGTATGAGCAGCCATATATACCAGAACCGCAGATAGATGTGTCAGCGACTCTGATGGAAACTAAGTTGGCAGAGATTCAGATGGAAACACAGTTTCAGAGGTTTCAGTCGTTTCAGCCGCCGGTTCTGAAGGGAAATGAGACGCCAGCAGATTGTGAGAAGTGGCTTGAAGAAATAGAAATGTTATTTGAATTCCTAAATTTCACAGATGAGTGTAGAATTAGGCTTATTGAGAACCAATTGCATGAGACTGCCAGAAGATGGTGGTTACTCACCAAAAGAGCTTTAGAGCAGAGTCGTTCAGTGATTACGTGGAAGATTTTCAAGTTTGAGTTTTATCAAAGATTTTTCCCCGTGTCATATAGAGAGGACAGAAGTGCAGAATTTGCAAACCTGAGACAAGGCCAGATGAGTATTGAAGAGTACTTGTCACATTTCCTCACACTTCTACGTTTTGCTCCTCTTGTGGCTAGAAATGATGATGCTATTTCTAGTCAGTTCATTCAGGGATTGAATCCAGAAATACGTACATTGGTGAATGTGAAGCAATCAAGTAGTTTTGCTGATACTTTGAATAGAGCTAAAAGAGCGGAAACGGTTCTGACAGGACAACAGGAAGTGTCGTATGATCTTCCAACTCCGAATCCACAGCAACTGCCTTCTAGAGTCGAGATTGGCAGCAGCAGTGATAAAAAGAAAGAACTATTGAAAGCTCAAAAGAAACCGTTCAAGAAAGTAGGACATGGTTCCTCTAGTTCCAGTGGTTCCAGCCCGAGCTATACAGGAGTATATTGTAGGACTTGCGGAGGGAGACATTCCTCAGAGCAATGCCAAGGAGTGCTTGGGAAGTGCAATATCTGTAAGCAGACGGGACACTTTGCTAAAGTTTGTCCTCAGAAACATTTTCGAAGATCTTAAAGAGCACAGTCATTGGTGGTAATGACAGAAGAACAGACCCAGAATTTACAACAGGTACCATTATTTATGATTATATTGCATACGTATTGACATATACTAATGCATTCTTTATGAGTATCTGTGACTGAGTAGTATGGAGATATGCTGTATCTGTTGGGTCTGGGTATACGGTAGTAGTAATTCCTTGGTTGTTGAGGAATGTGTTGATATCAAAGATCTCTGTGACATGTTATATACTACAATGAGGTGAACCCGGGATTGGGCTAGATTATGAGGTACTTGTGTTATATGATTTCGATTTCATTATTGACATGTAATGCTAAACAAGTACAGAAATATCGTAGGATGGGTTTCAAAAATAGTAAGATTAAGACCAGAGTTAGTTGAGAAATGAGGATTCTAGATCCAGATTCCTTAGATCATTGTACTGTTATGACTCGATTAGCACAGAAAGGAACAGATGGTATCCTTATGTGTTTGGTAGATATACTGAAATCGAGTCTAACGGTGACAGATTTGCCCGTAATGTAATAGTTAACTGGTGTTTGCTTAGGTAAGATGTCAGATGGGTTCTCTATCAGAAAGAATTGAAAGAATTGACAGAGTAACGTATGGGCGAAGGAATCCAGTTGATTGTGTATTTCTCTTGAAGACATTTTAGTTCTGTTTCTAGATTGACAGATTATCTCTTAAGGGGTATTTTGAAGAATTATGCTTGTTATATCTATGATGTCGGGATATATCCACAGCATCTGATTGTTTATATTGAATATTTGAAGACTGGGTTAACTATTACGAGAACTGTGATTATTGTATACAGCAATGGGTCAGGTATGGATCCGAATGCAGTTATTGATACAGGTTTATATGCAGACTATACGGTATCAGGAATGTCAGAATTAGCAGAATGTCAGATATGTCAAAACTTTCTTATCTGATTTGGACAGATTATCTTATTCTGATTATCTTCTTCTTGTGTTGATTTACATCTGCTGAGTATTGTTATGATTCTAAATCAGTATTTGAGACATCTTATATTGTTTGGGAGTATATTCTAATTGCAGATGAGATAAAGCAGTTGATCTGGGCAGTATGAAGATTGGTCAGCCAGCCAGAATCTATTATGTTAGGAGTTTCTTAAACTCACTAGATCAGCATAGGACATTTCTATTCTGAGTTTGATTTGATGTTATTGTAATTATTATTCAGTGTGTGATACTATGCAGTTCCATTTGTATCAGAGTTGTTTGTGGAAAATTTAGTAGTCCCGAACGGTGATCAGAATTTTCAGACCTGTATTTTGTTGATCAGATCAATATAACATCTGTATGATTTTGCGTTTTCTATGGGTTTGGTTATTGTGTGATATCAGAATGTTTCAGAATTGTTTTCAGCTTTTGATATGGATAGCCAGAGCCGAATACCAGGTAGGTATTTCTTATTTATTTTATGTTATTAACTGATTTTGCACAGCATAGTTCGAATCTGAAATCTCAGGTATGTCAGAAATGCGCAGTAAGGGATTCAGTTTCATTCAGATGGTTCAGAATGTATGAGATTCGAACAGATAGTGTTGGTATAGACAGATGAGATCAGTTTGGGACAGCAATTTATGTTGTAAGGTTGGTAGAAATGGTACTGATATGTCTGAATCGCTAACAAAAGAAGCCAGAAAGCTAGGAATCAGAAGATGATTACCGACTTAGTATATTCCTGAATAGAAATGGGAGTACATTTCTACGACTTTTGTGAGAAAATTTCCGCTATCTTTCTTCAGCTAGAGATATGAGATGATTGTGATTGACAGATTGTTCAATCTATATCTAGTAGGTTGTATAAGAAGATGTACCAACAAAACTAGAAGACAGAGATCACTGTCAAAGAAATAATCAGATTGATGTGATTGGGATGAAGTTTGCACTTATGGTAGGTTATATCATCAGCTGTTTCTCTCAGACTTGTTACAGACTGACAGGTAGTCAGCATGTAGTAGTCAGACATTGAAAGATAGTGATAGAACTCTAATACTGGATGTTAGCACTAGTTATCTGAAGGAATAGATATAAGAAACCAATGTCAGATGATGACGATTGGTATTTGGAGCCGAAGATGGAATATGTCCTTAACTGGAATAAACAGATGGAATAGCAACTACAGGTGGTATTGCGTTGTTATGGATTGCAATTGGCGTATACGGGTGTTGTATAGCCAGTAATATGGGATTGATTCAGCTAGTGAAATGAGTTTGGATGTTAAACTCTGTTATACAGTTCTTCTGATAGATTTGGGTTGATGATTGGGGAGTTCGGGGACGAACTCAGATCTAAGAGGGGGAGAAATGTAATGCCCGAGAATTTAATTACCGTAATCTGGAATGATTTGGATATGATTACTTTAAATGGAGATTAATCTGAAATGATTTATAGAATTAATCGAGATGATTATAGACGGAACGGATCGGACTAGGACACATGATAAAGGTGTGAAATGTGTGTGCAAGGACAGTAGCATCGGCGCATATGCGTGACGATAAGCGCGCACATGCGCGAGCCGTCCGAAGAGTTGGCGCACCTGCGCGAAGCGAGTACGCGCACCTGCGCGTATGGTCCAGTAGGTTGGGCGCATATGCGCGGAGGTGTGTCGCGCATATGCGCTAGCCAACGAATGCCGAGCAGAAAGTCTCGCGCACATGCGCGACTTCATTGCGCGCACATGCGCGGGACATCCAGGGGCTTTGGCGCATATGCGCGGGCGAGTGGGCGCATATGCGCGAGAGGCAGTAGCAGCCGGGCAGAACTGCCGGCGCATATGCGCGGCGCGGCATGCAATTGGTCGAATTGCCACTTGTCTCTTGGAATGCGTGAGATGTATATATATATATATATATATATATATATATATATATATATCAGCATGCGTAATTTTCAGAAAAAGGGGGAAAGAAATCGAGGGTTTAGGGAAAAGCTTTGTTCTTTTCTTTAGAAATTGATTTACGAGTAAACCGTCTACCTGAATTGAAATCCGACTTCGGTACTGTGTTACTATCAACGCAGGCTACGCACGGACGTAAGTTTTATTACGTTTAGACAAGATTTGATTTTATGATGTTGTCAGAATTGAATATGATTCGGATATGGTGTTTCTACTACCGTAGATATTGTAGAATCGAAGTCAGATTTAGAAACAGATTGTTTTTGGAATTGTTATGAATTTTAGAGTTGCTTTGATTGAGATTGCTATCAGAATTATGCTGTTATTCATTTTAAAGTGTACAGATACTGAAGTTATAGATTGTACTGAGATTTATTAGGAATTCTGGTAGTGTAATTGTGATGTTAAGACTGACGGGGTTACAAGACTGTAGTGTTATGCCGTCTAAACATCAGTTGGTACAGATTGATCAGATTCAGTATTGGTTTCT
The DNA here is from genome assembly GCF_022965805.1 of Primulina eburnea. Lineage (NCBI taxonomy): Eukaryota > Viridiplantae > Streptophyta > Magnoliopsida > Lamiales > Gesneriaceae > Primulina > Primulina eburnea. Next base: position 1,749,054 of record NC_133114.1, read on the forward strand.
GTTACTCGTGATATTGTTGATGTGATCAGATTTTGTACTGAATTGGATATTGATCAGAACAGATTGTGTTTTGAGCTACACATTGATACAGTGTATTGGTTATTGTCATTTCAGATCAGATATGGACAAGTTCGACTTCGAGACGTCGTCTTCATTAGAGCAGGAAGACAAAGGTATAATTCATGTGATATTCGGGAAGAAACAACTCAATCGAGACCATCCTTGAGTTGCCCAATAAATCACATACTATATTCTTGTTTATGTTTTGATTTTAGCATGGTATTCAAATGTATGTGATTATTGTCATATTCAGCTATGAATATGATTATGCTTTGTTACAGATTGTTATTCATTGCATTTAAGATAGGAAAGTCTTGACAGTCATTGTCAGACTTCTAGACGTTCGGTGTATCTCAACTTAGGAGCAGGTATTACTCCTATTGCAGCCGTTGATACAGCTCGAACCGAAGTCTAGGAATAAGACGTACGGTTACCACGATCGGTTGAGTAGGTAACAGGCATTGACGTCTTATTCATCACGGGATCCCTAGAGTTCTAGTCGAGTCAAGTCTAGACATGATTTGATTAGGACTGCATGCTTATATGGATGTGGTTCCTAGATCATGGGGCCCATCGTTATTGCTTTCAGGCATGATAGCATGTTTGTATGATTTAGATTGTTTTATGCATGTTTACCTGATTTGAGTTGCATGCTTATTTGATTAGATTTCGTAGATTATGAAATATATTGTTTTCATACATGATGGCATATTTTAGGAATTAGTTTGTTTATATACATGCGTACCATGTCTTATACTGGGATTTATTCTCACCGGAGTTATCCGGCTGTTGTCTTGTTTTGTATGTGTGCATGACAACAGGTGGGGAAGGATCGGGGTCAAGAAGATGATAAGAGAAGACAAGTTTAGCGTGGTGATTCCGGACTTACAGTAGACTTGGTTTTATTACTTGACATTAGTAGTTGAACCTTAGATTAGATTATTGTACATTTAATACTGAAATGTATTTTATACAGATATGTATAGTATTTAGATTCCATTACCTATCGCAATTGTATATTAAAAAAAAAAAATTTTAGACCCTGTTTTATCTTAATTGATAATTAAATCCCAATGATGATTAAGAAAATGATTAGCGTCCGGATCCCCACACATGTAGTGCTTCGGGTTGTGAAAGGAATTGGAGCATATTTGAGCATGTGAGTAAATACTATTACGGTATTACATGACTTCTTTCACTTTTTTTTTTTCAATTTATAGTTTATGATGGTTTCGTGTCACAGATACATTCAAAGAAAAGGAATAGACTCGATCACAAGAAACTAAGAGATTTGGTATATGTGAAGTACAATCAAACACTCAAGGCTCGTGCGGCTAAGAAGGATAAAAGAGATCCTATAGTTTTGAGGAATATTGATGATTGTAATAATGAGTGGTTGATTGGAATGATGGAAGCTGGAGAGGAACCTGTTTTTGATGATGATGATGATACTTTGACATGGAACGTTGTAGCAGAGGCTGCTGGAGTAGAAGAAGAAACCAGATATACTAGACAACAACGGACCTCGAAACCCTATTTATAGGGGAGCTTCAACTTCTAGAGGCAAAGGTAGGGGAGGACGAAGAGGTCGGATGACAAGCCAAACTACTCATGCTCTACAATCACCAATGGATGTAGATGAAGAATCTACTGACGAGGGAGAGTTTGATGATGATGTGTTGAAAGATGATTATTCAGACATTGATGAAAATGTGGAGGATGGTGATGTGGATGAAATGATTGAATTAGAAAGTGATTGATTTGAGTCTAGATTGTTTTGGAAAAATTAAATTGTCTAGCATAAGATTTGAAAGTGTTGATTTATCGACAATATTGAGATATTTTTGGTTTTTGTTACTTGAACCTTTATATATTTAGGTTTCATATAGTTCATTATTATTAATAGTTGATTTTTAGTATAACATAAATATATAATACATTCTCTCTATATTATCGCCTCGTGGCTAGGCGATCGCCTTTTGTCGCCTAGGCGTTCGGGCGCTAGGCAGTGGCTCATCGCCTTGACGTCGCCTAGCGCCTTGACAACTATGATTTTGGCTAAAAGATCTCAACCTCACGAATTTTATTGTCGAGTCTGATGCACTGTCTGTTATCGATTCTCTAATGACTACAACTTCTTGTGCTTCTAGTTTGGGTTTGATTGTGGAGGATTGTAGACTTTTAGCTTTGGAACTACTTTCGTGTTCTTTTGTTTTTGTTTGGCGCTCAACGACTCAAGCAATTGGTTTCATGTTTGGTTGTGAAGGCAGTGTTATTCCTCTGCCTTCTTTTTAATTCTGATGCAACCTCTTCTGATGTTTTGTAATATATTTCGCTTTACTTTAAAGATAATAAATAAGATAATAAATATCGGTTGCAAGAACATGTAGTTTATACATGTGATCCATATTGTAGCGTAATATAAGCGGTTTTAGGCCAAGATACATATAATTGACAGCACTTGACAGAAATCTGGAACCAAAATGGATGCAGAAACACTATAGATATGTTAATGAATTAACAAGCCAAGAATTTACGTGGTTCGGTCAATAGCGACTCAACACTTTGTTTGTTTATGAGTGTTGATTCATGATAGAATCAATGACTCAAATTTAACCACACATACATTGGGTCCACTAATTTTTTTAAAACCACATATGTGTGTGAATCTTGTCCATGCCCCCACATGCAGCATCGGCCTTACCGTTTATGAGATACAAGAACAATATAAGTCAATTCACTCTGCTATCAATACTTGTAAGCTATCAACAGCTCCGTCCGATGGATTTGTTATGGTTATTTCGCTCTTGAATGGCTTCTCTCTGTTCTTCTCTATCTCTGAATCTTGGTTGCAAGCGTAGTCCACTCTGTCTTCTCTATCTCTGAATCTTGGTTGCAAGCATGGTTAATGTAAGAAATTATCGATTTCAAATTTATTTTACAAGTTCGAGTTTATAATATAATTGTGTCATTTGTACGCGGTGCGAGCTTATATAATTAAAAATATTTATTATTTAAAATATAGATAAAAATGTTTATTATTGCTCACCCATCCCCGACATTAAAAAATAGCAACATGTTATATCAAATAAGGAAAATTTGAATAATCTATATACTCATTCAGAACCTGACAAAATTCATATCCGCCGTTACATACAGTTCAAATCCCTGGATGCCTGCAGCTGCGTGCGGGTGGTGTGAGTCTGCGTGCTGTTTCGAAGAGGATGGCGTCATCGTCGTCGGCGGCTGACCCGCGCGGAGTGGATGTGTGGAAGGCTCATATTGCGATGGCGGCGGTGCAAATCTTCTACGGCGGATACCATGTTATCACCAAAGTCGCACTCAGTGTGGGAGTAAATCAGCTCGTATTCTGCGTTTACAGAGATCTTGTAGCGCTCTCAATTCTCGCGCCCGTCGCATACTTCCTCGAAAGGTCGGTATTTTTCGATATCTATGCCTATTAATCGCGCCTAATGAGTCAACCATGACTTTGATCGTTTTTTCTCTTTTGATCAAATCGTTGGGTTCTACTCGAGCTTCATCATAATCTCGCTAAATCGTCATTTACTCTTATTTTTAGAACTTGGAATAAGGAAATGCAATTTAATCGTAATTGTTTTTAATTAATTAATACATTAATAATTTATTTCTAGTTTAGCTTTAGAATTTTTGGATATAATGATAGCTAACTAAGTATAAACTTTAAGAAATAAATGATTTAGGTTGTGTGCGCTTAAGCTTGTTTTATGTGCCAAATATTTGAAAATTGTAAGTACACCTGAGAAGTACTTAGAAATAAGGCAAAAACTTGTGTGAGACGATCTCACGGGTCGTATTTGTGAGAAGAATATCTTATTTGAGTCACCCATGAAAAAGTATTACTTTTTATGCTAAGAGTATTACTTTTTATTGTGAATATGGGTAGGGTTGACCCGTCTCACCGATTATGATCCGTGAGACGATCTCAAATGAGACTTACTCAATATATAATGTAATCTTATAAAATAATAGTTTTTGTATAAATTTTCTCAATCCCAATTTGAACTAAGAACGACAAATTAATATTTTTTTTTGAAGAAACAAATTATAAATTTTGATAACTTAATAAATTAATTTTTTTAACAATATAATAGTATTAACATCTTAAATTAATGATATATATTTATTTCTAGAGTGGGTCTCATGTGAGACGTCTCACGGATCTGAATCTGTGAGACGGGTCAACTCTACCCATATTCACAATAAAAAGTAATACGCTTAGCATAAAAAATAATACTTTTTCATGGATGATCTAAATAAGAGATCCGTCTCACAAATACTACCCGTGAGACACAAGTTTTTGCCTATTTAGGCAAAAACTTTTGTGAGACGGTCTCACGGGTCGTATTTTGTGAGACAAATCTCTTATTTGGGTCATCCATGAAAAAATATTACTTTTTATAGGGTTGACCCGTCTCACAGATTGAGGTCCGTGAGACCGTTTCACATGAGACGTACTCATATATTTATGTAGAGGTGGGTAAGTGCATGATCCTAAACAGTAGTTGTATTAAAACAAAGAATTGATGCATAAAGTTACGATGTTGAGTTGAAATGTTGAAACAAACGACTTTAAATCTTAAATTTGTAATAATACCTAAACCATGTAATCTGATTATTGTACATACGCACATAATTCGAATGGTGATGGTTAGTTGATGTGTTGGAGGATTATCTACAATGATAAACATGCATTTTAAAAAAAATTTATAACTGTCCTTTAAACATTTTGTAAAAAAGTCTTTAATTTAATCTTCTATATATTTTTTTTATTTTTTCTGAACTTGTTCTTTGAGTTTTATTTAGATAAAGTATTTCACCCTCGCGAGGTTGTTTCCTAGTGCCTTGATTGGAGCTAATAATTGAAAAATTAACGTAGGGTTGAATTCTTTAGTTTATTTGTTAAGGATATCGAAATGCAGAATTCAAATGGTTTTTTTTTTGTACTCCTGTTCTGCAGAAGGCTAAGGCCACCTTTAAATAGAAGTATTTTGATGGCATTCTGCTTTCTTGGTTTAACTGGGTAAGTGCAATCTTTTATGTGTTGTATAAGTTATCCTCTTCTTCCTTTGTTACGCAAGACTAGTGATTTATTCATCGTTTTCGTTTTCATTATTGCTATTGATCAGGGTTTTCGGCAACCAACTACTGTTTCTTCTTGGTCTTGGTTACACAAATCCAAGTTATGCATCAGCTATACAGCCTGCTATTCCAGTCTTCACATTTATTTTGGCTGTAATGATGGGGTCAGTGCGCGTGCATCTACTGTCTTTGTGCTATTACCTTCCATAGTTCTCCTCCCTCCCTCCCTCCCTCAGGCACGCAAACACACACCTCTACATGACTACATATGCATCTCATGTATGTTATGTGCCACTGCTAGTGTGACAATCATGTTTGAGTTTACTATATTTCATTTTCAATTTTCTGTTACAGAAACATTTATTTTCTTTTTGCAACATGCTGTGAAATTATCTGCTTGCAGTACAGAAACAGTGAATTTGTGGAAGACTGAAGGTCAAGCAAAGGTAGGAGGTACAATTGTTTGTGTTTCTGGTGCCATCCTAATGGCAGTGTTCCGTGGTCCAACATTGTTAGGATATCGAGAAAATGGGTTTGCAGCAGAAAGTGACATGAGTGCCAAGGGTCAACCCGAGCGTCTTGGTTGGTTAATGTCTAATGTTCTGGAGCTGGGGATTGATAATTGGCACCTAGGTGTCATTTGCTTGATTGGGAATTGCATGTGCATGGCAATTTATATAGCCATTCAGGTAAACAATATTAATCTTGGCGCTTGTAATTTTATACAAACTAAGCCTGTGAAAAGTAAAGGAATTTCCTTACTCATAGAGATAGTTTGTAATGCTGATATTACATTCTTATTGTTCATTGCTGTGTTATGGCACCGAGTATATTATAGGTAATATGGCAGCAATTTCAGTCAAATAAAATTTTATTTACATGATGCTTCTTGGTATTGATCTTTTCAAGAGAGAGCACTATCAATGGATTAAAATTTGAAAATCCTATTCCAGTTTAGCAAGCAGAATGATAGCTTATATAAATATTTTTACTAATTTATAATTTCCGACGAGTCAGAGTGGATTGTAATGTCAATGTAGACGTACCAACTTCCAAGTATCTACCTGCAAGTTTCAACCATCATGTTTTTCTTTACTTTCTTCTTCTGTACTTAAGACATGAGTTCCTATGTTTGTGTTTACCTGTACCTCAATTTGTCTTAATATTATTGACCCCAAAACTTCTTTTGTCGCTATCTATGCATCTCCATGACCTTTTGTTATGAGCCTTAGTTATGGATCGAGTTTAGGTTTTTGGTGACCTGTTTTGATGATTTAAGGGGGTGGGCTCGTTTGAGAGAACCTCCGATATCATTCAAATTTTTTTAGGGAAACATAATCTGATGTTTTTTTCAAGAGTGCTTCCCATATAAATGCAAAGAAAAGTCCTATCTAGAATACAAAAAACTGCAGATATAAAGTTTCCTAATTATCACATGGATAATTCTTTATTCAAATAGCAAACCAACTCAAACATAATGAAGACAGAGTCTTCTGGAATGGGTAACTAAGATTCCATGCTTTTGTATTTTGATCGCCCGTGTGTATATCGCTTGTATGTGATCTCATTAGGTGCTACTGGATTTGTTTGGTTTTGGACCATTAAACCTTATGTCACTCAAAATGATTTTGATCATGGAGCTTTTAGCTTATGCTTCTAAATTGTGTTTCAGGCTCCGGTGTTAGCCAGATATCCTGCAGGCATATCTTTGACGGCATATTCATACACTTTTGGTGTTTTGTTTTTGGTAGTGACTTCATTCTCCGTGACAAATGGGTCTACAGACTGGAAGTTGACTCAGTCTGAGGTTTTTGCTGTATTATATGCTGTAAGCTTTTCCTCCTTTCCTTCGTCTGTTATGTCGTGAATGTAGTTAAAAAGCATATTAGAACCAACTATTTCTTTCAAGTAGCAAACAAATGAATGTTGCAGAGTGCTTGATGGGCTACGACATTACCGAGCATGCAGTACTTTGCTTCATAGAAGCATGAAGATCCTAATTATAAGAAAATGGACTATTTTCTTATATTCATGCTTTGCAATTCTGTATCTGGTCGAAACATTATTCCAAAACCAAGCAGAATTTGATCTGGTGTCCTCTTACTCGAAGCATTCAAGAGTTGAGCATCATAAACTGTGATGTATTGTTTTTCTCAATAATTTTTGTTGTAGGGAATTGTAGCATCTGGACTGAACTATGGAATCTTGGCTTGGTCGAATAAAATTATCGGCCCGGCCTTAGTCGCGTTGTATTATCCACTGCAACCCGTAGCATCTACGTTACTGTCCACGATCTTCCTTGGAAGCCCTGTTTATCTTGGAAGGTGACAAATTCAATCTCTTCCCTTTTATTGTTTCATTTTCATGCTACTTCACTCCACCTTCAGGGCTCAAGGATCACACTTTTGTGGCTTCTATCTCAGCATTCTTGGAGGACTTCTTATTATAGTTGGACTCTATGTGGTTACTTGGGCTTCTTATCAAGAAAAGCAAGCGATCAAAGGAGCCCCTTCTCACGCCACTCAAGAATCAGAACCGCTCATACGCTGAGATTGGGGAAATTTCTCAAATTCTTCAATTTCAACTCCTAAGATTGTAGATAAAATAAAGCTAGTACACTAAAGCTCGCCTTGTGTATATTTTTTCATGTATTGTGAATATTTGTGTAAATAAATATTCTATTAAACTGTTTTTTATTAAATTTGATTGAATATTTCTTTGTGTTTTAAATCATTTAATAAAATTTATTTTGTTTTTGTTTTGCGTGTTTTATTTTTAGTTTCGTTGTTTTGTAGATACTTTTGTTGTTTTGATATAGGTGAGTTTGGGGGGAAAAACATAGGTAAAGCTTTTAAGATACTTGGCTATTTGACATAACCAGAAGACCATCACCTCTACTTGGTTGGATTTAACAAAATTCCCTCCAGAAAATTATCATTACATCAATAAATATTTTCAAAGGTAATCCTTCTTCCTCTTAGATGAGCAATTTATAACCATGTAAGAGAGCGATTCGCATACATTCACAAGATCGACCACTTCACCAAGTACCACTACATGACAACAGCAAAGCAATAACAGTCTTGAATACATGCTGTTTGAATCCGGTAAATGGCATCTAAGTCACCGTAACCATATCGGCTTTCCAGAGAAGACACCAAAATGACATCCCGGTTCAAGAAATACAAGCAGACAGCTGATTCATATCCTCAGCTGTGCTCAGATCCACTAAAGCATTTCAAGTTTCACACGACGTAGGATGTATACATTTCAGGAAGTTGAAGCAAGCAAAATTTGATGTCAAATCACGTATCATAACTCCACAAGAGCAAGCTTCGTGTACCTTCGGAATCAGACCTTAACTTTCAAAAGGAATTTTAAGCACCAGCACACCTCATCCTGAGGTGGGGCTGCGTTGGGAGAGATATCTCAGTGCAACATAGTGGAAACTTGGTGTCGTGTCTTGTCTCTACTTCGTTAAAATGATAAAACCACGCGCTCAGCCTGCAAGGCATTAATTAAGAACAATTTTGGTGGCAATTCAAGTATAAGTCCAATACAAACTATCTGCTGGATAAGCTAAATAATTCAAGAAATTAAGGTCCGAAATGAAAAATGACAAAATAACTGAACCTCATATTAAGAATTTCACTTTGAAATGGCTTTGATCCGTTGGCATGCATAGGAAATCAATCTATTTCTCTTCGTCTATGCCACACTGATAGGTATGGTGTGGTATGGATTCACAGTGCACTACGGCACATACACCTTGGTGGATTTGATTTTTCTCGCCCCCCTTGAAAACATTCTGCCAATCAAAAAGCCCAAAATTCACTTGCTAGTAAAAGTGGAAGAAATTCCACGAATCAAATTATCGCCATTCATAGATCTCTTCGGGAATATCAAGAGAATTCACCGAAAGGGATGGATTCAGTATACTGTTATCAATCCAACTCTTTCCAGGAGTCTTTTTCACCCCTCTTTTCTGCATTCGGTTCAAAATTTTTTGAGAATCTTTCCACCGACCCACTGCCTTATAAATGTTAGCCAGTAGTACATAACTTAAGTGAAAATCAGGTTTCAGTTCAATCATTTTCTCAGCAATCCGTTCCGCAACAGTTGGATCAGTAGAGGTAGCACAAGCGCCAAGCAGAGAAGCCCAAAGGGATGAGTCATTTCTGAATTCCGAATTCATAATCAATTCTTCAGCTTCTTCTATCTTTCCACAACGACCTAAAAGATCAACCATGCAGCTATAATGTTCGATTCCAGCTTTGATCCCATAGTTGTCAGACATTGAGATGAAATAATTATGCCCTTCGTCAACCAAACCGCTATGGCTGCAAGCAAATAGAACTCCAATAAAACTTATGTAGTCCGGTTTAATTCTTTTTTTAATCATCTGATCAAATAGTTTAACAGCTTCTCCACCTCTCCCATTCTGAGCAAATCCACTGATCATCGCGTTCCAAGTAATCAGATTTTTAACAGACATGTCCAAGAAAATTCTGTGAGCAAAATCCACGCAGCCACATTTAGCATATAGATCAACCAAAGCCGATTCCACCACCACATCTCTCCAGCCACCCCTCTTCAAATATTGTCCATGCACCTCCTTTCCAAGCTTCTCAGCAGCCAAACCAGAACAGGCACGTAGAACCGTACCGAAACTGTAAAGATCAATTTCCATATTCCGGAACAAGTCAATAACCCTTTCAAAGTCGCCCTTCCGACAGTATCCCCCAAGCAATGCGCACCATGAAATTGAGTTCTTACTGTCCATTCTATCAAAAACGTGCTGTGAGTCTTCCACCAACCCACATTTTGCATACATATCTACTAAACTACTATCAACAAAAACATTCACACTAAACCCACCAGTGATAACTTGTGCATGCACTTCTTTTCCTTGCTTCAGTCTTTCTAAATTCCCCAAAGCGGTCAAAGCACTCCCGAAAGTAAACCAATCTGGAAGAAACCCATATTTCCTAGACATCAAACAGAACATTCCCAATGCCTCCCTGTACAAATTGCTCCGGGTGAACGCAGAAATCACAGAGGTACAACAAATGGCATCTGGTTCAACCATTCCATCGAACAGCTTGTGACAATCCCCTGGCTCAAAACTCCTCCCGTACATATCAATCAAAGCACCAACAATAACACTATTAAACTCAAGCCCACATTTCATCACCAACCCATGTAAGCATTTCCCCAATTTCAATTCCCCCAGCTCTGCACAAGCTTTGACCACCGCTGATAAAGTGAAAGCATTCGGGTCAATGCCATAATCCAGCATATCAAGATACAAATTAATGGAATCACGGGGTTTTCCTGCACGAATGTACCCTGATATCATCGAGCTCCAAGAAACGACATCCTTGTAGTATAACCCATCAAAGAGTTTTCGAGTATCGTTAAAATCTGAACCAAGTTTGAAATACAGGGCTAAAAGAATGTTACCAACATAACGATCAGTTTGAAGGCCGGACTTTATGATGTGGCAGTGGAGCTGAAGGCCGAGGGTGAAGTTCAAGGATTTGATGGAAGAGTGTACAATTGTGGCATATAAGATTTGTTTGGAGACGATTTTCTTGTGGTTGGTTAAGGAGTTCAGCAAGGTGATGGCATCGGAGATTAAGCCTGCTTTGCAGAATTGGATAATTTGAGATGGTGTGGATTGTGGAGATGCGTGATTTTGCGTGAAATGGCGTTTAAAGAAGAGATTCATCAATGTCAATTTCTCAAATTGTGGATGAATTTTTCCCAGACTGAATGAATGATATAAAATGCAACATCTTATCCATTACTTTTCTGGGAGTTTACATTGAGACTGTCGATCCGTTAACGCTTGAGCTCAAGCGACAGGCAACTCACGTTTATGTATTCTAGATCAATCTTGGTTCGATTATATAATGCCTCTTTCATATGCAAGACCAAGGCAAGATCAATGGAAGTCCAAAGTAAAAGATGAATAACCCTAAATCCCAAAACTAAGGAAAAATATGCCAAACTATTGTTTCTGTCAAATCAACAAGATCCTAGTGATTAGATTTATCAGTAATCTTTTTTACAAATATACAGATGGTTGTGGTCTAGAATTGGACGATTGTCCAATTCCTAACAGATTGTTGCTGAATCCCAAACCAACCTTGATGACTTTTCCCATTCTTCGTACGGAGTCAAGTTTGGTTGAGCTCGAATTGAAATTAGCAAAGGTTTTTGTTGCCTTTTCGAGTCCACGCTTGATCTTGCACATCTCTAGGTCTTTTTTACTTAAGATCACTTCAAATCTAGCCACAGAACCTTTTAACTCGATATTTTCTTTTGAAAGAATCGAGTTCAATTTATTTTTTTTGATCCAATCAACATATAGTTCTTCATACATTTTTTCTTTGTTTCAAATGTGCTTCTTCTTCATCTACTTCCTAGGTTTCTAGAATACTTGTATCACCGGAAGTTGTTGCATTGAGGCAGGTTAGGCTTGATGAATTTGGAGAGATATTCTTACCAGGTGTTGCAACATCTGACGCAACATCAAGTGGGTTAACTTATATCCAATGTTTCTCCTCTAGTAATGCAAACAAGGAAGTAAGATGTTCCCCTTCACAGGATTCCTGTTCTTCATCAAATTCTCCGTCACTCAAAGAAACATTCATTTCTTTGTTTTTACGGAGTCTCTTTGGACACTCATTTTCATAATGTCCAAAACCAGTGCATTCTCTACATTCTACATAGTCGAAACCTCTTGGCATCTGATTGATTCATTACTTCATTTCTTATCTTTTTCAGGTAGTCTCCAAACTTTTTTGTGATCAATGAGATGGTGGAGTCTTCAGATACGTCAAACTCATTGATTTCACGAGAAATTTGAAGATGGTCATTTTAACAGTCACTTTAGACGTGAAATACAATAGTCTTCTCTTTGTCCTTCTTCTATAGGTCCAGGTTAATCTAAAAGGTTCGAAGGGAACTTATCAATTCATCCAATCCAAGCATAGTGGCGTCTCGCTCTTCATTTATTGTAGCGTTCCAAGAGTGATATTAAAACTTTGCTAATCAGTCTCTCATTTGAGATCGGATCACCAATGTTAAATGCTTCATTGGTAATATCACGCAGACGACGATCATAAGAAGGCAATTGTCTCGATTTCTTCAATTCTTAAATTTTCAAATTTGGTAGTTAGCATTCTTAAATTGGTTCTCCGTATGCTCTCAGATCATTCGCAGTGCTTTTTAAAGATTTATCATGCATTCTTGGCAGAGACACAAATTGTGATTAAGCTAAACATATTTAAGTTAAAAGAAGTAAAAAATGACATTCAACGCCTTTGAGTTGAAATTCAAAATTTGGAAATAATCAGTCGTCCATGTGCTTTCTGGTTTGATCAAATTGTCATCGTTTTCGTCAACCATTTTTGATGGAATCCAACCATTGGCAAAACGTTGCCATGTCTTTTTTTCGATGGATTTGATGTAGACCCTCATTTTAACTTTCCAAATAGCGTAATTGGATCCATACAAAACGGATGGTCAAAATGCAATGTTGACAACTGGCACATCTATAGTACATATTAAGCAAAAATAACCAGAATATCACTTGGTACTTCAAGTGTCGCTCAAATACCAATTGAAAGAATTGTTTAACATATTTCTCTACTTCTAGTGGTGGCATTAGGTATACTCCTCCGAGGCAACATCGCCTGCCTAGCCCTCGACATCCCCTTAGTGTTCTTCGAGACAGAAAATGCAGTCTTTTTGTGCGTATTGCTTGTACTCTTTACAGTACGCCTCTCGATTTACTCGAATAGTTATACGAATGCCATGCCGATTCTATTTGCGATGGTAATATACGCGGTTACCACGACTCTTCTTGGTCCTCTAGTGCTTATACCTGTTGTGTACTTGGCATGTACTTGCTTGCCTGGTTTCAATTGTAATGGGGAAGAACTTGGGTCGGTTTGCTTGGTTGGACTCGGGTTTTTGTTATTGAAATGGGTCGTTTTGGATGAGGGCCGACAATGGGGAGCGTTGGCTTTGGCTCTAACAGTATACCTATGTTGTCATTTCTTGTCTTAATAATGATAATCATGTTTCAGCATGTGATATACAGATAACATTAAGCTGATATAGCAGATGATAAAGATTACATGGAGAATTCAAACGTTAAAAACTTCAACAATTCAGAATTTGGAGGCTTCAGAATCATAGATGAAAGTTCTGTTCCCACTGTGTGAGAGAGATGAGGGTGAATGTTGTGTGAGTCAGTATGTAGGTGTTGTGCGAGGGTGTTGTAACACCCACGACAACATGTAGCGGAAGTTACAGTTTAACAAATTAACACACAACTTGAATTATACTAATACGAGAGACGAGATATAAATTATGCACAAGTATCAAATACTTGTGCGGTGCCTCAGGGCAAAATAATTCACTAGAAAAATTTGTAAGTTTACAAAAACCAATACTAGTGAGATAATCAAACAACTCCCTTATAAAGGCGAGTAGCAAACTGCATCCTAAACCTCTAACAAACCGTATAGCCAAAATACATAGGATGCATCAACTGAGAAATGAAAAGTCTTCAATGATCAACACACTAATTAAAACAATAATTAGGTGTTGTCTTTGGCTATAGTTTGTACTTCACAGCAACCCTTTTCCTACGGCACAAGCTTGCTGCGACATCAAAGGATTCTCAGTAAATACTTAGTCTCTCCGTGATTGTTGTGTTCTTCTCTCCACACCTGTTTTTCTTCTTTTTGTCCTATTTAACCTAGACAAAAGGCAATTTCATTAGGAAACAAACTCTTTTTAAAACAAGAATAATATCTTAAAGATATTGTGATATCATATCATAAAGATTTTATAAAATCATATCAAATATAGTCTTGTATCACATGTTGATTTCAAGATTATCCTTATGTCTAGAAAAGCAAAATATCAAAAATAAAAACAGAAAATATATCAAGGAATAAAATTCCTTTCAATAGATAACTACTGCTTAATTGGAGTTATTCATCTTGCAGAAGCTTGTTCCTTCAGTTGCTTCACCTTGGTAATGTAGTTACTCCTCGTTGCCACAAGGTATAATATACGGTGAGCATGAATGATGCTAGAGTTATCAAATACAAGCATTCTGATGCACTTACAAGAGCCAGCTCGAGCTCGGGTAGTGCTATTCCCAAGCTCAACTAGATTAGCTCTTATTTGCCATTTTGTTCAAAAAGAGTAATCTTCAACAAAGGAGTCTTACTTTCTCACGGCAAGACGCAATTTTCTATAATAGAAATAGAAAGAATGGATGAAAGAAACAGAGGGCCATTATTTTCATTTTACATTATAATTAAAAAAAATTATTGTACTGAATCAAATGCATCAAATAATTCATCAGTTATCTTGCTCACTCGTTTGTCAGTCATATCATCCAACCTCATAAATTAAATGTGAATTAAATACCTTCATCGGCCTTCCAAGAATCCCACTTTGCTCTCTCCTTCATGCTGAACATACCGGGACGGCCTGCGATTGTGAAGGGTTAATTTTGTTTTTGCATCAACACAAATAGTAGAATTGTGATGAATGCAGGATTCATTTATATCTTAAACTGAATTTAGCAAAGCCTAACTAACTTGTGTTGACGTTTCCAACTGTAGCTTGCTTGTGGAGTCCATACAGAATAAGCAAATTTTCGTTGGTTGTAGTATCCGGTAAGGTCTTAGCTAGGTTCGCATGCTCCTCAAAATCCTCCTGAAGCCACAGAAATCTATACACATAAGTTTTAGCAAATATTGTTGAATAAAACATCTCTAGATAATAAATGAAGGTAAACCACGTGATACCGTAACCAAGGACATCCATAACAAAAGCTGTTAGGACCAATGGAATCCGGATATCTCCACACTGGTATGATATTGTCCACTTTGGGTTTTAACCCTCATGGTTTTGCTTTTGGAACCACCCAAAAGGCCTCATACCAATGAAGATATCATTCCATCTTTATTAACCCATGATCTTTCTCTAGATCTTCCAATGTGGGACTTTGGCTGCATCCCAACAATCCTCCCCTCAAACGAAGTTCCACCATTATTCTCATGGTCCGAGCCTCCCCTCAAGCCTTATTCATCCTCTATCGAGGTTACTCCACTTCACTGCGTTGTAGCTGTTAGAGTAGGTGCACGTCGAGCCAAGTGTTGGCCGACTGTTCACGATGAAACTCTTTGTATAAACGATCTTTATTTTAATAATATTTGAATTTATTAATTTGGCGCATCTTTATCTTTATACCCATGCTAGTTGCATAGATAAAGTCCTTGAATATACAAATAGTAGAAAGAATATGAGATGCTCATATGATGAGTATCATGAAACTCATATTTGGAATACTGTATATTCTAAACCGTTCCTAGTCGATTCAGCCGCCACTAAGAAGGATATAGGCCGCTCGAGTTAGAGACTAGTATCTGCGATGTGAGTACCATGTTTCATTGGTAGGGGACATTGTGATGTCCGAGCATGCAGATAGGTGCTCCTTGTAGAGTGCACTGAACAACCCTCCATAAAAGGACTTTCCAAGTGGTTCTCACTTATCGAGTGGAAAAGTCCTGGTTTATGGTTGTACAGAATTAGTCCTTATGACCCGGGACAACATTGAGACTCTATGTGCTAGCGTTTCACTTTGACTTGTTTACCGACTCTTATGGGGTCATTAGGTGGCAAGGTTGGGTGTTACGGCGAAACATATAGGAGTCGATGCATTGTAGTCGGGGATTCACCGCTTACCTACGGGTATGGATATCCTATGTGTTTATCATGTATGTGTGGGTTGAAATCTCTGATCAGAGTATGGTGGTAATTATGAAAGGGGTTTCATAGATTACACCATCGATGCAACCACGACATGACACATAGTATCGATTCATTGACAACTCTCGATAAACCAATAGTTGTCGAATCGGTCGGGATATATGAGTTGAAGGGACCGTACTGTACGCTAACCATAATTGAATGGTTCTTGCAGGCACTATCATGTGATACCTAGGGAATCACGTAAGCGATGCTGCTAGGCGTTTAACGTGATTGGTTGGGTACTATCAGACTTGAGTTCTGACGTTCTTACTATCAAGGAGTTGATAAGTAAGAATGGAGCAATTGGGGTATGCTCATATAAGGACATGTTTAGTCCGAATCACATAGAGATGTGAACCCACGGCTAGTTGTATCAATGAACCATTGAGGGCCACACAAGTACTTGCTTTGTAAATCCCGAGGAGAAGTAAAATAGTTCAATGTGTTGAACGGCTTATAAATGTGTTTATAAGCGTAAAGAAAATTAGAAGTATGACTTCTATGAGAGAAATATAAATTTTAATTTATGGAAGTGTTCCTAAGATTAAAATTTGGCCAAGTAAATAATGTAGTTGAAAATTGTGATTTTCATAAACATTGTTGTGGACTAAATTAAATTAATTCAAGTGTTGAATTAATTAAACACTAGTGGACCAAGTAGAGTCTAAATAATTAAATTAATTCAAGTGTTGAATTAATTAAATAATATTGAGTCTTGTAGAGCTCAATTTAAATAATTATTTAACTAGTGGGACTTGAGTAAAATCAAGTAATATTTAATTTATCTCAAATGTGTTTGAGATAATAAAATTTAGTCTATGGTTTTTAATGTGTTAAAAACCATATAATATATAAGTGAGACATGTAGGGTTTGCATGCTTGGGAGGTGAAGAGACTTCAATACTTTTTAATAAAATAATGCATGGCATGGGGAACATCTTTTTCCACTTTTCCCACACCCAAGTCTAGACTTCACTCCCTAACTTGTATCTCTCCTTGGCCGAAAATTTGAGGGATTTTTCTCTCAAATTTTTCTTTCTTTTGTTCTTCATTTTCTTGGAGAAAAATTCTTCTCTTTGATAAATCCTTAAGTTTTTCTAGTGCAAAACTTAAGGGGATTTACATAGCCAAGTGGTGGGCCTTATTCTTGAAGGGGAAAAGAAGGAGCTTGTAGATTTCTCTACCAAAACAAGAGCTTTGTTATTTTAAACAAAGTTGGAGCCATTTCATCAACTCTAAGGAGTTGATAGGTAAATTTCTAAAAACATCCTATGTATGTTTTGTTTTTGTAAATATTGCACAAAACCATTTTTCATGGGGGCCGAAATTTTGCTCTTAAAATTTTAATTTTTCGCTTCCGTTGCGTTTCCGGCCTCCGTAACCGATCCGCTTTCAAGTGGTATCCGAGCTAAGGTTACGGTTTTTGTGCTATATTTACGTAATATTGTATTGAGATCGATTTCTAACCGCTTGAGAATTTTTGTGCAAAGAATATGCAAGGACCGAATTTTTTACAAAAAAAAAAAAAATAAATAAATAAATAAAATAAGTTTTTCGGGGGCTGCCCGAGGGCTGCCCGAATGGGCTGCCCGAAAATTTCGGGCAGCCGAGGGGCAGCCCAAGGGGCTGCCCGAAATGTGCAGATTTTCAAATAAAAAAAAAAAAAAAAAATTTTTTTGTTGCCGGAATCCGGCGACGGAGCTCCGGCGACGGCAATGACGGCTAGGGTTTCCAAAAGTGTTTTGGACAATCTTAGTGTCATGGACCTTGAGTTGTTGGGCCATTAGATGGTCAACATAATTTTGTGAAATTTAAATGGGCCAAGCTATTTTGGTGAAAATGAGTTTTGGGCCCTTAAGTTTAAATTTACAATTGTTGCACATATTTTCTCATAAAATAAATAGTTGAAGTGGGACTTTAATTATTTATAGTAAATTGTGATTTACAAGAAATTCGATTATAAATAAATTAATTTGAAAGTAAACAAAGGTGTTTGTGTACTTTGTTAATTTAATTTATAATTGTGGCGGTTAGTGATTGGATCAAGATATATAATATTGGATCAATTAATTATAGTGATAATTAATTGATGGTGTATGATATGTGATATTATGCATGAAGGATGATCAAAAGCCCAAGCCCAATTTGCTAGGTGTATGCTAGGATATTTGTGTTGTATGATTGTAATAATTATCAATTTATAAAGTGGGCTTGGTTTATGGCCCGTTCCCACCCCCCATGAGATGTATCCCTATGTGCCATGGATATTTAATTGTAAATATTAGAATAGGGGAAGATCAAGATTGGAAGATGGTGGCCTTGGTGATTATGAAGATCGAAGACATGTAATATAGGATGCTAATGTAATAGTTTAGTTGCATTGCATCCCGTGCATTTACCCTAGGATTGGACCTAGGCCCGTGTTTGGCTCACACGGGCCATTAGTGTTGGGGCAATTGATCATCCTTGTATTGTTTTCTATTTATAATATATGCATGATATGTTATAAATAATGAGTATGTGCGTTATTATTATTATAATAACAAAGTTGCATGAATCCGGCAAACATACGATCAAACATGGCGAGCTTTTAAAATAAAATTAATGATGAGACCTTTCAAAATTAAAAACCCTCATTTTGAATAAGATTCAAAATTAATATCAAGTCCGAAAAGGGGAATTATAAATTTGTTTATAATTTCCTTGTCTTCCATCGACAATGGGTGCATGATGAACGCTACCCGTACTCGGGGCTCGGCTCATATTATTGGGGGAGCCTTGAGTGCCGGAAAGCTGTGACATCCATTGACATGGTGATGTGAACTACGTGGAACTCCCATGATTTCGGCTCATATTATTGAGGGAACTCATGGCGACCGTCCATTAAGGTTCAACATCGATGGGTAAGGCTTGACACGTAAAGATGAACGACGTCTATAATGGGTCCTAATCAAACGTGAGACAAAAGTTTACGTTAAGGGTTGCATTGTGATGCAATTGGGAAACTACCTTTTAGGAATTGTGATTGGCTGTATAATCGGGATCACAATTCGCTAATTGGACCTTACGTACCTACTGAGGAAAGGAGTTTCCCGTTTTCACTAGAGGGTAGTGAAAAATGTCAAAACAGTGGGAGCGATTATTTATAAAGTAAAAGTCCAAACTTTATATCTTATTAAATATTTTAAAATAGTCATTAACATTTATCTGTTTTACTTTTCAGTACAATCTATTGACATGTCATCAATTCGCAACCGTTTTCCGTCATTCTCGAAAAACACATTCTAACCGGACCAAACTATATCACTTGGCTAAGAAATTTAAAGATTGTCCTTAACTCGGAGAAGATCGCGTATACACTGACTGAGGCGCCCCCTGCTGAGGCTCCTATAGGCTGCACTCCTGAGGAATTGCAGACCTACAAGGAATGGTGTGACCATGACTTGAAGGCGAAGTGTTATATGCAGGCTTCGATGAACGATGAGCTGCAAAGGCGATTCGAGGATGCTAAGAATGCTGCTGACATTCATATGCACCTCAAGGAGCTCTTCGGTGAGCAGACTCGGCCTTTGAGGCATGCCACAGTAAAGGAGCTCATCACTTTACGCATGCGAGATGGGACTTCGGTCCATGAGCATGGCCTAAAGTTGATTGGGCTCGTGGATAAGCTCGTAGGCATGGATTTGATCTTGCCATCGGAGTTGACCACGGATGTGCTACTGTTGTCACTGCCGAACTCGTTCGATCCTTTTGTGGTGAATTTCAATATGAACAAGCTCGAGCCCAGCCTTGAAGAGTTGGTCAATATGCTTGTGACTTTTGAGTCCACGATCAAGAAGGAAAAGCCGGTTCTTTATGTGGGCTCTTCATCTGGCACGAAGACCGGTCCACTTGGGAAAGGAAAGAAACGTTCTTTCAAGCGCCCCAAGAAGAGCGAGCCCTTGAAGAGGCAAACTCCGAGTCCCGTTGTGGCAGCCGCGCCAGTAAAGGCTGAAAAGACT
Organism: Primulina eburnea; assembly: GCF_022965805.1. Taxonomy (NCBI): domain Eukaryota; kingdom Viridiplantae; phylum Streptophyta; class Magnoliopsida; order Lamiales; family Gesneriaceae; genus Primulina; species Primulina eburnea. The sequence continues at coordinate 1,769,084 of NC_133114.1, forward strand.
GTTGACATCTGTCACCACTGCAAGAAGCCTGGACATTGGAGGCGTAACTGCAGGGAATATCTTGCGCAGAAGGGTTCTGCCAAAGGTATGTTCTACATTGAAGTGAATATCTCTATTAACTCTACTTCTTGGGTATTGGATACCGGCTGTGGCTCACATCTCTGTAATGATTTGCAGGTGATGGGAAGAAGTAGGAGGCTCCGAGAGGGTGAGACCTTCCTGAGGATGGGCAATGGAGCAAGGGTTGCTGCCAAAGCCGTAGGAGATGTTTATTTATGTTTGAACAATGATTTTAATTTGGTTTTAAGAGATGTTTTGTATGTACCAGACTTGGTTAAAAACATTATTTCCATTTCTATGCTTGATATTGATGGATTTTCTTGTTTATTTAGCAAAGGTGTTTGCAATATTTACAAGAATGAATGTTTAGTTGGTACCGGTGAACTTGAAAACAATCTCTACACCTTAAAATTAAAAGATATTCCACTCAACAATGTCCAAACGATAACAACAACAAATAAGCGCAAACAAGATACTCTTAATTCGGCACAATTATGGCATGCTCGATTAGGTCATATTTCCTCAAGAAGAATGAACAAGCTAGTGGGAGTTGGCATGTTTGATATGTCTGATATTAACGCTCTCACGACTTGTGAATCCTGTCTGAAAGGAAAGATGACCAAAATTCCCTTTAAGGGCCATGCGGAGCGAGCCAAAGGGTTATTGGATTTGATCCATACCGATGTGTGCGGTCCGCTTAGCATCACCACTAAGCATGGACATGCCTACTTCATCACCTTTACCGATGACCATTCGAGGTATGGGTATGTGTATTTGATGAAATACAAGTCTGAAGCCTTTGAAAGGTTCAAAGAATTCAGAAGTGAAGTAGAGAAGCAATTGGGACGAAGCATCAAGACACTTCGATCGGATCGAGGTGGTGAGTACTTGAGTGCCGAGTTCCAAGAGTATCTTAGAGAGAATGAGATTCTCTCGCAGTGGACTCCGCCCGCTACACCGCAGTTGAATGGTGTTTCGGAGCGTCGTAACCGGACCTTGATGGACATGGTTCGGTCTATGATGGGGTTCACAGAGTTGCCGCCATCCTTTTGGGGATATGCGCTTGAAACAGCGGCACTGTTGTTGAATCATGTCCATACAAAAGCAGTTGATAAGACACCATATGAGATATGGATGGGTAAGCCACCCAAATATTCTTATTTTAGAATATGGGGGTGCCCTGCTTATGTGAAGCAGGTAGTGGGAGATAAATTGGATAGTCGATCCATTTTATGTTACTTTGTGAGATATCCAAGGAATTCAGCTGGATATTATTTCTATCATCCCCAAGAAACAAAGGTGTTTGTTTCTAGGAACGCAACCTTTTTGGAAAGGGAATTTCTATTGGATAGAAAAGGCGAGATGATAGAACTCGAAGAGGTTCGAGAGGCACCCACAGTCGTAGAACCCACACCCGAGAAGCTGTTACGCCTTAAACGCATACAAATCTCGAGGATGAGATTAATGTTTTTAATGCTGTAACATATCCCAAAGTTTTTGTTTTGATGATACCAAAACTTGGATTAAAAATGTACTAATGTTTTATATTGAGGCATGCAGAAAATTAAGAACAGGTTACGTTCGGAAGATCCGACATTCGGTTCGGACGGTCCGAAATTGTGCAATTCAGAAGCAAAATAGAAGCTGTTCGGAAGCTGCGAGGAGAGCGTTCGGACGTTCCGAAGACGTGATCGGACGTTCCGAACACAAGCAATCAAATCACTTCAATGCGGAGACAAATTGATATGACTGATTGATCGAGTAAGATTTCGGACGCTACGAAGACATTTCGGACGCTACGAAGTGTTGAAGATTTCAAATCTCCGGAAACGCGGGAATGTTCGGACGGTACGAACTGGAGTTCGGACCTTCCGAAGCTGTGCATAGACGGTCTGAAAGAACTGTTCGGAAGCAACGAAGTTTGATCGGTTCCTCCGAAGCATATGTTCGGACCCTACGAAGTCAAAAACGGACGATCCGAAGTCATCCCAAAATTACGGAAATTGATTTCAATCACATCGGACGTTCCGAAGCATAAACAGAAGATCCGAACCTTGGCGTCCAAGACTAGTATAAATAGGCCTTTGAGGATGCATTTTTATAATATCCCACTCCACTCTCTTGTCTCTTACAAAGCTTTCTACTATCTCTTGTGTGCGTTGATTAAAAGAGTTGTAATATCAAAAGAGTTGTAGAAAAAGAGTGAAAGTAATACTCTCGAGTGGGTTGTAAAGTTCGTGGCTATCCTTGGAGCCCTCAAGGCCAAGTAGACGCATCGAGGCGTGGTTGTAAAAGCTAGCTTGGAGCTCCTAAAGCCAAGTCGATATAGTGATACCTCGATCCTCATCGAGAAGGGGAGACGTAGACGATTCTTCGTCGAACTTCCATAAACATCTCTATCCCTCTTTACTTTACGCATTTACTTTACTACGCATTTATTTTACGCACTTACTTTACGCATTCATTTTATTTGTGATTGTCCCTCAAGTCTTCCGCTTGCAATTTTTGCAAACTCGTTTTAAAAACGCTAAAGGGCCTAAAAGAACCTATTCACCCCCCCTTTAGGTTCTTCAAGTGGTATCAGAGCAAGGTTTTTCAAAATCTTTTAAAATGGCCAATCTAGCAAGCGAGTATGCCCAAGGACAATCCACAAATCGTCCCCCTCTTTTCAATGGTACTAATTACGGATATTGGAAAAATAGAATATCTCTATACATCCAATCCGTCGATTACGACCTTTGGAAAATAACGGTGAAAGGTCCCTATATCCCCATGAAAACGGTGGATAATAAGGAAATTCCTAAGGGAATGGATGACTTCACCAAGGACGATATGAAACTTATCTCTCAAAATGCTAAAGCTATGAATATTCTTCATTGTTCTCTAGATATGAATGAATACAACCGAATCTCGGCTTGTACCTCCGCCAAAGAGATTTGGGACAAATTGGAGATTTGCCACGAGGGAACCAATCAAGTCAAAGAAACGAAGATAGACCTTCTCCAACTCAAGTACGAGACCTTTGAGATGGAACCCAAGGAGGATATCGACACCATGTTCCGGCGACTCACCCAAATCATCAATGAGCTTGCCCAACTTGGTGAGAACTACCCAACTAAACAAGTGTGGAGGAGAGCCCTTCGAGCATTACCGGCGGAATGGGATGCAAAGCGCACGGCTATCATTGAATCCAACAAGGGAGATGCGGCATCCTACGACCTTGATCAACTTCATGGGACCCTAAAGACCCATGAACTTGAAGTATCTACCCGGAAGGAGACAAAGAAAGATGACGACAAAGTAAAGGCGAAAGGGATCGCCTTGACCAGTCAACTTGAAGATAGCGACGATGAAGAAATGGCACTCCTCACTAGAAAGTTCAAAAGATTCATGCGGAGTTCCAACTTCAACAAGAAAGACAAAAAGTTTGAGAAGGAAGTGACCTGCTACAACTGTCAACAAAAGGGTCACTATGCAAACGAGTGTCCCTCCAAGAAGAAGGCCGGCAAAGACAAGAAAAAGGCCCTTCTAGCCACGTGGAGCGACAGCGACAACGAAGAGGAGTCTACCCTATGCTTCATGGCGAAGGAAGATCATCTGACCGACTCGGATGACGACGAGGTACCCTCTTACGATGAATTACTCTCCGCTTACACTAGTATGTACAATAAGGCTAAGTCACTTAGAAATGAGAATAAGCAACTTAAAACTGAACTAGAAGCTAGGATGCATGACAACACTAAGCTCAAGACAAACCTAAGAGACTTAGAGAAAGCCTTCAACAAGTTCAATGTGAGTAGCGGTAAACTAGAAAACCTCTTGAGCATGCAAAGGTGTAACTTCGACAAAGGAGGTCTAGGATATGAAAAGAAATCAGTCAACTTCGCTAGTCTTATCGCAAAGGCAAAACCAAGAACACCACCAACATGTACTTACTGTTGTAAGATAGGCCACATAAGACCTAAATGCAAGAAACTTAGACACCAACACAACAAGAATAGTTATTGGAAATGGATCCCCAAATCCCCAACTACTACTAACCCCAAAGGACCCAAAGAAACGGGTACCAACTATCAAACTGTATCTCAACCTTGTAGGGACAAAGGGGAGACAAGTCATCGAGCACTTGGTATCTTGACAGTGGATGCTCTCGACACATGACGGGAGAAAAGAAGCTGCTACAATCCATTCGACCAAAAGAAAAGGGATCGGTGACCTTCGGAGACAACAGCAAAGGGATCATAGAAGGCATCGGCTCAATAGGTATATCTAACTCTACTATTATTGATGATGTACTTCTTGTGAAAGGGCTTAAACATAACCTCCTAAGCATTAGTCAATTGTGCGATAGGGGTTATGAAGTCAAATTCACACCACACGATTGCACTGTATCACTCACAACTGACAAAACCATTAGTTTCAAAGGTTATAGAAGTGAAAATGTTTACAAGGTCGATTTAAAGATTTCATCTTTTTCAAAAATAAAAAGCCTTGTAACATTAAACGTTGATGACAACATTCTTTGGCATAGACGACTTGGTCATGTTGGGATGAGCACCATAGAAAAACTTTTAAAACTTGACCTAGTTTCCGGAATGCCAAAGCTGAATTTAAAATTAGATTCTTTTTGTGATGCTTGTCAACTTGGTAAACACACAAAGGAATCTTTCAAAAATAAAAATTTTGTATCCACTTCTATGCCCCTTGAATTACTTCACCTAGATTTATGTGGTCCCTCGAGGACAACTAGTCTAGGAGGAAAATCTTATGCTTTTGTCATTGTAGATGATTTTTCACGTTTTACTTGGACATTGTTTTTAGCCCACAAAAATGATGCCTTTGATCATTTCAAAATTTTTGTCAAAAAGGTTGAAAATGAGAAAAATCTTTTGATCAAACAAATCCGTAGTGACCACGGAACGGAATTTCAAAATGAAAATTTTTCAATTTTTTGTCAAAGCAAAGGCATTGGTCACAACTTTTCTTGTCCTAGAACTCCTCAACAAAACGGTGTCGTTGAGAGGAAGAATAGGACCCTAGTAGAGATTGCAAGGACCATGCTATGTGAGCATTCTCTACCAAAATATTTTTGGGCTGAAGCAATGAGTTCTGCTTGTTACATCATCAATCACGTATCAATAAGGCCAATTCTCAAGAAAACTCCATACGAACTATGGAGAGGGAGAAAGCCTAACATTTCTTACTTCCGCGCTTTTGGATCAAAATGCTTCATCCACAACAATGGTAAGGACAACCTGGGTAAGTTCGATGCTAAATCGGACAAAGAACTGTTGTTTCTGATGATGATGATATAGATATCCTTGGCGAAAAGTTGGAGTCCACAAGCCTAGATGATGTTCCTAAAGATCAAGAGGACGCACCTCTTCCGAAGGAGTGGACTACACACAAGGATCATCCCATGGACCTCATCATTGGTAGCCCATCGAAGGGAGTATCTACTCGCTCTTCTAATATGTGCAATTATCTTGTTTTTCTTTCTCACATAGAGCCTAAGAACATAGAAGAAGCTTTACTTGATGATTCTTGGATTATTGCCATGCAAGATGAACTAAATGAATTTAGAAGGAATAAAGTTTGGAATCTTGTACCTAGACCCACTGATAGACCTGTCATAGGAACTAAATGGGTATTTAGGAACAAGTTAGATGAGCATGGTACAATCACTAGAAATAAAGCTAGGCTAGTAGCTAAAGGATATAGTCAAGAAGAGGGAATTGATTATGATGAGACTTATGCCCCTGTTGCTAGACTAGAATCCATTCGCATGCTACTTGCTTTTGCTTGCTCTAGAGACTTTAAATTGTTTCAAATGGATGTTAAAAGTGCTTTTCTTAATGGTGATTTGAAAGAAGAAGTGTATGTTGAGCAACCTATTGGTTTTGAAGATGTGCACTTATCTGATTATGTGTATAAACTTGATAAGGCTTTGTATGGTTTGAAACAAGCTCCTAGAGCTTGGTATGAGAAATTATCTACCTTTTTGCTGTCTAATGGTTTTTGTAGAGGTAAAGTTGATATTACCTTATTTACCTTGACTAAAAATAATGATTTGCTGATAGTACAAATATATGTAGATGATATTATTTTTGGTGCTACTAATGAACACTTGTGTAGAGATTTTTCGAAGCTTATGCAGGATCACTTTGAGATGAGCATGATGGGCGAGCTCAACTACTTCCTTGGTCTCCAAATCAAGCAATGCAAGGATGGTTTCTTTGTCAACCAAGGAAAGTACATCAAGGATATGCTAAAAAAATTTGGGATGGAGTCTTCCAAATCCTCATCCACACCTATGAGCACGACAGTCAGACTCGACAAAGATGAGGGAGGTAAACCTGTTGACCAAAAGTTATTTCGTAGCATGATTGGCTCCCTACTCTATGCGACTGCTAGTAGACCTGACATTATATTTAGTGTTTGCTTGTGTGCACGATTTCAATCATGTCCAAAGGAATCACACTTATTCGCCTTAAAACGCATTTTCAAATATCTTTCAAATACTCCAAATCTCGGATTATGGTATTCTAAGAACTCATTTTTCGATTTAAAAGCTTACTGTGATGCCGACTTTGGAGGATATAAGGTGGATAGAAAGAGCACTAGTGGAACTTGTTTCTTTTTGGGAAATTGCTTGGTGTCATGGTTTTCTAAAAAGCAAAACTGTGTTGCACTTTCAACGACCGAGGCCGAGTATATGGCTGCCGGTAGTTGTTGTGCACAAATTCTTTGGATGAAGTATCAATTACTCGACTATGGTGTTACTTTTTCAAAAATTCCAATCTTTTGTGATAATACAAGCACCATATGTCTAACAAAGAATCCAGTTCAACATTCTCGTACTAAACATATTGACATTCGACATCATTTCATTCGTGATCACATTGAGCAAAATGATGTTGAACTTCACTATGTTGACACCAAGAATCAAATTGCTGATATTTTTACAAAACCACTAGATGAATCTACTTTTACTCGTTTGCGTGGTGAACTTGGCATGATTGAGTTGTAAACACTAGTCGAATACTCTCGTACATATTTGTTAAATTGAGGGGGAGTATTATTAATGTAAGCATTATAATGACGGATAATACAAATTAATTGTATTTATCCATAATTATGGCTCAACATTCCATCGAGGCTGAGATGAGGAGACATAGAGAGTCGCGGGATGCGGATTCTTAGATTATGTTTTTTGTTATTTTTGTTTATTTTATCTTTATGCATCATTGTATAAAAGACTTGCATTTATTAGTGGATATTTTACCTGTTTATTTGTCTCTCTTTATGCTTATGTCTTTTTGCTTATCACAAAAAGGGGGAGAATTTATTTGGTTAAAATTGCTATTAATTGGTTATTAAATTCGCCTTAATTCAACCTCTTAGACTTGTTATTTGATTAAGGGGGAGTTATTTAATAACCATTTCGATTATGTTGATTATTGTTATCTCAATTTTTAACCAAGTTTTGTGATCATCAAAAAGGGGGAGATTGTTACGCCTTAAACGCATACAAATCTCGAGGATGAGATTAATGTTTTTAATGCTGTAACATATCCCAAAATTTTTGTTTTGATGATACCAAAACTTGGATTAAAAATGTACTAATGTTTTATATTGAGGCATGCAGAAAATTAAGAACAGGTTACGTTCGGAAGATCCGACATTCGGTTCGGACGGTCCGAAATTGTGCAATTCAGAAGCAAAATAGAAGCTGTTCGGAAGCTGCGAGGAGAGCGTTCGGACGTTCCGAAGACGTGATCGGACGTTCCGAACACAAGCAATCAAATCACTTCAATGCGGAGACAAATTGATATGACTGATTGATCGAGTAAGATTTCGGACGCTACGAAGACATTTCGGACGCTACGAAGTGTTGAAGATTTCAAATCTCCGGAAACGCGGGAATGTTCGGACGGTACGAACTGGAGTTCGGACCTTCCGAAGCTGTGCATAGACGGTCTGAAAGAACTGTTCGGAAGCAACGAAGTTTGATCGGTTCCTCCGAAGCATATGTTCGGACCCTACGAAGTCAAAAACGGACGATCCGAAGTCATCCCAAAATTACGGAAATTGATTTCAATCACATCGGACGTTCCGAAGCATAAACAGAAGATCCGAACCTTGGCGTCCAAGACTAGTATAAATAGGCCTTTGAGGATGCATTTTTATAATATCCCACTCCACTCTCTTGTCTCTTACAAAGCTTTCTACTATCTCTTGTGTGCGTTGATTAAAAGAGTTGTAATATCAAAAGAGTTGTAGAAAAAGAGTGAAAGTAATACTCTCGAGTGGGTTGTAAAGTTCGTGGCTATCCTTGGAGCCCTCAAGGCCAAGTAGACGCATCGAGGCGTGGTTGTAAAAGCTAGCTTGGAGCTCCTAAAGCCAAGTCGATATAGTGATACCTCGATCCTCATCGAGAAGGGGAGACGTAGACGATTCTTCGTCGAACTTCCATAAACATCTCTATCCCTCTTTACTTTACGCATTTACTTTACTACGCATTTATTTTACGCACTTACTTTACGCATTCATTTTATTTGTGATTGTCCCTCAAGTCTTCCGCTTGCAATTTTTGCAAACTCGTTTTAAAAACGCTAAAGGGCCTAAAAGAACCTATTCACCCCCCCTTTAGGTTCTTCAGAAGCCAAGTGAGGAGATACAAGCTCCTAGAAGAACCGAGAGAGTCTCGAGACCACCTGTGAGGTATGGTCTGCTTCTTGAAGAGGGCCTTGATGAGCCTAACCTTGGATGTGATCCAAGGACCTTCAAGGAAGCGTTATCGGATGCCGATTCATCCAAGTGGCTTGAAGCAATGGAATCTGAGATGAATTCCATGCATTCGAACCAAGTGTGGAATCTCGTGGATCCACCTGAGGGAATTGTTCCCATAGGGTGTAAATGGATTTACAAGAGGAAACTTGGGGCGGATGGGAAGGTATTGACCTTCAAGGCGCGATTGGTAGCAAAAGGGTATACTCAAAGGCAAGGTGTTGACTATGAGGAAACCTTTTCTCCAGTTGCGATGTTCAAGTCCATTAGGATATTGCTAGCCATAGCTGCATGGTATGACTATGAGATATGGCAGATGGATGTTAAGACAGCCTTCCTTAATGGGGATATTAAGGAAGAGATTTACATGTCTCAACCTGAGGGTTTCACATCTATCGGAAGTGAGCATATGGTATGCAAACTTCAAAGATCTATTTATGGTCTTAAGCAGGCATCGAGGAGTTGGAACCTCAGATTCGATAGTACAATCAAAGAGTTTGGTTTTACTAAGAATCCTGAGGAACCCTGTGTGTATAAGAAGGTCAGTGGGAGTGCTGTGACATTCCTAGTTCTTTATGTTGATGACATTCTACTCATTGGGAATGATGTAGGAATGTTGCAATCAACAAAGATATGGTTAGCAAGTAAGTTCTCAATGCAGGACTTGGGTGAAGCATCTTTTGTATTGGGAATACAGATCTATAGAGATAGATCAAAAAGATTGCTTGGTCTCACCCAGTCCACGTACATTGATACCATCGTGAAGCGGTTCTCGATGGATGAGTCCAAGAGAGGACATCTACCAATGTGTCATGGCGTGTCCCTATCCAAGTCTATGTCTCCCAAGACTGATGCAGAGATAGCGGCGATGACACGAATTCCGTATGCTTCGGCTATTGGTAGTATCATGTATGGGATGATATCTACACGTCCTGACGTGGCATTTGCACTAAGTGTAGTGAGTAGATATCAATCCAACCCTGGTCTTCCACACTGGAAAGCTGTGAAAGACATCCTCAAGTATTTGAGAAGGACCAATAAGTTGTTTTTGGTCTATGGGGGTGGAGAACTAAAATTGGAAGGCTATACCGACTCTAGCTTCCAAAGCGATGTTGATGACTCGAAGTCAACCTCCGGATTCATATTCATGCTCAATGGTGGTGCTGTCTCTTGGAAGAGTTCCAAGCAAGACAGTACAGCGGATTCCACCACTGAGGCAGAATACATTGCTGCATCGGCTGCAGCAAAGGAGGCTGTTTGGATTAGGAATTTCGTCCAAGAGTTGGGCGTCATTCCAAATGGAGTTGCTCCTATCCCGGTGATGTGCGACAACACGGGAGCCATAGCTCAGGCGAAGGAGCCAAGGTCTCATCAGAAGTCCAAACATGTATTGAGAAAGTACCACATCCTCAGAGAGATCGTGGAACGAGGAGAAGTGTCGATCGACAAAGTCGGCTCCGCAGATAATGTTGCTGATCCACTAACCAAGCCTTTACCAGGACCATCATTCGAGAAGCATCGCGAATCAATGGGTCTAAAGTATATGGGTAGTTGGCTCTAGTGCAAGTGGGAGATTGTTAGAGTAGGTGCACGTCGAGCCAAGTGTTGGCCGACTGTTCACGATGAAACTCTTTGTATAAACGATCTTTATTTTAATAATATTTGAATTTATTAATTTGGCGCATCTTTATCTTTATACTCATGCTAGTTGCATAGATAAAGTCCTTGAATATACAAATAGTAGAAAGAATATGAGATGCTCATATGATGAGTATCATGAAACTCATATTTGGAATACTGTATATTCTAAACCGTTCCTAGTCGATTCAGCCGCCACTAAGAAGGATATAGGCCGCTCGAGTTAGAGACTAGTATCTGCGATGTGAGTACCATGTTTCATTGGTAGGGGACATTGTGATGTCCGAGCATGCAGATAGGTGCTCCTTGTAGAGTGCACTGAACAACCCTCCATAAAAGGACTTTCCAAGTGGTTCTCACTTATCGAGTGGAAAAGTCCTGGTTTATGGTTGTACAGAATTAGTCCTTATGACCCGGGACAACATTGAGACTCTATGTGCTAGCGTTTCACTTTGACTTGTTTACCGACTCTTATGGGGTCATTAGGTGGCAAAGTTGGGTGTTACGGCGAAACATATAGGAGTCGATGCATTGTAGTCGGGGATTCACCGCTTACCTACGGGTATGGATATCCTATGTGTTTATCATGTATGTGTGGGTTGAAATCTCTGATCAGAGTATGGTGGTAATTATGAAAGGGGTTTCATAGATTACACCATCGATGCAACCACGACATGACACATAGTATCGATTCATTGACAACTCTCGATAAACCAATAGTTGTCGAATCGGTCGGGATATATGAGTTGAAGGGACCGTACTGTACGCTAACCATAATTGAATGGTTCTTGCAGGCACTATCATGTGATACCTAGGGAATCACGTAAGCGATGCTGCTAGGCGTTTAACGTGATTGGTTGGGTACTATCAGACTTGAGTTCTGACGTTCTTACTATCAAGGAGTTGATAAGTAAGAATGGAGCAATTGGGGTATGCTCATATAAGGACATGTTTAGTCCGAATCACATAGAGATGTGAACCCACGGCTAGTTGTATCAATGAACCATTGAGGGCCACACAAGTACTTGCTTTGTAAATCCCGAGGAGAAGTAAAATAGTTCAATGTGTTGAACGGCTTATAAATGTGTTTATAAGCGTAAAGAAAATTAGAAGTATGACTTCTATGAGAGAAATATAAATTTTAATTTATGGAAGTGTTCCTAAGATTAAAATTTGGCCAAGTAAATAATGTAGTTGAAAATTGTGATTTTCATAAACATTGTTGTGGACTAAATTAAATTAATTCAAGTGTTGAATTAATTAAACACTAGTGGACCAAGTAGAGTCTAAATAATTAAATTAATTCAAGTGTTGAATTAATTAAATAATATTGAGTCTTGTAGAGCTCAATTTAAATAATTATTTAACTAGTGGGACTTGAGTAAAATCAAGTAATATTTAATTTATCTCAAATGTGTTTGAGATAATAAAATTTAGTCTATGGTTTTTAATGTGTTAAAAACCATATAATATATAAGTGAGACATGTAGGGTTTGCATGCTTGGGAGGTGAAGAGACTTCAATACTTTTTAATAAAATAATGCATGGCATGGGAAACATCTTTTTCCACTTTTCCCACACCCAAGTCTAGACTTCACTCCCTAACTTGTATCTCTCCTTGGCCGAAAATTTGAAGGATTTTTCTCTCAAATTTTTCTTTCTTTTGTTCTTCATTTTCTTGGAGAAAAATTCTTCTCTTTGATAAATCCTTAAGTTTTTCTAGTGCAAAACTTAAGGGGATTTACATAGCCAAGTGGTGGGCCTTATTCTTGAAGGGGAAAAGAAGGAGCTTGTAGATTTCTCTACCAAAACAAGAGCTTTGTTATTTTAAACAAAGTTGGAGCCATTTCATCAACTCTAAGGAGTTGATAGGTAAATTTCTAAAAACATCCTATGTATGTTTTGTTTTTGTAAATATTGCACAAAACCATTTTTCATGGGGGCCGAAATTTTGCTCTTAAAATTTTAATTTTTCGCTTCCGTTGCGTTTCCGGCCTCCGTAACCGGTCCGCTTTCAGTAGCGCACGCCTTACATGAATACCGGGAGCATCAACCACCTCGAGAGTTTAATCAAGGATTTTTACCGGGAGCTCTCACCTCCTCCGTTTAGGTATCGAGGATTCCACTCACATGGCTCGATCTAAACCTGGCTCTGATACCACTTGTTAACACCAATGGAATCCGGATATCTCCACACTGGTATGATATTGTCCACTTTGGGTTTTAACCCTCATGTTTTGCTTTTGGAACCACCCAAAAGGCCTCATACCAATGGAGATATCATTCCATCTTTATTAACCCATGATCTTTCTCTAGATCTTCCAATGTGTGACTTTGGTTGCATCCCAACAAAAGCCAATCAAGGAGTTTATAGTTTTGATTGCATTGAAAATCCCTGCTTCTGATAAAATTGGAAGCAAGTCACTACAGGACTGCCCGAATGCCGGTACAAGAACCAAATGCAAGTTTAGTAAAAACTTTATTTGTGTAAGTTAAAGCACAGTTCACTCATTTTACCGAGATAAACACCAAATGAAGTTATTAAATTATATTGTTTCAATAATTAATGTAAATAACTAGAGGAACAATCTCGCCATTCGATGGATAGTACTTGGAAGGTTTGGGGCAAAAGGAGGAAGAAATGCACAAAGTATATGACATGTTTTGCACAGGTATTAGAGTTCTTTCTCATACAATATTTCGAAAGCATTTAATGCCGTAAATATACATTAAACTGATTGCAAATAAGAGATCAAAACTTGTTGGAGCTGCTAAGCATACTAATATATGTAATAATATTTTATTTCTTCTTTTAGCTACCCCATTTTGATCTAGAAAACCAGATATCAATAATTTTTATGAAGATGCATCGAAAAATGTAGAATAAATACTTGCTTGAGCGATTATGCATGTAAAAAGAGATAGAAAAATGCGGAATAAATGAGAATATGACCTCCTGCCATTGATACTTGCTTTGGAACTTCATGCGCAATATGAGATGCATTTTTGGCCTTCAAAAATTCCTTGTATAAGGACAAGTGCAATTTTAAAAGCTTTATATACACCTATCATCAAGGCTCAAACTGACAATGGAAATTGCTAGGAGCCACAGCTGAATATTTGACCGCATTGTGCAGGCAATAATTCTATTGTTGCAAAATATTGATCACACGAGGCGCGCAGCATTTGGATCTTGTAAATATTGAATACATGAAAAATGTGGCAATTGAATTGTTGATGAAAAAGTGGCAATTGAATTGTTATAAAACAGTTCACATTTCCTATGAGCTTGGCTGGCTACGTGCAGTAACTATGGAGACAGGGCCGTGCTTATGCAGAGTCAAAAGAGGCCAATGACTCAGGCCCAAATTTGTTTGGGGCCCAAAAATTTTAAATTGTAATATTTATCCCTGGTGGAGCACACGGGTTCATCTCTCATCTTCTTCATTCCACGGAACTATGGGAACCACAACATTGAATATACTCATTATAATTTTACCAACATATATATATATAATTGTTTTTTTAAAATATTAATCATGTTTGCAGATATGCTCGACTCTAGCTATTGGTCATATACTTTACTTTTTACCACTTTTTCCCTTTTTTTATTAAAATGTGTGATTATTTTACATCTTTATCTTAGTATTTATATTCAGAGTTTATCGTTCTAAGTAAGATATATATACATACATATACATACACACACACATATATATATATACTTGTTTGTGTTAAATAATTAAAACAAAATCAAGAAAAACGAAAACGAAAACATAACGAGCAAAAAGGAATAAAATTAAAATATTATTTAAATTTTAAGATTTTCAAATCAAGAAATATCCTGCTTTGAAATTTTGCTTGAGAGTGCATAGAAAAATCCAAATAAATATTTTAAGGTATGTTAGGAATGCTGAGTAGGGACCTGGATTAAAAAGAGCTTATAGTCGGAAAGTTCCCATATCAGGTCCAGCTAAGATCAAAATTCAAAAGTGAAAGGTTGAAAATGTGTATGTGGGACGTATCAAGAATGTGTGGTGATTAGCTGTAACTGATATGTATATTTGATGTTGAATTCGGTTGGTGAGTAAGATAGCCTTTCCCAATTATTTAGTTGTGTAAAAAGTGGGATATTCATTCAAGCTATTGATGTGGCTAAAGTTGTTGCACTTGATCATCAGCGTCTTTTTATGTGATACTCATTTGATTGCATTTAGAATCTCAAATGCTCATATTGCTTATAAAATCTTGTTGACTGTCCTGGTCACAGTAGCAAGTGCATAGCGAAGTTTCTCAAAGTTAAAGCTCATCAAAACTTTTCTAATGCCACAAAAAAGATTGAATGGATTGGCTATATTATGGATTAAGAAAGGAATTACTGAACAACTTGATTATACAGTCTTGATTAGTATTTTTAGCAATAAAACGTTAGACGGATTGTTTTTTTAGCGATTATTTTGGACAACAAATCATATTGCAATTGGAATCTATTATCTCTCAGGCTCATGTGACTAGATTTAGCAATAATCTTGAATGCAAAACAACACACGGATCAGACAAAACGCAAAAAGCAAGCACACCCATGTCTAGAAAACTGCATTTTCAACCCAAAAAAGAAGAAAAATTTGTAAACAAATGTGAATTTCTCAATGCATATGCGATTAGCAAATCACCACACCTTCAAACCCATCTTAATTTTCCATTGAGTTTTCTTGAATGATAGAGAACTTTTGATGTTCCTTTGCTATGTACCTCCAGGAAAATTATGGGAAGAAGGGCAGCTGTAAGATTGTTTATATAGCTGAGTATTCGCCACTGACGGAGCTTTTTATGCGCATGCACTTTACAGCAAAATTTAGTTGGAGAATTTTGTTGCCAAGGAAGTATATCCTCTTTGCACGGATTGTTTCACCCTGCCCGTGCAACTGCCTGCACGGGCAATGAACGGCCCGCATCACTACCATGTAAAAAAAAAAATTGACTCGAAAAAATCTGAGCCGTTGGATCGACCCTTTCGAGTACTGCCAGCAGGGATAGGGTCGAGTTAACCTTCTTGCACAAACATGATGTAAAATTGATAATAAAATCTAGTTAAAAATAATAATGATAATAAAATCACTAAAATAATAAAATCTAAAGTAAATATAATTAGTATCATATATATATATGATACTAATTATATATATATATATATATATATATATGTGTGTGTGTGTGTGTGTGTGTGTGTTTAATTTGCTGAATAGAGATGGAAAAAAACATTTTTTTATCTATTAACTTGAGTTTTTCTTACTTCTAGTCTTTTATCATAGAGTGTTAATGAAAAGTCCTTAATTCGTTTTTCTTTAAAATATAATAGAAATTTTTTTTAAAGCTTGCGGTCGAAAATACTTATATATATAGATATATTTTGTACCATTTATAATAACACAACCAATTATTTTACTCAAAAATTCTAAGCGTAGTGCAAAACGTAAAATCATCAAACCAGAACCTAACGTTAGCATTTTTCAAAATAGCATAAACCCTTAAATCCTCTCAAAATCACTCACAAACATAAAAGTCAAAAAAATCTTTAAAGTATTGTAAGTCATAATAGTGCGGAAAAACTAGCAATTGTCATCGGGTTATGTGCATCATCAGTCTAGTCAGTTCAACCATCAAGTTCTCCCATATCAACATAATCATCCTCATCTGCATCATGCACACCTAGTGAGTCTATTGACTCAACAAACCTTAATCATCATAACAAGTAATACTTATACATTCACATACAACATCGACAAAATAATTTTAATAAAATAGCTTTATTATGAACAAGCATAAATTTTAAGACATTTTATTTCGTAATAATATGTTTCTTTTATCATATACGTATATGTTTCCCTTTATTGAATTTAGATCATTAATTATGACTTTGTATCAGCTGTTTGTCGATTGATCAATCTTACGTATTACCTTAGTACCAGGCGGCGAGAACATCAACAACACTCTCATCTGTCAACTGAGCCTTGACCTTACATGTCATCGTGTCATTTTGTATTCGTATTAGTCACAATCAAATCACCTCCTTCGATAAATTTTATCATATTCATCACTTATAAAAGTACATGCATATAACATTTTTTGTGAAACCAAGCATGCGATTTATTCTTTAACATTTTACAATTTTCATCAGAAAATTCCGTAACCTTTTAAAATAAACATTTTAATGTTCATTACAGCATTCAGGACATTCAGGACACTACCAGGACGTCTTTCAAGTGTAAAATGACTGTTTTGCCCCTGAAACCCTAACTTTTCCAATTTAACCTTGAGCCTTAAAATGACGACCCGAATTCATTCAAACTTACCATAACACCTTAAAATATACCCATAAACATTTCTTAGACGTAAACTTAATTAAGCCCCTCGACTAATTTCAAAATTAATTTTAAAACTTGAACAATAGTCCGATTTTAACCTGAATCAACTCGAAACTTTACCAAAATTTACTCATAGCTTACTAACACCTAACCAACCCTTTTTCAACCCAAATCAAGTCATTTAAAACCCTTGGAAAAGCCTACCAAGCTTCTAAAAAATTCTGCACAAAAACCCTAAGCCCTAACCCTAACTATCCACGAATTCCTTCAACCCTAGCCCTTGACCAACAATTCCAGACCCTATGAAACCTTCCTAGGACCATGACCGAACACTTAACAAGCTGATTGACCAGACCTAGCAAACCATGCATGCACAGCCCTCACCCTTGCCCTACAAGCCTTGCGCGACCAAGCCTAGTGCCTACAGCCCTTCTCCTCGGACCAGTCTTCCCTCAACCCATCTAGGATCACGATTAGACCCTCTTAGGACCTCTGTATGCGACCCAAACGCGACTCATAGCATGCCCCTTCCAAGAGACCAAAACCTAGGTTTTGTGCACCTCTCTTCCCCTCTTGTCCAGCCCTTAACCACGCCTCTATGGACACTGAAACCTACTGTAACACTGAAACCTACTGTAAAACTTCCCTCTAACATATCTAGTCTGGCAGCCCCTTGCCCTTTATCAAGAACCATCAAAACATACAAGAAACCATGATTTTCCATGTATAATCCATAAAAGGGAAAATAAATAAGAACATATTTTTCATGCAAACATTTATAAACATGCATAATATGGTATGAACGATGAGCAAGAAAATATTAAAGCGTGCCTTTGCATGTTTCACGCACGAAAATAATTCTAGACGCAAAGAACGTTGGCGAAGAGACGGGGGAGCACTTGTTGCATTTTTCCTCTTCAAATTTGACGTGAAAAGCCTTGAAAGTGAAGGTGTGTGGGATGAGGAGAGAAAAAGCCCTAGGATTCTAGGTTGAGGCATGGACGTATGTATAGATTTAGGGCTTAAAAACCTTATTTTGATATAAAATATTATGGTGGCAAGCTAGGCCCAATAACCTTAGTATAATAGGTTCATTAGGTCCATTATAGTATAGGTAAAATATTTTATTTAGAAAAGTTTTCGAAAATATTAACCGGGTTCCCAAAAAGTTCTTACTTTCGTCAAAAATCGATCACCAGTTTAAAATACGACTCAGTGCATAAAAAAATCTAAGAAGGCCTCATTTTCGAAAATCCCATATAAAATATACCATATATTAAATAATTTAAAATATTCATTTAATAAAAGTATTTTTCCTTTACGGTTATCAGTCTCTGTTTCTCGATCGCGTCTCAAATATATATATAAGCTTAGTTTTGCTTAAAATAGTAAGTTTCCGTCAAAATGACAATTCTAAAAAAAAGAAGATAAATATAATGAATCTCAAAATAGGTGTACTGCAATAAATGATAACTTCAATTATTGTTTGCATTGATTATATCAATTCTTTTATTAATTCAGATTTGAATTTAATTATTTTTATATAACTTTAAATTTAATTTATAAATTATATGTTTTTTATTTTATTTATTTAAATCTATATATATATATATACATATATATATATATATATATATATATATATATATATATAAAAGCAGAGTTTTTGTCAAAAATAGCAATTTTTCGTCAAAATGTCATTTCTAAACAAGGAAAGACAAATCATGATTATTGAAATATGTGTACCGCAATAAATGATAACTTCAATTATTGATTGCATTGATTATATCAATTCATTTCGTTCAAATTTGAACTTAATGTATTTTTATATTAATTCAAATATAATTCATGCATTATTTTTTTTATTTTTTTATTTAAAATGAAACTAATCTCTATTGAAAACATAAACTACATTAAAATTTTTGCATTGATTATATCAATCAATTTAATTTGTGATATGATTTTGTGTTACTATTATATATTTAATTTTTATTACAAACTGTATAAATAAATTTTAAATACAAATGATTGTAATGTTCAGTCAAAATATCATTTCTAAAAAAAGAAAGATATATCATGAATAATGACATATCTATATTGCAATAAATGATCACTTTAATTATTGTTTGCAATGATTATATCAATTCATTTAATTCAAATTCGAATTTAATTAATTTTTATATTAATTCAAATGTAATTTATGTATTATATTTATTTTATTTTTTTTATTCACACTGAAAATAAACTTTATTGAAAACCTAAACTATATTAAATATTTTCCATTGATTATATCAATCAATTTAATTAAAAATTGTATAAATTATCACTACAACAAGGTTTTCCAATGGACATTAAATTACCATTTAATAATCATAAATTTTTTATCCCAAATGCATATTATTTCGAGATCATCTTAATTTGAAAAAATTAATGTATTTTAGTTTTCTTCCAAAACCATATATATTGTATATCTTGAATTGTCTTCTTAAACATTCAAATAAAAGATCCCAGGAAAATTAAAAGAGATATATTCAAAAAAGGTTCAAATGGACATTAAATTACCCTCAATAAACATGTATATTACCATTAACAATCAGAAATGTTGATACTCAATGCATGCAATTCGAGATTTCCATAATTTCAAGGAGTTAATGTTGATATAATTCTGCCAAAAGCATCCAATGTATAATTTTTGTCACTTGAGATGTCTTATTTGAATTTTAAATTATAAATAATGCGATGTTGCATATTATATTAAAAACCAATTTTATTCTATTTATCTTACTAAATTTATCCCCTTGAATGTCTTATTTGAATTTTAAATTATAAATAATGCAATGTTGCATATTATATTAAAAACAAATTTTATTATATTTATCTTACTAAATTTATCTACTCCAAAATTGAATTATGAAATGACTCATCTTTTCAGCACCATATCTGAGTTGAATCCTTCCAAGATGTAATGTTCGTTTAAATTTAGATTTGTTCGTTGTTATGAACTACCTACATATGGAAACAACGAGACATTAAGTTTGAAATCTGACTTTCATGATCGAGAAGTAAAAAAAAATATTATTCTTCTATTTGTACAAAATTTTAATTATTACATATTTACTAATGTGATAATTTTTTTATATTACAAAGTTCACAGATACATGATAATATAAAATGTCCCGTAATGGAAATGATTAAACCAATTCTAAAGAAAGTATGCATCATATTACGAAACACATTATAAATTTATTGACATTTTTTTGGAATACACATAGTAAATGTTAATATAATAACTTTTCTGATTTGTACATAATTTCTTTATAATCGCATATTTCATTTTTCTTTAGAAATAATAGAATGTTGAGTATATTATGAAGATATTTTGTAAATAAAATCACAATTCATTTGGATAAAGATATTGATGAAACAATTATTGTTATCATTCAAATTATCAAACACGTGTCATGTCACAAAATTGTTTGTGATGTGGATTTAGATGAAATTATTGAATTAAAAAAATTCTCATTAATTTTATTGAATTTGATTTAAAAATATTTTTTATCACATGTTAAAAAAATAATAATATATATCTTCTCATAAATTAAAGAATTAAATATGTATTAAGGTTGTTGGTCGACATCAATACATTAAACACGGTAAGCATCATGTCATTGTCATAGGCTAACACAATCTAAAATTTTTATATATGATAGTGATTATTAACCAAAAAAAATTAATCGACGTGCGTTGTCTTTTAGAATTTTTTTTAAAATTAGAGAAAAAATAGTTTTTATAATTATATTATTTTTACCAATTTAAATGTCTATTCATTTTCACTAATTTCTAATAATATCATCTCGTGCATAGCACGGGTTAAATACTAATATGTATATAAAAGCACAGTTATCTGCTATATTTAGTAAGTTCCTGCCAAAATTTTTACTCAATAAGAAAATAGAAAAAAATATTTCCTAATATATTGAATAATATTACAATTTTCAATTGAAAATAAAAATAAAATGAGTTGTCTTTTCAAAGTTTCTTTTCGAAATTCTCAAGGCATATTGGATAACACAATTTGAAATATTTGATAATTAATATGTAACTAATTAAAGTATGAAATTAATAAAATTTTCGTAAAACATATCAATTTCTTTTTTAAATTTCGGTTTTAAAATTGAATTTCTTGAAAATATAAAATTTTCACTTTTAATTTCAAATATAAATCTAAATATCTTGAAAAAATAAATAGCATTCAAAGATTTGACATCGGTTCCCTCACATGATTTAATATCTTGGTTTCATCACATGATTAATATCAACGAGGTTGTGCTAAATATAATTTGAATTAAAAAAATATATAAGGTGAGTTTTTGCTTAAAATACTAAGCGGGGTGTATTCAATTGAGAGTTTTGATGATTTTTAATGATTTTTTAAATGATAGACTTTTATGGATTTGATAGATTTTTATTAGCTTTTACAGAATCTCATAGATTTATAGACAGATTTATGTGGATTCATGTAGACTTTTTTGCAAGATTTTTATTTATTTTTATATAATCTCACATATTTATAAACAAATTTATGTGAATTCATGTAGACTTTTTTGCAAAATTTTTATAGAATTTTGTGAATTTTTTTATAGGATTTTATAAATTTTGCTCAATTATAACATATTATTTTGTATTAATTTCTTTGAACTAATAATTATTTGACATATATAACATATTCAGTTTGAAATAATTTTTCAATATTTATATTAATAAATAAAATTACTTATTTAAAGTAAAATTATTTAATACTTACATATGTATATATGTGGGTTTTTACGTGTGTTTGTAAATTTTTAAAAATACATCAATTGATTAATATGTAACCTTGTTTTTGAATTGATAATATACATGTGAAAAAAATATTATTTATCATTGTGTGGATACAATTTTGTATAAAAATATCATAGCTTACATATTAATTGAAAATGCTAAAAAGAATTTAAAAATAATGGTTGTTGTGAGGCTATTCAAAGAATTAAGTGGCGTTTTTTTGGGTCATCTTTTATTATTATTGAATATTACATTAATTTGTATAAATCATAAATTAAAAATCATAAAATCAATTCTAGAATTCAAAATTTCCTATGATATTAAAATAAAAAATTATTAAATGAACAATCAGCCAAAAAATGAAAAATTTGAAAGGAAATATGAAATATATATAGAGACACATTTTGAAAATTGGCAAAAACTTGTGTGAGATGGTCTCACGGGTCGTATTTATGAGACGGATCTCTTATTTGGGTCACCCATGAAAAAATATTACTTTTTATGCTAAGAGTATTGTGAATATGGGTAGAGTTGACCCGTCTCACATATTATGATCCGTGAGACGGTCTCACATGAGCCCCACTCTTGAAAATTTGAGAGAGTGATAGAGATATATGAGAGGAGAGAAAATAAGAAGAGATGTGATGTGAAGCGACAGAGGAAGAAATAAATAGATTGTGTACGAGTTAGAAGTTTTAAAAATCAATCCAAATCTTTGGGTTGAACCTAATACAATTTTTGATAATTTATAGTTGTACTTTAGGCTTTAATGTTTGTATATTAATGAATTTCATGAAGTTATTAAAAGTCTATTGAAAATTTCAATACCTCTATACTTTATAGTGTTTTAAAAAGTTAATGTTGAATACCTCTAAACTTTTATAGAGTTTTAAAAAGTCAATGTTGAATACCACTTGACTTTTTAAAACTCTATGAAAGTCTATTTTGAATACCCTAGACTTCTATAGAGTATACAAGAGTCTTAATTGAATACATCTAGACTTTTAAAATCTACAAAAATCATTAAAAGTCAATAATTGTTCTGCATTGAATACACCCCCTAAGTTCCCACCAAAATCATAATTCTAAAAAAAAAATATCATTAATTTTGAAATATGTGAACTACAATAAATAATTGAAAACATTTAATCTTATGTTTTTTTTTTTGATATTTTTGTAATCAAGAATTATAATTTTTTTTTTTTC
Source organism: Primulina eburnea (assembly GCF_022965805.1). NCBI lineage: Eukaryota > Viridiplantae > Streptophyta > Magnoliopsida > Lamiales > Gesneriaceae > Primulina > Primulina eburnea. The sequence continues at coordinate 1,791,964 of NC_133114.1, forward strand.
AAATGTGAATTGTTGAATTTTAAAAATATAAACTTCAGTTATTGCCAGAATTGATTATATCAATTTCTTTATTAGTTCAAATTTGAATTTTATTCATTTTTATATCAATTTAAATGTAATATATGAATTATGTGCTTTTTAATGTGAGTAATTTGTTGAGCATCAAAAACCTCCAAATAATCTCTAAATTTCCAACTAAAGGAATAGATCGGTTATTTTGATAATATTACCATTTTTAATAAAAATTATGTAATTATAAAATATTCAGAATATACTTACCAGCATTTTGGCAAATTGGCTTTTTAGGTACGAAAAAATATCAGAATAAATTTTAAATAAAAATATTTGTGCTTATTAACATATGAAAATATTTTAAATTGGTTTTTAGATAATTTTTTCATGGATAAAATAAACAGTTCAACTTCTTGGAATTCAAAAGTTGCAAAGGACGGGGAATGCAGTGTAATTAATTAAAATGCACAATTTTGTAGCACGTGTTTATTTCGTTCATACAATTACAAGCCCTTCACACAATCAAACTAAGAAGTTCATTCCATTCAAGAAATGATTCATTTGTTCATAGAAAGAGAGCATAACGAGAGAAACTCAAAACAGCACAGATCCTTGGTTTTATTTTTAATAAGCTTTGTTCACAAACTAGACTAGTACTAGGGAAAATAAAAAAATAAAAAACTTTTAAAATGGATCCATCTGTATGGTGCAACAAATCTGTCCAGATAAAAGTTCTTGAGAAAATTCTCAAATATCAGCCGCGAGAAAACTTCCTGTTAATGTTACCTGCCAGACGAACATCATTGGGTCGTTAGTTACTTTCTTGTGCATAACAAGCTAAAAGAGAGAAGAAAATTGTGTACACCTCGAAATTTCCTTGAGTGGAGGTGGATGTAAAACATGCATACTCGGAGGGGCTAGGGAGGTAGATTCAAAACGTTTTATGATCATTTGGAAGCATAATTTGGAGGCGTAATGACAATGTGTATAACAGTCGTACATTGAAGTTGGATAAGAGTAGAGGTACCTTTTCGCCTAGTTTAAATGTTGGAAGACCCTTGTAAGGGCATGTACTGCATCGAAAAGCATCACCAAGACCACACTGCACAGACAGCAATCATTTGTGAGATTATATGGGCGAAAAACAGAGTTCCTTCTACAAACAAACTCCATAGCTGATGAAGAAAGCGACAATGTAACTCGCAAGCACCAAACCAACACAAGAATCCATCAGATTTTGAACTCGCTTTTCAAAGACAAATATTAATTAAAATTGTTTGAAAGTTGCAGTCACTGTTAATAAAAAAAGTGATGAAGTAATAAGCCACACAAATTGAAGTGAAATAAAACTGCAACTAGCATATCAAAAAAAATCAGTGGTACCCAATCATTTTCAGGATGTGTCGCTTTTATAAACCCAGAAGCTAAAACAGCATTTTAGAGTTGATTTGAACTCACATTTCCACAAGCAGATTGAGGATTATCCAGCTGGTCCACGGTAAGTCCAAGCTTCAGCACTTTTTCCTCTTCCTCAGCCCTTCCACAAGTGCAGTTTTTACAGGCTTTCCTCGTACGGTCGACTTCACAATCACCTAGCAAGGGGCAATATTTTCAGACTCTCTACCAACCAATCACACATTAGACTATAAATAAAGAATCGAAGTTATGGAACCACAATCATAAACACCAACCAAGCGGCAGCTGAGGTTTCTTCAGATCTTCTTCTGTGAGGAGGCTATCCTCATCGATTAAATCCATATCATCATCAAAATTAACTTTGGGTAGAACTGGAGTGGATTTCTTAATGGAAAACGATGAACCAATATTCCATGAGGGCTTCTTACCCACAATCTGGCGGCAGAAGACAACCAGATCAATTTAGAAATTTCCTGAAGTCAAACTAACATCTGATGGCTCACAACATATAAATAACAAGAGAATAAGACATACATATGACCAGATTAATAGAAAAAAATGGCAATCGGTGAAAAAAAAATGAAAAGAAAAGGCGAGGGAGACTGATGCTCACTGCAAGAGATTGGCTACTTTCAGAAGTTTGTACGTCCAGAAACCCACTCAACAGTAACTTGCGCTCAAGGGGAGATTGCATCTGCAACAAGAGTGGCACACAAGATCATTCTGACATACATTGCAATAAGAAGAAAGAACTATTGTCACCGAATACTCCAATAAGCAAGATACTTCACCCAGTTGCTAACTTACCGTTTGCCCCTTCGGAGGTTCCGAAGCCAAATAAACAAGAATAGTTCCACCGGGCTTTAACACACCATAAATGTTGGCCAACAATTTATCACCAGGAAACTCAAATGATTTACAAACACAGATAATATCATCTGTAGATGAAGGTTCCTCGAATAATAGACCTGCCACAATGTACGAACTCGCATGAATTAATTAATCCAAAGAGATCCATAAACCGTAAGGTAGATTCAACACCCAAATTATTATCGAACCCAATTTGGATCTATAAACCGGAAAGGATTGGATAACAGATAACCTTAAATTGATGAATTCAGTAAGAACTGGGGTTATTTTTAGGGGTTATCAACTTCACTCGATAGTCGATACTCTCTATAACATAACAGTTTGATTTTTTAGGGGTTATCATCATTTGTACTGACACTTAACAAAACGTTTCAAGCTTATCATGAAGAAACATATTGATGCACAAAAACAAACAAAAAATTACAGTCTGAGGAAGCTTGAGTGATGATCAAAGGATCGAGCTTTTCAAATCCCTCCTTCCTCACCACCTTGATTGCCTCCCAAATAGTAGCAAGGGACACAGCTACTTGATCCGTCAGCACCAACAACTTATCGTGCCCCATTTCTATGCCCTACAATAGAAAAGGGAGGAGAAAATACAGATTAAGAGCAACCTCTATCAATTAGCCAGCAAAAACCCTCTAAACCATAAATCTCGGTGTCATACTTATAGATTATAGTCTTTTCGTCTTAGAAAACAAAAATAATTTACATTTCCGTAGAAGCTAATTCTAGCTCATACTTTCCCTTCGTCATTTGCGGAACATTTACAAGGGGTATAACAATTATGCAGAACCCCCACCAAAAATAAAAAACTTTAGGTCAACACAAATTTCATTTTGATACAAAATAAACAATAACCTAAGCAAAAGCCACCAGAAAAGGCATCCAACCATGAGAACCTGTGATTTACGAAGGCTCGAACTACATGCAATCGATTTAAACCCCAACAAACGGGTTCTAGCCACAATCTTACGCAGCTAAATCAAAATAGGGGGAAAAAGTACGGCGCAGAATTGAACGGGTACTGGGAACTCACCAGAGATAAGGTGGCGCCTCCAATCGAGAAACAATAGACGGCGGACGATCGGAAACTGCGGAGGTATTCTTCGTAGCAGCCGACTCAACTTTCTCACAAATTGAAATTTCGAAAGATAAATGAATTGGGGAAGTTACCGCTATATATCACTGTTTCCGGTCGACCCCCGCCGACTTATCCCGAACCCGAACCCGAACCCGATTTCGATTTTTGAGTACCTGCCTGACGGTTCATTCGATTATACTAACTGGCAATGCCTGAATCCATTCATATTGCGACACGTGGCACTTAATTTTATTATAAAAAAATCTTTTTAAACCTTATCAATCCGGAAGCTTCATCATGTCAATATTTTGTAATTTTCAGAAAATCGATACAAATAATTCTCAAACCCAAACCATACCATGGTTAATTGAAATCTACCCAATGGTGAGAAATAAAAATCAGATCTAATTTTGTTCCCTCAATACCACACAATCGACGTTCCTTCGTAGATCTGAAGTTTATCTACTTTTGTTCTTCTTCGCTTCTTCCATCGGACGCCGCCTCTTCCACCATGCGCCGCGAGCAACATTTCCACCGTGTGTCGCCTCTTCCTCGCCTGCGTCGCTAGTTGTTTTCCATGGCTTCCACTGTGCTCCACCATTAGCAACGCTTCCACCGTGCTCCGCTGTTAGCAACGCTTCTTCCTCGCAACGCTTCCACCTTGCTGCATGTACAAAGAAAACACAACTTTGGATCCTTTTATCTATCTGAAAACCTTGACTTAGATGATGATTACACATTTTGGCTTCATAAAGATGACCAAGAATATATTCATGACTTGGTTACATGCCCTATGCTCTCAAACATTGAATACATGCTTGTTAAAAATTTTCATTACATAATATTGTTCGATTCTATGTCATTGATGTTTTAATGTCTTCGATTATTGCTGGTGCAGGTGGACCTTTAGATTTGTACAATGATCACCATATTTGCACCCACTTTGGAATGTTTATTGATGAAGATAAAGATTAATGTGTGAATTCTCAGAGTTTTTCCAGATTTCTTGGTTTGCTAAAATATAAGGAGTGAACTGGTACTTGTTGATATGATCATAAGATTGTTTAAGAAGTGCATAGAGAGCTATGATTTAAATTGTTTTCATGTTTTTTGGTTTGGAAGCCCTATGTGCAGAACATTTCTCAAACCGATAATTTGCCTCAAATTACTGGGACTCAATCTGATTTAATCATTGTAGAGTATGGAAAATAAAGAAAGGGACCGTTTAATCTTTTTAGGAAATACTCATATTTACCATATCGCACATGCAGCTTTCAGGATTGAGTCGAAAGGATTTGTTTACAGCAAAGCTAACTTGCTAAGATGGTAAATTTTTTTTGTTCATGTTTTACATGACTCTACTGCAAAACTTTAAATTTATTCATGCTTAGTATTGACTTTATCTGAAAATGTTATTAAAATTTTGGTAAAAACGTATGTTGTTTTTGCTGGAAAAAACCTGGTGTTTATGATCGTTGGGAAGAGACACAAGTGCAAGTAAATGGATTTCGTGGGGCTTCCTACAAGGGGTATCACAGTAAAGCAGAGGCATTGAGATCATTTGATGAATATATGGAAAAAAATTATGCCGCTTCAAGTTCGACGTCCACTAAAAGTTCAACGTCCACCGAAAATTCTAGTAGAAAATCCAAACATAACGAAAGAATTGCTAAATTGATAGATGCTCAGGCAGACCTAGGCCATGAGCATCAAAAAAATGCCTTAAAAATGATTGAGATTTCTGAATTGCTAAATTGATAGATGCTCAGGCAGACCTAATCTATGAAAATTAGTGATGATGTCTAGTATTTATTGCTTGTGATATGTTGGCTTAGTTTCTTAATGTACTAATGAGATTTTTATTATGTTGTTTCTTAGTTGTTTCTCAATGTACTAATGAGATGTTTCTTATGTTGTTTCTTAGTTGTTTCTTAGTTGTTTCTTGATCTGTAAATGCATCATGTGGTACAGTTCTGAAAATGTTGTTTTATTGCATCTGAAAATGTGAGAATTTTTCATCATGTTGTTTCTCGCATATGAAAATGTGAGAATTTTCAATTGACATGAACATGTTTGGATAACTTCGTGGTGGTCATTGTTCCAAAGTAGCGAATTAAGAAAATATTCAGGGAAAATAAACTTTGCAACAAAGAAAATAATTACAGACAATAAGGAACAATTGTGAAACATAAGGCAATCTCTGATGTCTTTTATAAGTCGGCCACGGCTTTGGATTATTTTCAAACTCTTTGCTTTTGGATTCCCCCCAATCTTCCTTCAATTCTCATGACCAAATCCCTAAACAATGTAAATTTAATTTAATCAAATATAAATTTTGTAAAAAATACCTATTTGATATTTACAACAATCCTTACTTGATGTCCTTGTGATGTAGGAGGAGCCCCAAACGTATAAGAATGCAAATTCGTTTGAGAAGCTTCAAAAAAATTAGTATAACCTTCCTGCATTTTCATGACCAAATCCCTAAACATCGTAAATTTAATTTAACCAAATATAAATTTGTAAAAAATACCTATTTGATATTTACAACAGTCCTTACTTGATGTCCTTGTGATGTAGGAATAGCCCCAAACAGATAAGATGGTAAATTCATTTGAGAAGCTTCAAAAAAATTAGTATAACCTACCTGTATTTTAAATATCAAAAAATATGTAATACAAATATGCATATAGTTATGGAAAAAAAACTAAGTTACCGTTTGACTTGAATATTGCATTTGGTCATTGTGCCCAGAAACAGATGGAAATTGCGGGGATGCAAACTGATTTTGCGATAGTGATTGTATGAAGTTTATTTCCCGTGTTTTGTTGCCATCTTCTGAACATTGCCCCTTTTTTTGCTGTTATTTCATGTAGCACGTTCAAACCAATATAAACATCAACTAGTAGATAAAGTGTATAATATGATCATGTAGATGAATAAAATGAATTGCATACAAATATTTACTTAAGATTTCAGCTTTTCCTTTCCTTTTACCTTTTTCCTTTTTTGCTCGTATGATCCCAGTGTCGTGTAATATTTGCATTTGTAATCCCTTTCGCTTTTGCAGTAAGAGGGTTACGAATGCATACTTTGCCTATTTGATCTTCACTCAGATCATCATCACACTGCTCGTTTATGCTCAAATTTTGCACAAAGTTAGAGATTTCATCTTTTGCGGTGTCAACCAATGTATATAATGTTTTTCTAGCACACTCATAGGGTTTGCTCAATTGACTTAGATCATATACCGATCTCATTATTTGGTTGACAAATTCCATCTGAGATACATGAGCACCACCATCACCACCACCACTGCCAGTTTCTTGCAAATCAGTGCTAACTCGACCTTTTATATTCTTCATCCATCTCCTCAAAATATAGCACTTGGGTATAACAGTGAAATCCATGCAATTAAACACCATCAAAACATGTTTACACAAAATCCCCATTGTCTCAAACTTACAACAATTGCACTTTATTTCACGACTTTGCTTATTGAACATCACATGCCTAATCATTGAGTTTTCATAATCAACAGCACATCTATAATCCCTAAAGAAAAAGTTCATTACTCTATCGTCATCATCCAACTGAACATTCCAGTAAAAGTAATTCTCCTTATTCGTCTTATCTATAAAATATTTAATAAGCGCAGTGGCATCTCCATTCTCAACTTTTGTATGTTTTTTCAGTCGACTCATATGATCATATGCATCCTTTCTGATAAAAAAATAAATTTTCAATCCCACATGCTTCATGTTCCATAAAAGAAACAACATTGGAGACAGATATTCCAACATTTACCATGGCTTCTAAAGTCGATTTTTTTGCATGTGATATATTGCATGCCGATCTTAACAAGTGATTTTGATCAGATGCAAACATTTCATGGTTATGCTCCTCCACAAATCTACTCACCCGCCATTCACTTTCTTTTTCCCTTGTGATCTTCAATTTCGCTTTACAGTTAGTTCTAGTGATCAACTTTTGATAAACTAGAATCTTTTTACTAGAATTTCTTTCGTCTTTTGAACCTTCACATGAACAGATAATTTCTTTGGACTGAAGTTCATTAGTATGAGAAAAACATCGTTGGTCACCCTTCCTCACACTAAAACCTTTGGCATGTGCATATTGACAATACAATAAATAAGCATCTTCTACACTATTCACAACCGTACCCACTAGTAGTTTACTCTTCAAAACATCAACAACCGAATTTTCATTTTGTACCTCGAAGTTTTCAACCACATGTTGTTCAATTTGCTCGTCATCTTCTTGATCGTAGTTTCCGTCCAACTCCTCAAGTGAAATTGGCTTGTTATCTTCCATATTCCAACTATGCAATCTGAAAAAACAAAAGAAAATAAAAAATAATGAATAATACCAATTATTTATACAACAAACGATTTCAATAAAACAACACATTGCAACCACTTCTATAAAATCATCTACTACATCTTCTCAATGCCTTAAATATGCAATCCCAAAATAGAAATAATTTATTCACTGATTCCAGTCACAGACACTTCTTAGTTTACTTTTATACAAAATATATAGTCAAATTTTGAAGTTTGAGTATTTAAAAAAATATTCATAGCCGACTTCCCTTTTTATATGCACAAAGAAGCGTAAACAATATACAATCACAAAGAAGCGTAAACAAAAAAAAATCACTTTGATGGCGAATCGGAATGCCATGAACATTAATCTGTAAAAAAACTCACCTTTAAAAGAAGCTGACGTCGTAACCGGTGGGAGGGATATGGCGGCAAACGATGGATGCTTTTAGAGGAGACAAACGTTGAGGGAGAAATGTCTGGGAACGAGGAAGAAGTGTCCGTAAAAATTGTCGCCCACTCCTTGTAGGAATTCTCGCACACTCCTTGTAAAAAAACCCACCTTTAAAGGAAGTTGATGTCCCAATTTTTAACAATTGAGCAACGTTGGAGGTGTCAACTAATCTTTGCCAGGAGACTTCCGTTGAGGAAGAAGTGTCATGGAGGTGTACATTTTGGGTATTAAGGAGGTGAAAGACGGAAGAAGAACACAAGAGAAACAGGGTAGTCTACACTTCCAAAATAAAAGATGTACGTGGGAAGTGAAATTTTGAATTATTGGGCCAAACCCTAACCATAGTTATGACTTTTGTAATATATTTATCTTTTTTGGTTATTTTTTGTTTAAAAATAAAAAGGAAGAAAAATTCCACGTGACACAATTTGAGTGGATTCAGGCAGTGCCTGTTGATGCACAATCGAATTAACCCTGCCTGAACCTAGCCAAGAGTAATAAAATCACAAATGATAAAGTGGTCCGGAAAGCATTTAAGTTGGGAATTCGGTAAAGCATTTCCAAAATATAAATAATGTAGGTAAAAACTTGTGTGAGACGGTCTCGCATGTCATATTTTGTGAGACAGATCTCTTATTTGGGTCATCCATGAAAAAATATTATTTTTTATGCTAAGAGTATTACTTTTTATTGTGAATATCAGTATGGTTGACATGTCTCACAGATAAAGATTCGTGAGACCGTCTCACAAGAGACATACTCTAAATAAAATAATCAGGTGCACAAGTTAATCTTGGGTTTTTTAAATCCAATTGTAGTATTTTTCCTAAAATTTTATCAAATTATTGATTTTATTCGTAAAAAATAAATAAAAATTTACTCACAGTTGTCCATCTCTTGTAAGGGCGGGCAAAGATAATGTCAAGTTTAATATATCTCGTCGCTGACACAAATAGGGTATATAATTTTTTTAAAATATTTACAAAAAGTTGCGGGCACTGAAACATAATATGTGCATAATACATGTGTATAATATTAAATTATATATATATATATATATATATATATATATAGATATATAATTAAATATTTGTCGTTTTGTTGAAGAAATTATTTTGTATTAGGGCGATTCAGTGAGGTACATCAATTTTTTGAAGAAAATGGTATATCGTACAAAAATTTCTATTGGAAAAAAAATATACAGATATCGTATCCAAATTTCGGTATGAATAAATTTCATATCAACAATTTCGATACGATATCGATATATTACAATCTCTACAGTTATTAATTATATTTAAAAAAAACATTTATTCCCGTTTTAATCTATTGTATTAATTACTTAAAAGCATTATAATTTTATAATTTATAAGAATTTTGTATATTTTCTCGAGCCTTAAAGTCAACCGTTCACCACGGGGATTGAAGAGAGAGAGATCAACCTTAAACCTCAAATTGACAATAGAAAATCTAGTGTTGATACCAACGAGCTTATTGTTTCTCTATTTCAAGTATATCAACATATATGAGAGAAATAAAAAAAACAAGTGTAGATATCAACCCATCAACAATCCAGGTTGACATGACGAGAAAATATAATAGGATATGGATGAAACCAAATTCCTATCTTAAGGGGCTCAAGGCATCGTATAAATTTGAGGTTCTTGTCTCGGTTTATACTATATCATCAAGGTTCCTAGAAATTTTAACACTGCCTAAATGGATTCAGGAAGCTGTTCATAAAACATAAGCAAACAATATTTATTTATCCAGGAGAGATATTCTAGAGCTTTACTTTTTTAGTGCAACACTACATGAATTATTTCACTTCGTCAAGCTAAGGAAGTCAAACATGAACATTCAGAAGTTCATGAAGGATTCTCCACAAAATGAAATACATCTTATTTCATCATTCACTGAAGATAATATCGCCATTAGACGAGCATGAGAATTATGGGTATGTATCAGAAATATGTACAAAGTCAAGTTTTCATTTAAGTTTTACCAAAATTCTATAAAATGAATCTTTTCTGTCAAATATCATGACATGAAATACAACAAGTTTTGTAGAAAACATATTTGAAAAGAAAAGAAATCTTTATGTCGAACTGCAAGCTACTGAGAAGTAAAAAAAACTTGTATGAAATTATGCATCATGGCTCTTGTTGGAAGATGGTTAGAAGGCATCTGTACAGAGTACCTGAACCAGAACTCGAGAAAGGTTTTCGACCAAGATATGACCGAAAACATACAGCAGAAACAAGTCCAAATAGCGAAGAACCACACAAGTTACGATGTCCTTTGTGACCATACATATGCAAAAGATTCTCCGACAAAGAAGAAGACATGTGGTCCAATCGCTACAATAATGAAGTATGTACCACTCAACCTTTACAAAAGAACGAACCACTGACTAATGGTTTGATAGGACCACTTATCACAAAAGGTTGTCGACCATAACTGGCGTTATTGTGAATATATAATTCAAGTCTCAAGTCCGAATTTCAAATCCATCAAGACTTTTATATATATCAAGATAGAAGGAAGTTGAAGGAATCGACCATATCTTCAATTTCCTTTCAAATAAATTTATAATATTTATCTTTCTAATTTATGTGTTTTGTATTCCAAGCTACGATAAGTACCTAAATAAGTTTATCCTCACTTAAAAAATTTTACTATTATAATAATATTTAGTGTGTCTGAATAAAATTTTTAAGTTGTGTCCCTCTCATATATTATTTTAAAAATAAATTTACTATTATACACTACAAAAATGAAACAAAGTTGTGATATGTGTTGTTGAAGGCACGTGCGTAAGGAACCATCACTTGTGTTGTGTGGTTATACTACAAGGAGCAGTCTGTGAAACTCAATGGACACGACCCGATGACGTTTTGGTAAAAAAAATATTATTTTACCTTACAGAAGCATGGTGATCTATTAAAGAAAAGGGTGTATATCTATAGTATATAGGCTGGAATTTTGTGTAACTTTATGCCAATAGATATGCTCGATATGAATAACAATATCACATACTAAAATCTTAAAAAAAATAATAAAAATTAAATAAAAAACAAAACTATGGTGAATGGGAAGTTAAACTACACTGGGTCAAAATATAAACAAAAAAGAGCAAATCAGGATATTAGAGACTAAATGAGAAACACGACAAAATATTAAGGACTACATGGAGAATATTTCCTAATTTTTAGTATACACAGTAAACCTCTATAAATTAATAATGTTAGGATCGTGAAATTTTATTAATCTATATGTATTAATTAATCGACAAATAAATAATTTATTATTTTAAATAATATTTCTTATTCAAAGAATATAAATTTAATTATATTAAAATTCATTTGTTTCACCAAGGCGAGATGTCATACTATTTGAATTAATATATATATATATATATATATATATATATATATATATATATATATTTAATAATAATAATAATAATAAATTGTATATATATTTATAAAACGAAGTGGTTATTTTCAATGTTTTTAATAATTAAATATATTTATTATACTGATTAATTAAATAAAAGTAATTTTATTAAAAAACGACAATAAAAGAACTAGATATTTTCTTTTGCAATCATTTTCATTACAGATTTCATCAAACAACAATAAAATTATATTTTACTAAATTATATTAGGTATATTTGTATTTTGATAAGATTATAGTTTTAAACAAGAATCTTTTAAAAAATTATTATTTGATTAATTTTAGTACATTGACTTAAAATAAAAATAATAATATTTTGATAAGATTATTAATTTATCAAATAGTAATTTTTGAAAGTTTTATTGAACGTATATATCATATATTAAAATCTAATGATCCACCATAAAAAAATAATAATTTCGTAATTTTCTAATAATCTACCATAAAAAAATATAATTTCGCAATTAAAAATTAGAATACTTAATTTGTATAGAAATGAATAACTCTGAAATATTCTTTATATGGAATGTCATTTATCTATTAAAAAAAAACAAAGAAGACAGCTTGCTAGCAACTCGGTTTTGTTGGACTGATGTAGGTTCAAACAAGACCGTCCTATCTTCTTGTCATGCTCTTCAAAGGGTCTCTATGATTGAATTCCTGCACCATTTTCATTCTCTTTTCAAGAAAGCAAACACAGGGTCGACATCTGCTTGGGTCCTTAAAAAATCAGAGCTTTATTTGCAGAAAGTGCATCGAGTTCTTGAAATTCATTATCACGGAGAAGCGTGCGTAGTGCATTGATACACATAATTTGTAGAAGGTAAATTTTTTGTTTGTTTTCCTGCTGTGATTATGAAGTGGGCCTAGGATAAGTATATTGGCGGAAGTTAGAATTTTTTTGAAAATATAGATGAAGTTTGAATTCTTTAGTGAGATGAAGCAAATGTTTTGGTCATGGGGGATATAGTTTGGTGTAAAGATTGAATCTTTAAGCAGTATTTCTCATTAAGCTGCTAGGTTTTGCAGTGTAAACTTCCTTCTTACTATTCCTTCCCTTTCCCACGCTTGGGAAAATTTGGAGATGAATTCATCAATCATCAAAATTTCTTGGTTAGGAACAGTTTTCTTGTTCTGGGAACTAAGAATAATATGTTTGAGTTATGTATTCCAGAGATTAATCAATAAGGTAACCTCCTGGTTGGGTGGTACTGGTGTAGGAACCCCTTTTCGTTCATATCTGTTTCTTTGTTTGCTTGTTTTTTAAGTGAATTTTGTTTTCCTGAATATTTTAATTATATTTGACTATTAAAACGTTGGTTATTTTCATTAGTCCCTTTCCCTTTACTGTAGTGTGCGATGATGCTTTATCTTTTTCTCCTGCTTTGGGTTGCTTTTTTATGGTGTCTTTTGCTGTTTGGTGAGATTGATTGAATTGGATTCCCTTCTCCCTTATCTTTTTACTGACTTTGTAATTAAGAGAGCTTTACAAAAACTGCTAAAATTTATGAGTAATAGGGCCCAACATCATGATGTCAAATTTTGATAGCGTTTCTTGACTTGGAAATGTAATGGGTCCCTCATGATATCAGATCTTTTCAACCTTACAATAAGGGGCAGAAAGACCAACTGTGGCGATCTTGAAAGTTGCATCTTATTAATAAATAAGTTTAAAATTTAATTTATGTGGGATTTTTTGTTTAAAGAAATATGTGTTTTAGACCAATGTATATCAATTTGTCTGCTATTGCACTTGTTGGAATACCCGTGTTCCACATCTGATCTTGTGAATGTTTTGAATGTCTTCACTAAGTAATACACGTTTTCTTAACTTGGATTGATCATTTTTGTCATATGGACTAGTTGTTCGTGGAGGCGTAGAGCCTTCTTTGAAACTTGTCTTCACCGTTGGACTTGTTCTCGCAGCTATATCTGTTTAAATTTCTTGTTCTTTATTGAGGATGGTGTTTCTAGTTAACATTTACCTCGAACTCTTTTCGAATATGTGACGTTCATTATTGTGTCTCAACATTGAATCTTTTGTTGGCACATACTAGAAGTTTGCATTTGCGGCTGGATTTAGTTTGTCTGGTTATGTTTTATACTTCATTTTTGTTAATTGATTCACATTATTTAAGATGCTAATTTATCACTTGGCTAGTTGGTAGTTTGATGAAAATGAACTCTTTGAGTTTTTCACCCTTTCTTGGTTTTTTGTCATCACTTTTTTACATTTGATAGATTTAATCCATACATATTTCACAATTTGGATGATTTTCAGACACCATGATCAATAATGATGGAAAGCCGACATCTCAAGCCGAAAAATATAGGACAGTTCCCATGGCGATAATGTTACTGGTACTATGTGGATTTTCATTCTATCTTGGCGGAATCTTTTGTTCGGAAAAGGATGTTTATTTAACTCAGACGATCAATAAAGCCGTCACGTCGAAGGAAACCACTCCAGGTCATCTTCAGATCAAAGCCATAGCATTTCCTGAATGCACCGTAGATTATCAGGATTACACACCATGTACCGATCCAATGGTATTTTATACATCCATCTCATGTTTTTAAGGTTATACTCTCGCTGTGCATGTTTACTATGTTGCCTTAAGAGTAGTTGCAATGCCAGAAGGAGGGCTGGTTGGCCCGTTCTCCACCCTTCCCTGATATACATTCCTATAGACTTATATATTATTTTATGTGTTATCTATAAACAAAAATATTATTTCGCCTCAACTATGTTTTGAGTTTCAGTTTCTCCAAATCACTCTTTTGGCTCCGCTACTGCTAAGAATCTGTAATAAGATTTCTATTTACGATGCTGCTGCAGAAGTGGAATAAGTACAGTCGCAACAGGCTTTCTTTTCTTGAACGCCATTGCCCTCCATTGTTCGAAAACAAAGAATGTTTAGTACCGCCACCCAACGGTTATAAGTCTCCTATCAGATGGCCAAAGAGTAGAGATGAATGTTGGTACAGGTAATGAGGATAAAGAAAATTATTTTGAAGCAATCTGAGGGTTTTTGTGAAAACTTGCAGATTCAATGTTTTCTCGTGTCAGGAATGTTCCTTATGACTGGATTAACAGACAAAAATCAGATCAGCATTGGCTGAGGAAAGAAGGGGAAAAGTTTATATTCCCTGGCGGTGGCACTATGTTCCCACATGGTGTCGGCCAGTATATAGATTTGATGCAAGATCTGATTCCAGAAATGAAAGATGGTATAATCCGGACTGCCATTGATACTGGATGTGGGGTGAGTCTATTTACTCTTCTTCCCTGGTTTCTCAAGCTAGTTGAGTAGACTGTGCAAGTTCGTCTTCTGCAAGTTAGTTTTTTGAAATTGAAGTTTTGTGTGTGAAATTCAGTTATCTTTACGAATTTAGGTTGCAAGTTGGGGAGGTGGTTTGCTCGATCAGGGGATTCTTACCATTTCTCTCGCTCCGAGAGATAATCATGAAGCCCAAGTTCAGTTTGCTCTGGAACGTGGGATACCCGCAATTCTAGGCATCATTTCGACCCAACGGCTTCCTTTCCCTTCAAACTCCTTCGACATGGCACATTGCTCTAGATGCCTTATTCCATGGACGGAATTTGGTAGTTGTCCTTATCTCGTGACACATGCTTGTTCTCCAAGCGTTTCATGAAAAATATCTGCAAATTTCGTTGGATCGTACCATGTCATAGAATTTAGAACTCAAATTTTACCTAGATCTAAAATCATTTTTCAGGTGGAGTTTACCTTCTTGAGATGCATCGTATAATCCGCCCTGGGGGTTTCTGGGTACTCTCTGGCCCCCCAGTGAACTACGAGCGTCGCTGGAGGGGATGGAACACAACCATAGAAGAGCAGAAATCTGAATACGAAAAGTTGCAAGAACTGTTAACGTCAATATGCTTCAAATTATATAACAAAAAGGATGACATTGCCGTTTGGCAAAAACTATCCAATGATAGCTGTTACAAAAAGCTTGACGACCCGGACTACTACCCTCCGAAATGTGATGATGGTACTGAACCAGATTCGGCATGGTACACACCAATTCGACCTTGTGTCATTGCTCCTAATCCGAAGTACACGAAACTTTCATTAAACTCTCTCGACAAATGGCCTGAAAGATTGCATACTGCTCCAGAGCGCTATTCTGATGTTCGAGGTAGCAAAAGCAGTGCTTTCAAGCGAGATGATAGAAAATGGAAGACAAGGGTAAAACACTACAAGAAGTTACTCCCTGAAATTGGAACTGACAAAATAAGAAATGTCATGGATATGAATACTGTGTTCGGCGGTTTTGCTGCTGTTCTGATAGATGCTCCTTTGTGGGTCATGAATGTTGTCTCTTCATATGCTCCTAATACGCTTGCTGCGGTTTATGACAGGGGACTTGTAGGATCCTATCATGATTGGTAATATTTCTTGGACTCAAAAATGTTGCAAAACCGATTGGGGTATATATTCTCAGAACTCATATTCAAGACGTAAAGTAAATATATTATGTTTTGAGGGACTTTGAAACTATTACACATCATACTTATAGTATATATGTTAGATGCTACTTTTCTAAAAGTTCAATTTAATGGGAGAATCTGCACGTCCAACGATAGTTTTATACTTAAATGTCAAACACGTCATATTGTCTATTTAACATATGTAGTCGAACGCTGTTGATTCATTTGTCATGTTTCTTTAGGTGTGAAGCATTCTCCACATATCCTCGAACATACGATCTCCTTCATTTAGATGGTCTTTTCACTGCTGAGTCTCACAGGTAAATCGCCATCCTCGGCTATACTTGCTCGATAAAACCATGACAAGCTACTCTTTCCATCAGCTTATACTTGTAGAAACTATACTAGAATAGCAGTGATTCAACTGATGTATTACGGCAGATGTGAAATGAAGTATGTGCTATTAGAGATGGACCGAATACTACGGCCAAAAGGTTATGTGATTATTCGGGAATCGAGCTACTTCATAGATGCTGTCGCCACTATCGCGAAGGGTATGAGATGGGATTGTCATGGAGAAGAAACAGAACATGCTATCAAGACTGAGAAACTATTGATTTGCCAGAAAAAACTGTGGTACTCCTCTGAGCAGAGTTCATAGAAACTCTTGAGATATGGGAGTTGTGGCGTCGTGTAGAGATTATAGATGTACATATTTATTACACAAATTTGGCACTATCGACTTTATTTTTAATATGTTTTTACATAGTTTAAATCATATTAAACAATATTTGTGTTTTTCTTATGAATTTTTGTGCTCTATCATGTTTTCCATTTTATGTTTTACTCTTTGTGATGTCATTACAATGTCTAGCCCCTTTTAGCTCAAATGCGGCTTTAGCCTTGTGATATCAGACATGGAAGTATTAACAAAACGGCAAAAACTTGTGTGAGACGATCTCACAGATCGTATTTGTGAGACGGATCTCTTATTTGGGTCATCCATGAAAAAATATTACTTTTTATGCTAAGAGTATTACTTTTTATTGTGAATATGGGTAGGGTCGATCCGTCTCACAGATTATGATCCGTGAGACGGTCTCACATGAGACCCACTCTAACAAAACAACCTTTAAAAATTGATTACGAGTGGCTTAGTGTGTAAGTAAAGCACAAATAACTCAGAAGAGTGCACAAGGAAAATATGTTTGAATATAGTATGTTGAATTATAAATGAGATCCTACTTTTGAATATCTCTAATGTGATATACATTCGTGAGACATTCGTTTCATATTTTTTTAAAAAAAGTAATATTTTTGTTATAAAAATGTTTTTTTTATATATCTTTTCGAGTTGAATATTTGTCTCACAATATTGATCTATAAAACGGTCTCATAAGGTTTTTTTTTTTGCTTGTGTATATATATAAGTTGCTTCCATGAATCATCAGCGGAGATATAATGATAGGGCTTGGTAGATACTATCTATATGAATAATGATTGCATCCACTCAACACATGACACGCATGCTGAAGGAGGATGAATCATGACCGTTTACCCATACATCGTGGTTGAATGAATGATCATGATATATCTACTTAGTACATATATTATGTTTTAAATAGATAAAAACTCTATCATATGGGTAACATGGACAAAACCGACATAAGCCCACATAACATCTAATTAAATACAAATATTTATTTTTTCAATCCCTATCCTAGACAAGCAGATATAGATTTCCTCAATCGAAATGGTCCCTATCCACCAATAAAATGCAGTCAAAAGGGAGTCTTGGATGGACAAAAGCTTGGTCAAAACCCATTTAATTTCAACCATTAATTTCAAAATGCGATGAGAATTTATATGTTTAAGGTAGTTTCCCATTCCCATAATTTGTTTTCGAATCCTCTTCACGCTGCGTGAAGAGGACGACGACGGTGGAGACTCCTCAGATAAACTGGAGGCTGAGATTAAAAAAAAATCTTCCTAATTCATTTCCCATAATCTTCCCATTGGAAGTTCACCAAAAATGAACAATTCGTTGAATGGCTCCTTCAAGATTTCCGTGGAAGAGAGCAACGAGAATGGAAACCTGAACAGAGACGTCGAGTCGGGCCGTGGGAATGACCCCTATACGATCGAGAGGTTCACAAATGATGTGGATAACGTGAAGGAGGACATCAAGATTGTGGAGAATATCTACTACAGTCTCAAAGAATCCCAGGAAAACATCAAAACAGCGCGTGCTGCGAAAATCATGAAAGATCAGCGGAGCCGGATGAACATGGATCTCGATTACCTTCTCAAGCTAGCCAAACAAATCAACAAGAAATTCGACGCACTTGTTCGGGCCAATGCTGCTCTGAGGAAGCTGCCCGGAAGCGGGCCAACTTCCAAGGACGATATCTCTCGGGGCTCCATGATCACCGAGCTGGGTGAGAGCCTGAAGCTCATCATGCGAAACTTCCAGACGCTCAGATCCCAAATGGAAATCGAACAGAAACAAGTGATTGAGGGAAGATACTTTGCAATTACTGGAGAGAAAGCAACGGAAGATGCCATCGATCATTTGATTTTAAGCGAAGGATCGGACAATTCTCTCCTCCAAGCCATGCAAGAACAGGGGAGAGGTGTTGTACTGGACGCTGTGCTGGAGATTCAGGAAAGGCGTGATGCAATGAGAGAGATCCGGAAGAGCTTGATGAGTCTGCACCAAATATTATTGGGCATCGCTGCGCCAGTGGAGGTGCCAAGTGGCAGCGATGTTGGCGTCGGTGGCCCACCGAGCCCCGTGGAAAACATCATGCCGGCGGCTCCAGTGCCGCCTGCAGCTAAAGGACACTTGAACGATTACGAGAGAGAGACAAGAAGGCAGGCATACACCGCCATTGCCGTATCATTTGTTGTCACCATAGCTCTCACCGTGGCGCTTCTGATAACAGAGCGTAATCTGTACACCATGAAAATGAAATAACTTCCGCACATCAATATAAGCAGGAACTTCTTTGTAAAATAAAAAATTGCACTTTTCTGGTGCATCAACCTAAAAGTTATGAATATAATTACAATAATTATTACATATTTATTATTACCTTAAGGATAATTTATTCATAGAATATATTTAAATAGTAGATAACAAGATATCCAGCTTAAATCTATAATTTCGTTAACATCATATTTTCGAGTGTCATCTCTCTAGGTGGTCCGAAAACTATATAAATAAATTTATCTTCGTTGAGTGATTCGAATCATTCAAGAGCATTGAGTTCTTTATGTCTATACACTTTTGTTAGCACTACAACAACATATGCATTCAACCACACTCAAAAGACAACGGTTTTTTTTAAAAACCGTTGTCTTTTGCTTTTTAACAACGGTTTTAGTGAAAACCGTTGTTAAAAAGCAGCAAATGACAACGGTTTTTACAAAACCGTTGTCGTTGACCCTCAAAAACACGCTAAAAGACAACGGTTTTTTAAAAACCGTTGTCTTTTAGCGTGTTTTTGGGGTCAAAGACAACGGTTTATAAAACTGTTGTCTATAAGCGTGTTTTTGAGGACAAAAGACAACGGTTTTTGTGAACTGTTGTGGATTAGCGTGTTTTTTCAGAGAAACGACAACGGTTTTCGTGAACCGTTGTGGATTAGCGTTTTTTTTTTGGGAAAGGACAACGGTTTTCGTGAACCGTAGTGGATTAGCGTTTTTTTTTGGGAAACGACAACGATTTTCGTGAACCGTTGTGGATTAGCATTTTTTTTTGGGAAACGACAACGGTTTTCGTGAACCGTTGTGGATTAACGTTTTTTTTAGGGAAAAGACAACGGTTTTCGTGAACTGTTGTGGATTAGCGTGTTTTTGCGGAGAAATTACAACGGTTTTAGAGAGCCGTTGTTAAAAATAGCGACAGTTTAAACAAAAAACCGTCGCTATTAGCGACGGGTTTACTAAAACCGTCACAAAGTTTAATATAGCGACAATTATAAACCGTCGGTAATTTTAAATCGACGACGGTTTTAGAAAATTCCGTCGCCGATTTAAAATAGCGACAGGTTTTTGAAAACCGTCGTCGATTCAAAACTAGCGACGGTGTTGTAAACTGTCGTCGATTTAAACGTAGCGACGGTTTTATAATTTGTCGATAAATTAAAATTTGGTCATTATTCTGTTTTTAACTTTTTTAACAGTTGTTGAGTGTCTACGACAACGGATTTTATCCGTTGTCGTTTATCATTTTTCTTGTAGTGGATTTTTCATAAAACCAATGAATACTTGGTTAAAAATTTCCTCAAGTATTAAAAAATCATTTTCAGAACATTGAATCGATGGTACGATTTTATGTTTGTTCTTTATGAAATTCGGAATTCCATGGATATGGAGGTTACAACCAGAATATCCTTGCTTATAGAGGGTTAGTTCACAAAATTTTGGGACAAATTATTAAGAGAAGACCCTGATCAGGAAAGCTCTATGGATCCAAAATTCTTCAACATATGGAAGAAAAAATTTCTTTATATCAGAAAGATTTTAATAAACAACAAGAAAAAAGAGCAGGATTCAATGAGTCCTTTCAAGCTTCTTACTCCGAAATATTCTGATATTTATTCTAAAAAAAAGATGATTGAAGTCTACATTGAAAAACTGAAGAAAGATCTTTATATGAACATTGCATGTTCTGCCTCCAAATCAGATAAATCTATGGTATCCGAATCAAGTGAAAACCAATTTATCCATCTAATACAGATGCAAAATGCTCAAGACCCAAAGGAAGATATTCCTTCCCATATTAGTGATATTTTTGAAAATTATATAAATTCATTAAAAGAAAATATTAAAGATGATTAGGATATTCATCTTTAATAAAGTTGGTGGAATATCACTATAGACTTTTTGACTTTTGTAACCATGTTACTATTTTCTTTTATAAAGCATTGTATTATTTATATTTTTAGTTGGAATCCTAGGTTTGATGTCTGGCTCTTCCATCTATTTATAGGCTGTATTGTGTTTTTAGAAGAATACGGTCAAGTTTGCTCCCCTCTATTTCCTCTCTGTAAACAACCCTTCTTACGAATTAAATAAAAGCTTCAAGTTTTGAATACAACTTTGTAAGTTTTTTTTATTTATTTTGTTTTTATTTACTGTTTTATTTTTATATTTCAAGAGAATAGCCTGAATGACGGGCTAAACTACTCGTGTTAAATCATAACCTTACTATGACATGATCTATATTTATTTGTAGCTTGGAGAACAATTGAGATAATAATAAATTTATTTGAATTTGGGAATTTAATGTAATATAAGGGTTCTTGGTTAAAACATAAGGTAAAAAGATGAACCGGAAAATAGTAAACACAAGGTACGAGTAACCATGAATGTTGCTGGATAAGGAATCGCCATTTTGGAATCCAACTCTGTAAGTACGAAAATAGGTTTTTAATGGGCTTTCTATGTGTGGATTATATGCCAGGGATGAAATGACAGGGGAAGGTTTTGATGCATAAATGTTGATGAGTTTGAGGAGATCGAGGCCGATGATGACAAAAGATTGCAGTATATACGTATTTTTTGTTTGGAAAATGTTGATATTGTGGGACTCTACTACCACATTGCCACGTTGATGACGAACATGTATCAAGGTCAATTGCAATACTAAATTCAAATTTGTAAAATTTTTGTTTATCGTTGGCATATTTTGGAAGATGGATTTTGAACATAACATAGTCACGGATTTAACGTGGTAAATATTTTGTTTTCGATTGTTATTTTTGGTTTAATTATTATTATATATATTATAAATTAAAAGAAATTTAATACAAAAATTTTACCTAATGAAAAAAATTATTAAAGACAACAGTTTTGGATTCTCACTACAAGAAAAATGGTAAACGACATTTGTATAAATTTGACAACTATTTAGCGACGATTTTTTCTTTAACCGTCGCTAAAAGTAGCGACGGTTTTATTTAAACTGTCGCGGATTTATAATTTTGCGACGGTTTAATCTACACCGTCGCTAAATTTAGCGACAGTTAAAAAAACATGGCGCATGTTTCAAAATAGCGACGGATTTACCAAACCCGTTGCTAAAGTTGGCGACCGTTAAATAAAAACCGTCGCAACATTTAGCGACAGTTTAGATTTAACCGTCGCCGATTTATAATTTCGCGACGGTTTAACTAAAACCGTTGCCATTTTCAAAAAATTCCTTCCCCCCTAAACTTCCCCTCATTTTCTTTCACCACTCTCTATAAATACATGCAAATTTGCTTCAATTTCTTCCACTTCACTTCACAACAATGAAAATTTTTCTCACTTACACGATTTTACAACTTCACAACACTTCAATTTTTATCTCTTCACGATTTTACAACTTCACAACACTTAAAATTTTTATATCTTACACGATTTTACCACTTTACAACACCTAAAATTTTTATCTCTTACACGATTTTTTTACCACTTCAAAACGATTAAAATATTTATCTCTTACACGATTTTATCACTTCACGACTTTTAAATTTTTTATCTCTTACACGATTGTATCAATTGAAAACACAGATTTATTAAATTCTTAATGTTTTTTTTATTTTACCTAAAATATTAGCGACGGAATATTGAAACCGTCGCTAAATAGAGACAGTTTTTCACATGAATACCGTCGCTAAATGTAGCGACGGTAAAAAGTAAACCGTTGCTAAATTTAGCGACGGGATTTTGAACTGTCGCTAATTAGCGACGCAAATTGTAGTTTCGACAACACTTTTTATTTTGCGACGATTTTAAAAACCGTCGTAAATTGTAGCTACGACAACAGTTGATGTGAATCTTGACACGAATAAATAGCAAACACGATTAAAAATAAATCGCACCCTCTATTCAATTACGATATTAAGATCCGTGCCCGATCTTTTGGTTCAAGTATTGTGTGATATTCACCTCTAAACTAGCAAGAGTTTAGCAACAAATAAACTCGAGTATAAACAATCGAAAACTATACGAACCTTCGAAGAACTTTGCCTACGACAATCCGCACAAGCAACGATCGACAAACGCCACAAAGTTAAAAACTTTGATAAGTTTGATTTGATTTGACAAAGCTAAAAGCTTTGAAAAGTTGAGAGAAAATTCTCACAAGTTTGATAAACTCAAAATAATATGTGTATTGTGTGTTAAAATTCGTCCAACATAGTCTATATATCAAGAGATATCAAAAATCTAGTCTCCCAAAATAATAAAACTCTAGAAAAGGAAACAAATCCGCGCAGAAAACACTAGGCACGGACCCCGTGCAGACCTCCGTGTCTGGGTCCGTGTACATACTGTAAAACTCTTCAATCGGGATCAAGGGACACGGACCCCGTGCTCGCCTCCGTGTGCGGGTCCGTGTAGGCACTGTCTTCGCCAATAACAAAGGGCACGGACCCCGTGCCTGGGTCCGTCGTCGGGTCCGTGTAGGCTCTGTATTTGCTTATCTCCGGATGTAAAGGGCACGGACCCCGTGTGAAGGTCCGTGTCGAGGTCCGTGAAGACTCGGTTGAGGAGATTAATGCTTGAATCCTATTCCTTTGGCCCTCCAACATTCTTCCATGCATCCCGAGCCCTCCACCACTTTGCTCCTCGCACGTAAATCCATCTATTTCGCTCATACGCCCGTGCAAGGCTACCATGTTCGCATCAACAGTCAAAAACAGTTGTCTTTGAGCGGACCATTTAACAACACTGACTTTAACAACAGTTTTAAAATAGCTACGACAATGGTTAAAAACAACGGTTTAAAACCCTTGCAAAACCGTTGTCGTTGCTAGAAATTACAACGGTTTAACACCGTTGCAAAACCGTTATCGTTGATAGAAAAGACAACGGTTTAAAACTGTTATCGTTGAAGACACTTTCAACAACACCCTCAGTTACAACAGTTTTAAATGGCCTACGACAACGGATTTTATCCGTTGTGATTTGACGTTTTTGTTGTAGTGTAGAGTAGGTGTTCAACAAACCAACTTGTGATTTGATCTTTATTGACTCTTATGTTAAAAAATGATCTTTATTGTAATAATATTTTATGATTTTATCTAATTATGACATTTAATTTATCTATATACCCAAGTAAGCTGCATAGATAAAATCATTGACTATACAATAAGTACCATGTGGTCCACGAGTCTAGTGTATAATTAAATTCATTATAAAGTTTAATGTATATTCTAAATTCGTTTATAGTCGATTCAGCCGCATAAAATAATGATAAAGGTAGCTCGAGCTTGATAATAATATCTGTGATGTAAACGCCACGTTTCACTAGTAAGAGCATGTAGATGTCCATTCATGCAGATGTGTGCTAATTTGATGAGGCAATGAACAACTCTCCATTAGAAGTTTCAAGTGGTTATCAATTATCGAATGGAAAAGTCCGCAGTTATAGTTGTACACCATTAGTGTGATACCATTGTCTCATATCTTAAAAATTAAAAATTTAAAATGAGTTTATACTGAGCTACAATGAACTTCTATAACAACTTGGGTTAATAATTTTCGTAAAGCGAGAACGAATACGAAGTAGTTGCTATATGGGCCCATTGTGCAGTCATGCAGGCGCGGGCTCAGGGCGTGACGGAATGGTATCAGAGCCAGTCACCGGCATGGAACACCGGAAAATAAGTGCTATGCAGGGCAAAGTGCTACGTGCATGGGAGCCACCACTTGAACATACGAGGCAAAGTGCTACATGACGGGAGCCACCTCTTGAACATGTAGAAGCCACCTCTAGATTCTCGACGCTGGTGAATCGAGTGGTCAGGCTGCGACGAGGACGTCGCGTTTTGAAGGAGAGGTGATTGTGATACTGAAACGACCACGACCTTTTTTTATATACATATATACTAATCATAAATCATAAACTCGAAAATACTAAATAAAATATCTCACCATTTCTAACCATTATAATAATTTAACAATTTAAATCTCAAGTGCATAAATGCAAAGGTAAATCAAATCTAAGCGTCGTATGAATGGTTTAAATCATATGACACTCAAAAACATTTTTAATGTCAAAACAAAAAATTTAAAATTTTCACTTTATCTTAAGTACGAGAAAACGATACTCAAACAACTTTTTGGGAGGATACACATAAAATAGGTACTTCTCATCAATCAAGATAATAATAAACTGATGCTTTCTTGGGAAATCTCTCACTTGGAATTTGTTTGTTTATCTAGAACATGGAACCAATTTGTCTCTCATTGATTAAATTTGAGACGAAGTTTGAGATTGATGGTTTTTCTCC
Source organism: Primulina eburnea (assembly GCF_022965805.1). Classification (NCBI taxonomy): domain Eukaryota; kingdom Viridiplantae; phylum Streptophyta; class Magnoliopsida; order Lamiales; family Gesneriaceae; genus Primulina; species Primulina eburnea. The sequence goes on from NC_133114.1 coordinate 1,817,348, forward strand.
ATGTGAGTTTTTCATTGATATCGATCTTTTGTATGATTTTGTAACTTGGGCACATGCACATCTGTTGCATCAACTTCTTATATATATACATTTTTATAATCTGGATACAATAAGTAGTCTTTATTTTAGAGTATCTTGTAAAATCTTGTAACATATGTCTTCAGAGGTTTAGTCTTAGTCTCCCTCTCCTCCAAGCCATAAAAGAACTGTGGAGAGGCAATGTTCTGGTTATGGAGATTCATGAAAGGCGTGGTGCAATGAGTGAGATTCGGAAGAGCTTGACTAGTATGCACCAAATATTATCGGTCATGGCTGCACCAATATATGAAGGTGTCGAGGGATGTTCATCGGTCGGTTCGATTCGGTTTTCGGTTTTTTATTTCGATTTTTTCGGTTTTCGAAATATATAATCCGATATCTGAACTATTTTTTTCAGTTTGGTTCAGTTTTCTACCAAAACAATTCGGTTAATATGGAGTGGCTATGCTATGATTAGTTACCCTTTTGTTTGTAAGAAAAGATTTTCGGGCGGGAAAATAAAAAAAGCCTTATTTTTTATTCAAAATGCTGTTGTAACATTTAGGTAAATTTTTCATTGTGTTGTAACATTGTAAGGTAATTTATCAAAACAAAAAATTTGAAAAATCCATTTGTTTATGGATCAAATTCATATTAAAAATTATTAAAGCTTAATTAAGACCCTTTTTACTAAATAAGACTATTATGGAGTATAACAAGACATACCAACGTTCCAGCATATAATTAGTGGATTGTCGTGGCACACACAATATGTGTGGTCCGTAAAAAAAAAAATACAAAACCCGTCTTTTTTTTTTTTTGTGGTCCGTAAAAAGAAAAAAAATTGAGAAGCCATTTAATTTCAATCATCAATTTAAAATGCAGACCAGAATTTAGTTGTTTATGGTAATTACTTCCTATTCCCATAATTTGTTCTCAAATCCTCTTCACGCTGCGTGAAGAGGACGCCGGTGGTAAACTGGAGCCTGGCGGGCTGACATAAAAAAAAATAAATAAATAAAAAAAAAATCTTCCTTCACTGCCCCATAATCATCCCATCGGAAGTTCACCAAAAATGAACAATTCGTTCAATGGTTCCTTCAAGATTTACGTGGAACAGAGCAACCAACATGGAAACCTCAACAGGGACGTCGAGTCGGGCCGTGGGAACGACCCGCATACGATCGAGAGGTTCACAAATGATGTGGATAACGTGAAGGAGGACATCAAGATTGTGGAGAATATATACAACAGTCTCAAAGAATCCCATGAAAACATCAAAACAGCGCGTACTGCGAAAATCATGAAAGATCTGCGGAGCCGAATGAACATGGATCTCGATTACCTTCTCAAGCTAGCCAAACAAATCAACAAGAAATTCGACGCACTTGTTCGGGCCAATGCTGCTCTGAGGAAGCTGCCCGGAAGCGGGCCAACTTCCAAGGACGATATCTCTCGGGGCTCAATGATCACCGAGCTGGGTGAGAGCCTGAAGCTCATCATGCGAAACTTCCAGGCACTCAGGTCTCAAATGGAAATCGAACAGAAACAAGTGATCGAGGGAAGATACTTTTCAATTACTAATGAGAAAGCAACGGAAGAAGCCATCGATCATTTGATTTCAAGCCAAGGATCGGACAATTCTCTCCTCCAAGCCATGCAAGAACAGGGGAGAGGTGTTGTTCTGGACGTCTTGGTGGAGATTCATGAAAGGCGTGATGCAATGAGAGAGATCCGGAAGAGCTTGATGAGTCTGCACCAAATATTATTGGGCATCGCTGCACCAGTGGAGATACCGAGTGGCAGCGGCGGCGGCGGGGGCCCACCAAGCCCCGTGGAGAACTTCATGCCAGCTGCTCCGGCGCCTCTTGCGGTTAAAGGACATGTGAACGATTACGAGAGAGAGACAAGAAGGCAGGCATACACCGCCATTGCCGTATCATTTGCGGTCACCATAGCTCTCACCGTGGCGCTTCTGATAACAGAGCGTAATCTGTACACCATGAAAATGAAATAACTTCCGCTCATCAATATTAGCAGACATGCATTATAACTCACCATAAACAATATTTTTGTGTTTTTGCACAAAGAATTATATGTTTGAATAATACTTTGTTCAATTATAAATGAGATCCTACTTCTATATAAATCAGTAAATCTAGAAATTCTATATGAATTATAATATGATCAACAAAATGAGAAATACACAATATGATGCAATATATATAAATAAATCGATAGTTTTATGAAAGTTTACCATAAATTTTAGACTCGATGACAAAAAGATCATAAATGAAGAAATCGGTAGAAAAATCTCACGGTATAAATCATATGGTAGAGAAGCATCACATGGATAACTTACTTTTCATCTCGTTTTCTATTCAAAAGCTAATATAATTTCTTATAAATATAGTTTCAGTGATTTTACATTGTTTAGGATCATGATTAGAATCAAGCTAGATGAAGAAATTTTTTGGAATTTTTCAACATGAATCTTGATTTTTCAGGCAAAATAGGTTGATGATTTTGTTATATTGCCTATACATGTTGGTTTTTGGGTGAAAGAAGATTGGTGTGTAAAAATTTGGAGATTTTTGGACAAAATTTATTATTTTTTTCTCTGTTTTTCCTTTATTTTGTCTTTATTTCTTAATCTAATTCTCTCTCAATTTAGCATCACATTCCACACGAAATTTTCTGTTGAAATTGCCCCTAAGTGATTTATTTATAGTAGAAAAGTAATTAGACGAGTCACAAGAGTCTTGACACTTGTTCAAATCTTATCTTAACATGTGGTAAGCTCAAATTTTACATAATAAAATATGTACGAGTATCTTGGCACTTGTTAAACTCTTATTTTAAGAAGTGTCAAGCTCAAAATCTCATAAAATAATATTTTTTATTATTTATTTATTGTATTTATAGTTTGATTTTATTAATTTATAAACATATTTTATGTGTTTGTAGTGATAAATATAAATATGAATTTTACTTGTAGGATAATAAAATTAATTTTATACAATTAAATTATTATTTTTTAGAAGCATTTTTATTTATTTCATTCCATCACTTTAGACATTAACTAAACTAATGTGTAAGATAAATTATTTATATTTGTCGAATCTTTTGCTATAATAAATAGTTTTATTTTATTTTTATCATCATCATCCTTATTGTTGTTAAAATTCATGAGTTAAATTTTGACTAAACAACTCAAATTTTGGCGTGTTACAATCTCACACCTTAAAGGAGATTAATTGTCGTGGAAGAATCTGGAATCTTCCAGTTTATTTTCTTCCTCATTTTTTTGAGTATCGATTTCCTTCGATGTCGCTTCTCTTAGCATAACATCTAGTTAATCATGTGGATAATCAATTTATTTATTGTATATTCTAATGATAGAATTTTAATAATTTGTGTCAATATTTTTTGGTTCATAATAGCAAGGAAAGTAATTAACAAGATATTTATTTATTAGGTAAAATAATTTCTAATGATTTTTATCCAAGACTTCTCTCCCGACTATTGGTTCCAACGAGGTTGGGGATCCCAAAGTTTCTTTCCCCCTTTTCTCTCTTGAGAAGTTTGATCTATGTCTCTGCATGTAATGCTTGATTGATAGCGGAACTATAATCCACGGCTTCGGTAGATAAGGTTTCCCAACGAATATCGAGGTTGAGGTCTTGGAAAAATTTTCTGTGTTTCTAGCCTCATCTTCCATGTATTTGAGAAGCACACTGAATCAGATGGTGGAATTCTGATTCGTGTTGTGTCACATTTAAAGAACCTTGAACTAGTTCCAAGGATTCTTGTTCTCGTGTGTTGATTATTATCTAGATGATGTATTTTCCCTCAAAATCCAGTTGAAATTTAGTACATATGTTGGGAGTGAAAGGAAATATATTTACTGAACTTTATTGATATAATCTCTTAGATTTAAAATAATTTTTCTAATATAATCTTTCTTTGTTGATTTGATTGTGTATGATATTTAATATGATCCTTGTGGAGATAAAGAAGAGATCCTTAAATAAGAGAGGCATGACATGTGTGCGGTATCGATCACTCCAAAATATACATACTTACACGCACTTGTGCACGTGGTGGAAATTCAGAGAAATAATCCTTCAAGAGACGTGCTGTCATGTGAAGAGGGCAGATACTGCGTGTTGCCTTGAATATGGGAAACATCTATAGACAACATCCGTGGAGAAGTTGGCTAAAGATCGTTTTTGTGGCTTCTCTTTTGGCAACATGTTTTTGCTTTCTTGTTAATGTTTTAATACTCTTGGTTATTTTAGAAAGCTTTTATTTTCTCAACGTGTTGAGAAAATTGATTTTTTTTAAAATCACTAGTGATTGATTTTTTTGTAAACATTTTGGTTTTCTAGTGATTAATTTTTGTCATGAGGCCCCGCACAAGTATTTATACTTGTGCAAATTTAATCTTGTCCATCTATTTATTTTAAGTGAATTTATGTTACGAACTTTAATATTCCGCTGCATGTTGTCTCAAATGTTGTAACATTTGAGGCAATACTTAATTCTGATAACACAATTAATTCACAATTTATACTGCTGATTATATATTTACACATATCTGTTGAACAACGTTCCTAACAGGGAGTGTTGATTTTCTTCCACTGATGATGAACGACTCTTCACCAATTATGTGTTGTCCCCTCGATTTGACATATTGCAAACTTCACCTTATCTTCCTCTGATCAGTAATTCGGGACAAAAAAAACTTTTCAATTTTTATTAGTCGTTCTTCAGCTTGTTTTGCGTCAGGGGAGCCGTAAAACTTGGTTGGGTGGAACCTAAGAAATCTTTCAAGAGTTCGATCACTTGTTTTATTCAAATCTTTGAAGATCTCAATTATCTTCGCCGAAGTTCCTCGCTAGTGGTTGCTGACAGAACTTGATGAACTGCTGAAATACTTCAAACATATATCTTGGATTTTGCTTATGTCGTGGAATATGTTATTCCTCTGCTTAGTTTTTGCTTGCGTCCGAGTAAAGGTCTTCGTCACGGTTGAAAGGGTTAATTCATCTTGCGATCACTGATGATTCATCTTGGTGCTTAGATTGTGAACTATTTATTGACGACGTCATTCAAGAAAATAAAAATTTAGATTGTTTTTCTAATTCTAAAACTGTAGTTTTAATGGGATATAAATCGACTATAAATTTAGAAAGCTTTCATACGGTACTACCAACACTCTATGATATTCATTATTCACTATAAATCAAAACTTGATGATCAAATAATCCTCATTTGGGTCAAACTAATGTTGACATTTTATCTTTTTTTATTATTCATCATCTGAAGAGTTGGACATAATTGTAAACACTATTAGCTTTTACTATAATCAATATCCATAAAAATCCCAAAAAATATAAAATATTATGGATTTTATTCCACTCAAAATGTGAGAACATGAAATTCCAGTAGTAGCAGCAGATAACATAATATCAGCAGCAACTCATATTTCAGAAGATGGATATCAGCAACAACTCATATTTCAGAAGATGACATTTTCCAGCAGACTAGAATCCAGCAGATTAGAATCCAGCAGACAGAATCCAGCAGCAGAAGAGCGAATTCCAGCAGACAGTTACTGATTCAGCTTAAACTTGTAACTGAAGCATTTAACACGGAATAAAGATTGTTAATGTCAGATTATGGCCTTAATTGGGAGGCCAACAGTCAGAATTTCACCTATAAATAGCACCCTCAAACAGCTGAATTGGTTTACCAAAATCTTGAGTTATCACTTGAAATTAGAGCTAAGAGGGTGCATTTTCGAAGCTGTAAGATCCAGTAGCAAGGCAAGCAGATTTCCAGACCTCAACCGAAATTCTTTAAGCGAATTACTGTAAGTGGGCTTATGTATAAATATCTTGAAACCCGTTTGATGATTTCTGTTTTGAAGCAAAGTATATTCTCGATTTCTGATTTTGAAGCACTGAAACTTAGTGAACTAATGGTAGGAATATATATTCTGAACATTACTGAATTCTGATTACTGATTACTGGCCTCACCCCTTAGAGGAGAGAACATATAGGGGACTGATATCAGTTTAGCCATGAAATTCACGAACGTGCTCAGTGCTTATTTGTTAAACTTCTGATTACTGATTACTGAATACTGATTACTGACTACTGATTTCTGAATACTGATTCCTGTTCTGAAAGTAAAAGTTTCTGTATATTCTTGAAATAATGTTCTGTATTAAAATGATTTTCGAAAACTGGGAGTTATTCCCGCCCCTGCTTACTGAGTGACAATCATATCACCCACCCACCAAACTCATCTCAGATAAGAACGAGGAAGAGTTGATAGAAGAAGAGGAGCAACGTCAGTTTTGGGGCTGGTGATGAAGATCGTTGTTCTTAGTTCTGATTTATGTTTTATATTCCGCTGCATCTGTTCAGACATTGTAATTTTATGGTTTTACATTTCCGCTGTAAAACATTTATCCTTGAGTTGTAACAGAAAACGATTATTATGAATAAAAGACTGGTTTCTGAAATTCTGTACTTCTGAGACTTGTTGTTTTCGAATGAATATTTGAGAGCAACGTCGGTGTCAACCAACCCCTGTCCCGGGGCGTGACATTGAAGTGGTATCAGAGCGAAACCGGGTTTCATAATCTGGGGAGGAGGAACTAGAGATAATAAGTTCTTATAAACTGTAATAGACTGCTGAAAATAAATTTCTGGAATAGACTACTGAAAATAAGCTACTGTAATGGACCACTGAAATGATAGACTGAATACGTACAGTAGGGAAACAAATTAGTAGACCAGTAGATCTTAAACCAGAACCAGTAGACGGAAACCAGTAGGTCTGAATGCAGAAGACTGGGTCAGTAGACTCGTAAAGCAGCAGACTGGTTCTAATAGTGCTGGAAAGCAGCAGACAATATTGGAAAAGCAGCAGACTGATAGCAGTAGCATCAGAATGCAGTAGACCTTGCAAATGGCATGGAAGTTGAGGTGTTTTTCGCGCAAACTTCAAACAGCCATAACTTTTGATCCAGGAGGAATTTTTACTATTAAGAGTAGGCGTTGGAAAGCTCTCGACGAGGAGAACCTAGCACCACCGAGGAATTTTTACTTTTGATTCATCGTTCTAGCACCACCGACGAACCCCAAAATCCATCGTTTAGATAGTGATATCATCATTTCCGTAAAATTTTCCAAAATTTTGAAACTTTGAGGAATTTTCATTTCTAATTGGCTTAGTATTTTTGCACAAAACTTGGCACCATACATGTTCTTGATGTCAAGGATTTTTAGTAAAATTTTCACGTAATTATGAGATCGAAAATTTTTGAGATATTTCTGCTGTTAATTGTATAGACAGTACTGATTCTGTTCATTCCAGTATTTGTCTATAACTCCACCTATATTCTTTAGATCATTCCCGAACCTTTACCATTATGTTTTTGGATGTAGGATATGGCTGACCAAAGTAGCTACATTAAGAGCTTAGAGAGGAAGCTAGAAAAACTAAAAGGGAATAACTACTACCTAAAGTTGGACAAAGATGAGTTAGAGCGTCAAGCAGAACATTTGAGGTGTGACGTTCAACGTTATGCTCATTATCTGCATGAGGCAGAAAAGAGGAGTAGGAAGGCTCAAGAAGAGTTTGAAACCTCCCAAGAGACTGGTAGAATTCATCGAGTTACGTGATACACTACTTGAGAAGATCCAAATACTCAAGGATCAGAATCACCAACTCGTGCACCAGCATAATCAGTATAGTGAACAGACCGATGCATATATTCATGAGTTGCAGAGTACTGTTGAAGTTCTTAACGACCAGAATGCAGTTCTGCATGGGCATATTGAACATCTAGAAGCAGTAATAGCCAACCATGAAGATGAACCTGAGGAGGATCCCGAAGAAGAAGAAGTGGAAGAGGACCATATGGATTTAGATTTGGGAGAAGTGATAGATTAGAACACCAGTAGTAGTAGTTTGTAATAACACTTGTCCCATTTGCATTTCTGTTTTCGTTTCGAAGTTCAGTTGTAATTGCACTTTCTTGGGAAATCATTAAAAGTTATTTTATCCATTCGTTTCATATTTAAATTTCAAGCAATTACTCAATCATTTTGTTTCTTTTCTTGAGTCCATATTCTGCCATCAACCTTAGAACTTTCGTATTTGTAGGAAATGGACGGAAGACCAGTAAGGAACAACCGCAATCCTCGTTACAACAATCGTAACAACAACCGTAATGAAGAAGAGGCACAACAACCCCAACAGCAACCACCAGCAGTTGGCCTCAGTCAAGTGGATTTGATGGCGATAGCCACGATTGTGGCAACCACGCTACAAGGGTTGGTGAACCCTAATTCTAATCAGCCACCACCACCACCACCTCCAGCTCAAAATGGGACTAAGCAGCACTATGAGGCTCTCCGAAGAGCAAGAGTCCCTAACTTCGATGGAAGCACCGATCCCGAGGTCGGACAGAATTGGATGAAAGAAGTGGAAAATCATCTTCGACTACTTGAGGTTCCCCAAAGGATCAGAGTAGAGGTGATTACACCTTTTCTTGTCGATAAAGCTGCCAAATGGTGGGAAGGAGTCTCACCATCTATGATAGAGGCGGGACCTATCACTTGGCAAAGGTTCCGAGACGCATTCCTGAGGCAGTACTTTCCGACAGCAGTACGGGTGCAAAAGCTGTCAGAATTTGAAAGCTTGGTTCAAGAACCAAACATGACTGTGGTGGAGTATTCATCTAAGTTCCACTCATTGGGAACCTACTCCCCAACCATCATGGGAGACGAGGCCTTGAAGATGCATCGCTTCAAGAAGGGATTGAACAGCCGTATTCAATCTGTCCTTGCCGTTATCGAGCCCAATAGTTTTGATGAATTGATGGGAGCCGCCATCAGGGCTGAGAATGACATCAAGAGGCGTGAAGGCGAGAACAAACTCAAACGTCCTCAGCCAAGCCAGTACCAATCGGGCCAGCAATTCAAAAGACCTAGGTATTCAAGCAACCAATTCACCAGTGATCCAGCCAAAGGAACCACTTCTTCCCCATCAAGCAAAGAGGGAGTCAAATGCCAAAATTGTGGATTCACTCACACTGGTGAATGCCGCAAGAATTCTGGAGCTTGTTTTCGTTGTGGAAAGATGAGACACCGCATTGCTCAATGCCCTTTTCTGGATCCAAGGAATGGACCAGCAGGAGTAACAACTCCAAATAAGCCTAAGGAGAACAAGCCAAATGCTCGAGTCTATGCTATAACTCAAGAAGAGGCTGACAACTCCAATGATGTCGTAGCCAGTACCATTCTAATCAATAATATACCTGCTTATGTGTTATTTGATTGTGGTGCTACGCATTCATTCATGTCTAAGAGATTTACCAAGAAATTAGGAGCGAAACCTGATAACTTAGAAGAACCATATAGAGTAGCCACTCCTGCAAATCGAATTTTAGAAACACGCACTCTATATCGGGATATTAGTGTTCTCATAGAATATCAGAATTTCAAGGCAAACCTTATTCAACTAAACATGGTGGAATTCGACGTAATTCTTGGAATGAATTGGTTAGCCAAGAATCATGCTTTAGTGGACTGTCACGGAAAGACGGTAACCATCCAAGCTCCACACCAAGGGAAACTTTTATTTCATGGCAAGACCAAAGAACGAAAGACTCTCCTTTCTGCTTCTCAAACTTGGACAGCCATGAAAAGTGGAGAAAAAGTTTACCTAGCCATGTTAAGCGAGGTAAAACAAGAAATTGCACCTACACTAGAAGAAATTCCGGTAGTCCAAGAATTCTCGGATGTTTTTCCTGAAGAACTCCCGGGCGAACTTCCTGATCGCGAAGTGGAATTTGAGATTAACTTAGTGCCCAATGCTACACCAATCTCAAAAGCACCATACCGAATGGCCCCAGCAGAGTTGAAAGAACTCAAAGAGCAACTTCAAGAGTTGTTGGACAATAAGCAAATCCGACCAAGCGCATCTCCGTGGGGAGCTCCTGTCCTATTTGTAAAGAAAAATGACGGAAGTATGAGGATGTGTATCGATTACAGAGAGCTGAACAAGATCACAATCAAAAACAAGTATCCGCTTCCAAGGATTGATGACTTGTTTGACCAACTTAAAGCAGCTTCAGTCTTTTCCAAGCTCGACTTGAGGTCAGGCTACCACCAATTGAAGGTCAAATAGGATGATATTCCAAAGACAGCCTTCAGAACAAGGTACGGACACTATGAGTTCACAGTTATGCCGTTCGGATTAACAAACGCTCCGGCAGTATTCATGGATATGATGAATAGAGTATTTAAACCATTTCTTGACAAGTTTGTGGTGGTATTCATCGACGACATTCTAGTATATTCGTCAAGCGAAGAAGACCACAAAGAACATCTTCGTCTCACCCTCCAGAAACTGAGAGAAAAGGAACTATACGCCAAGTTCAAGAAATGCGAATTCTGGCTAGAGAGCGTCGCATTCTTGGGACACATAATATCAGCAGCATGAGTATCTGTGGACCCTAAGAAAGCAGAGGCAATCTCGGATTGGCCTAGACCAAAGAGTGTGACAGAAATACGAAGTTTCTTGGGATTAGCAGGCTATTATCGAAAATTTGTTGAAGGATTCTCTTCAATAGCCGTACCACTCACCAAGCTCACACAGAAGAACTCTAAGTTTCAATGGAGTGAAAAATATGAGCAAAGCTTCGAGACTTTGAAGAAGAAGCTTACATCCACACCAGTGCTAGTATTATCTATGGAAGGTAAGGACTACACCGTCTACAGCGATGCATCCAAAGAAGGGTTGGGATGTGTACTCATGCAGGAGGGAAGGGTGATTGCATACGCATCAAGACAGTTGAAGCCGTATGAACAAAATTACCCAACGCATGACCTCGAACTAGCTGCAGTGATTTTCGCAGTAAAGATTTGGAGACATTATCTTTATGGAGCCAAGTGTGAGATTTTCACCGATCACCAAAGTCTCAAATATTTGTTCACACAAAAGGAACTAAATATGAGACAAAGACGATGGATCGAACTCATGAAGGATTACGACTTGACAATAAGCTACCATCCAGGCAAAGCCAACAAGGTAGCAGATGTTTTAAGTCGAAAGAATATGAGTAAGGTAATCCTGACATCACTTTCAGCACATCCATGTCTTCGAGAGACAATCAAGATAAGCCAAGATAGAGATTCCGATTTGGTGAAACTGAAAGAGCAAGCCAAAGAAGGGAAATCACAAGATTTCGAGATAGACAACAAAGGAATCTTGTGGATGAAAGGACGATTGTGTGTACCAGACGTTGATAACCTTCGACAAGAAGTAATGTCTGAAGCACATAAGTCAAAATTTTCAGTTCATCCTGGCAGTACCAAAATGTACAGAGACTTGAAGAAAAATTTCTGGTGGAGTGGAATGAAGAGGGACGTGGCAACGTTCGTTTCTAAATGTCACGTGTGCCAACAAGTCAAAGCAGAGCACCAGAGACCTGGTGGACTTTTTCAACCATTAGAAATCTCGGAATGGAAATGAGAACATATTTTCATGGATTTTGAAGTTGGGTTACCCAAGTCGAGACAAAGCCATGATGGAATATGGGTAATCGTAGATAGACTCACAAAATCTGCGCATTTCTTACCCGTACGTATGAACTGTAATCTGGACAAGCTAGCCACCTTGTACATGAATGAGATCGTGCTATTACATGGAGTACCACTAGCATACTATCAGACAGAGATCCTAGATTTACATCTCGATTTTGGAAGAGTTTTCAACAAGCTATGGGAACCAAGGTTACTCTTAGTACGGCTTATCACCCTCAAACCGACGGCCAAACTGAGAGGACCATTCAAACCCTAGAAGATATGCTGAGATCATGTGCTCTAGACTTCAGTGGTAATTGGAGCGAACATCTGCCCTTAATCGAGTTCGCGTACAATAATAGTTACCACAACAGCATTGGAATGACACCATACGAAGCTCTGTATGGACGAAAGTGTCGATCACCACTATATTGGAACGAAGTAGGGAAAAAATCCATTGTTGGACCCGAAATGATCCAATAAACAGTGGATAAAGTTTCCGTGATCAAGGAGAGATTAAAAGCTGCACAAGATCGACAGAAAAGCTAGGCTGACCTTAAAAGAAGACCCGTGGAATTCGAAGTTGGAGAGAAGGCGTATGTGAAAGTGTCACCCATGAAAGGTGTTATCTGATTCAATAAGGCTGGGAAACTGAATCCCAGATACGTTGGACCATTTGAAATCCTCGAGAAAGTGGGAACACTAGCTTACAGATTAGCACTTCCACCCGACATGTCAAGAATTCACAATGTATTCCACGTCTCGCAGCTGAGGAGATATATTCCTGATCCAAGTCATATTCTGGAAGCTGGACCACTTCTGGTTGAGACCAATCTAAATGAAGAGCTGAAATATGAAGAGATTCCGATTCGAATTGTGGATAACAAAGACCAAGTACTGAGGAGACGAACTATTCCATATGTAAAAGTACAATGGTCCAACCACACCGAAAGACAAGCTACTTGGGAGTTAGAAGAAAAGATGCGAGATCAATACCCTTATCTCTTTGAGGAGCATGTTCAACCAAGTTTCGAGGACGAAACTTCTCATAAGGAGGGAGGGATGTGAGAACCTGAAATTCCAGCAGTAGCAGCAGATAGCATAATATCAGCAGCAACTCATATTTCAGAAGATGGATATCAGCAGCAACTCATATTTCAAAAGATGGGATTTTCCAGTAGATTAGAATCCAGCAGACAGAATCCAGCAGCAGAAGAGCGAATTCCAGCAGACAGTTACTGATTCAGCTTAAACTTGTAACTGAAGCATTTAACACGAAATAAAGATTGTTAATGTCAGATTATGGCCTTAATTGGGAGGCCAACAGTCAGAATTTCACCTATAAATAGCACCCTCAAACAGCTGAATTGGTTTACCAAAATCTTGAGTTATCACTTGAAATTAGAGCTGAGAGGGCGCATTTTCGAAGCTGTAAGATCCAGTAGCAAGGCAAGCAGATTTCCAGACCTCAACCGAAATTCTTTAAGCGAATTACTGTAAGTGGGCTTATGTATAAATATCTTGAAACCCGTTTGATGATTTCTGTTTTGAAGCAAAGTATATTCTCGATTTCTGATTTTGAAACACTGAAACTTAGTGAACTAATGGTAGGAATATATATTCTGAACATTACTGAATTCTGATTATTGATTACTGGCATCACCCCTTAGAGGAGAGAACATATAGGGGACTGATATCAGTTTAGCCATGAAATTCACGAACGTGCTCAGTGCTTACTTGTTAAACTTTTGATTACTGATTACTGAATACTGATTACTGACTACTGACTTCTGAATACTGATTCATGTTCTGAAAGTAAAAGTTTCTGTATATTCTTGAAATACTGTTCTGTATTAAAATGATTTTCGAAAACTGGGAGTTGTTCCCGCCCCTGCTTACTGAGTGACAATCATATCACTCACCCACCAAACTCATCTCAGATAAGAACGAGGAAGAGTTGATAAAAGAAGAGGAGCAACGTCAGTTTTGGGGCTGGTGATGAAGATCGTTGTTCTTAGTTCTGATTTATGTTTTATATTCCGCTGCATCTGTTCAAACTTTATAATTTTATGGTTTTACATTTCCGCTGTAAAACATTTATCCTTGAGTTGTAACAGACAACGATTATTATGAATAAAAGACTGGTTTCTGAAATTCTGTACTTCTGAGGCTTGTTGTTTTCGAATGAATATTGAGAGCAACGCCGGTAGTCAACCAACCCCCGTCCCGGGGCGTGACACAAAATTATTGGATGATAAATCTGAGGGGATCCAATACCACCTATGGGCTCCTGAATCATAATATCATCGTTATCACTTTAACTTACAGTAGCGGAAGTGTGTAAGATTCTGAACTTTACAATAGATAACAAAAATATTAATTCAACTAAAAATTCAAGGTCTTGCAAAGCCAACATTTCTATTCTCAATTTTCATCCTATTCGGAGCTTTGAAATCCTCGATCTGGAATTTACAATAAATAAAAAGAAAATAGTGGTCAAGTCTTTGGAGACTTAACGATGAAATAAATTGTGCTTATATATACTTAACGAATCAAACGACAATATGTTAGTGTGGTATTTCAATATTATGAGATGACATTATAACGTATCGTAACAAAATATCTTGTCAGGTGAAATATAGTTACTATTCATAACTCTGAAGTGAATATAATGAGCTAAAGAGGTGGCTCCCACCATCATTCTATGTACAACTTCTCCCTACGTACTCAAGCAAGATCCGTACAATCGATCATTTACAATCCAAATTAAACTCACATTTCAGGAGTGAAGTCACGTTGTTCACATGAGTCATATACCAGGTTTTAAACATGTCGTTCATTGGACTCATATTTTTGAAGTTGAAGTGGCGTTCCAGTGAACTAGCAATCCGATATATAGATCGTTGTATGTGCTCCAGTCATTCAATCATTCAATAATTAATATCGATCGATAACAAGTACTCATGAATCAATAAATCCACAAATTCAATATGAAGTACAATATGACCAATAAAATGAGAAATACATATATGATGCAATATATATGGATAAATCAATAGTTTTATGAATTTTTATTGTAAATTTCAGGCTGAATCCCAAAATGGTCATAATTGAAGAAATCGGAAGAAAAACCTCAAGGTATAAACCATACAGAAGAAGTCCTCGCGGTAGATAAACCTCAAGATAAAGAAACATCACCTCAATAACTTACTTTTGGTATTAGTTTCAGTCCCAAGCTAAGATAATTTTTTGTAAATATATTTAAATGATTTCATTGTTTAGGATCAGGAGTAAATGTTGAAATATTTTGAAATTCATTTTCGTACAAAATTTGTACCATATAGTTTTGGTTATAACTTGATATATTCATATTAAATCAAAGATACGTCCAAAAATTACGCAAGTTCACCATATGGCCGAAATCATGTCAGAATTGATCGGAAACAAAAAATTCTCGCTTCTGACCGGATCATTGCACGCGCCAGTGCGGCGGCTCCTGTGGTTGCTTCAGTGGCCACGCGGGTTGCAATTTTCGAGGCCAATGTATTTTTGGACGATCTACAACTTTTATTTTAACACTTTTCGAAATCTGGAACTGATTAATAACATATTTTGAAAACCTAGAATGACTGTTAAACTCCTTTCGCACTATCAAAACAAGTACTTCCGACGATAGTGAGGATGATCGGCTGACATATGTGTGAACAATAAAATATTTTGAAACACTTTATTTTAAATCGAAGTAAGAATCGTTTCATTAGAAGAAGTAAATCAAGATAGAAGTAGCTATCTTAGAACGAATTTTCTAGAATTTTTCAAGAATTGTTCTTCACAAATATTGATTTTCTGTGCAAAATAAGTTGATTTTGTTAGACTGCCTATGTACGTTGATTCCCCCAGTGAAACAGAAATTTTTTGTATAAATTTAGAGATTTCCGGACAAGGTTTGATATATTTTCTCTATTTTTCCATTAGTTTCTTCATATTTCTCCCTCTAGTTCTATCTCAATTTATAAACCTATTTCACAACAAATTTTCTTTTGGAATTGCTCCTAAGTGGCTCAATCTATAATAGGAAACTAATGAGATAAGTCACAAGAGTCTTCACACTTGCTCAAGCCTTATCTTATCATGTGTCAAGTTAGTGTCTTGTTACTTGTTCAAGTTTTATTTTAACTAGTGTCAAGCTCAAAATCTAAAAAAAAAAATCATATATATTTTTAATTTTTATTATCTATTTATTATATTTATATTATGTTTTTGATTAATTTAGAAACATATGTTATGTGTTTGTACTATTCAATATAAATTGATTAAATTTTACTTATAAGTAATTAAGTGTAGAAAAAACTATTTATGCATATCAAATTTTTTGTCTATCACTTCTATAGTTAGATAATATTAAGATTACTACACCATTAGAAGCCTTAATGCGAGAATATAAAATTCATTTTGATAAAATCTTCCATTGTTTCTTCGGTAGATGCTATAAACTCACTGGCAAAGGTATTGAGATTGTATCCTATCCCTGTTAGTTTCCCACCACAGTTTCGCGTGCACCTCACCAAATCTTTCTCGACTGCATCAAATAATCGAATTCATCGACGAAGGAAACAGCCAAGATTGTAGCAAGTTTTACGAATCTAGAACTTGTTTACCTGAATCTCACACGACGTAGCTCTCTAGTGCCATCAACTAGTTGTCTGATGGTAATGTAAACACCAGGCTCATCTTCTTCTATCCATTCCGAATCCATGTCACTTGCATTGCTTATGGAAACCGAAGCTTCGTCTTTGGAGGAAGTCGTTGTTCTTGATGCTTCCATTGACGAGAAGTCGCCCTTTGGCCTGCCCGTGGAGTAGCCACTTGATATTGTATTATGATGTTGGAGATTGTCTCCAAAATGTTTGTACCTTGGAGTGCACTCCCTGTTAAAGGCGGGCGTCATCCGAGGGCTTTCCCTTATAGAACCGAGCCTTGAGTAGGTCGAGTCTCTCTGGAGCCACATGAGTAAAGGATTTGAATCAAGATTAAATTATAGGAATAGCATTCGGACATCAAGACCAAAATTCGATTGTAGTTAATGTAGTCATGCAAAAGGTTCACCCTCAATCCCACGAATTCGAAGGTTGCAAGAATTTTCAGAGTATAATCAAAACGATAGGCAACAATAAAAATTTACCCCATCCTCGGATCTCCCTGGTGTATTTAGAGCTTGTTGATTGAATCTCTGAACATTGTAGAGCTCCATTATTTTTTCGTAATTTTCACCCCACCATCTCTGAGCCTGCCACTTGTCGAACATCTCCCGGCTTCAGACACATTAAAATGGCATGTCACGTCCAGATACATATTACATTCACATATGATAATTACAAAAGTTTGAAGTGAAACATGATGTCTATCCTCATGGTTCCCATGAATCAAGAAAGCTGCAACGGGATGGAGTTCATGCATATATAGTGGTAAAAAATGTCCTTGTATAAGAAATAGAGGAAGTGTGAATCACTATAATATTTCATTAATTCCAAGTCACTACCCGACTTCAAGAACATGTTATAAAGAGGCTAGCTAGGTAAATATTTTGCAGTAGATTTGTGGCTAAAGCTTGAGGCGATTACCGTGCTAAACTCGATAATATAACGTAACGTGTGATTTATTAGGAATGGATGAATTTGCAAACGGTACCTGAAGCGGATGCGTTTAAGATCGTTTCCACCTCTTGGAAGTGACATAAAAGTGATCTGAACACCAGGCTCCACTTGTGCCGTCCATTCTTTAGGTCCATTTTCCTCATCTAGCACCCCTTCCTTTGACCGTGCTGAGATGGATTCGAATCGGGCCTGAGTTCGAATACCACCAAATGAAGAATTTGAGCTCCCTGCAGGCATATATGGATATGAAACCCCCTCTGAGATAGTATCAAAATCAGGATACGGTTTTTGCCCTTTTTTGTAATAAATTTCTTCCTGTCCAGGCTTGCATTTGTAAGATCCCGAGACCTTCATGGCCATATCCTTTATCTGTTAATAAAATCAACGAAAAAGGTCATTTCAAGAAAGGAAAAACCAACGAGAATATGGATCGAGCATCTGTCGAAAATCATGTTTCAATTATGTGATGATAATTATGTAACTTCCATGCTTTCATTTTTATTTTTTGAAAACACTCCTCGTCAGTGAAATATACGGTTCTTTTTACCACAGTCCCTAGGCAAATTGCCGCAAAAGAGATTTTCACTGGGGTTAAAATGAAGTCCTACCGGCACCTAGCCTTAACATCTCCTATTCACAAAAAAAACCTACAGCCATGTATTATTAGCAAATTCCACTTAAAAATTGAAAGAAGGTCCCCTAAAAGCTGCCATCGGCGGCTCTTTACTGCCTTTTGCAGTGCAAAATTAAAGCAACTGACATGCATGGCATATGGATTAATTAACTACATATCATACTGAATCACTAACTTTTCAAGTGATCGGTAGCCATTAATTCATAACTCACCAGCGCCAGTTTTGAGAGTTGGAACACAGTGATGGACAGGAATTCAATGGCTGGTGGGTCATGCATGGAAAAAGATGAGTCTTTTCGACCATGGAGTCTTGTCTTTTTCTTTGCTCAACAAAAATCCCACAACATTTTTATTTTTTTATCAAAAAAAGAAAAACCCTCACATTTGATCATAAAACTGTTGATTCAAACTAATGTGTCAAACTTTTCAGCCAACGATGTAATAGCTCCAACCACCATTAACGATGATCATTCCCTCAAAAACCACCTGGTTTTCATATAAAATTGGTTTTTCGTGGGAACTGATGTGACCTAGTTTGGCAATCCCGATGTAATAAAGTTACGAAACTTATTGTCCTATGAAAAGAACGGAAATTGCAATAAAATATGTAGAGCTAAGTGGGATTTGATATGATTTAGAAAAATAAATAAATTGTTTCGCAACTTTCTATGTTGTGGACCATGTAATAATAACGACGCATATCCACGTGCTTACTTCTTCGGTGATTATTAAACTCTATGCACCCGAAAAGACACCAAAAAGCATTTCACACCATCTTAATTAAATTATATAAGAATTGATTGAGAAAGGAAAATTATGTTTTTTATTTTATTTATTTATCTCTTTGGAGTTTTAATTTTTTATATTATTAAATTCTAACTTTATTTTTTTTTTTAAATTTTAAGTTTTTTCGACATAGTAGCAATACGACGTTATATAACGTAAACATAACGCTGAATATAGTGTAAATGCATGCCAACGCCTGCACATGTCGAGCCAGAAATTTTGAAAGGAAACATTACGTAGAATATGATGTAAAAATTGGTGTATTGAAAGGAATGATTCATTTATTTACCCTTCGGTCGATTCTTAATTGTATGACCCGTGTAAAACATTGTCAGCTTAGATATGAGATGTTAGCATGGTCGAGCTCGAGTCACATGGCAATTTAGTAGTAACTACTACAAGTATGAGTGCAACTAAACTTAGTCGAGCTCGAGTATTTAAATTTTTTTCCTAAATTTTTTTTAGTCGAACTCGAGTAGTATGATACTCGAGCTCGACTTGACTCGAGTATTAATTTTAAGCTCGATCTCAAGTCGATAATATATCGAGTTACTCGAACTAAAAAAACTCGATTTTGAGCTACTCAAACAGACATATCATATATTTGAGCTCGAACCAAACTGATTACGAGCTCAACCTACTCGAACTCGAGTTTTTACCGAGTTTGAATTTTGAGCTACTCATGAGTAACTCGACCTGTTTACATCTATAATAGAATGGCGAAGTCAATCATTTTGGGACCAAGAATTTGACACATGATCCAAGGTGTTGCGTGATAACGTCGCCCTTTATTCTTTTTCTGTGCTGGCCCCAAATTGAGCTCTAGTTATTAATTCTTGCTTTCGATTTTTAAAAGTTACACACACACACTCACAGAGATATATTAATTGCTTTCTAGAAAAATTAGTAATTAGTTTTCCCACTTCAGACTCACTGCAAGAAATCGATCTAATTTTCAATATATATTCCTATTTTCTGATCCTTCGTCGTTAGGTAAGGCAGACAAAGAACAAATTCTAATTAACTGAGAGGTAGGAGCCCTAGGAGCAGTAAATAGCCAGCAAAAACAACACTTCACCATCGGAATATGGGTACCACAAAAGGAGATGAATGTGGGCCCCCGTCATCGGGCACTGGTAAAGCAGCTGCGTGGTGAATAGACAATTTGTGATCGAAAGAAGTTTTAGTTTTAGTTACGACGTGTCTGCGATAATAAAAACATCTTGGCTCGATCGATGGGCACGTATATATTATGTATGTATAATTATGAATCTACAGTACAAGATATATACGTAGAAACAGCTCAAACTGAGAGGGGAGGGGGTGGGGGTGGGGTGGGGGTGGTTGCGAAGTGCAAAACCTGTGAAGTTAGAGTTTTGAGGGAGTCTTTTGTATTTGGAGTCCCACGCGGGGGGTACCCTTCATCCTCCTTGTCCCTTCTATCTTCCATCCTTTGCTTTGAGCAAGTAATACACGTCAACATCTTAATTTCTTTACCTTCCTTCTCTAGATTCTTCTACCTACAGCTTTTCCTTTTCCTGCTTCGTTTGTAAATATTGATTAATAATACTTGCTCCCTTTTTTTAAAATTTTACCTGTAAATTATTAAAGAAAAAGTATTTAGCTGTATCCACTTTAATTAATGAATAACATAGGGTGCTTCAGTTTCTCTCTTGAAGACCTTCAAAGTTCAAATGAAATGTTCAAGAAAACTTTTAGCTTAGCTTGGAAATTATGTAAGTATAAATTCAAGAAAATGGTTCATCTACAAATGTAAACTATAATATCAAATTGTAAATGTAATTTTTTTTTTCTAAATTTCGGAATTCAGCATTTTATGCAAAAAAAAAAAAGAAGATGCTGATTATGTTATGTCATCCTTTAATGACTATTACTACCCAAGAAGTTAAAAAAGACAGAACAAAAGGGCAATTAATACATAATGACTACAAAAAGCTGAGTAAAGGGAGAATTAATTCTACTTGGGATCACATTCTTATTTCAAATTTATTAAAATTCCTCGTGAAAATTTAATGGCGCATAAAACAACCTTATAAGATGAAAATTTATTAAAACTTGGCGTGAAAATTTAATGGCTTATAAATTAATTTTTAACTGATATCCTATGAAAATTTAACAATTTTTCATAACTAAAAAATCCTCAACTTTTAATACTATTTTTACAAACACATATATATATGTTACATATTCAAAATCAACATAATTTTATTTAAAACATAAATCATGACATTTTGTGTATGTTTAGGAAAAAACTCGATTTTTTTTTTGAATTTTTACAAAAAAGAGTTCTAAGTTTTAAGTTATTGTTATTTATATATGTACAAGTTTCCTATATTAAATATAAACAAAATAATTATAAAAACTTTAAACCGGGAAATTAATCACATCCTTTGTCTAATCTAAAAGCACAATCATTTTCTTTCCGTTTTCTTCACTATGTCAGCAAGAAACAATAATAATAAATAAATAAAAAAAAAGCAGAATCCTTCACGAATGATAAAGAAGAATGTTCCGAAATCAATGTTTTTGGTGCGAATCTTCAGCTATAACTCGAGAAAACCCTTGAAGATCAAACGGTGACTGTAAAACAGGCGATTTTAGGGTTTATTCAAATCAACTATTATGCAGCTTCGAAGCATGCATCGATTGAAGAAAAGAGAAATAAAAGGATTTTTTTTAAAAAAGAGAATAGATACTTCAGAAACGAACGTACGCTCGAGAAATATATGGATTCTACTTCGCATGCAGCTGTAATCAGAAATCAATGGAAGCGAGACACTCACTCCGGCTGTTGCTCGGGCGGAGGCGCTTGGGGATTTTTGTTTCGAATTAAAGTTACATTATATAAAATAATAATATAATTAATAAATATTAAAATATATTCTCCAATTCCCAACCCTGAGGTGTTTTAAACTCTTTAACTGCTGCTGTCGGATGTCTGCATGGCTTCGAATTTTTCTCTTTTTTTTTTTCCCACTTATTTTAACAGCTTTAATTTTGTTGATGATATCATCTTCCTCCCTGTAATTATACAAATATACGTTTCATGTAATGTTCAGTGTATTGTTCAGTGTTTTTGTTATTTGAAAACTGAACTTTACAATTTTTTACCGCAACAAGAAGACTTATTTTTAATTTTATGTCTCAGAACCCATCGAACACATGCACGTACGCAGGGGCGGAGCCAGGATTCAAAATTACCTTGGGCTGGCTCCGTATTTAAACTACCTAAAGAAGTTTGAATAGAAGTAGTACCAAGAAAAATACATGTTAAAAGGAAATATTAATCTACAAATTTGTCTATATTAATATAAGGGGTATAAAATTTATGTCATGCTGTCAGGTATATATATTTCGAGCTGAAATGTATTTTTGAAGACGCCAACTTGAAAATGGGTGAATTACACACCATAGAGCGTAACATACACATGAGGTTAACCTTTAAAAAAATCAAGAAGTGTCCACGTGATCCGACGATTTTGAAAAAAAAAAAAAATAGTTCCAAAATGAGCCAAAAAGCTCAATATTTTATCTTGAGTGATAAAGAATTTTCTTTTAGATAGTTCAGATGATCATTGTGCTCTAGAATCTTTAAAACCGAGTTATTATATACTACATCGAGAGTATATCTCTTAATTTTTGTCTTGTATAAGAGGATCAGTCAGTCGTCTCGTTTGAAAACATAAAATATAGGGTCCATCAATTTTTTTTTTTTAATTTTACGATGAGAAAGTCGGCCAATAATGTTATATAAATAAATTGAAAACAGAAGTCTAGGTGTACCATAGACTCCTCAACCCGTGTGGTATGGAGTGTCCCTTTTTAGCTTTATTCTTGGGTTACCTCTTTAAGAAAAGAAATATGCTTGGGTTTTGGAATAATGGAAATAAAGTAAAAAAAAAAAAAAAAAAATCAAATATAAATTGGGGATTTGTCACGTGGCATGGTGGTTCCCAAACGTAAGATCATCTTACTTCTTCGGTAAGAAGAAAGGAATACTCCAAACATAAGATTTTCGGGGTAAAAATAAAAAAAAATTATGTATTTAATATTAGCTTTCTTCCAAGCTTTATGGTCTTTTTGGAAGAAATTTGAAGTTGAGAATCCAACATTGTGAAATCAATCAATGAATCGAGAGACAACTTTTCTATTATTCTTATATCTTTTCTTAGTTTTTATTTTAATATTTAAATTTAGGAATTTGAACAATAAAATAAACTATTCTTTACAAGATTCTTTTTAAATAGTTTTTTGAAGATGGGTTAAAATAATTATATATTCTCAAAATGTGTCATATGACACGTACCTAAGTAGGAACATAAAACCTCCACGAGAAAAGACGTGTTTATCGCTCGCAAATGTGAGTGAAGGGAGAGGAGAGGTGTGAAGAAAAGTGTCCGAAGACACGGCAATTTATAGAGAATTTTTGTTAATAGCGACGGTTATTTTAAAACCGTCGCTAAAAGCGACGGATTTAATAAAACGTCGCTAGTAGCGACGTTTCATGTGTAACCGCCGCCGATCTAAATATGCGACGGTTTAAATTTGACGGTCGCAAAACATGACGACGGTTTTATTATAAGCGTTGCTATTTTCGGTTTTAACGACGGTTTATATTAACCGACGTTATATATAGCGACGGTCTTTTTTCTTACCGTCGCCACAAATAACGACGGCTTTTCGTCATCCGTCGCTTATCAAATTAAGCGACGGTTTGTGAAAGGCCGTCGTTATTTCTGGCGACAGTATGTGTAAAAGCGTCGCTATAAATAGAGACGGTTCACTTAAAACCGTCGTTAGTCTAACGACGGTTTTTAATAAACCATCGCCTAATCCAATTAGCGACGGTTATTTAAAAAACCGTCGTTATATAGCGACGGTTTAAGAAAAACCGTCGCTAAATTAGCGACTATTTGAATGAAACCGTCGTCAAATGGAGCGTTTTTTTGTGATGCATCTTCCATCCCAAATGTTTCTTCCAATGGCCTCCAAACGTATGGAGAGGAGGGAAATCACGGTTATCGAACAACCTTTTAAGAAGGAGACCAAATATCCCAGAGAAATGAACCTCAGGAGATTTGAAAATTGGTTATCGTTTCAAATCTACCGCCGATATATCAACCCGACCAAACCCACGAGACGCGAGTTAGAATTGTTACAGCAAACATGAAAAGTGGTTTTAAAGAGAACTGGCCATCATCGATCGATGTAATATGTAAAGCAGGACTACAATCTCAATGCCAAGTCTTTCCCTGTTCCCAATAATGGATGCATAACTTTGATTTATGCATTATTTTTTTCGTGTACAATTTTTTATTTAAGAAATAAAGAAAGGGTGGTGTGAAGAAAATCTGAAAAATTAAATAATAGTAATGTTTAAATATTAAGAAGGATATTTTAAAAATCCAAAAAAGATTTCAATTTGGATTCATATTTTTATCAAGATCAATATATGGATAAGTTCAATCCTTTGCAGCCAACGATTGTTTAAAGAGAAGATGGATTGAAAGACAAAATATATGAAGTGAAAAGATGATGCTATTACCTTTATTTCTAATAATTTGTTTGAGTTCTATTTTTTTTAAAAAATCTATATATATATAAAAGCAGAGTTTTTGCCAAAAATAGTAATTTCCCGCCAAAATGTCATTTCTAAAAAAGAAAAGATTTATCATCAATATTGACATACGTGCACTGCGATAAATGACCGCTTCAATTATTGTCTGCATTGATTATATCAATTCATTTAATTCAATTTCGAATTTAATTAATTTTTATATTAATTCAAATGTAATATATGTATTATATATTTTTTATTTTTTTACTCAAATTAAAACTAAACTATATTGAAAAAATAAACTATATTAAAAAAATTTGCATTAATTATATCAATCAGTTTAAGTAAAAACTGTATAAATAAATTTAAAATAAAAATGATTGCAATGTTCAGTATCACTCATGAGGTAAATCATCCAAAAATAATTTTTTCTATTTTAAGTAATTTACTGCCCAAATTAATTACTAAAAAGAAATACAATATTTAATTAGTTTATTTAAATTTTCTAAAAATAAAATTGGTTGAGTGTTAAAATTATATATATATCTATATCTATATCTATATATATATAAAAGCAGAGTTGTCTGCTATTTTTGGCAATTTCCCGCCTAAATTCACTTTATAAAAAAGGAAACTATCGAGTAATGTTATTATTATAAATGATGGAAATGATTTAAATGGTTTAAATTATTTGGTTCATTATTTAATTCTTCAAATTAATGTACGTGAATGTATGATCTTGAAAATTGGATATCTTCTCGGAAAAAGAACAAAAATTAAATTAAATTTGAAATTTCAAATACAAAAAATTAATTCCTTTATGGGGATTATAAACATAATAACATAATACAAATTGAGAATTGAATATCTTCTCGGATTAACAAAAAAAAATAAAATACATTTCAAATTTCAAATACAAAAATTCAATTCCCTTCTGGGAATTATAAACCTAATACAAAGTGAAATTAACAACCAAATTCAAATCCAAATTGTATGCTCGATTTAGTAAAATCCAGCAAAATGAATTTGCTAAATGACAAGATTATATATAATGTAGGTATCCTTTTAACATAATTAATGTTTAATAATTAATATATAATTTATATGTTGTTGTTCCAATTTATACTGAATATGTTATTGTATCACGTCAATTCGATGACTTTTCAAATTTCAAATTAGCTTATGACCCTTATTTAAATTAAAACCACATTATTTTTATTACAATTACTGTTTTGTATATAATTCATAAATTTATATGTGTATATGATATAATTGATAAACACATTATGTCCTTCATTGTCTAAAATAAGTGTGATATTATTTTTCAGCATAAATACAAAAATGGCTATGTTATTCATGTTTCATTGTTAAGCTCTATATATATATGAAAACAATAGACATTTCAATTTGTTAAACCGTCATTTTATGTAGAAAGTGAAACAAATTATCATACTTACTAATGTTAATCATTTATTATAAAAAATAAATGTCCGTGCATCGCACGGGTGAAATACTAGTATATATAAAAGCAGAGTTTTTGCCAAAAATAGTAATTTCCCGCCAAAATGTAATTACTAAAAAAGGAAATATTATAATGAATATTGATATGTGTGTACTGCAATAATGATCACTTTAATTATTGTTTACATTGATTATATCAATTCATTTAATTCATGTTTTTTTATGTTTTTACTCAAATTAAATCTATTGAAAACGTAAACTATATTAAAAATTTTGCATTGATTATATCAATCAGTTTAATTAAAAATTGTATAAATAAATTTAAAATACAAATGATTGCAATGTTCAGTATCACTCATGAGGTAAATCATTCAAAAATAAATTTTGCTATTTTAAGTAATTTCCTACCCAAATTACTTAGTAAAAAGAAATACGATATTTAATTAGTTTATTTATTTTTTTTGAAAAAAAATTTGGTTGAGTGTTAAAAGTTATCACTACATCAAGGTTTTTCAATGAACATTAATTTACTATTAATAATCATAAATTTTTTATCTCAAATACACATTGTTTCGAAATTACCTTAATTTGAAAGAATTAATACATTGAATTTTTCTTCCAAAACCATACGTATTTTGTATATTTTTAATTGTCTTCTTAAAAATTCAAATAAGAGAGCATAAGAAAATTAAACGAGATAGAAAAATATTTTCAAATGGACATTAAATTACTCTCAATAAACATGTATATTACCCTCAATAATCAGAAATTTTTGACACCCAATGCATGCCATTCGAGATTTCATAATTTGAAAGAGTTAATGTATGCTATAATTATGTCAAAAGTATCCAATATATAATTTTTGTCTCTTGAGATGTCATATTTGAATTTTAAATTATAAATAATGCAATATTGCATATTATATTAGAACCAATTTTATTATATTTATCTTACTAAATTTATTTACTCCAAAATTGAATTCTGAAATGACTTATCTTTTTAGCACCATATATGAGTTGAATCATTCCAAGATGTAATGTTCGTTTAAATTTAGATTTATTCGTTGTTATGAACTACCTATATATAGAAACAACGAGAACAACAGATATTAAGTTTGAAATATGTCTTTCATGATTGAGAAGTAAAAAATATTATTCTTATATTTGTACAAAATTTTGATTATTACGTATTACTAATGTGATAATTTTCTTCTATATTACAAAGTTCATGTATACATGATAGTATAAAATATCCCGTAATGGAAATGATTAAACCAATTCTAAAGAAAATAAACATCTTATTAGAAGATGCATTATAAAATTTATTGACATTGTTTTGGAATACACATAATAAATGTTAATAAAATAACTTTTGTGATTTATACATAATTTACTTATGATTACATGTTTCATTTTTCTTTCGAAAAAAAAGGTGGTTATGTATATTATGAAGATATTTTGTAAATAAAATCACAACCTATTTGGATAAAGATATTGATGAAACAATTGTTGTTATCATTTAAATGTGCCAAACACGTGTAATGTCACAAAATTGTTTGTGAATGTAGATTTAGACGAAATTACTGAATTTTTTAAAAATTATTTCTCATTAATTTTATTGAATATGATTTAAAAATATTTGTTATCACATGTTAAAAAAATAAAAATATACTGCTTCTTGAAAATTAAAGAATTAAATATGTATTAAGATTGATGGCCAACATCAATACACTAAACATGATAAGCATCATGTCATTGCCTTAGGCTATCACAATCTAAACTTTTGTTATATAATAGTGATTATTAACAAAAAAATTAATCGATATGTGTTGTATTTAATAAAGTTTTTTAAAATTAGCGAAAAATAGTTTTTATTTTTATTTTTTATAATTATAATTTTTTTTTTCAATTTAAATATCTATTTGTTTTTCAATAATTTTTAATAATATCATCCCGTGCATCGCACAGGTTAAATACTAGTAAATATTTAAAGCGTGCTTTTGACCGTGCGCTTTTTTCTAGATTTGAAAATGTACAGTCCGTCGCTTTTAAACACTTTAGGGAAATTAGTAATAAACAGAGAGCTTTTTTCTAATTTATGTAATCGCTGAACAATAGTAATCAACACAGAGCTTTAGACTAGTTTTTTTGTGAGACGAGTCAATCATATTCATGTTTATAATAAAAGTAATACTTTTTGCATGAAAATTAATTTTTAATGAGTGGCCCAAATAAAAAATATGTCTCACGAAATTGATATGTGTGATCGTCTTATGTAAGTTTTTGTGTTTTGAGTTTGAACAACCAACATTGTTTTCAAAGAAAAAATAAATAATTTTGTGCATATTTTTTTAATTGTACATATATATATATATATGTATATATATATATATGTATATATATATATATATATATATATATATATACATATATATATATATATATATATATATATATATATATATATATATATATATTAAAAGAAAAAATATATAGAGTTTGTTTAGCTAATTAGTTTTTCACAAAAAAATGAAAAAAAAAACTAAATAAATGACACGTTAATTAATAGTAATAGATTTTTCCAAAATTCCGAAAAAAAGTTTTGGCTTAGAAGAAACAATTACATTTTATTTTATACAAGAATATATTCTCTTTAATTATAAAGCAATACATAAAGATTATAAATTTTTAAATCTCTTTATATATTTTATTTGTTAATTTCTTTCGCTTAATGTTGATTTCAGCATTACATTTGGATATTAAATAATATCTCATACCCATGGCACGTAAATTTAAATAATATAATCATACCTATAAAAGTTTCAGAAAAACTATTATAAAAACGTCTCACAAGTTAATTAAATAGATACTAACACCAATATTAATTAATTAAATAAACAAGTCAACAGAGTAATTGATTTTTCGATGACAAGTTTTGGCTTAATTCAAGCAACCACGTAGGCAGTTGCATTTTATGTAATATGATACAAAAAATTTTCTTTTTTTATTTATCCACTTTGTAATTTTCTTCTAATTTGACTTCTTCCATCTATCACCCAATCCATGTCTCGCCGAAGTTTACATGTGAGGCTCGAGGTCGAGAAGGGTGGGGGGTGATCGTCGGTGTCATAAAGTTGTATGGACAATGAGCAGCTCCTGGCAGGCTTCTAGGCGGAGGGAACATGGATGAACCGATCTTACACCGGAAGGAGAGGGATTCAGAAACTAATTAGGGATGAGATTGTGCAGTTGAAAATGGCTTAAAAGATTTTATATGTACTACCCATATCAAGAAAGTGTATCTTTTTTTCGACAGCTCATCATATAAGAACCTCAAAGTTAAGCGTGCTTAACTTGGGACAATTTTGGGATAGGTGAACCCCTGGGAAACTTACCATTGTTCTTGTGATTGAGAACATAAGCACGTTGGAAAGACTCGTCTTGATACAGTGAGGACATTCGTCGAATCTGGGACATTACAATTGGTATCAGAGCCGACCTCTCTGAGTATAGTGTGGTTCTGGGACGAACCAAGTGGAAGCTAGTGGACTTGTGAGGCCCGAGGCCGAAGAGGACGAGGGGTGATCGCCGGTTCCATGAGGTTGCACGGACAATGAGCGACTCCTAGCAGGATTCTAGGCGGAGGGAACATGGATGAACCGATCTTACATCAGAAGGAGAGGGATTCAGAAATTATTCAGGTATTGGACTGTGCAGCTGAATATGGTTTAAAAGATTTGATATGTATTATATTACACATATCAAGAAGGTAAATCTTCTTTTCAGTAGCTCATCACATAAGAATTTCAAAGTTAAACGTGCTTGACTTTAGCAATTTTGGGATGAGTGACCCTCTGGAAAGTTTCCTAATATATATATATGAGTGTGAGGAAGACATAACGTTGGAAAGAATCGTCTTGATACCGTGAGGACAGTCGTCGAATCTGGGGCATCACATTATGTATCCAATGTGTTGATTCACATTTATTTTTATACTTGAGTCTAAAAAATATAAGTTCATAGATGCCCCCTTCAATCAATAATTTTATATTATAAAACCATCCAACAAAAGCTAATATGTTCTTACCTTTACATTTTGCAAATGATTTAGAAAATAACAAATATATATCACCACACAAAAAAAAACCGATTTTGCGACGGTCAAATCCATCCCTATATCGGTCGTTGTTGACCATTAATGACGGTTTTTCTAAATACATTTTAGAAACAGTTGTTAATTTTAGCTATGGTTTTTATTTATTTTTAATTATTTTTTTTATTGAAATGATAATATTTAAAAAAAATTATAATTAATAAAACTAATGATGGTATTTTTAAAACCTTCGTAAAATTATTTATTTTAAATTATTTTTAATGAAATTAAAATATTTAAAATTTTATAATTAATAAATTATAATTTTTTTTATATTTATAATTTTAATTATCAATATGTTTTTATACTAAACAAATTTTATAATGTAATTGAATATTCATAAAAAAATTAATTAATTAAAATTTCTCAAAAAAACATTAAACTAATTATATATATTATACTAAATTCGACTGATATTATATATAAAAAAATTCAAATTTGACTGCTACATAAACTAAAATGTGCAATAAATATCATCAAAAAATTAATTAATACAATCATACAATACAATCTCGTCATCATCGTAATCGTCGTGGTCGTCACCATCTTCGTCCTCGTGTCCATCATTAAGTATATTAATAATTATTGATAATAGATAAATTAAAATTGTAAATATTTAAATAAAAAGTCATGTTAATGAATAATGTATTTGGAATGATACACAAAACATATTAGTTATATCTCATACAATTAAATAGTACATAAATTAAATAATATAACATAAAATAATATAATTTCACGTACATCTTAATTAACATAAAATATATATAGCGTATACTACACTAGTTACTATGCACACGCGATGCGTGTGTGTACAATCATTTTTATCATTATTGATGGACTAAAGTGAAATTTGACAAATTATAGAGGAACTAAATTGATATTTGAATGGTTGAAATAAACAAAAATAAAATAAAAGTGTGTGTGGAAATTTAAAAAAAAAAAAAACAAAAGTGTAATATTAGTATCATTTAAGGGTAAAATTGAGAAAAAAAGTTGGTGTCCACTCTAGGTAGTTATTATCATAGTCACACTTAATAATATAGTATAGATATACACATCTAATACACGTATAAAAGTTTTATATTACATATATCGCTAAAACAATGACGAGGAATGAGCGTATATATAGACAATTAGTTACTGATTATTAATTAGCGAATGGTTTTTGAAAAACCATCGCTAATTTGAATATTATTTTCAAAATTCAAAATTGCGACGAAATTTAATTTTAAAAATTTCATCGTTATATAATTAATGAGATAGTTTTAAAATTTCGCCACCGTCGCTAATTTGACCATAGTTTTAAAAACTGTGGTAATTTGCCCACGGAACCATGAGCAAATTCAATTTAGAGATGTTTAAAAAAACTGTAACTAAATTAACGATGAAATTTGAAATATCGTCGCTAATTTAACGACGGTTTTAAAAAAAAAGTGGTAATTTGCCAATGATTTTTTTAAAACTGTCGTGGTGATCAAATTCAATTTAGCAATGATTTTTTAAAAAACCAACTTTAGAATTCAAAAGACCGTCAAAACCCTCGCTAAATTAGCGGGTTTTTTTTGTATATAGAGTTGAACAAGCTTCGGAGTTTGCAGTAGAAGAATCAAGATTTCAAGGAACAATCATGTTATCAATGTCAATTTTATTCCCAATGAGACAATTAAGTAGTGTCCGCAAATGTTTTAAAAAAAACTTATTATTGAAACTTTGAAATTTTATTTTATTTTTTTTAAAAAAAGTATTTACCAACATTAATTTGGTTGAGCAGATTGAGGTGAAAAATTATATTGATACACATAATAACTTTTTATTTTTTAGAGTTTGAATCGAGCAAAAATTAATTTATTATTTATAAATTATGAGTTATTTATAAGTTTTGATATTATTATCCATCGAATAAATACATTTCGAATATTAATTTTTGAATAATAAGTCAAATAGCTCGTTAATAAGTTTGATTTTTCTAAACTAATTAAATAGCACACCGATATATAAATGTTTATTATTACTATATATTATTGATGATTTGAAATTTTAAATGATGAAATTTGAGAGTTGGGTTGGCGCAAAAAAAAAAATTTATATATCTCATTTAAAACCTTGGAGCAAAAGTCATTAATACAAGGATCTGATTTATGGAAGCAAATATTGCATGAGCAATACGAGGAAAGATCTCCCATTATATATAGACCTCATTTTCCTCTTTGTCTTGGAAGAGGAAAAGATCAATCAAGAACATTTAGGGTTTTGGTAACAGAAAAATGGGTGCTTGTGCTAGTGTGCCAAAGGCCACGAGGGGTGAAAAAACCGCCATGCCGTCGGAACAGCTGAAGGAGGAGATGTCAGTCCCCACCGAGGCTGCGGAAGTGGAGGAGGCCATTGCAGAGGAAGAGAAGGTGGTGGTGGAAAACGATGAGAGTCAGTCAATCGGAAAGTTGCTCGTTGAGGTAATTAATTATGATTTTTTCGATATTCATTATCAATTTTTTTCATTATGACAAAGTAGCTGATTACAATTATTAAT
Organism: Primulina eburnea; assembly: GCF_022965805.1. NCBI lineage: Eukaryota > Viridiplantae > Streptophyta > Magnoliopsida > Lamiales > Gesneriaceae > Primulina > Primulina eburnea. The sequence continues at coordinate 1,849,771 of NC_133114.1, forward strand.
TTTTCCGAAATAAATACGAAATAAAAGTAATCACCACATAAAATCTCTATGCAAATATACATTATTAGTTATATATTCATCGATAGATGACATTATATTAATGCATGCAGGAAATACCAAAAGAATCCGAGGGGAGCTCCCAAGCGACAACAGTTCCCGAGATTGAAGAATATTCAAAGCCCGACCCACTTCAATCTCCGAACCAGTCGCTCCTGTTGCCCCCGAATCAGAAGAGAAATCCACCAAGGCAACTGCTTTAAGGAGGAGAGTTTGATTTATTTTAATTAATGTTTTTTTTAAAAAAAAAAATACATACACTGAATCTTTCCATGTTTGATTTTGATGGTACGTCTTCAATTCATTGTAATCTATGTTTTTGTAAATCGATTTCTTACTATAATATGGTTGGGAATTGGTGTTTCTTCCATCATATGGATTTTCTTAATCCTCAAATTGGTATATAGAAATATATTTTTCTATTTATTATTTCTTAAATAAATCTATAGTTTATGCAAATTCATTATTTGAATATATTAATTTTTAATTATTAAGTGAGTTATCATCATCATCGTAGTAACTGAGAGGTATAATTGAAATCATCATTTGTGCTTGACCACGATTCTAAAACATTATCAACTTTGTATCATGATCAACTTCGAAATGATTTTATATGTTATAAATGAGGCCAATAGAACATTTTATAACATAAGAGAGTAATATCATTCATGTCACGTCCCATGGACGGGGTTGGTCGACACCTGCGTTGCTCTCAAATTTACATTCGAAAACAACAAGCCACAGAAGTACAAAATTCATAAACCAGTCTTTTATTCATAATACTGAATATTTATTGTCTAATACAAAGTCAAATGATTAATGTTTTACAGCGGAAATATAAAACCAAATATAATGTCGTCTTAACAGATACAGCGGAAAACATAAATAGAACTGAGAAATAACAGTCTTCTTCACCAGCCCCAAAACTGAATCTGCTCTTCTTCTTCTAACATTTCTTCCTCGTTCTTATCTGAGATGAGTTTGGTGGGTGAGTGATATGGTCGTCACTAAATAAGCGGGGGCGGGAATAACTCTCAGTTTTCGAAATTATTTTCAACATTAACAGTAATTAATACAAATAATATACAGAAACTCTTATTTTCAGAACATGAATCAGTATTCAGAACAGAAATAAGAACTTATAATTTGGCAAGTAAGCACTGAGAATGTTTGTGAATTTCATGGCTAAACTGATATCAGTCCCCTATATGTTCTCTCATCGAAGGGGTGATGACAGTAATCAGTAATCAAAATTCATTAATATTCAGAATATATATTCCTACCATTAGTTCACTAGGTTTCAGTGCTTCAAAAATCATATATTAGAAATCAGAATTACATATACTTTGCTTCAAAACAGAATCATCAAACTGGTTTCAAGATATTTATACATAAGCCCACTTACCGTAATTTGCTAGAAAGTTTCGGTTGAAGTCTGGAATCTGCTTGTTCTGGCTACTGGTTTCTACTGCTTGAAATAGACACTTTCTTAGCTCGAAAATTCAAGTGATAACTCAAGATTTGTGTAACACCAATTCAGAGGTTTGAGGGTGTTATTTATAGGAAAATTTCTGACTGTTAGTCTCTCAATTAATGGTCATAATCTGTCATTAAGTGTCATTACAACCTTTATTCCATGATAAATACTTCAGTTACGAGTCATAAGCAGAATCAGTAGCTGTCAGCTGGAATCTCGCACTACTGAACTATTCTGCTGCTGGATTCTATCTGGTGGAAAATACCAGCTTCTGAAATCTTAATTGCTGTTGAAATTTTACATTGCTAGCTTCTACTGGAAATTCAGGTTCTCATAATTCATTAATCTACAACTTGCATAGCCAAATGAGGTCAGATATATGCTTGATAGTCATAGACCGAAATCGAAAGTTAGAGGATTTCATGGTTCATTAATGATATTGCAATTGTTAAATAACACAAAGACATTTTATTATTGAATTTTGTCAATTAAATTAATATAACTAGACAGAGTACATTGATAATTTAGGGAATCCCCTAAAAATCATGCTTATGAATGAGAATTCAATCATTAGAGAAGATTAAGTGGTAGGTGAAACGGTATCCTAAAAACTATTTTCTTATTATTTTACTTTTTGTTATTTATAGTGCGTTGGTTTAATTCTTTTATTTGAGTTTCAATTTAATTTAATGAATTTCACATTTTCGTTAAAGTTATTAAATTATTATGTTTGAGATAAATTTGTAAGATATTAATCATTGTGAGAATAACACCTATATTTATTACATTAAATTAAAACTTAACATGTAAACTTGCGGTAAATATCAAACAACCTTGAGAGATTTAATTGTTCTAAATTATTGTGCTAGAAAATCTCAATCAAGTTGTTAGCGTCATTGTCGGGAGCAAATTTTACTTTGTTTAGTTAATTTTGTTTTATTTATTGTACTTCATTCTGCGTGATCTACTGGTTTATGTTATATTTTTACATGAATATTTCTTATGTAATACTTTAAGATGTTTTATCAAAAAATAGTCATAAGTTCTTCCCAACAACACGAAGAGTTATTCTACTCAGTATGAGTAAGATTCAGTAATTTAACGAACACTCTCGGTATCATGATTGTTCTAAATTTTTTCATAAACAAAAATTTTTAATGGTTTGAACACAGTGACACGAAGATGGATAATCAATAGAGCTCTGACAACTAGTATTCTCATATTAAGCTATAGAAATTCGGCCTCAGTCAGAAGAAGTTTTGGAAGAATTATCATATGAAGATAAGTCACCATTAAAGTTGGGGATGAAGAAATTTCCAAAAATATCAATTTGATCTCATCGAAATTATTATCATACACACATCCATGTGATCTTTCTCTTCCTCTAACACCGATTTCAAAAAATTTTGTTCTTCGAAAGCCAACACTGATGTTCTCTTCCCATGTTTATCCTTATTTGTGGAGTGTTGTTGAGGTGACAAACTTAAACTGTATAACATATGGCCAAGGTTGAGGGCGCCAAGCTGATAAATGGTGTCATATGACACTTACTTTCCATATCAAACTTTCTTTGATGAGTGCTTCTGAGAGAGTTAAGTCGACGAATAAAAGTTAAACGCTTCTTTAGAGGTAACTCGTGCGTTTTACTTCTGTTTTATTTATTTAAATTAATTTTAATTTTTGTATTGAGTTATTTTTATTGATTGATCATGTTTAATCTCTTAAATTTATGTGCAAGATATGCATATTAGAAGAAGTGGCAGATTGGTGGTCTAACAAATTCTCCACAGCAGAGAAATTGATTTTTATCTGCAATACTCAAGCCTATTACCTTACAATCAATCAGGAGAGCACTCTCGTTCTTTGAGTTTTCATTTTTATATTTTATTATTTTTTTGTCAAGTATTGTATGTTTTTGTCTGTGCATTTAGGAAAACGAAAAAAATTACTATAAGAAAAGCGTAGATATTTTTATGTTCTTATTCAAGTTAGTTGTATTAAAAATTAGTTCAGGAAAATATTGTCGTGACAATTTTAGCTTTTCTAAGCCTAACAGTAAAAAAAATATAATCCATTGTAACCTTATTAATCCTAAGGAAAAATATATATTGGTCCAATCCCCAATCCCTACTCAAATAATCATCTTTTACGTACATTCGAGCCACATAGTTCTACCTTTAGCCAAAATTGAAAACAAAAGGAAAAAATACTCGTACCCTAAGAGAGTATCTTTGGTAGTACACACCTAAGCCACGCTATACACCCGGAAATTCTCGGCGATTTGTGTTTCTTGGTTGGTAAGTAGAGGAGAATTATTACATAAAAAGTATGCTTTCACCAACATGTCCATTGAATTGTGTTGCAATGATGTGAATGGAGTCTACGTGAAGCAGGTGCTACTTGAATACTTGGGAAACATTGAATGCTCTACGGCGTAAAAAATGATCGCTCCAACGTGACGCAAAAAGGAAAAATCTTTGCGGATTTTCTGGGCGTAGATATAAAAGAAGAAAACATAGTACATGAAATAGAGGAAGGTGGAACAAGAAGGAGTAGCCATAAGAAGCACAACTGAGAGAGCCAGACAAAAGGATAAGAGGGAGAGCAAGAGCGCAAGAAAAGAATAAGAACTCAACACAACGTTTTATCTTTTTCTGTCTTATTTTAGTTAAGATTTATGAGATCGTACCCTCAAACATTTGTGTTTTGAATTTTTTTTTTTAATTGAATTTTGTTTTTATGCATATTTGATTATGTTATTGTGTTTATTATATATTCTAACATGATTAAATTCTAAGTGATTTTATATTTTATAAGCAAGCCCGAGATGATATTTTATAAAATGAGAGAGCAACATAAACCATGGATCTACAAATTTTTACAGATATATAATATTGGGTAAATGTTGATAGCCATAAAACAAAAAATGAAAACTAAAGGATTTTGTTGGATTAAGCAGTGTGTAATTGAGAGTAGAACTGAGATGAGTGACCTCTTGAGAAGTTTTCGTGTATCAAGCTGCTGACATTCAATAATTAATTTGGTTTGCTAGGGGTGCCATAAAAGAGTGACTTCAGATCTTAATAGGTAATAATATGACTACTTGGGATAGGACCGACGGTAGGGAAATGGTAAGATTGATCTCTAAGGAATATGAGACAGCATGATACGAATCCACGTACGAATAAAAAGCAAACACGATTAAATATGAATCGCACCCTCAATTTAATATCGAACAAGGATCGATGTGTTGTCCCGATCTTTTGAATCAAGTGTGTGTTGTGATTTTCACCTCTAAACTATGAAAAGTTTAGCAACAAATAATCACGAAATAAACAATCGAAAACTATAATCTACCTTCAAAGAACGAGTCTAAGACAATCCACACAAGCACGATTGACAAACGCCACAAAGTTAAAACTTTAATAAGTTTGATTTTGGTTACAAAGCGAAGCCTTGAAAAAGTTTGAGAGAAAACTCTAAACTTGATAAAAATATCAATAATATGTCAATTGTGTCTCAAATTTCGTCCAAACACTTTTTAATAATGAAAAGATATCACAAATCTAGTTACCCAAAAAGTTAAAACTCTAAAGAAGGAAAATATTCTCGCTCATCCACCTCAGACACGGACCCCGTGTAGGCCTCCATGTACGGGTCCGTGTACTCTCGGGAAATCACCTTCAGCTGGAAACAAGGGGCACGGACCCCGTGTACTGGTCCGTGCTCGGGTCCGTGTAGACACTGGAATTCTTCATCCTTGACTGTAAAGGGCACGGACCCCGTGTGCAGGTCCGTGTGCACATCCGTGTAGGCTCGGCCGTCTTCAACAATGCTTGAATAATATTCTTTTGGCCTCCGAACGTACTCCCATGCGTCACGACCCCTTCATGCTTGCTCATGACTCCTTGTAGTGCCTCCTTGAATTTCTTTAGTCGTCCTCTCGTGACTGGTCCCTCCGGCAGCTGTAAAGGATCTCATGCCTTCTTTGGAGCTTGACCACCTGTGGTCGTATCATCCTCCCCTTCTTGAAAAAGATTTGTCCTCAAATCTTGCTCGTCACCTACATCAAACAATGACAAGTCACTAATATTAAAAGTAGAACTCACGTTATACTCACCTGGTAAATCGAGTCTGTAGGCGTTGTCATTAATCCTTTCAAGGACTTGAAATGGTCCATCGCCTCTTGGTAATAGCTTTGAACGTTTCTTCTCAGGGAACCTTTCCTTCCTCAGGTGTAGCCACACCCAATCTCTCTTCTCAAATATCACCTTCTTCCTCCCTTTGTTGGCTTGCTTGGCATATTGCTCATTTCTCTGCTCAATGTTGCCCTTGACCTTTTCATGCAAGTTCCTAACAAATTCAGCCTTCTTTTTCCCATCCATGTTTAACCTTTCACTCATAGGTAAAGACATCAAATCCAACGGAGTCAAAGGATTAAAACAATAAACAATCTCAAATGGCGAAAAATTTGTAGTAGAATGCCACGACCATTATGGACTTAAAACAATTTTCCCATTCTTTAAGTTCTTCTTAAGTCTCAAATGTGCCTATGTCTAACAACTTTAGTTTGTCCATCTTTGAGTATGAAGGCACAGCTTTTGTGCACGTTTAGCCATTACGTTTCCAAGTAACTCAAATTTACATCGCGACAAATAATGTCCTGGTGCCATGCAACCTAACGATTCTCTAAAAATGATCAATGTGAGACTTCACTCAGTGACAAGCAAAAAATGTGCCATCTGAAATCTTCCACAACAACAATATATCTCCCACTTCTTGTCCGAGAAACCTCAAACAAGTCCATAAATATCACCAAGGTTCCTAGGGCGGAATGTGTGATTGTGTTGTTTTAGATTTAGCTTGCCTACAAGTAATGCACTTTTCACAAACACGCTCAACGTCATGTTTAATGCGTGCACTTAATGTTTTAGCCACACCAAAATGTCCCATTAGACCACCCCTATGCGTTTCCCTAACAAGTAATTCACGAATGGATGATCTAGGAATGCACAACCTATCTTCTTTAAACAAGAAACCATGATGCAAATAAAATTTGTCATGTGGACCATGCATACATGTTTCAAATACATCCTTGAAGTCCTCATCTAACACATATAATTTCTTCACAAGCTCAAACCCCAAAATTTTTGACTTCAAGGTATAGATTAGTACGTACCTCCGTGATAGTGCGTCGGCCACTACATTTTCCTTACCTTGCTTGTACTTGATGATGTAGGGGAATGTCTCTATGAATGCCACCAACTTGGCATGCGCTTTTTCAACTTTTGTTGACCCTTAAGGTGCTTTAGAGATTCATGATCTGTATGAATCACAAACTCCTTAGGCCTCAAGTAGTGCTGCCACGTCTCTAGGGTCCTTACGAGCGCGTAGAACTCCTTGTCATATGTGGAATAGTTCAGCGCTGCGCCATTGAGCCTCTCACTAAAGTACGCTACCGATCGACCTCCTTGCATCAAGACTCCACCAATACCAACACCTGAAGCATCACATTCAATTTCAAAAGTGTTAGCAAAATCAGGTAAAACAAGTAAAGGAGCATTAATTAATTTTTGCTTAATAAGATTAAAAGACTTCTCTTGCTCCTCGCCCCAATGGAACGGAACGTTCTTCTTGATTACCGCCGTCATTGGTGCTGCCAATGTGCTAAAATATTTTACAAATCTCCTATAGAAGCTTGCAAAACCATGAACTTCGAACTTGACCAACAGTAGTAGGCGTTGGCCAATCTCGAATAGCACTTACCTTGTCTCCATCAACTTGTATCCCCTGTGAGCTTACTACAAAACCAAGAAAGACAAGTTTGCTTGTACAAAAATCACATTTCTTTAGGTTAGCATACAAATTTTCAGCCCTTAATGTGATTAGTACAAATCTCAAGTGATTAACATGCTCAGCCAAGTTCTTGTTATACACTAGAATATCATCAAAGTAAACCACAACAAATTTTACTATGTACGCATGCAAGACATGGTTCATTAACCTCATAAAGGTGCTAGGAGCGTTAGTTAAGCAAAAAGCATGACCATCCACTCATACAACCCATATTTGGTTTTAAATGCAGTTTTCCACTCATCACCTTCTATCATCCTAATTTGGTGATACCCACTCTTCAAGTCAATTTTGCTAAAGATACAAGCACCATGCAATTCATCTAACATATCATCTAGTCTAGGTATGGGATGCCTATACTAAATGGTAATGTTATTAATTGCCCTACAATCTACACACATACGCCATGAGCCATCTTTCTTAGGAACTAGCAAAACAGACACAACACAAGGAGACATGGACTCACGCACAAAACCCCTATCTAACAACTCACTTACCTGCCGTTGAAGCTCCTTAGTCTCCTCCGGATTGCTCCTATAGGCTGGACGATTTGGCAATGCATTCGCAGGCACGAAATCGATTTGGTGCTCGATTCCCCTCAATGGTGGCAATCCTTGAGGCAACTCCTCCGGAAATACATCCTCAAATTCCTGCAAAAGTGAAACAACAATGCTCGGAAGGGCTCCGGCTATATCACTTGTGTTAAGGAGGATCTCCTTGTAAAGAATCAACACAAGTGGTTCATGTGTGTGCATCAATTGCTTCAACTCACTTTTTTGGGCCATATATGATTTCTTTTTGGCCTATTTCCTCTCATTTTCTTTCCTCTCAATTTTTTTTCTCTCATTTTGATTTTGTATGGCTATCTCACTCTTTTGATCACTCTTTTTTTCAGTCATTTCATTTTTACTTTCGAAAGTCATCTCACTTTTTAATTCACTCTTTTTTTCGTCCTCATCTCTCTTCTTTTTTTTCAATTGGTCCTCCAACACTTGTTTTGGGGACAAAGGAAGTAAAACAATGGAATCCTTCTTCAACATAAATGAATACATATTCTTGTATCCATCATGTGTCACCCTCCTATCATATTGCCAAGGTCTACCCAACAAGATATGACATGCATGCATGGGTACCACATCACACAAAACCTCATCCACATACTTCCCAATAGAAAAAGACACCAACACTTGTTTGTTCACCTTCACCTCCGCACAATCATTCAACCATTGAAGCCTATATGGTTGATGATGCTTTAGTGTAGGTAAACCCAACTTTTCTACCATCTCACTACTAGCCACATTGGTGCAACTTCCCCCATCTATGATAAGATTGCAAACTTTTTGATTCACAAAACATCTAGTATGGAACAAGTTTTCCCTTTGGTTAGTCTCCTCCTCCTTGACTTGGGCACTCATGATACGCCTAGTCACTAGTGCTTCATCTACCACCGCCTCATATCCCTCGTCAGATCCTCTAACACAAGGCATCTCATCATCACCATCACCCTCACTATGAGACTCATGCTCACCATAGTCATTTAAGATCAGTATCCTCTTATTAGGACACTCACTAGAAATATGACCCAACCCTTGACACCTAAAACATTTAACATCTCTATATCGATTAAGAGGAGTTTCAGATTTACCTTGCACTCCTTGCTTAGGCGCCTCTTGTTTGGTCTCAATTTTGGGCTTGCTCACCACCTTGTTCTCCTCACGTTTCACCACATTTGATCGCCATGAAGATGATGAACCCCCAGTTTGATTGGTGCGGCCAACTCCACGCCTTTTGAGTTGTTGCTCCACTTTTATGTCCATCTGCATCATCTCATCTAGATCCAAGTAGTGTCGAAGCTCCACTTGATCTTGAATTTCCCTGTTCAAACCACAAAGAAAACGAGCCATGGTCGCCTCACTATCTTCCTCCACATTGACCCTAATCATGACTACTTCCATCTCCTTATAGTAGTCCTCAACACTATTTACCCCTTGCCTCAAAGTTTGTAGCATCTTAAACATCTCCCTATAATAATGATTGGGCACAAACATCTTCCTCATGACCCTCTTCATCTCATCTCAAGATTCAATGGGCCTCTCATTATACCTCCTCCTAGTGGTCACTAGTTGATCCCACCAAATGAGAGCATAGTCTAAGAATTCAACCACCGCCAACCTTACCTTCTTTTGTTCGGAATAGTGGTGACACTCAAACACGAACTCTACCCTCTTTTCCCACTCTAAGTACGCCTACAGGTCAGATTTCCCATGGAATGAAGGAATTTTCATCTTAATACTACTCATGTTACCATCTTCCCTATCCCCATCATATCTACCCCGTACAGCCTCTCTTTTTCCTCTCCCAAATCCTCTACCTCTTCCATTCCTTCCCCAATTCTCATTTTAACTCTCATTGTCTCCTCCCAAATCATATTCCTCATCATCTCTACCCAAATCCTTAGGCTTAGATTTACTCCCACTAGCACTACCCTCAAGCTTGTCCAACCTTTCATGCAAGGGCTCTAATTCATTCCTCATCAACCTACTAAAATGTCCAAATAAGGCCTCCATTTGGAACTTAGACACCCCTTGGTTTGAATCATCTCCTACCTCCCTCTCCATTTAATTTTTAGAATTGTACCTGCAAGAAAACGTTAGTAGAAAAAAATATTCCTCACCCAAAAGCTCACGATCACTCCAAAGAAAGTCGCTCGTCACTCCTCTCTAAATTTTTTTGCTCACAACAAGTACTCACTAGTCACTCCAAAGAAAATAACACTCACACTCAAATGTTTCCACTCAAATTTTGATTTTTTTCTCGAACTGTGCTCAAGCTTTGTATTTGGGTTTATCAAACAATCAAGTTTCGACTTGTGAACAAATGTGATCGACTCACTTAGATTGCGTAGACGAGCAATTTGAAGATCAATATTGTTTTTTTCACTGTGTGAGGCAAGTGTATATGACTCACAAAAAGGAATAGAACAAAATATCAAAAAGAAATAATGGTGAATTTTCGGATTTTTGGTATTCGTTTTTTTTTACTCTAAGGCTGAGTAAAAACTCGAAAATCCCAAAAAAAAAAATATCACCAAAATTTCAGAATCTGGTGAAGAACGGTAGAACAAGAACAGGTCTGAAAAGGACGAAGAAATATCACAGATATGAAAGTTTAAGAACAAGATAAACTTACTTGAATTCAATGAACCTAAGCTCTGATACCAAATGATACGAATCCACGTACGAATAAAAAGCAAACACGATTAAATATGAATCGCGCCTTCAATTTAATATCGAACAAGGATCGATGTGTTGTCCCGATCTTTTGAATCAAGTGTGTGTTGTGATTTTCACCTCTAAACTATGAAAAGTTTAGCAACAAATAATCACGAAATAAACAATCGAAAACTATAACGAACCTTCAAAGAACGAGTCTAAGACAATCCGCACATGCACGATCGACAAACGCCACAAAGTTAAAACTTTGATAAGTTTGATTTTGGTTACAAAGTGAAGTTTTGAAAAAGTTAGAGAAATATGTCAATTGTGTCTCAAATTTCGTCCAAACACTTTTTAATAATGAAAAGATATCACAAATCTAGTTACCCAAAAAGTTAAAACTCTGAAGAAGGAAAATATTCTCGCTCATCCGCCTCAGACACGGACCCCGTGTAGGCCTCCTCCGTTACGGGTCCGTGTACTCTCGAGAAATCACCTTCAGCTGGAAACAAGGGGCACGGACCCTGTGTCCACCTCCAGTGTACGGGTCCGTGTACACTCGGTCTTCGCAAATATCATAGGACACGTACCCCAGTGTACTGGTCCGTGCTCGGGTCCGTGTAGACACTGGAATTCTTCATCCTTGACTGTAAAGGGCACGGACCCCATGTGCAGGTCCGTGTGCACATCCGTGTAGGCTCGGCCGTCTTCAACAATGCTTGAATAATATTCCTTTGGCCTCCGAACGTACTCCCATGCGTCACGACCCCTTCATGCTTGCTCATGACTCCTTGTAGTGCCTCCTTGAATTTCTTTAGTCGTCCTCTGGTGACTGGTCCCTCCGACAACTGTAAAGGATCCCATGCCTTCTTTGGAGCTTGACCACCCGTGGTCGTATCACAGCACATACAGATAAACATGCATCTCTCCGAACTCATGAGCCTAACAACCCTACCCATTAGAATTCAAGTAGGTACACTCTGCGGTGCCACATGTATAAGGAAAAAAGTTGTGCCAGGACTAATAACTATAATTTTTTGCCAGTGGTAATCGATTGATCCTAATAATTGGTATCAGAGCGAAATCATGATTTCATTGGGTTTAGCGTGCATGAATGATATCAGTACTGGGATGAATGAGTGACCTCATGAGAAGTTCTCGTGTGTCAAGCTGCTGACGTTGAGCCGCTTGATCTAGTTGGCTAAGTGGACCGTAAAAGAGTGACGTCAGGTAATATTATCATTGTTGGGGACATGGCTAAGGAAATGTTAAGACTAAGGGATATGATACATGACTAACAGATAGACACGCACCTCCCCGAACTCACGGGCATAACAGCCCAACCCATTAGTACTTAAGTAGGTGCACTCAGTACTGACACAAGTGTAAGAAAATAAAGTTGCGCTTTTGCTAACAACTATAACTTTTGACATAGTGGTAATCGATTGATCATAATATATTTCACGGTTCGTAACGTGATTATAATTGTCAAATAACACAAGTACACTTGATTATTGTATTTTGTTAATTAGATCAACATAACTTGATAGAGTATATTGATATATTAGGGAATCTCGTCAAAAACATGACTTATGAATTAAATTCAATCATTATAGAATATTAAGGGGTGAGTGAACCGATATCTTAATAATTATTTCTTTATTATTTTAATGTAAATGATTTTTATTGTGTTTGTTGAATTAGTTTATTTAAATTTAATTTAATTAATTTCACTTTTTCATTAGATTTAACTAAAGAAACGTGCTTAGCTAAATTATCATATATCAATCTATGTGGGAACGACACTCGTATTTGTTACATCGTATCAAACTTGACATGTACATTTGCGGTAAATATCGAGTAGCCTTGAGAGATTTAACTGTTTTAAATTGTTAGAAAAACTCGATCAGCTATACTTGAAATATTTCTACCTCTATGATGTGGTGAAATTTTAGCTCATGTATCATCAACTTATGAATGTCAACTTTCTTTAAAACTAGGAACCATTTGCACGCTATGTGATATTTTTATGATATTTTTTTAGTTATTGTTAATGTAATGCTTTATTATAAGGGGAAATTGTCAAAAACTCCCTATTTCCATTCTCAACCTCCTCTTTACTCCCTACCCCATTAAAACTTTGTTTCAACTCCCCATATCCCTCAAATTTCCAAGTTTGCCCTTATATTTATTTTAAATAATTGATTTCTTTTTTGTAGTAAAAGGCCCATCATGCTTCCGTAAAATAAATTGAATCTTTTACCTTTTTGACTAGAGTACCACCGGGTTATATCCACCGTTTTTTACGAACTGCTCCTCACAGTCCAACCACACGATCGCAACCGATGGTTACTAAGCAGATTCCTTCAGCAATACTTAGCACAGCTCTAATTCGTTTCCTACCTTAGAGCGTACAGCAAAAGATCAATTTTTGAAAATAATACATGATAGGGGCTAAGAGCAAAGATCTCTTTTATTCAAACACAAACATTTATTTATTACATAGTAACCTCCTGTAGAGGAGGAGAAACTTGTTTTAGCTACTTATCGTAGCTGAACTCTTAACACACATAAAACTTGAAAGAAAATATTACAACCTTGTATGAAAGAAATGGAGAAAATATTTGATGATCTTCACTTCCTTCTTTCTGCCTTATTTATAGAAGGCTCCTTCGGATTTGAACTTCGGATTTCAAATCTTCATAAGCCTTTACAGCTTGCATTGGGGACCATTTGGTGGTTGAGGGGTCCCTGTCTAGATTATTAATCTTGACATCAACTTCTCATCCTACTTTATCTCTTTTAGATACCATTGACGATGAGTTTCCAGGATATCGGCAGTAATTTCATCTTTTTTATACTCTTTGAAATGATTTACTAACCATTTAAGAGCTTCTCCCTCTTTCCTCTTGTATGTTATTCTTCTTTTCAAAACTTTCAAATATACACGATACATTTTAAGTTTTGGTTCTGGTGTGTTAACTGGTTTTCTTTCTGTCCTTATTTATGGATGAATTTTCGGGACCAGTTAATTTACGTTTATTCATTGGATTCCTTTTAGATTGGTGTCCAATGCTTGCTGAGTCATCCACCATTTGTTATTGATGGTCTATTTGTCCTTTACCACTAATTAGTGGTTGTCTTGTTTCTTCCACTCACATGGTAGTGGTCCTGCTTTTGTAGTGGAGGGTCACATGTCCCTTTTAATTTTGTCGAGGAATCTTTGGCTTTCGGCTTCCTCGAGGAAATCGTGAATGTGGTCCATCTGGTATCGGTAAAGTGTTTCCGATCAGATCTCGGCTTGAATCCTTTACCAAATTCCGGTTCCTTCTGGTTTTGGCATTCTGGACAGATGTTTTCAGACCATCTTCCTACATGTGCCATATTACAGAATTTCCGACGAGTTTCTTTACTTGCCGGCAGCTTGCTATTCCACAAAAGATTTCTTTTCTTTTCAAATAGATCTTCTGCAAAACTTGTTGTTTTTCCTGTCATGGTATTTAACAGGAATGATCCGTTCCCTGAATGATTGTAGAATTTGAACGGAAACTTGACTTTGTCCATCTCAGTGAGACAGACCCAAATACCCCAAGCTCTTCTGGTAGAAATGTCATCTTCAGTCATTGAAGACACTAGGGGTGTTTCTTCTGTCGGAGGGTCCTTGATAAATTTCTGGATATTTGAATCTGGCCTCCTTAGCTTGATGAAATGAAAGGCTTCGTGAGAACCTTTCCCTGCTGGTTCTGGTGCTGCACTAAAGAAGTATAGCTCCAAAACATCTCCTCTGGACAAATAATCATTGTTTGCCCAAGTCTCGTGAACAGCTTCCTGGATCCACTTTGGTAAACCTGAGATTTTCGGAAAGCTGGGTGATGTAGTATAAACTGAGGCAAGAGCCCCAAATTCATACCAAGCTTTAACCTCCTTGGGATATGAATTAGGTTTCATCCATACCCTTGGATATTTTCCTGAAACATCAACCCTATTTGTAGCTGGGTTAATGCCAATACGTGTTTTTAATTTCTCCCAATTCTGCTGATAAACCTGGAATGGAGAAATTACACCTTCATTAGTACCAACCTTAGCTTTGCCTTTGTCAATACGAGGCCTAAGGTTGATCTCTCCCTCTTCAATCCCCGAGGTGAAGGGTTGACTTGAGGACTCAAGATAAGGATCAGGAGTCTCAATTTTTGTTTCAGCCGACTCATCTCGTGATGATCCCGACTTAACACTTGTGCAAGGGGTATTTGAATCCCCCGCTACAGGTATAGAGTCCTGTACTCGAAAACTCTCCATTTGAGAAACCACTGGTCTCTCAATGCCCTGGAGGATAGGCCTTTGCGTTACAGACCATAACTGAGTATATGCCTGTAAACATCCTGTAATTCGATCAGAGACAATTCTCTTATCAGCTTGTTGTAGCCTTCCCGCAACTTCTGCGTTAACAGCTAACTTGTTGAACTCGGTTTGAAGCATTTCAAGGTGTTCCCTCAAATGCCTCTGCATCTTGATAATAGCATCAATGTCAATGCTGTCCATCTCTTGTTAAAAAATCTGCAAGAATATTTTCATGAGATTTTATTATCATAATATCAAAAATATAATTTTGACATAAAGCTTGCCATCGTAATAATCTAGCCTTCTCTGGTTTAGACTCAATTCTATTCCTCAAAAAGGCTTTAACTTGAGTGTTATCAACTTTCAAAGTGAATTTCTTTGCAAGTAAAAATAACGGCCATTTTTCAAAAGCCCTTTTTACTGCATAAAATTCCTTTTCGTTGATATGCCATCTTATGGCTTCTGCGTCTGAGAATAACCCACTACAATATCTGCATGGTTGTTCTCCATCTGGTGTGAGCTTTGTTAATACTGCAGCCCACCAATGATCACTGGCATCGGTATATAATACCAGATCATCCTCGTCTTGAGGAATAGCCATCTTTGGAAGATTTTTGCAAACCTTCTTTAAATGGATAAGTCCTTTTGTGTGTTCGTCTGTCCATATAAATCTAGCATCCTTTTTCAATAATGGACTGAACACCTTCCTGTGTTTTGCTAGGTTTTTAATAAACATCCCAGCAAAATTAACAACCCCTAAAAAACTTTGAAGTTGTTTCTTGTCTTTGAGATTCTCTGGAAAATTCTGCACCTTTTCTACTATGTGTTCTTGCAGAATTATTCCTGATTCATCGATTTCAATTCCGAGGAATTCAATCTTTCTTGTAGCAATGACTGCTTTCTTTTCAGATAAAACCAGTCCTTCTTTCTTGCAAACATTAGAGAAAATCTCCAAATGTTTAACATGTTCATTCATATCTTTGGATGCTATTAAAACATCGTCGATGTAAACAAACATAAACTTGAAATAATCTTTGAAAAGATTATCCATCTTTCTTTGAAATATTTGGGGTGAGTTAGCCAATCCCATTGGTAATACTTCCCAAATATAATGTCCTTGAGGTGTGGAGAAAGCTGTGAATTTCTTGCTTTCTTCCTGCATCCGAATCTGATAGAATCCAGACTTGCAATCAAATTTAGAGAATATCTTGGCATTGCGAATGCAACTAATCAAGTGTTCTCTACTAGGTATAAAATACCCATCAAACTCCAGAATCTTATTAATTTCTTGATAATTAATAACCAATCTGGGTTTTCCTCGTTTAATTTCACCATGGTTTCTTACCAGAAAACCTGGACTGCTATATGGTGACATACCTGCTTTGATTAATCCAAGGTCCAAATGTTCCTTGATTATAATCTGCATATCCCTCTGATCAATGATGTTCATTGGGATGGGTTTACAACGGACAAATTCATACTCTTTGCCTTCCTTGATCTTAAGGCAAGCCCTGAGTTGATTTCTGTCCCACCATGCCAAGGGATCTTCGTTATAATTTTCTTTGATCCTCTTCTTGACATCTTCCAGTGATACCTTAGATTCAAACTCTACTTCATTTGTGTGTAGAGTTATCTTAAGGCATTTTATATCTTCTGGTTGGAGTTCCTTATCTGCTCTTAACTGGAGCATTGTTTCTCCAAACCGTCTTGAATCCTTCATTTTTGGGTTCAGAAGTTTTCCTGAATCACCACGCTTGCTGCGAAACTGGATTGGCAATTTTCTGTAAAATGTCTCCCTAAGTCTCTGGACTATGATTTTGTGAGCACATGGTGTTGTGAACACTAATCTTCTAGTCTCATTTTCTTGTGTATAGGACTTGAACATTTGTAGGAAATTATTTCCTAACAATATGTCAGCTCCTGTATCATGAAAATAAATTGGTGGTGTCTTTACCTTGTACCAAGGTGTTTGTCCAGCACCGCCAATCATGATTTCAGTCATCTTAATCCCTTTACATAAGATTAAGATTCTTCTGGAAAAATCTCTTCCAGCAATCTTGGGTAACTCTTCTTCCAAATTATTTGGAAAAACTCCTCGTTTTGCTGTACATATTCCAGCACCTGAATCAATATATGCAGCAAAGTATTCTGCCTTATATTGTTCATACAACATTCCTACTGGAATGTATATGGAGAATGGACTTGTGGTCATTGGATTTTCCACATTTTATCTTCTGCCATAAACTCCATTCCATACTCTAGACGTTTCCAAGGTTTATGTTCCTCGAGAAACTCTAGCCCAAGAATCAATCGTTCTGATTCTTTTCCTGGAATTCCTTGAATATGAACCTCCAATTCTCCGATATTAATCAGTCCTTGGTAAGTTCCTATCATCGGTTGTTCCAAATAGTATATTGAATTACAAGGAAATTGATTCCTTTGTTTTGTAATATCAAATACTATTTCTACTTCCTTCCAACCTTCTGGGCATCTGAGCTTTCCTATTGTAGAAAAATTTTTCAACTCCTGTTGGGTTTCTATGACAGGCTTTTTATCCCATCTGTAACTTGTAATTCTATCTCCTTGAAAAGATAGTCTTCTTGGTTCCAGTCTAAGACTTTGATTTCTCTGTAGAATCGGTTTGTCTTGGATCTGGATATCTGTTTCCTGTATTAAAGGAAACTCAATTCTTTCTGGATAAATTGCCTGCGCAACTTTTCCAAATATCTCAGGTATTTCAATAAACTCGTTTCTAATAAACAATTCAGAATGATGTGTATTAGATAGAGCATATGAAATCTGATAGGTAATAGAATATGGTCTATTGCCTTCCTTCATCAACCTTTTTTCCTTGAAGTTCTGATGTAATGTCAAGGCTCGGCTGAAATCTCGATCTGCCAGGTTGTAGGCTATCCTTGGATAGATTACTCCTACAATTTTTCCTGCACAGAGGTTTCCTGAGATTGTTCCCAGTACTGAATCTTGTAGATTCCCCATTCTTTTATCGCATATGGCGATATCAATTGGTGAATCTATCCCTTCTTTGAAAGTAGCCTTTATCATAATCTGGATTGCTCCTATATGAATCCAGGACATAGTCCTTGCTACTTCTATCTTGAGTTTTTGTAATTCCTCTTTTATTTCTTCGGAAGGAATTAACTGCATCTCCATTCTATTTCCTGTAAGTTCCATTGGGATTGCCATTTCCCTTCTAGAAACTTTATAGATTAGATGATGCTTTCTGCTTCTTAGGCCAAGACTTCCTAAGAACTTTTCTACCTGTCCTGCAGAGAAACCTTGGTATCTCTGTAGACTTGGATTCTCTCTCATGATTCTTTGAACCATGTTATGAGATATTGTTGTCTGGCTAAAAAACCCAGACAAATCTTCATGTGTTTCGTGTCGAAACACCTCGTTTTCAGTCAGATTCCGATTCTGTTCCATCAGATTCTTCCTGACTTAAGACTTCCTCTTCTTCATATATACTCTCATCTGAGGCAATGTCCTCAAATTGGTATACTTGAATGAGATCTTGGTAATAAACTGCTTCTTCAATATCCGGAGTAGGATCAAAACGTTTAATACCTCTTTTCTCATTTTCTGGACAATTGGTCGAGATATGACCTCTTGCTCCACATGTCCAGCAATTACAATCCTTGAAACTTTCATTGGCTCTAGTATGAGCTCTTCTGAAAGTTTTTTTTGTAGGTGTTCTTCCTGTGCTTCGAGATGAACTTGATGCCTGGGATGATATCCTACTTCTCGATGGTCCGCTTCTTTGTCCAGATTTATAAGATCTGGCTTTCTGTCTAGACCATACGGTTCTTGGTTTCCAAGAACTTCTTCCACTTCGTGCATAAGGATGAGTCCTAAAACTTTTCCTTTTATGTTTCTGTGGTTTACTTCCAATAATTGTTGGAAGATCATTTTCCTTACAACACAAAGGAGTTCTTTTGTTGATACCCCTTAGTCGTTTGTAATTCTTTTGTAATGCTGCCATGTGACACCATTCTGCTAATTTCCCTTTAAGGAAAGAGGCTCTTCTTGCCAATGTATCTGGATTACCAGGTACGTATTCCCCTATGAGCATTTCTCTCCAAGGGCTTGGCATTTTTGCGAAGAAAAGCTGCATAGCTATATCTTCTTCGACTCCTGAATTCCATCTATATTTGGTGAATAACATAATGTATTCATCTACCAAACATATATCATGTAATTCAAGACTATACAGAGCTTGCGTATATTTTTTCTTTTTCTCTGTATCTTGACTATTGAAATAGTCTACCCCTATAAAGTGTGCTTTGAATAGGGTAGCCATCTTTCCAGCGATCTCACTAAGAGATTCCCCAACTAGGACTGACTCTTTCATGTCTGATGAAGTCATGTCCCAAGCAATTTTTACTGATCCCATAAGACTCATTTCTAAAAGTTTAATGAATCCTTCTTTGTTGAGATCAAGTGTTCCTGCTGCGATCCTCATAGCAGATGTCCAATCGTCTATGAGATCTTCTCTGTTTTTGAAGTCCAATACATCAAGGTTAAGCATCACCCCGTAAGGATGTATATGATCTAAAACAGTTTTCCCATAGGGTGTTTGGTGCAAAGGAATTTGAGTTCTCCTTGCCCTTGTTCCCGCTGGGTGTGATCCTCCACCAGTATGGAAATCAGTCTGAGATTCTCTCATATTTATATTATGAGATCCCATACTTTCCCTTGGTGGTTCCTGGGAAGATGACCAGGTTATTGCAGGTGGTGTTTCACCTGCTGCTGTATTCATCTTTAGATCTACAACTTTGAGATTTGCGAAAGATTCCGCAAGCTCTTGTAGATCCTCCAAACCAATCCTTTCTAAAGTTGTCATCAGATCAATTTCTTTTCTGAGACAGATTTGATTAGATTGATCATCTTTTCTTCTTCAGTTAAAGGTTTTGACACCACTCTGGCCTTCCTTGTTGATGTAACAAGGGTTCGGTACCAAATGATGGTGGTAACCAGCCTCCTGAAGTTCTTCTACTAGAACTTGGTTGTTGTTCTAGTTTCTGTATTCTTGTTTGAATATCCTTTAAGATCTCAAGAATTTCTTCTTGTTTCTCTAGGACCTTTTCAATCCTTTGAGGTACATAATATAGCATATTGCCATAATTTTGTACCGTTTTCTGTATTTCTCTGAGATCCAGAGAGAGCTTAGAGGAGTCTGGTACTATCTCCAGAAATTTATTATTCTGAATCATAAATTTTTACCTGAGGGTGCTGTTGCTTCCCTTCGTGGATCTTCTGTTTATACAGATCCATTGTTCTCTGAAGAATTTCTTCTGAGTAGATTTTGAAGTATGTTTTTACGGTTCTTTAAACCTTGTAAACGCATACCTTTCGTTCTGAGTTCAGTGAAGCATGTACTTCGCTGTAATTCTTGTTCTAATTGAATTATTTCTAGGGAAATAAGTTCAATTTCGAGCTGGATGGTAGTCCCTGGCATATTTAACAGATCATTGAAGATCTGGTCTTTTCGGCCTGTAAGAGTCTACCTTTTGTGTATGCAAGGTTTTGCAAACACTGCTGTCTTTCATCAGGAGATAAATTTCCTTTGTTCTCCTGTTTCTGATATCTAACAATAGTTAGATAAACTTGTGTATATTCCAAAATATTGGAATAGTTCTTGTAAATTATTCTCCTCGAACTAAAGTTCGGATTCATAATTTTTTCGAAATTCTCCTTCTCATACATTTAATTACTAGTAATAATAAAATTTTCGTGTTTGAAATAAATTAACCATGCTCTGATACCATTTTGTGAAGCGCGGAGGATCAATTAAAGAAAATAGAGAATAAGGGTAGTTTTGTCAATTCTATAGGTTTAGGGAGTTAAAAGAGAGTTTTTGATGGCTAGGGAGTTAGGAACAAGTTAAGTTTGGGTTTAGGGATTTAGGAGCAATTTCCCCTTATTATAATGAATTTTTATATTATGAATGATATAGTCTTTGAAATATTCAAAAGTTTAGATGAAGATTAAAAAAAATATTTTAGTAATTTTAAAATTTTTGGAAAGTGGATGATAGTGATAAAGGAATACATAAATCTATGAAAATAGATTTTTAAAATATTTTTTATTAAATGAAAGTATTTATAATTTTAAATAGTATCGTAGGTATTTTAAAAAATTCATCGAAACATCAAAGTTAGTTATTATAGATGACTTGGAATAAATACAATAATAATTATGATAATATAGATTATATAGTGTATATATCTTAAATTTAATAAAATAGTATATATAAGGATATAAACGAGTCGAGCCGATTAATATCAGGGTCGAGTTTGGTTCATTTAATATATATATATATATATATATATATATATATATATATATATATATATATATTTATATATTATCGAGCTTGATTCAAACTTTTATCACTAGGCTCGAGCTCGGCTCGTTTAAAAAATATTAAGCTCGCGAATAGCTCGATCTCGATCTTGATTAACATATTTAACAATTTTGGCTCGAAATTGACTCATTAAACAGATTTATTTTCAAGCTCGTTTTTGATCTCTTCGAGCTTTATCATCCAAATATTAAATAATAT
Organism: Primulina eburnea; assembly: GCF_022965805.1. Lineage (NCBI taxonomy): Eukaryota > Viridiplantae > Streptophyta > Magnoliopsida > Lamiales > Gesneriaceae > Primulina > Primulina eburnea. The sequence goes on from NC_133114.1 coordinate 1,871,294, forward strand.
ATAAAAATTTAAAGAGTGGGCTTCTCATTTTTATAGCATTTATATATCTTCTATTTTACCAAAATTTCGATGTTGGACAAAACAAATAAACAATACATGTTGCCTTCCAATGTTACATTCGCTGCTCAATAAACTTGCCCAACAAACTAGCCGAGCTCGGGCCACATAAATGATATGAGCTCGTGAACAGGCTCGCGAGTTTTCGAGCCAAATACCTTAAGCTTGATTTCGGCTCGATAAAAATGTCGAGTTCGATTTTGGACTTCAGCTAGACTCTATAAACTTAACGAACAATCTCGAATGAGCTTTTTATCAAACTAAACTATGAATAGCTCACCATGACTTGATTCGTTTACATCCCTAAGTATAGATTGTATCATAACAATGACAAATATTATTGAAATATGAAGATAATTATTTCGATCAAGTATAGACTAACCCTAAATCGTAATTGCAGTGACATATTTTCACATTTATTACTCTATAATATAATCAAGAAATATACATATTTCTTGAGTCAATCACCACACAATAAAATAAAAATTATTGCATCCTAAAAAGAAACATACATATATATAGTTAAACATATAACAAATATATCATACATAGATATTTATAATAATTATGTCGTCGAATTTTTTAATTCTCTCATCAGATTTTGATAAATAAAATGTATGCATTGAATTTTTTATATTGTAATAATTGTTATATAAATCTCGTGTGTGTATATATATATATATATATATGTATATATATATTTTTTGAAATATGTATGTATATATATATATATATATTTATGTTTCTTTTTAGGATGCAATAATTTTTATTTTATTGCGCGGTGATTGACTCAGGAACATTCCTAAAAGATAAACCTAAACACCCACTTCATTAAATTTACATCGACCGTCCTCCCGTCTCCGGCTTGCGTCGCACCTCCACTCATATCCGCCGTCCGCATCCACAGGTAAGCCACGCTAATTTACATGTTAGATCTTTTTTTCTGTAAGAACTCTTAATCGACGTTTTTACTCCAGTTATTTGTCGGCGTATCACATTTCCGTGTAAGATCGATTGAATTTGGCCGAATTTTTTTGCAGGTTTTTTCGCTAGATATTTTTCTGTTACTTTAACTATGTAAGTTTTATGTTTGTTCTCACGCTGTCAACTGTTTCACCTTTGATTTGTTAAAGAAATTGTTTTATATATATATATATACCTTGTTTATCGACCCATATAATTAAATGCTGTCCTGCCACAGTTGATATTGGAGATTTTAGTTTAAAAAAAAATTTCCCTTTCTGGAAGCATATAAACCTCATGTGATTCTTAAAAACTGGGCTGTAAGGTAAGTTTCCCTTGTTACTTAGTGTGTGTTTTTAATATTTCTTGATGCCATTGGGTGTGGGTGTGAAACCAGAGGCCAAGTTTCTAGTGATAAAGCCAAGTTTGTGTAATTTGTGGTTGGGCATATTATTAGGACATTTACTCAGGTCCACTGATCTGCTCATTCCGTAGTCAGCTCATAAAGATACCCCTCTGGTTTGGCAATAAGTAACACCCTTTTATCATTAGTTGGTGATGGATCTTGATTCTCGACTAATATACATTCTTGGATCATCCTTTGGATTTTGGTTTGGCTTCGATCCCACTTGCCCCATGACTTTATTGTTTTCTAGAAGTTATGTACTTTACGATTTTCTTTCTTTCTCACCAAGGCAGCACACATGCTTGACAACCGTAATTTTTCCTTAGGTTAGAATTGTTTTTGTACATTAGCAAGCAGACGCTTAGTATTTGTGTATTTATCTGAATTAGAGAAGCAACACCCCTTTTCTCAACTTTTTCATGTATTTCTTTTATTTAGGTCAGACGAAGAGCCTGTAGATCCAAAGAAGGAATTTGAAGACCGATGTAAGGCGCCATGTACACGGCCACTGAAGGAATATCAGGTGATTTTAGTTGAAATTTCAACTAATTTAACTCAACATTTCTTTGTTCTTGAGTTTTTACCATGCCTCAGGTTTGATATTGAATGATGTCTCGTTCTTTATACTTTGTTGTCATATTACAGCAGTTTATTTCATTTTTTTGTCCTCATCTCTTAGGTTATTCCTTTATTTTCTTGTTTTAGACTTCAGCATATTTGATTGCAGCATTTCCCACAATAATGTAGTTTTACTATTCTGTCATCTCTGAGTGCTTAAAGGCCTTGTTGTGTTTTAGACATGCTCAGACATCACTATCATCATAATCTTCATATCATCTATGCGTTGATAATCTTATGAACAAAAGCCAATAGTTTTGCAAATGGATTAAGCATCCTTGCTACTGTTTTATCCTGGAGAATTATGAGGATCTTTTTGAAAAGTAATCTGAAGTTTGTGTTGGTCATGCGCTTGCAAGGGTGTGTATGCTTGGTAAACAAAAATTAGATCATAAACGCCATACATGGGACTTGTACTTTATTCCGTATTGTGTATGCAGTTATTCTTAAATTTGATATCTAAGTTTTTTTTCTGAGATAGAGTATTTGAAGTTCACTCTGTTGTCAAATGTTATATTTCAGTGCTTACTTTTTTCTTGCCACTAAATATATTGGCATTGCAACGTTCACAAGGATCAAGTTTTACTATGATCAATGATATTTAAATTATGCATTTGTTTTTTTTATTGTGAAATGATGTATATGGGAATTGAGTTCCAGCAGATCAGCTTTGGAGAACTCTTAAGGAATCACTAATAAGTGGAACCATTGAACAAAATTAGTAATTTTGAATTCAGAATAACGAAAATACAAAATCATGCATTGATTTTATCAGCAACTTTTGTCATTGAAAAATATATTCTCTGTTTGTTTGGGATCTCAGGTGCTTCTGAACTCAACTTAAAATAATTTGATTCAATACATTTGAAAACTGCATCAAAATTTCTCCTTTTGAGAATTTCAAGTAAATTACCATTTTCACGTAAACATCTCAAACAACCAGTGGACGGATGATTTTATCATATGGTTCGTCATTCACTCTCAGTATAACCACGTTGGAGTGTGACTATTTTTTATGAAAGGCAGTACTTTAATTCTCTCTCCAATATTTTCCTTCACAATTAGTGGTCTTCTGATTTCCTTAATTATGCTACAAGCCTCCCAAAATTCTGGTGTCACTGATGATGCTAATCGCCTGAATATTTGGCAGGCGTGTGCTAAAAGAATTCAAGGGGACGAATCCGGGCACAAGCACTGCACTGGGCAATATTTTGATTATTGGCGCTGTGTCGACAAATGCGTAAGCCTCTTCCCCCAATTTTTCAGAGCACGACTTACTGCTGCATTTTTGTTAATTTCCTGCCGAAAATTTTCTGGCACAGGTCGCTACTAAGCTATTTGCTCATCTTAAATGATGGAATATCCAAGCTGATCGATGCACCAAAACCAAGCACTTCAGTTTTTTAGTTTCTTGCAAGTAACCCATGATTCTCTGTTTGCAACTCAACAGCATGGAATTTTGATAGATGGAGACTTGCTTGATAAATAAAATACAAAGACGTTGTATTAAATCTGTTATGTCGCTTTTGCGATCACGATATCTTCCATTATATGTGCACAATTTGGGTGCAGTCTTTTTGTGTTTCTTTACTGTCTGAAGTTTGTGTGTTTCTTTTGATCAATTTCTGGTAGTTATTCAATTTAATTAATTACCCAAAAAAATTTACGCTCAGTGATCATATTGATGGATTATAAATTTATAATGCAAAAATTTGTGTGAGACGGTCTCACGGGTCGTATTTTGTGAGACGGATTTCTTATTTGGGTCATCTATGAAAAGTATTATTTTTTATGTTAAGAGTATAATTTTTTATTTTAAATATCGATAGGTTGACCCGTCTCACAGATAAAAATTCGTGAGATCGTTTCACAATAGATTTACTCAATTTATAATTGGGTCTTTGATGAAATAGATAAATTACATATACTTAATTTTGGTCATGGCAGTCTTGTCTATTATCAAATGCATTTTCTAATTTAAAATTTTAAAATGCATATCTTCTGATAATTATTGAGTAAATTTGTTTTAATTCTTACACCTTGGGTAATTTGTAGAAAAATACATCTGTCCAAGATTTATTTAAGATTCAGTACCCAACAGTTTTTTTTTGTATTTTAGTACCTGACAAAAGATCAACTTAGTTTTTAGTACATATTTCATGCATTTTTACATTTTTACCCTTTTAATTAATAAAAAAGTATATAAATACTTATTTTTGTTGGACATCTTCTATTTCCACTCATCAATCCCGATGCATTTGGATGACATGTATATTTAATTTAAATATTTTTTATTAAAAAAAACAAATTCACAACTAATTCAATTTTTTGAAATACTTAGTTTTACTTGTGAAATACTTAATTTCAATTTTAAAATACTTGATTCAGTAAATGAAATACTTAGAATGTTTATTAAAAACTGGATATTCGAACATGCATTTAAAAAAAACAAATTCGCAACTAATTGAATTTTTTGAAATACTTAGTTTTACTTGTAAAATACTTAATTTCAATTTTAAAATACTTGATTTAGTAAATGAAATACTCAGAATGTGTATTAAAAACCTGGATATTCGAGTATGCATTTAAAAAAAAAAACTTTTCGCAACTAATTGAATTTTTGAAATACTTAGTTTTACTTATGAAATACTTAATTTAAATTTTAAAATACTTGATTTAGAAAATGAAATACTCAGAATGTGTATTAAAAAGCAGGATATTCGAATATGCATTTTAAAAAAAAAACAGATTCGTAACTAACTGAATTTTTTGAAATACTTAGTTTTACTTGTGAAATACTTAATTTTAATTTTAAAACTACTTGATTTAGAAAATGAAATACTCAGAATGTGTATTAAAAACTGGATATTCGAATATGCATTTAAAAAAAAAACAAATTTGCAACTAATTGAATTTTTGAAATACTTAGTTTTACTTGTTAAATACTTTATTTTAATTTTAAAATACTTTTTTTAGTAAATGAAATACTGAGAATGTGTATTAAAAAGCTGGATATTCGAATATGCATTTAAAAAAAAACAAATTCACAACTAATTGAATTTTTTGAAATACTTAGTTTTACTTATGAAATATTTAATTTAAATTTTAAAGTACTTGATTTAGTAAATGAAATACTCAGAATGTGTATTAAAAATCTGGATATTCGAATATGAATTTAAAAAAAATCGCAACTAATTGAATTTTTTGAAATACTTCGTTTTACTTATGAAATACTTAATTTTAATTTTAAAATACTTGATTTAGTAAATGAAATACTTAGAATGTGTATTAAAAACCTTCGAGTATGCATTAAAAAAAACAAATTCGCAACTAATTGAATTTTTTGAAATACTTAGTTTTACTTATAAAATATTTAATTTAAATTTTAAAATATTTGATTTAGTAAATGAAATACTCAGAATGTGTATTAAAAAGCTGGATATTCGAATATGCATTTAAAAAAAATCGCAACTAATTGAATTTTTTGAAATACTTAGTTTTACTTATGAAATACTTAATTTTAATTTTAAAATACTTGATTTAGTAAATGAAATACTCAGAATGTGTATTAAAAAATGGATATTCGAATATGCATTCAAAAAAAACAAATTCGCAACTAATTGAAATTTTTGAAATACTTAGTTTTACTTGTGAAATAATTAATTTCAATTTTAAAATACTTGATTTTGTAAATGAAATACTCAGAATGTGTATTAAAAAACTGGATATTCGAATATGCTTTTTACAAAAAATCGCAACTAATTGAATTTTTTTGAAATACTTAATTTTACTTATGAAATACTTAATTTTAATTTTAAAATATTTGATTTAGTAAATGAAATACTCAGAATGTGTATTTAAAAACTGGATATTCGAATATACAACGCAAGTTCACCAAATGCTTGCATTTTCACCAAATGCTTGCATTTTCATCCAAGATCCATTTGGATGATATGTTTATTTCATTTAATTATTTTTTTATTGTTAAAAAAACAAATTCGCAACTAAGCATTGAACTTTTTCAAGTACCTAGTTTTACTTGCGAAATACCTAATTTCAATTTTAAAATACTTGATTTGGTAAATGAGATACTCAGAATGAGTATTAAAATACTGAAAATTCGAATATGCAACGTAAGTTCACCAAATGCTCGCATTCTATCCAAGATGCATTTGGATGACATGTTCATTTTATTTATATATTTTCTTTATTTTTTTTAAAAAAAAAATTCGCAACTAAGCATTGAACTTTTTCAAGTACTTAGTTTTACTTGCGAAATAATTAATTTCAGTTTTAAAATACTTGATTTGTTAAATGAGATACTCATAATGAGTATTAAAATACTGGATATTCGAATATGCAGCGTAAGTTCACCAAGTGCTCACGTTTCCATCCAAAATGTATTTGGATGACATGTTCAAGGACTTTTCAACAGCCACAAAGCTTTGAAAAAGAAAAAAGGCTTAGAGCGAAGATTTGAAGATTTCCGGACAATGTTCTTAGGAACAAGTAACTTAATCCGTGGATTTAAAATTTAAAGATAAATATGAAGTCGGATATACGTCGATAGTCATAGTTCAGTAGGTCGAAAGCTAGTGGATTTAATAAAACGACATGCAATTCATCCTTGATAAATAATTAAAGAGATTTAATTACTTCACTGAGTTGAATTAGTTTGGCATAGCTTGAGAGGGCGTGTTCAATTGGATATGAAATATCGTCGAAAGCATAGATCATTGTCGAACGAATTAAGTAGATTAGCGAGGGGTAAATGAAATACTTAGAATGTTGTATTAAATACTGGATATTCGAATATGTAACGTAAGTTCACCAAATGCTCGCATTTCCTTCCAAGATGTATTTGGATGACATGTTCATTTCATTTTAAAATACTTGATTTAGTAAATGAAATACTCAGAATGTGTATTAAAAAACTGGATATTCGAATATTCATTTAAAAAAAAAAACAAATTCGCAACTAATTGAATTTTTTGAAATACTTAGTTTTACTTGTGAAATACTTAATTTTAATTTTAAAATACTTGATTTAGTAAATGAAATACTCAGAATGTGTATTAAAAACTGGATATTCGAATATGCATTTAAAAAAAAAACAAATTCGCAACTAATTGATTTTTTTGAAATACTTAGTTTTACTTGTAAAATAATTAATTTCAATTTTAAAATACTTGAGTTTGTAAATGAAATACTCAGAATGTGTATTAAAAAACTATATATTCGAATATACATTTAAAAAAAATCTCAACTAATTGAATTTTTTGAAATACTTACTTTTACTTGTGAAATACTTAATTTTAATTTTAAAATACTTGATTTAGTAAATGAAATACTCATAATGTGTATTAAAAACTAGATATTCGAATATGCATTTTAAAAAAAACAAATTCGCAACTAATTGAATTTTTTAAAATACTTAGTTTTACTTGTGAAATAATTAATTTCAATTTTAAAATATTTGATTTTGTAAATGAAATACTCAGAATGTGTATTAAAAAACTGGATATTCGAATATGCATTAAAAAAAATCGCAACTAATTGAATTTTTTGAAATACTTAGTTTTACTTATGAAATACTTAATTTTAATTTTAAAATACTTGATTTAGTAAATGAAACACTCAGAATTTGTATAAAAAAACTGGATATTCGAATATACAACGCAAGTTCACCAAATGCTCGCATTTCCATCCAAGATCCATTTGGATGACATGTTCATTTCATTTAATTATTTTTTTATTGTTTAAAAAACAAATTAGCAACTAAACATTGAACTTTTTCAAGTACTTAGTTGTACTTGCGAAATACCTAATTTCAATTTTAAAATATTTGATTTGGTAAATGAGATACTCAGAATGAGTATTAAAATACTGGAAATTCGAATATGCAACGTAGGTTCATCAAATGCTCGTATTCTATCCAAGATGCATTCGGATGACATGTTCATTTTATTTAGATATTTTCTTTATTTTTTTTAAAAAAAAATTCGCAACTAAGCATTGAACATTTTGAAGTTATGCTCGATCACTATGAATTTTACAATGAAAGTTTTGCTCGATCACTAAACATGGAATATTTTGAAGTACTTACTTTTACTTGCGAAATACCTAATTTTAATTTAAAAATACTTGATTTGGTAAATGAGATACTCATAATATGTGATAGAATACTGGATATTAGAATATGCAACGTAAATTCAGTCATGATTGGTTTTTCCAACTAAGATTCATTAGAATACTTATTCATGTCATTTAAAGAAATGAAACAGTTCATTACTGATCGTGGAGTAAGAGTAAGTTGTTTGTTGATCAAAATAAACACTTACTTTTAACAAAAATATAGTAGCATACTTGTCCCGGAGTAAAAGTAAGTTCTTAATTTGTATACCGAAATAAATTGTTATTTTTATTTCATGAGAAATGATGAGCAATGTATTTGTTAAAATTTCATTTGCATTGAAATTGCATCATAATGCATATTCGAATATCCAGTATTTTATAATCTATTTTAAGTATCTCATTTATGAAATCAAGTAATTTGAAACTAAAATTAGTACTTATCCAGTATTTTAATACACATTCTGAATATCTCATTTACCAAATCAAGTATATTAAAATGAAATGAACATGTCATTTAAATGCATCTTGGAAGGAAATGCGAGCATTTGGTGAACTTACGTTACATATTCGAATATCCAGTATTTTAATACAACATTCTAAGTATTTCATTTACTAAATCAAATATTTTAAAATTAAAATTAAGTATTTCATAAGTAAAACTAAGTTTTTCAAAAAATTCAATTAGTTGCGATTTTTTTTTAAATGCATATTCGAATATCCAGTTTTTTAATACACAATCTGAGTATTTCATTTACAAAATCAAGTATTTTAAAATTTAAATTAATTATTTCACAAGTAAAACTAAGTATTTCAAAAAATTCAATTAGTTGCGAATTTGTTTTTTTAAAATGCATATTCGAATATCCTGTTTTTAATACACATTCTGAGTATTTCATTTACTAAATCAAGTATTTTAAAATTAAAATTAAGTATTTCACAAGTAAAACTAAGTATTTCAAAAAATTCAATTAGTTGCGAATTTTTTTTTAAAATGCATATTCAAATATCCAGTTTTTTAATACATATTCTGAGTATTTCTTTTACTAAATCAAGTATTTTAAAATTACAATTAAGTATTTCACAAGTAAAACTAAGTATTTCAAAAAATTCAATTAGTTGCGAATTTGTTTTTTTTTAAATGTATATTCGAATATCCAGCTTTTTAATACACATTCTGAGTATTTCATTTACTAAATCAAGTATTTTAAAATTAATATTAAGTATTTCACAAGTAAAACTAAGTATTTCAAAAATTCAATTAGTTGCGAAGTTGTTTTTTTTTAAATGCATATTCGAATATCCAGTTTTTAATACACATTCTGAGTATTTCATTTTCTAAATCAAGTAGTTTTAAAATTAAAATTAAGTATTTTACAAGTAAAACTAAGTATTTCAAAAAATTCAGTTAGTTACGAATTTGTTTTTTTTTTAATGCATATTCGAATTTCCAGCTTTTTAATACACATTCTGAGTATTTCATTTACTAAATCAAGTATTTTAAAATTTAAATTAAGTATTTCATAAGTAAAACTAAGTATTTCAAAAAATTCAATTAGTTGCGAAAAGTTTTTTTTTTTAATGCATACTTGAATATCCAGGTTTTTAATACACATTCTGAGTATTTCATTTACTAAATCAAGTATTTTAAAATTGAAATTAAGTATTTTACAAGTAAAACTAAGTATTTCAAAAAATTCAATTAGTTGCGAATTTGTTTTTTTTTAAATGCATGTTCGAATATCCAGTTTTTAATAAATATTCTGAGTATTTCATTTACTGAATCAAGTATTTTAAAATCTAAATTAAGTATTTCACAAGTAAAACTAAGTATTTCAAAAAATTCAATTAGTTGTGAATTTGTTTTTTTTAAATAAAAAATATTTAAATTAAATATACATGTTATCCAAATGCATCGGGATTGATGAGTGGAAAGAGAAGATGTCCAACAAAATTAAGTATTTATATACTTTTTTATTAATTAAAAGGGTAAAAATGTAAAAATACATGAAATCTATATCTATATATATATATAAAAGCAGAGTTTTTGCCAAAAATAGTAATTTCCCGCCAAAATATCATTTCTAAAAAAAGAAAGATTTATCATCAATATTGACATACGTGCACTGCAATAAATGGCCGCTTCAATTATTGTCTGCATTGATTATATCAATTCATTTAATTCAATTTCGAATTTAATTAATTTTATATTAATTCAAATATAATTTATGTATTATATGTTTTTTTTTTGTTTTTTTAATTCAAATAGAAGCTAAACTCTATTGAAAACATAAACTACATTAATTTTTTTGCATTGATTATATCAATCAATTTAATTAAAAATTGTACATTTGCATTGATTATATTAATCAATTTAATTAAAAAATGTACAAACAAATTTAAAATACAAATGGTTAAAACGTTCAGTATCACTCATTAATTAAATCATTTAAAAATACATTTTTCTATTTTAATAATTTTCTGCCCAAATTATTTACTAAAAAAGAAATGCAAAATTTAATTAGTTTATCTAATTTTTCTAAAAATAAAAATGGTTAAGTGTTAAAAATTATCACTACAACAAGGTTTTCCAATCGACATTAAATTACTATTTAATAATCATTTTTTTTTTATCTCAAATGCATATTATTTAGAAATCTATATCTATATATATATATATATATATAAAAGCAGAGTTTTTGCCAAAAATAGTAATTTCCCGCCAAAATGTCCTTTCTATAAAAGGAAAGATTTATCATCAATATTGAAATATGTGTACTGCAATAAATGATCACTTCAATTATTGTTTGCATTGATTATATCAATTCATTTAATTCAATTTTGAATTTAATTAATTTTTGTATTAATTCAAATGTAATTTATGTATTAAATATTTTTTTACTCAAATTAAAACTAAACTATATTGAAAAATTAAACTGTATTAAAAAATTTTGCATTAGTTATATCAATCAATTTAAGTAAAAACTATATAAATAAATTTAAAATAAAAATGAATGCAATGTTCAGTATCAGTCATGAAGTAAATCATCCAAAAATAAATTTTGCTATTTTAAGTAATTTATTTCTCAAAATACTTACTAAAAAAGAAATACTATATTTAATTAGTTTATTTAAATTTTCTAAAACAAAAATTGGTTGAGTGTTAAAAATTATCATTACAACAAAGTATTCCAATGGACATTAATGTACTATTTAATAATCATAAATTTTTTTATCTCAAATACATATTATTTCGAAATTACCTTAATTTTAAAGAATTATTGCATTGTAGTTTTCTTCCAAAATCATATGTATATCGTATATCTTGATTTGTCTTCTTAAAAATTAAAATAAGATAGCACAAGAAAATTAAAAGAGATAGATTCAAAAGAATTTCAAATAGACATTAAATTACTTTTGATATTATCCTCAATAATCAGAAATGTTTGACACTCAATGCATGCAATTCGGGATTTCCATAATTTTAAAGAGTTAATTTATGTTTTAATTCTGTCAAAAGCATCCAATGTATACTTTTTGTCCTTTGAGATGTTTTATTTGAATTTTAAATTATAAATAATGCAATATTGCATATTATATTAGAAATCAATTTTATTAAAATTTTTCTTATTAAATTTATTTATTCCAAAATTGAATTCTGAAATGGCTCTTCTTTTCAGCAGCATATATGAGTTGAATCTTTTTAAGATGTAATGTTCGTTTAAATTTAGATTTGTTCGTTATTATGAAATACCTATATATGGAAACAACGAGACATTAAGTTTGAAATATATGTTTCATGATCAAGAAATAAAAAATATTATTCTTCTATTTATACAAAATTTTAATTATTATTTGTTACTAATGTGATAATTTTTTTTTATATTACAAAGTTCACGGATACATGATAGCATAATGTCCCGTAATGGAAATGATTGGACCAATTCTAAAGAAAGCAAACATCTTATTAGAAGACACCTTTTAAAATTTGTTGACATTATTTTGGAATACACATAGTAAATGTTAATAAAATAACTTTTATGATTTATACATAATCTACTTATGATCAAATGTTTCATTTTTCTTTCGAAATAATAGGCTGTTGTGTATATTACGAAGAGATTTTGTAAATTAAATCACAACCTATTTGGATAAAGATATTGATGAAAAAATTATTGTTATCATTCAAATGTGTCAAACACGTGTCATGTCACAAAATTGTTTGTGAATGTGGATTTACACGAAATTACTGAATTTTTAAAAAAAGTATATTTTATTAATTTTAATGAATGTGATTTAAAAATATTTGCTTATCACATGTTAAAAAATAATAATATATAACTTCTCGAAAAGTAAATAATTAAATATGTATTAAGGTTGATGACCGACATCAATAAACTAAACACGATAAACATCATGTTATTGCCTTAGGCTGACACGATCTAAAAATTTGATATATGATAGTGATTATTATCCAAAAAAATTAATCGACATGCGTGGTATGTAAGAAACTTTTTAAAATTAGTGACAAAATAGTTTTTTTTTAATTTTTTATAATTGTATTACTTTTTTTAAAATTTAAATATCTATTCATTTTTCATTAATTTTTAATAATATCATCCCGTGCATCGCACGGATTAAATACTATCTATATCTATATCTATATATATATAAAAGCAGAGTTTTTGCCAAAAATAGTAATTTCCCGCCAAAATGTCATTTCTAAAAAAGGAAAATATTGACATATGTGTACTGCAATAAATTATCACTTCAACCAATGCTTCATTGATTGTATCAATTCACTTAATTCAATTTTGAATTTAATTAATTTTTATAGTAATTCAAATGTATTTTATTTATTATATGTTTTTTATTTTTTTTACTCAAATTAAAATTAAACTTTATTGAAAACGTAAATTATATTAAAAATTTTGTATTGATTATATCAATCAGTTTAATTAAAAACTGTATAAATAAATTTAAAATACAAATGATTGCAATGTTCGATATCACTAATGAGGTAAATTTATTCAAAAAATACATTTTGCTATTTTAATTAATTTCCTACCCAAATTACTTACTAAAAAAGAAATACAATATTTAATTAGTTTATTTAATTTTTCTAAAATAAAATTGGTCGAGTGTTAAAAGTTATCACTACAATAAAGCTTTTCAATAGACATTAAGTTATCGTTTAATAATCATAAATTTTTTTATCTCAAATACATATTATTTCGAAATTACCTTCATTGGAAAGAATTAATACATTGTAATTTTCTTCCAAAACCATATGTCTTCTTAAAATCAAACAAGAGAGCAGGAGAAAATTAAAAAAAGGTAGATTCAAAAGAGTTTCAAATCGACATTAAATTACTCTCAATAAACATGTATAGTACCCCTCAATAATAAGAAAAGTTTGATACTCAATGCAAGAAATTCGAGATTTCCATAATTGGAAATAGTTAATGTATGATATAATTCTGTCATAAGCATTCAATGTATAATTTTTGTCCCATTGTGATGTCTTATTTGAATTTTAAATTATAAATAATGCAATATTGTATATTATATTATGAACCAGTTTTATTCTATTTATATTACTAAATTTATCTATTCCAAAATTGAATTCTGAAACGACTTCTCTTTTCAGGACCATATATGAGTTGAATCCTTCAAAACTGTAATGTTCGTTTTAAATTTAGATTGTTCTTCGTTATGAACTACATACATATGGAAACAACGAGAACAACGTGACATTAAGTTTGAAATATATCTTTCATTATCGAAAAAGAAAAAATATTATTTTTCTATTTGTACAACTTTTAATTATTACGTATTACTAATGCGATAATTTTCTTCTATATTACAAAGTTTACGGATACATGATAATATAAAATGTCTCATAATGGAAATGATTAAACCAATTCTAAAGAAAGTAAGCATCTTATTAGAAGAGAGCTTATAAAATTTATTGGCATTGTTATTGAATACACATAGTAAATGTTAATAAAATAAAATTTTTGATTTATACATAATTTACTTATGATCACAAGTTTCATTTTTCATTCGGAACAATAAGTTGTTGTGTATATTATGAAGAGATTTCGTAAATAAAAGCACAACCCATGACAAAGATATTGATGAAACAATTATTGTTATCATTCAAATATGTCAAACACATGTCATGTCATAAAATTGTTTATGAATGTGGATATAGACAAAATTACTGAATTTTTATAAAGTATTTCTCATTAATTTTATTGAATGTGATTTAAAAATATTTTTTTATCACATGTTAAAAAATAATAATATATAGCTTCTCGAAAATTAAATAATTAAATATGTATTAAGGTTGGTGGTCGACATCAATACACTAAACACGATAAGCATCATGCAATTGTCTTAGGCTAACACAATCTAAAATTTTGATATATTATATTGATTATTAGCCAAAAAATTAATCCACATGCTTATATTTAAGAGATTTTTTTAAATTAACGATTTTTTTTTATTTTTTATAAATATATTATTTTTTTAAATTTAAATATCTATTCATTTTTCACTAATTTTTTATAATATCATCCCGTGCATCGCACGAGTTAAATACTAGTATGTACTAAAAACTAAGTTGGTCTTTTGTCAGGTACTAATATACAAAAGAAAACTGTTGGGTACTGAATCTTAAATAAATCTTGGACAGATGTATTTTTCTACAAATTACCCAATTAAAAATTACATTAATTTATTGTCAGAAAATTATGTGTTTGCATTCCTTCGTCCAAGACAAAATGTTTGTTCCATCTTTTGGGTTCATATGTCATACAAAATATTAAAAATATGATAATAATATAAGATATTTAAATATTAACTGTTTCAAATTTGATATTAATATAATGATTTTTGAATATCCAAATATTTATATTAATGATTTATTCGTCTTTTCAGATAAAAATCAGTATAAAATATTGAAAATATGATAATATTTGAATATTAATTTTTTCAAATAGAATATTAATATATGATTTTTAAATAGCCAACATGTATATCAAATGTAGAAATTAACAAAGTTGTTTCAATTTTGTACTTGAAGTCTTATTATTTTTTTTACAAAGCTTAAAAAATTATAATTTGTAAAATATAATCTTTGTAATATATATACACACATCTGTAGATTGAACCGCTGGATCTTCTCCCGGTTTTCGATTCCACCACCTTTTCAATCCAAAGATGGCACCGTCGTCTTATCCTCATTCGCCTTCCTCTCTGCGGAAGCTTCTCAGAACCGATCAGAAGCCCAAGTCCGCCGCTCCCTTGAACTCCGCCTCGTCTTCCTCAACCACCACCATTCCGCCGCCCGATAAGAGGACCAGAGACCAGCCCAATCTATCCGATTGTCATTGCTGTGGCCGCCGAATCAACCACACAAATCCAAAAGATCGCCTGCAACCCTTGGACAGCATCTGGCGCATCGTCCTCGTTTGCAGGAAATGCCGCAAGAAGGTCAATTCCGGTCAAACCTGCCCTTACTGCTTCAAACTAGCGGAAGAACTTTCAGGTAATCTTTTCAGATGTTGTGTGTGTCAGCGTAGAATTCATAAAGATTGTGCTGGGGAGTACAGGAATTGCGCGCCGTTTTGCTATCTGAGGGTAGATTTGGGGTTTAGGGTTTGCGTGGATTGTTGGGTTCCGGATTCACTTAAGAATTCGATTAGGGCTTGTGGGAGGAGCGAGAATATAGACGCGTCGAAATACAAGAATGAAGCTAAGGATTCCTCTGAGAAGGATGCTAACCGTCACGTTGAGAAGGCAAAGATGGCCGTAAATCACAAAGATCAGGCATTGAAGAAGGCCACAGTCGCCAAGAACGCTGCAAATAATGCGAAGCACTTTTTAGATTTTGTGAGAAAGAAAGATAGGAACGAGCAGAAGGATGCGAGTTCAGATTGCAGTGGAAAAATTAAGGAGGTTGATGATGCAGAGTTGGCTTTTAGATTGCATAGAGCAATGAATAGTTCTCCACGGATTTTGAGGGATAAGTGCCAGGTGAATTCATGTTTGGACGACTTAAAAAATGGTGATTTGAATGTTTTGACATGTAAGAGGTTGGTTTTAGGGGGAGATCAAAGTGAAGATCGGAGTTCTAATAGTGCAGAGATTGAAAGAAATAATTGGAGTGACAAGAAGAGTTTGTGTTCTGATGCTAATGAACTAGCGATAGGGCCATTAATGTACAAGCGGGAGAAAAAAAGGAAGACATGGCAGGAAATTAGGTCTTCCCTTCCCGAACAAATGAAGTTCAGGTTACAGCTGAAGGATTCTGGGCCTGGAAGGCCTATCAAGTGGAAGGATGATATTTGGGAGATTTTAGTTTGTGTTAATTCGGATCAAAGTGGTTCTTGTATCAATGTAAATAGATTTAGACAAGATCCGGTAGTTTACAAGCGGACTAGATTCAGACAGAAGTCATGCGAAGGAAATGGCATGGTAGAATGCAACTGCTCCTTTGACCGTTGGAGAGCTATATTTGAATCTCAGAATCATCATCAATCAGATGATAAAACACATGAGTTGCCTTTGGTTGAGTCGGGGACTGTTTGTGTAGCCAAGTGCAATACTGAGGCAGATTTGCCAAATGGAAATTGTGATGCTGAGAATGATAGCTACTTTCTGAAGTATACTAGGACTGATCGTGGTTTCAAGTGTGGCGATAAGGTAATTTTGCCGGACAGGAGTTGCAATGCAGAGAGTGACCGCTACTTTATAAAGTATAGTAAGAGGATAAAAGTTACTGAATCAGGTTCGACTGTACCGGTTTCTGATGCTTTTCTGTGTGCAAAACAGGCTTGTGCACCTTCCTTAATTGACTTGCAGTCTGGGTATTCTGAAAAATGTGATTGCGAGTTAAGTTCGCCACCTGGTGACAATGATGAAGAACACGACCGGTATTTTTTTAAGTATGTCAAGAGGATGAAAGGCTCCCACACTCTCTCAGTTGTTGAAACTAACCCTGCATTCTGATAAGAACTGAGGACAATCAACTTACCTTCATAAGTAAAAACAAAAGTACTTGGTGCATTGTCATGTGCTTCACTATTTTTACCAATTTGTCTTTTTTTAGGCTGATTTTTTTTTTTACTTTCATCAACTTTCCTTGATGAAATTTTTTTACTCATGAGACTAATCTGAATTTTTTACGTGTCCTTGTGTTTCATAGTTATTTTCTGTTTTTCTTTGGTTGCAACTGCTAGTGGCACACTGAAAAATTTACAGGATATTTAGAATAAAACCATGACTTGCGATCTGAGCAATAATCTTTAGAGTTCTTGTCCTGATAAAAAATATGAACTGTGTGATTGCCCATCATAGGAGACCAAGATGTGAATATAATATTTTAACACTTTTGTGAAGAATTGATGACACAGAAAGTTGTACTGCCTTTCATTGATTCTTTTCTCTCTTTGTTATCTTGTTTTATTATGTAATTCATTTCCATGCACTGCCATAGACTTTGATGAAACAAGATATGATTCTGTTGGAATGTGGACGCATTTTTTTACGCTGTAATATTAACAATATATGATTTGTTAATCTAATGATCTGAGTGTTGCTATATTATTATAATCAACATCAATACTACCTGTGTGTTGAGATAGACACTTGAATAAACGCTTGGGTTACTGCCATATTCATAGCATCTTACCAACCTATTTTCACGATCGGAGGACTTGCTTTTTGTGCACTTTGCCTGTATTTAGTATCAGAGTGTTGCTGGGTTCGGAATTTTGAGCTTAGCGTTTTAAGTATAATGGCTATTTGTATTTGTTGTAGTACATCAAATTTGAATAGTTTCCGAATCATATGACTCAATTCGCCTAATGTCGCATCCTTAAAATAATTGAGTTTCCTAGGAATCTGTATATACCCAAATCCAAATGTTGACTTTATTTTTAACATCTGTTACATAATCAAACTCTCGATGATAATTTAGAATTTAGGGTGAAAGTTGAACAATGATTTTCATAGTAAAAAATAGGGTGTCATGCATGGTGGCTTCTCTGTTCTGACCACTTAAGCACGTGCTGATTATTCATTCATGTCTAGTTGAATAAGTTTTTTTTTCGCCTGCATACCGAAGTAGACCAGTGAATAATACTTCAGTGATATCTTTATATAACCCTGTTTGACCTAATTAACAAAATAAACTACTATTGATTGGTTGAGTAAAAGGTATTGAAAGATTGTGGGTTTTGTGTGTAATCCACACTCCCTCAAATCAAATTAATCCCATTTCTTACAACTTTGTGTGTGGAGGTATTATACCAATTTCTGTATCATGCCATTACCTCTATTTTTCGCAAGTGCTTTCCTCACCAGCAATCCACTTTATTCTCTTTCATTTCTTTAGGAAAATTTTATACAGTCCAACCGCACCAAATACTATTCCCTCTTTTTTATCGAATCCATCGTAACCATTAGCTACATTCCAGGAAATTGTGCACCACAAATAGGAACTAATAAAGAAACCAGCGATCTCGTAGAAAGACGTCACAAGCCTTTGTGGAAAAAAACAATTTGCTGAGCCTGAACAAAAGGTATAAAATTTCTATCAAGATAACTAGAAGCAGATGTGTCTGAAAGACTTGGTAGCAGATGGTTCGGATGATGATTGTTTCTGGCTTTCAACCCAGGACATTTGATTTAGAAAGTGAACCTCCCTCAGAACTCAATGGAGTATGAGAATTTTTTTTCCTCATTGAGCTGTGGAGAGATTTGTTATACTAGGTTTTCAAACGTAATACCTCGTCCTAAACTCGAGATTTTTGTACCAAAAGAGCTATAGATTTCATATTTTTAGCAAGTATATAATTAAATAAAAAGCCATAGGCTTGTGCTCTGCACACTACTAATATTTTTTCCATCACCACTTATGACTCCATCATTATTTTCCCTAATTAAACTTTCCCTTTTCTCCCCATATATATCTTCCACACCCATGCAGTTTTTGTATCCCCATCAACAGAGCTTGAAATAACCAAAAATCATAAACTAAGCATATCTTTCATTTATCATGGCTGCCTCAAACCAAGTCCAAATCACGATTAAAGGCAATGCAGATCATCAAACCCCATCAACATTCATCTCCAGGAATGGAAAGAGGACTTCGACTTCACAAAAGGGCATAATGGCTTCGAGCTATACTTGGAGCCAATGGTGGGTTAGTAACCATTGCATCGTTATTTCTGGGAGTTGGCGCAGGTCAAAATGGACATGAAAGCCATGATCCGCACCGGCTTCGCCGGACTATTGCCTGTTCTTGTAGCATGGCAATCGGGGAATTTGTTTCCATATATTATCAGTTAGATATTGAGGTGGCCCAGATGAAAAGAGAACGGTAGCAAATAATGTTTTTTTGAGTGATGAAGATAAAGAAATCTTCTGAACCCTTTTCAGGCAGCCATGGCATTCGCCCTGGCGTTATATTTAGGGGCAATATTTCCATTGCTCGAGGCTGCACTCATAGTATATCACACAGTGAGGCTCTGCGTGGTGGTGGGTATCACCACGGTGGCTTTGCTCGGGTTTGGTGGCATTGGGGCAGTTTTGGACAGACTAGTGTCATAAAGTCCTGTGTTAGGGTACTTGTGGGAGGTGGATGGCTATGGGTATTACTTTTGATCTTACCAGTTGCTTGGATCGAGTGAACTGCATATGTGATTGCAAAGTAGTGATAATGATTGACTTTATTGATGTGTTTTATTTATCATGCATGTCTATTTATATGATACAAATAAAGTTGGGGTTCTGAATGAAGGGTAAGATGTAAACTTTGTAATGTTTACCTATAAATGAAGATTGCACTAAGATTATTACAGAGTTCATTTCCAACATACAAACTAAAATCCTTGATTCCAGCTTCTTCTACTCTAACTTCATTTCATTCCAGTTTTTCAAGCAATAATGCTCAAAAGTTAAACCTAAATTTGTAAGATATAAAATCTTAAATTTTGAGGTTTAACAAGACTGTTTAAAGAATGCAGATTACATGATCTAAGCAAGAAAACAAGGCTTCAGATACGGGAAAATCAGTTTCTAAATATCATATTTG
Source organism: Primulina eburnea (assembly GCF_022965805.1). Lineage (NCBI taxonomy): Eukaryota > Viridiplantae > Streptophyta > Magnoliopsida > Lamiales > Gesneriaceae > Primulina > Primulina eburnea. The sequence goes on from NC_133114.1 coordinate 1,891,576, forward strand.
CTGATGTTGTCTATCTCCTATCTATACTAGATTATTCCGAATCTCGTTGATTCAAGTTTTCAATACTCGGAAAGCATCTAGACAAAAACATCAATATGTTGGCGTGCAGCCTCCTATATTTTGTCACTGCACCTTAGCTAGCTCTACCAGTCCCTGCGTACCATCTCTTGCAAATTATGCCTCATAATTATCTTCTCTTCTACCAACAGTCTTACGGATGACCTCCCACCCGAACCCAACATAACACTACTACCACTCCCGGTGGCCACAGCGCCGGAAGAAGCCATCGCCTGAGAAATAGATCCTTTTTGGTACATGCCATCGAGCAGCATAGTATCAAAACCTCCTGGAAGTGATGCCCTTTGTTTTGACGAATGACTCGCAGATTGGAACAACTCTGTTTCTCAGTCCCCTGATGTTCGGTCGAAAGCTTCCCTCCTTTTTCCTCTATTTCTCGTATTGATTCTCCCATTGGTGGCAACGCGGCCTTTACGACACTTGTATCCACCTTCGATTCCGACTCCTTGGCTAGTACTTATTTGCTAGGCACTTGCTTTTGCTCCGGAGTAGTACTAGACATCCTCATGTTGCTCATGACTGATTTTTTGCAAATATATGTTGGAGTACCGTTTTCTCGCACCAAAGCACAATGGAAGTTTAAAAATTTTAGTTTTGACGTTTGAAACGTTCGTTGTGCGTCTATGATATATAACATTCATAGGGTGTTTAGATCTGTTTAACTTTGTGTATTTAATGTCAGCTCCGACTGTTCTGATTTTTAACCGGATTTAGCACATTTTGTGATTCCCTACTAACAAATCTCTCCTCTGATCGTCTAAAATGTACTATGTTGTCTTCGAAAAGATGTTCTCCAGTTGTGTTTCACTGGGACCTTTTGCTTGTTTGAGTGCAAATTCGAATCTGATCTCACGTTTTGAATGCTATTATTGCTACTGTGGTTGTCTGCTTTCATGCCAAACTACCTAAATGCTGATGAATTCGTATAACACGACGATGAATGCACGTAGCACAATGTTTATGGAGTAACTTTTCTGTGGGAAAGGAGGTCAAAATTTTTAATGTGCTCTGTACTATATTCTATTGTCCTACCTTCTCTTCCAAACTACTCGTAACGGTAAAATGGGTTCGGCAGGTAAACATTTCCCTTGTTTCTTTTGTTTAATCTTATCCTACCATTCAAAACTGTTCTCGATTGTAATATTTATCATATTAATGTTGTTAAACATTTGACAGGCTGCCTGGTTTTTGAGTGGATGTTTTGGAAAGTTGATGATTGGCTTGCTTTTGCTAATCGGAGCAAATTAATATAAATAAAGTTGAAAAATGTCTTTTGGGTTGCGATAAGCCTGAGCTCGAGTAGTTGCATCATTTGTAACATTTGTCCAGTGTGACGTGTGAAGAGTTTCTTATAAAATGAGGCCAGTTCCTGTAGGCGTCACACATAGCAACTGCTTTCTCTTGCTTCAATCCGCTTCTCGTGGAGTTGTTTTCTTGGAAAAGATGGCTTTTCTGTTTCTTTTGTCCTTTTTCGTCACTGAGAATCTGAGATGCATTTGTTTCAAGTCGCAGCACTATCCGCACCTCACTTAACCTCAGGTTTGATGGAAAAGTTGAATTCTGGAGTCTGCTGGAATGAAATAAATCTGACTCTTGCCCGATAATAGATAATTGTCACTCCCCTGCCACGTTTTTGTGTTATCTCCCAAAATTTTGGATATGAAGATCATTGAAGAAATCTTCTTGTTGCCTTCGGTGGTTACTGCCTGCACAATGTGAAACTGCTGTCAGTTGCTGCTATAGGCTTCAGTTAGCTCTTTTTTCTATTTGATCCGCCGAAAATTGTAAACGGAATGCTTGGGAATCAGACGCAGGGCTGTACCTCCTGCGAGAGGCGAGATAGGCCATCGTCTCAGACCCCAGCTCCCACAGGGGCAAAAACAAAAATAATTTGTCTCTTGTTGTTGAGGCCTGCACCTAGATAGTATGTACATTGGACATTTAAAAAAAAATGGGCATTGACCCATTGAGAACATAATTAAATATAATGATTGTGTTCACTGGGAATTTAATCTAATTGTGTATAGCCCAAACAATAAAACTACATGGCTCATTAATTAAATTATTAAAAAATTTGTATACATAAAATGGTAATGTTTGTCCAATATATTTATTATTTTATCTTGTGTCAACTCGTGTGTTAAACTTTTATACTTTATTTGATTATTTGGCTACTTTTCTTGAGTTTATGTAGTTGGACCCATTTCAAAAAATAAAATATACAAAATTGTGATACTTAAATATTTTATATACTTTTATTTTCTATTTTCTTGAATAAAATATTATATATATTATTTAAAACAAATCATTTATTTTTATAATATAGTTCAATATATTTATCATTTTGATAGTTTATATTGATAAATTTCAATTTTAGCAACATATCTTACAATTTTTGGCAATTTCAATCTTTTTCCAATATAATTATTCATATGACACTGCATTATGTTCGAGCCATGTTAATGTTGTGGGGCAAGAAGAAAAAAATTGCAAAGAGATAAATATATAACTATAACTCGTAAATTATATTTTCTTTATATTTATTGTTTGGTTATTTTTAATTTACAAACTGAGCTTTACGTTTATTTATCACCACAAGATTTTTTTTAACATATCGTTTCAGGTTCTGTGAACCACGGGTATGGCTCTGATCAGACACAGAAATTCTTTATATCGCCCAACGAAACTCATTTCAGGCCTACCCCTCGAATAAAAATCCTGGTTCCAATCCATGTCTACCACTTTCTTTCTTTCTTTTGTAATTTGCATGCACTGAATGTCCTTTAGGAAAAATTTGCCCTTGAATTTCTCGTACTTCTTTGTATTGAACTGATTCCAAAATTTCCCTTGAATTTCTCGTACTTCTTTGTATTGAACTGATTCATATTTTGGAATACATTCTCAATGAATCCATGCCTCTACCGAATGTGGAAGAGATTTTTGGTTTTATTCCCGCCTTCTTTGTAAAGTGGCATTTCTATTTGTCATCACTATTTTACATTGTATGTTTATTAGACAAGTCAAAATGGGCTGGCGGGGGGCGACCAGCCAGCCACTTGTCGCCACCTATCGCAACCCGCCATTAGTTTCATAAAATACTTAAAAACATTGAAATAAGAAATTAAGAAAGTATATAACATAATTCGTAAAGGGTAAAGTGCTTAAACCAAATATAAAGAAATTAAACAAATACTATAAAGTCAATTCTCATTAAATTTCATTCAATCTTGATCTTCTACATTAGCACATAGATTCAAATTTTACCAGATTGAGTGATGGAAGCGAGGCGCATGAGAAAATAAGGAATAAATAAGATAAGAAACTAATGGAAGCGCGGGAGGCTTATTCCAATTTTTATATAAAATTTAAAAATATAAAATTCTGCCCTAATTTGATGGGCTAATCCACCCCGTCTTGCCCCGCAACCCAAACGGGCTGAACCCGTTTGGCTCACCTCCAAACAGTATGCTATTTCATCAACTCAATCCGCTCAATTTTTATAGTGGGCCCGGCCGACCTGACGGACCTGACTCAATTTAACAAGTCTAATGTTTATCGAAAAGCAATTGGTTATCGGATTCGTTTATTTTACACATAAAATAGAACATAGATAACTTAAAATGGACTGTGAATATAACTCTCATTCCCATAAAAATATCATCATGGTGGCTCGAGTTTTGAACCCAGTTTAGTGTGACTCCAAAGTTACATGTTCACGCAGCCTTATTGAAAGAAAGAAATAAATAATCCATATGGAGTAAAAATACATTTTAGCCGTAAACAAAGCCATCAATCAAAGGCAAGAAATGTGCGACAGGGCATTATCCTTTCCAGTCAATATCCGCCGATGATTAATTGGCCCGACAATTCAATTGATCTTTGTCCATTTGTTCTGCAAAGTGGCATCTCCACTTCTGCACAAGTTTCTGTCGAATGAATGCATCTTTTATGAATAAAATTCAAAATATTGATCTGTTTAATTGGAATTAATTAATAGTTTAATGCACTTTTAGATTTATCTTATGTATATAAAATACAAAAAGAAACATCGGTGGAGTGAAAGAGAACCTAGTTGCCCTCTTCGCACTCCATTCTTGTGCCTCTAATTGCTTTGACATTTGATGTAATAATTTATTTTCTTGGAATATTTGTTCATCCATATAATTAGCGTCGATTAAAAATTATAGCTGATATTAATAGTACACAAATATTTAAGTTATATTATAATTGGATTATATATATTTTAATCAGTGTGCTATGTATGATAAGAGAGAACAATAAATACAATCGATCATTTCCGAGAAAAGAACACTATTTCGAATTATGTGGGAAAAAGGTTTGGCTTGTGTTCGTATCATTACCTTTCCTCTTCAAATTTGATGTAGAACTATATGAAAAGGCATGGCATGTCTTGTGCTATCATAATTGCTCTCAATTTGATTTTGTCTTCTCAATCCAAAATTCAAACATTAAAAATCAGACTTGCCTTTAGTCACAATTAATTTGACTTTGCAACATTCACAATTGATCCCTATCATCCATATTGTTTACTGATAAAAAAAATAGTGTTTGGGGGAATGATTACTATTGTTGGTGGTGACAAGTTTTATTAAGCAATGAAAATATATAATTTTGTTGTCTCTATAGTCCTTGTTGACAAAATATATATATTATTGCAAAAAATAGAATAATAGTTATAAATGATACCGTGTGATACACTATTCACACTATGGATTATGCACCAGCAAACATACGATGTAAAGATGAACGAAGAATGTCGAAGGATGTCGAAGTTTTTTTCGACGAAACCCCTCCAATTATCAAGTCAGTTGTGGTGAAAGTATACGAAAAAATGCTAAAATATAAATGAAAAAAGAAATTAGATATCATCAGTATATCTATGTTATATTCGATGTATTTGCAAGTGTAAAAAATGTTTTATGTTTTTTGAAGTTCATGACTCGTCGGTGTTCAATAGTATTGCATCGTACTTAATGTAGTTTTTTGTTAAAAATAATAATAATTTTGAAATATTGATAATGATATATAAAAGTTTAATTGTTTGAGGTGATTTGATCTTCAATCTTGCTTATAAGTTACAAGTTATTTCTAAATTTTGTTTGAATAAAATATAATTTTCTAAGAAAATCCAATTGCTATGGATCAAACGATCCAATCTGACCACAAAAAAATTGCCAAAATTTTTGAAGGTGAGTAAGCATGACATCTTCTCTGACACAACTTGTGTTGCCTATATCTGAGACAAAGTAAATAGGCATGGTTTCTACAAAGAATTTTTTTATGAAACTTGATTTCAAAGCATCCTCTATACATATATTTATACATGAATGTATAGGCATGGGGACTATTTGGCATTTACACCACAATTTCAACCTAGGAACTGCAAACAGCCATCTATCTGTCATATATTCACCACACACATTTACATATATTTAGTGACAAAGATGGCTACAAATATATATATATTTTCCAATAGATAAAATGAGCACGAACTTTATAAAGTGTACATACAAATATAATTGACAAAAGTAATGATATTCTTTCTATCAATATTTTCTCAAATGAATATGTCGTACAAGGTTTGTCTAGTTGGATTTACTTGACTAGAACTGTTTGCAGACTACTGCATTAGTCCAAAGATTTATTTAATGAGTACTAATGATAATGACTACAATTTCTTCATCATAAAAATAAAAATAATGGTAACCATATCAAATGTCCCCACTCTTAGCTCATGTTTGACAAGTGTCATTATCTCATATTTCTATTTGTGGATAATTTTCAATTTACAGACACTTGAGTAGTATTTGTAAAATGCTCAGTTTTGGTAGTGCATAATAGAGCTTGTTTATGGGAGAAATCTCAGAAAGAGCCTAACGATCGTATTTTTATATTTGGTCACGGCTCAGTGACGAGAGTTGCTGACGTCCCGCCCCAGGTACTTGGTATAGCTAGACTGATAAGTGGACCACATGATAATATGATAGTCACTTTCAAAGATCAAACTTCACCCAAAATGATATACTATTTATGATTTATGGTTATTTATGCTTACAAGTTTTACGCCAGCTTATTTTAAATAAAAGTATTATTTTTATATGTATGTGTCTGTCTACGTATTATTTGTTATTTATGGTTAGAAGGTGCTGAGTCATTAGACTCGCTACATTTGGATGGTTAGGTGAAGATGATTTTGAAGGAGGCGCTGAAGCTTGACTGAATAGGATCTAGCATTACATTTTTGAGAGACTTTTATTTTCCGCATTAGTTTAAGATTTAAGATTTTAAAGTAAAGATTTTCAGAATTATCTATTTAAAAATTTGGCAAAAACTTGTGCGAGACGATCTCACTGGTCGTATTTTATGAAACGGGTCTCTTATTTGGGTCATCCATAAAAAAATATCATTTTTTATGCTACGAGTATTATTTTTTATTGTGAATATCAGTAGAATTGACATGTCTCATAAATAAAGATCCGTGAGATCGTCTCACAAAAGACGTACTCTAAAAATTTTATGCTTTGTTTTGAGGTTTAGTCGTTGGAATATTTTAAATGGACGTAAGATTTTACGGTTGAAGTTTTATGATATTTTATGCAGTTAAAGTTTTTTAAATATAAGTTTTTACATTGGATGGTTTTGAAGTTAGAAGAAAATGTTTATAAAAAAAATAAAATTCTCTAGTATTTATTTAAATTCTAAAGTTAAAAATAGAGGACATTTCAGTATGTTTTTCATTATAAATTATAAGTTATGCTTAGATTGATATATTCAAAATAATTGATTTCAAATTCTTTAAATATAGCTTAGATGTAAAAGAATTGAAATGAATTCCAAATTCACTTCATATCAAGTTTTGTAAATACACACAAGATGAATATTATTTGAAATTATGATAAAATCAATATCAAATCAAATCACTCACTTCAAATCAACTTCTTCAATTATCTTTAAGTACTTTGAGATATACTTTTTTTTATAAATATTTGAGTCTACACTTTGTCAAATTTCTGCATATTCAGACAATACAACCCAAAGTCTCCTCATTTCTCAAAAAGATAATTAGTTTGAAATATTTGAAGATGGATTGTTGCATCATAATGACGCATGCTGACCTCATAAGCCATTAATTAAAGGAAAATGAAAACATTTATTTATTTATTTATTTTTCTTTGTTATACAGTACAAGACAACTTCCAAAAGTTGGAAAGAGTCATCCCATTTATATATAAATATAAAAATCTTAAATGTGTACTCACAACCCAACAACAAAAGCCCATTATTCATTGGGCCCCACAAGCCCATATTTATAATCCCAATAACCCCCTTGCACGTGAGAATCTTCCCAACAAAATGATTAAAAATCAATTGTACATAATTTTGAAGCAACATCGAGAGGCCATACATATATATCATTCATATATTCAATATTTCTTGCCCTTGACATAGTTGTGATGGTAGGTTATAATGGAGATTTATCATATTTTCCTCCGTCTTTGTCTTTCTAGTTCGAACCTGTCATACAAGACTTGTTTAGTGTGGTTTATCTGATCAGCGTGAATAGTAGATTACTGCATTGTTCTTTTAGATTTGTTCAAAAAATAACGGTTATGGGTTCCAAAGATTAAAAAATATATTTAGTCTTCTGATCAAGTTTAGAAAATAGAACTTGAATATTAAGAAAATTATGTATATAAGTATTGCAAAAATTATATCATGAAATAACCATAACCTACAATATATCATCGAAGCGAATTCAAAACTTGACATAAAGCGTATTTTCCTTGAAATAAATGTCGCATACTACATCATGAATTGAATCGGTACAAACATTTGCTAACATAAAAATTCGAAATCCTACGACATTCAGGCCTGGGGAATTAACTAGGCCAAATCAATCTTCAGGCAAGCTGATTTCATCCATATCATCCAACGACAGGAAAACCTCATCCAAGCACGAAAGTTCCGTCCCGTCATCGCCGTTGTCGTCGTTCTCGTACACTCGGCACACGACCCATTTGCTGTAATCCTGCAGCAAGCACAAAAAGATGTATGTAACTTATGATTCTACGTTAGTTTAAGAAAATAGTGTTAAAACCTTACATTAATCTTGGAGTTTCTCCTTGATCTAGTTTCTCTATTGGTGGAAGCAGAATCAGAGAGCCTATATTCCTCCATGATCCAATTTGTTTTGACCCCTTGAGCCGGTTCCCCGATGTAAAATGCGCAATATTTTTTCATGCCAACTTTGGAGCCACCACTCGTGTGTATTGGCTCTTCGACGCCGAGTGACTGCCAATGCCCGCTCCCTGTAACTCTTTGCTGTGTTCTTCTACTATAGAAGTACCACTTGTTCCCTTCCCCCATAGCTTTACCTACATGCAGCACAATCCATGTTATGAATAAAGAAAAAGAAAAAAAAATCTAAATTAATATATACTAGTGTCGTGACGCACGCTCGTATAGATACATAAGAACAAAAATTGTTTTGAATAATTGAAAAAGCGGCGGGAAAAATAAGACTATAACGACTTTGAATTTAATATATAAGTATATAACTAGTGACTCTTGACATGAGATAAGCGCATGTCAGACGGAGCGACGGAGCCGGACATGGAACTCTTTACATAATTTTCGAGACGGAGTCAAAATACAATAGCAAACTTCTAAGATCAAAAGGAAGAAGGTGAATTTGTCTACTGTGAATTGAATGCTAGCTAGCTAGGTAGCTAGCTGCATGGTTTGAAAACATATATATACACAGCCAGCCACATATGTATAGATACCATGCACCTAAGTAATGTCTGTGTTTTTGTAAGTAAAAAATAAGTGTAAATATGCTGAATTAGTTACCATTTAAGTCCCATGGATCATAAGGATAAAGATCAAGATCCGGGATGATATCAGGATGGTAAGGCAAAATCGCCGCCTTTCGTTGAAGGAAATGAACCACAAGCTCTTCATCTGTGGGGTAAAACCGAAATCCCGGCGGCAGGTTGCAGTTGAAGCTGCTATAATCTCCCATCAATCCCACAAAAGAATCAAGAATTATGTATATTTAAGATAAATCTTGATCACTAATTATTCAACTCGATAAAAACACACACATACATATATATATGTGAGCTAAATATGGGAAGATTGAGTGTGTGTATATACATACAACTGGTGGTATATATAGATGGATGAAGGATTATTTCATAATAAAAGTGGTATTTATAGTGAGTCGGGGTGTGGGAAAAGAGAGAAAAATGAAGGGTTTTGACGTGAAATGGAAGTTGTGTGTGTTTTGATCAAAGATTGAAGCATATGCTTTTGTTTTTATGTGCAATAATATTATAATAATTATATTTGATTGTGTTCTCTTTTTAAAATTGAAGTGTGGTGTGCTGCTTGATGCCCTTGTTCCCACTCGGGCGGCGGGTATAATATTATTAACAAAACGTTGGATACTTTTCAAGTAACGGGAGTGGTACTTGTCGGCATTTTAGGGAAAACTTCATAATATAAATGCTAATGTCCATATTAGATGTCCGAGTTGATATAATTTGTCAAAAATGTTTTTTTTTAGATATATATCAAGATGATCAGTCTCACAAAAATAAATTCATGAGACCGTCATACAAATACCAATAATATATTTTTCATGAGTTGTGCAAGATTCGTCCCATAAATTTGACTCGTGTTACAGTCTGACAAGAGTTTTTTTGTGTTGACCTACGTATGTATGGCCAAATAAATTTTGATTCGTTATGATGTGGAGATATTTAGGGGCGGAGCCATCCCAAAGGTTGGGGTAGGCTCCAGTCTAGGCTATGTTTTTGGGTCAAAGTAGTAGTATGGATTGAGTTTTCTTTTATTAAGTTTTAGCCTTATCTTTTTAACTTACTAAATTTTGTGAGCCCATTTTTGTAGCTCATTTCTTTGAGGGTTTTTAATAGCTGTCTGCCAAGGGAAGAGCTTTTGTCTTCGATCTTCTTTCACTTCTCTCGACAGAAAAGGCTTCAAATTTCATCATTTTTGTCACGTCCCGGGACGGGGGTTGGTTGACACCGGCGTTGCTCTCAAATTTACATTCGAAAACAACAAGCCTCGGAAGGAGAAAATTCAGAAACCGGTCTTTTTATTCATAATACGAAATAATTCATTGTATGATACAAACTCGAATCATTAATGTTTTACAGCGGAAATGTAAAACAGACAAAACATTGCTTCTACAAATGCAGCGGAAAAACATAATTTAAAACTGAGAATAACAATCTTCTTCTTCACCATCCCCAAAACTGATTCTGCTCCTTTTCTTCTAACCTTTCTTCATCGTTCTTATCTGAGATGTTATGGTGGGTGAATGATATGGTTGTCACTCAGTAAGCGGGGGCGGGAATAACTCCCAGTTTTCGAAATCATTTTCATACAGAAACGTAATACGAAAATATACAGGAATTCTTATTTTCATAACGGAAATCAGTGTTCAGTATTCAGAAATCAGTAATCAGTATTCAGTAATAAAAAATCAGAAGTTTACCAAGTAAGCACTGAGCACGTTCGTGAATTTCATGGCTAAACTGATATCAGTCCCCTATATGTTCTCTCCTCTAAGGGGTGAGGCCAGTAATCAGTAATGTTCAGAATATATATTTCTACCATTAGTTCACTAGGTTTCAGTACTTCAAAATTCAGATATCAGAAATCGATCATACAGAAACTTTGCTTTAAAACATTGATCATCAAACTGGATTCAAAATACTTATACATAAGCCCACTTACAGTAATTTGCTAAAAGTGTTTCGGTTGAAGTCTGGAAACCTGCTTGCCTTGCTACTGCATTTTACAGCTTCGAAAATGCACTCTCTTAGCTTTAATTTCAAGTGATAACTCAAGATTTTGGTAAACCAATTCAGAGGTTTGATAGTGATATTTATAGGCGCAATTCTGACTGTTAGTCTCCCAATTAAGGGCCACAATCTGACATTAACAATATTTATTTCGTGTTAAATGCTTCAGTTACAAGTTATGTCCTGAATTAGTAACTGTCTGCTGGAATTTCGTGTTGCTGCTGCTGCTGGATTTTATCTGTTGTCTGCTGCTGGATTTCAATCTACTGGGAAAATACCAGCTTCTGAAATATTAGCTTCTACTAGAATTTTTAGCTTCTGCTGAAATTTACTAGCTGCTGCTACTGCTGGAATTTCAGGTTCTCACAATTTTCATCTCCAACGAATGGATCTTGCAGGTGGGTGTCTGTTTAGTCAGCGTCTTTCACATGTTGTGTCGTTGATTTTGTTTTCAAGATTGATGGCAAATGATTTTGCTTGGAATTGTTGTTTATTTCTCTATTGTTGGCTTTCGTTTAAAATTTGTAATTTGGGAATTATTTAGGTGTTGAATGTTTCAATTTCTTCCTTTTTTATGTATATTTTTAGTATTTGGAGAAATTAATTTATTTACCAGGATGGCTTGGCAGTGTAAGTGGCTTGTTTGGTTTGGTGGTGATGGTGTAGGTTTTAGGTATAGTTCAGTTTTAGAATGGAAGTACATGATTCGTCGTCAGACAATAATTGGGGTTAAGAGGCTGTGAGTTCATATAAAATGGGTAAACCATTGTTCTTTACTTTTCGCTTCTTTTGAGGATGACAAAATCAAGCTCGCAATGCCAAAAAACCACGAGACAGTTAAATGGGAGAACTGGATTGAATCTTTATATTTGATGTGGAAACCACATTTAATAACATAAACCTAACTCAATGATCATCCATTTTTACCTATGCAGCTTCATGGTCTATTTATTTTAGGTTAGTTTAATGTGATGATATTAAATATTTGATTTACATTATTTAATGTTGTTTATCGATTCATCCAACCCATGATCAAAATATTTTTGGCTACGTCTCTGGAGATATTACGGATTTTTTCTTTCAAAAAGATCATTGATTATATTTTTTAGAGTTTGTAAAAAAATTTCTTTTTGTATTGCTCGAGTTACATTGACTTAATTTACGTTGGGGTGGGGAAAATGGGATATTCCCGTGGATTCTTTTTAAATAGGCAAAAGTTTGTGTGAGACGGTCTCAGATGTCATATTTTGTGAGACGGATATCTTATTTGGGCAATGCATGAAAAAATATTACTTTTTATGCTAAAGTATTATATTTTATTGTGAATATCAGTAGGATTGACTTGTCTCACAAATAAAGATTCGTGAGATCGTGTCACAAAAGACCTACTCTCTTTTTAAATACGAGGACTTGACTTATTAAAGTTTGTTATAAGGTACGAAATTATTGCATCTATGAGTTTGAAATTTGGTGACTTATCATGATGAAAGAGAAATATGTATGCATATGTATGTATGATGTCATGTATGTATGTATTAATATAATAAATAGTGTAAATTAGTTTTTTATTGGTAAAAAAATTGGATGTTTATATACACTATTTTTTTACATTAAATAATTTGTTTATAAAAAATTTAGATGTTACACATGAATTATAATTTTTGAAGATGATTTTACATATAATTTTTATAATTAATCAGAAAGATCATATAAATAGGATAAATTTAATTTTTTTAAAAAAATATAAATAAAATTTTATAGCTCTTTATAATAATAAAATACCCATAATTTATCATGTATATTGATGCTGATGATTATGATTATGATGTGAAATAGTATTGATAAGACCTCGTGCCATCCCGGCATGATGTTTATGCATAAATTTGGGGGTCATTTCATCTTAGGTGGACCGATCGATCCATTTTAGCGAAGAGTGAGTCTCTTGTGAGACGGTCTCACGAATCTTTATCTGTGAGATGTGTCAATCCTACCGATATTCGTAATAAAAATTAATACTCTTAGCATAAAAATTAATACTTTTTCATTGATGACCCAAATAAGATATTCGTCTCACAAAATACGACCCGTGAGACCGTCTCACACAAGTTTTTGCATTTAACGAAAACTAAGTTTATCAAATAATTGATTTCCTACATTCATTTTATCCCAATTTGTGGTTTGACATTTCCTTCTTGATGAGGTTGAGGATGATGGACAACATTAAAAATGGTTTCATATAAATAATTTTTTTTTAACTAAGATTCTATGGCTCAAAGAAAATATTGATTCTATGTTGGAATTGAAAATGCCAAGGAAAAAAAACTCATATTTTTCACTTTGAAATTACTTGGTTAGATTGTTCCAATTCCGATAGATGGTGAAGATGGCTCCGAACTTCTTCGATACACTCAAGTTCAGGTCTTTGATTTTGAAATTTTGCAAAGATTTGTGAGATCGGATTCACTATCCCTTTTCAATAGCGAAGGAAAAAACCTTGAGATTTCGTGATAGTTTTTACTTTAAACTTGTAATGTAACCTTCCAAAATTTGCAGAAGTTGAAGAATTCTATAAATTTTTCTCTAAAATGACGAAACTTATCTTTCATCCCTATTGGCCGCATATTCTAAGGAAATTTCTCGCTTTTGGAATATAAATCAATTTCATGGCAAAACCAAATGCTTTTGCAAAGACATTCAATTAGTTTGTTTTTACTTTTTATTCGGGTTTGATGCATCAAATCATGACTTTCACCATAATTGTACATCTTATCTTATTATTCATTTGTACTTATTTACACGTGATGGTACATACCCATTTACTCGTTGTAAAAAAAATAGTTAAAAATAAAAAACAAATATGATTAGGTCTGGTTCGATACGGAATATCGATTTTTCCAGATAATACCTTATACCGTACCGAAACATTTCGGTACCGAAAAATTAATACCGGTATTGTGCCAAAATTTCTGTATACCGTCATATCAGTATATCGAAATTTCGATATGACATAAATTTCATACCGTTCTTATAAAAAAAACTTCGGTATACCGAAATTTCGATGCGGTATCGGTATAATACCGTTTATACATAAAATTTTAAACAAAAATTGTGTTATTCTCATTACAAAAAAGCTAAAAAGCCCCACACAAAAATAATAATTGACGGAGCAAGTGAACCCAACAACATTATATTATAATTTTTTAAATATATAAAAAAAATTCGGTATACAATACCGAAATTTTTAAATTTCATACCGATGCCGATACCGAAAAGTTCAGTAGAGTATCATACAATACCGAAATATTCGGTATACTGTTAAATTAGATATGTACGTTATTTTGCGATACGGTAAATGTGGTATATCGGAACTATCAGTGTTTTTTCCTATCCCTAATTAAGATTTTAAAAAAAAGGGAGTTATTATATGAAAAGCTAGCTAAAAACTTGGAGTATGCATTATACATATTCATGTTCAGACATAAAGGCCAGCTATTAAATTATGATTTAAGAATCGAAATGAAAGCTTACCGACCAAATTTGGAAAAAGATATCCCAATATCCATTTATATTAGTACCCATAGATATATAGATGTCATAATATTTATCTATCATGAGACACATATATACTAAATGAAGGATGTGATTTGCGCCTAACAATTAGGTTTAAACTTTAAACTCAAAATCTTGTCATTTTCATATAATGATTTGTTAAAAAAACAAAGATACCCTAATGAAAAACCATATATTAGTTAACCCGCTGGTTTGTCATCATCTAACAATCTTACATAAGATATATATATATATATATATATATATATATATATATATATATATATATATATATATATATATATATATATATATATATATATATTGCTCCAAAAGGTGAAATCGCTCACCTTAGGCGCCCCTCATCCCCGACCCGACAGGAATGTGAGAAGAGGTAAATCATGGTGACTCAGTCAACCAGCAGCAGCTAGACCTTATGCTACGCCGCGCACAAGGAGCTCCCCCTCATTGGAGGGAATTTAACTCCCACACTGCCGCTTGCGAGACTCGATCTCTGGTCATTGCTCCAAGATTTACTGCTGCTGACCAACTGAGCTAAGCCCATGCGGGCATATATATATATATATATATAGAGAGAGAGCGAGAGAGAATTTCATAAAAAATTTGGGGATTTTGCGAAATTAATTTCTTCAATGATCATTTGGGAAGAATTTTGAGGCTAGATAGTAACCCAATTAAATTAATTATAGAATCAAATAAGTGTTATTAAAAAGGGAAGTTATTGAAAAATCTCCAATCAAAAAATTTCTTTGGCTTCACTCCCTACCCATAAAATTGTGGTACTATGTCATACAAAATGTGGTACACTTCATGTGGAAATGTGGTACACTTCATGTGGAAATGTGGTACTAAAAAAGTACCTAGGGACTGAACACAAAAAAAAATGACGGCTGAGGACTGAACCCAAATTTCCCGTCAGTAAAATCGGAACAGATTTCGACAATGAGTCGGTCACGAGTCTGGTCTGACCAAGCCTATAATCTGTTCTAACAGTCGAATCGATCAAAATGGTCAAAAATCACTCGGGTCCATCATAAACCGGTGATTGATTCAACCCGTATTTAATATTTTTAAAAATTTTGATTATTTTTTATGTTCTTTAAAAAATTATATATATATAAGTTTTTAAATTTTAAATATAAGAAATAAATATATATATATATATATATTATTTGGATTTTGGAAAATTTTAAAATTATTATTTTAGTATTATTAGAGTTTATTTTGATTTACTTTTTATAAAAAATATAAAAATCATTATATTTAATTATATATAATTAAAATTTTTAATTTTGATAAATATTTTATTATTATTTATATATATGTTTAAGATTTTTAGAATTTAAAATATATTATTTATTATATTATATTATTATTTTATATAATATGATAGTTTTTTGACCGAAAGTCTTGTTGAACACATACAACCGATTAAACCCTTTAAAAAAAATAGATCTGCTTGTTCACCGATTCGATTATGAAAACATTGATTAAGACTATTATTTTATCTAATTATATTTTTTCGTTATCTTGTTTCTATTTATTAATGAATTATGAAAAAAAAAAAAAAGTATTACATTGCGAAATAGAGAGGGTTGGACGGGATTTCACACTTTAATCAATCCTTTCATGACATAAATAATGTGGTTTAATTTGCTAATTGGCTAGACGACATAAATAATTGCATTCGAGGCTTAGGGTTTCGCATCTTACGTTGTGTGTGTGGACACATTGTAAATGGGAAGTCACTTTCCAATTTTTTGTGGCAAAAGAAATTATCTTTTATCGTTTTGCGCATTAATAATTTATTGAGTAGGTCTCATGTGAGACCGTCTCACGGATCTCAATCTGTGAGACGGGTCAACCCCGCCCATATTCACAATAAAAAGTAATACACTTAGCATAAAAAGTAGTACTTTTTCATGGATTATCCAAATAAAGATCCGTCTCACAAAATATGACCCGTGAGACCGTCTCACACAAGTTTTTGCCTAATTTATTTGAGCTCACAACCCTTTTCGCCTAAGAGTGGGCCTCATGTGATATCCATTCACATATCTTATTTTGTGATACGGATCAATCCTACGGATATTCACAATTAAAAGTTATAGTTATTAGCATTAAAAATAATATTTTTTTATAGATGACCCAAATAAGAGATCCGTCTCACAAATACGACCCGTGAGATCATCTCACACAAATTTTTGTCCTCGCCTAACTACAATTGGTTTTCATGGGGAATAAGGATTTCGTTTAATAAGGGAAATTTGAATTAAAAGCAATCAGTTTAATGTATCCAGAATTTTGATTAAGACTTGCATTAATATATATATATATATATATATATATATATATATATATATATATATATATATATATATATATATATATAGGTATAGTTTGGTACACTGGATAAGGGAGGAATTGATAAATAATCCTCTTTATCTCACGTTTGGTACATTTTTAGAAAGTTCATGATATTGATAAATAATTTTATACAAAGATAAAATATCTCTTTTATAAGATGTGATAATTTTAATTTGTATATTATATAATATGATAATTATATAAATGATTTTTATAAATCTCAATAAAATTATTAATATCACTCGAATAACCTTAAAAATTGATATAAATATCAAGGACTCAATTATCATTGTTGTGTCCAAAAAATATATTCTTTGAAGTCTATGAGCAGTAGCCCAACAAAGGAAAGCCCAAGAGAATTGTAGTTGGCCCATGAAAAGAAGTTGCGGCCGGTTACATCCATTACCCAATATGGAAGACGTGGATTAATCGTGGAATGCGGTTGAAACTTCCCGTGGAGTGTGACAAAGGCAGAAGGAGTAATCAGAAAAAATCTCTCTCAACAACTACACACAAAAATCTAAGCAAAAAGCTCTGCAGAATTCTATCATCAATTGCACGCTCATTTTTCATTTTCCAGTATTTTAGTTTCTTCATATTTCGCATATTCCTCCAACTTTCTTGTGATAATGTCGTTCAAATTCATAGCAACGTAATTAAATTTGATGTTGTTAATGGATTCCATCTATAATTTTTTCATATTCCTTATTTCGTGTTTACGTTTTGAGCCATTTCGAAGGAGTTAGAACTTACGACCGAATCGAGACCTGCAACGCTTGGTAAACGAAGTCAGATTATTTCACAAATTTGACACGAACACGTGCCTGGCACGCCCGCAAATTTTCGTGACAAACAAGTTGGCACGCCCGGTGGGACCAAATGCCTCCAAAGCATACTGAGAAGAATGAAGGAATTCCTCCATCACATGGAAAAAATCATCGTTCACAGGAGGAAGAGACTGATGTTGATGGAAGAACGGTGGAAAGGCTAGTACAACAGTTCGAGGAAAAGACTATGAAGGAAGGAATTGTTGTTTCTGGTGGTAATGGACCTTCATTGAACTTTATGTTAGCCATGGAGAAAAACATCCGCAGTGATCTCAAGGAAATGACCCAAACGTTCTCTACTGTTATGATGGAATTTGTGACAGAAATGAAGGAATGGAGGAAATCTGTAAGAGGAGAGGCTGTTACACCAGAAAATGCTGAACTCCAAGAAACTGACGTTAAGTTGCTAAAAGATCAAGGCCAAGGATCAGGAACTTCTCAAGCAGGTGAAAATCGCCGCTTAGGGAAACACGAATTCCAGAATCTGCCAAGGGAGGGAGATACACTCCTCCGCACAAGAGGGATGAAGAATTGGGATTGAAGTTCCAAAACTGCAACAATGGCCAACAAATGGCTGGTAATGTGTTCTCCGTGACGTCTCCTAACTCACATCCAGGGATGTATGGTGATGGGGGAATGCGTGGATATTCAGCGCCAGGTTTGGAGAATAACACTCGGGGGGCAATCTATCCTCCTCACCAGTTGAGACAAACTCCAACATTGGATTTTGAGATGGTACGTGATGTGATTCAAGAGTTGTATGGCCCAGGAGTGAGGCCAATCAACCGACCAGAATTCCACAAACCATATCCTGATGTTGTGGATCGTGACAACCCTTATCCAAAAGGATACCGCATTCCAGACTTCACGTTATACTCCGGGGAAGACGGTCAATCCAGCGTGGAACATGTAGCCAGGTTTACAATTCAGTGTGGGGAATTGGCAAATTTGGAGAACTTTTCTAATTACAAGTTACGTTTGTTCCCAAATTCCCTGACCAGTACTGCTTTCACATGGTATGCAACGCTGCCTCGGAACTCTATTATGACTTGGCATGATATGGAACGTCAATTCTATACACAATTCTTCAGAACGATACCTGAGATTAGTATAGCAGAATTGTCAAGGGTGGTCCAAAAACCCGGGGAATCTGCTAATGATTTCATTTGCGAATTCAAGAAGGTGAGAAGCAGATGCCAAGTTTTCCTCCCTGAATCAGAATACGTGAAGATGGCACAGCGAGGACTTGATTTTGAACTTAGAAAGAAGTTCCAAGGGATGGAATTCCGTGATTTTTATGAACTTGCTGCCAAAGTGTCAGAGTATGAGGAATTGTTACGAGAGGAGAGTCATAAAAGAAAGTCTACAGTGGGCTCTTATTTCCAGGAAGTGGAGGAAATTGCGTTGGCAGAAGTAGCAAATTCCGGATCACGCACTGTCCCTTTGTTGAAGCGCAAGAGTGAAGAATTTTCCAAGAAAAACATGACTCTAGTGCAAACTCCCTATACTTTCGATGCATCAAGGACGGAGGAAATTTTCGATCACTTGGTGAAAGAGAAGTTTATAACATTCCCCTCAGACCACAAGCTGCCCACTAGGGAGGAATTGAAAGGAAGAGATTACTGTAAGTACCACAATTCCTTCAATCATAATACTAATGCTTGTTGGGCTTTCAAGAATATCTTGCAGGAAAGAATAAACAAGGGAATCCTGAAATTCCCCGAGAAAAAGGAAGCAATGATCGTGGATGAAGATCCTTTTCCCCCGATAGCCAATGTGAACATGAGCAGTACTGACTTGCGCTTCTTGATCAATGAGAGGAGGAGGAGTGGAAACACGGACATGTCCATTAGACCAAGAATTACTGTAAAGAAATGTTGGGTGCCTCGGGAAATGATGTTTGAGGTTAAAGAGAAGAAAACAGAAGCTTTTCATGGAAAAGACCGCTATTACAGTAAGGAGGATCTGCATTATACTGGAAGGAATATGACGTGTAACAGAGAATCCATGGCCAAAAGGCCGGTGAACCAGTACCTCAGAAGGAGCCCATATTCTTGGTCGATGAATAACGAGAAAAGAAGTGGCCAGCAGTCATTTCATAAGATCATACAGAGGCCATCTCTTATGAACACCGATAAAAAATATGAGAGGAATTCCCGCTTTGTTGTTCCTCCCAGAGAAATCCCTGATGGTGTGTGGAGGCGAGTAGAACATCCAAAATTCCCAAAGCCTCTCTCTAGAACCCAAAAACGACGTTTGTTGAGAGAAAAAGCTGCTGAACGTAGGGCAGGGGTAGAGGAGTCATTTAACGAGAAGAAAAAATTTGGGAGGAAGGCTACTGAAGACAATGAGGAAGAAGATGAAGATCTGTTATCAGAAGAAGACAGTAAACAGGTCAAGAAAGCTACTATCAAGGTGGGGCAAATCCCCGTTTCATTTGAGCGTGCCACTGGCTCGTTGATGTTGCCAGAGGAGTTTAAACGCAAAAGGACATGTGAGACCGATGTATTTACTGGAGATCAAAATGGTACAGAATCCATTCAATCTGATATGGTGGATGAGAGCATTGGTGTTCTTGTCGATGAAAAGAAAAGAGTATTGATGAAGCGACCCACCAACGAAATGACTAAGCATATCAAGCCACTCTACATTGTAGCACACGTGAATGGAAAACCATTGTCTAGGGTACTAATAGATAATGGGTCGGTTATGAATATTCTACCCTACAGAATCCTTCAAAAATTGGGCAAGAATGTTGAAGATTTGATTCCTACCGAAGTCTCGGTGGCGGCTTTTACCGGGGAATCTACAAAAACTTTGGGAGTGTTGCCAGCAAACATCACTGTAGGCTCCCGATCTTCGTTGTCAGCCTTTTTTGTGGTAAATTCCAGTGCTAGTTTCCACGCTTTGTTAGGAAGGGATTGGATTCACACCAATCATTGTGTGCCATCATCCATGCACCAGTTGATGTTGATGTGGAAAGGAGATGAGGTGGAAGTGGTACAGGCTGATTCCCAGCCGTACCAGTCAAACTCCAACGCAGTAGAAGCTAGAGACTATGACGGCGCCTTCGGACCTATCAGAATTCGTGATTACAAGGTGAATGGGCAGCAAGGAGCAGTCTACATGGACACCACGAAGGTAAGGTAAGAAGTTGAAAAAATTCTCAAACCCACTGCCATGGTCTCTCCTAGACCCATGGTTCGACCTATTATCGAGGTGGTCGATGTTTAAGTTCACTAAAGAAGAGATGGAAGTGGCTGCAACTTCCGAATGGAAAGCCACATTGCAGCAGCTGGTGAGTGAAGTACAATATCAGGAATTGTGGGACATTGACGGAACTGAAATAATATTTGAAGATGAATGTGATAACAGTGAGGAAGAAAGGGTTACAAATGGAGGATTTAATCTTAGCTCCGGCTCAGATGAAAGATCGACAGCCGGAGACCGATGTTTTATAAAGATGGAATAAATGAGAAGTGTTGTACAAAGTAGGCTGGATAGCCACTTTGGCTAATTTTGAGATATTGACTCGTAGGAAGTTTCTGCAAATATGCGAGGAATAGGCTTTTAAGCCATTCCTTGTTTGTAAATTGATGGAGCATTGTGAATAAATAAAATCATTGCTCATGAAATCCGATGTAGTTGATGTATTTTGAGAGGACTATTTGTTGTGTTTGTTGGCCAAATTGATGAAAAACTGAAGTTTGCTTATGACATATCTTGAAACCTTGGAGAGTATTGTTTGAAAAATGTTGTTTAATAGTTGATTGGTAACAAGCAGTGTTGACACGTCATGTTTGCATCAATGTTAAAGAAAACAGGCTTTTTGCCGTTTGTTTAGTTTTAGAAAATTTTGGCAGAGTTTCCTTTGTAAATGTGAAATGCCAAAATACAAATAGATGAAAACAAATCCCAAGCAGCATGTATATAGTAATAACAACATGTTTTCAAATAAAGTTTGGCTCTCGAGCCACTTTACAGAGTTACAAATCAGAAAGACATCCGCCAAAATATGGCAAACAAAAAGAGACAGCAGAAATCAGAATAAAAATGAGAATCGTCTCAAGTATGTGCAAAGGTAATAACAGCAAAAGCTCAAGGAATATCCAATCTGAACAAATCCTCCCCTTTGGAATGACAATGTGTTCGAACTTGTTCAGCCTCCTTCAGTGTGTATTCCCATTGTTGGTCTTGAAGCTTCCAAGCTGTATCAATATTTCTGAACACCTGGACCTAGAATCTTGAAAGCTGAAATATGGGAATGACTGTAGAAAAATCAACACTTGGATTGATACCATGTTGGAATCTGCAGTAGAGTTAGGTGAGGACCTGTAAGTTTAAGCGAATATCAAAAAAAAAATATATATATACATTGGTTTGGTTTTTAGAGCCAGACAATGCAGTAGACATACCTAGGAACAAAGGTGGTCTTAGCAACCAAAGGAAGATCAGAGTTGGCTCGATGGATTTGCACTAGGAGACGGAGGATCACTAACCATTCCTACGAGTAAAGAAAAATAAATCAATACACTTGAGTAAAGTGGCCAAGAGATCATCCTCAGTGAATTCGGTAGAGCATCACAATTTCTTATGCTGGTGCATTTCTTGTAAGCACATGGAAGATTACATAAGTTGTACGAGCTATGGACCAAGCTCCAAATATGCACACCAAGGGAGCCGCTCTACTGAGATGCAAGCAGTGGGTGTTGCATATCAAAAAACTCATTCAAACATATTCACAAACACCTTAAGAGCGGAACGGAATGTGACATATTCTACTATATTTGATGTGATGGAGGATTGAAAAAATTGATGAAATATCCTTACCTTGAGAAATTGTGGTTTGATGTGAAGGAGGATTGGTTGTGAGAACATTGAAGAGCTTGAGAATTTTTTGGGGTAAGAAGACAGAAAAGAAGTGTGGGAGGAAACATCTTTTCTTTCTTGTTTTTTTTGTTTTTTCTCTCCACTGCCTCATCCTATATATCGTATTAGAATTTTGGCCTAACTTATAAATGGGCTAATACATTAGAATTTTTAAATATAGCCAAATTGGCCCATGGGCCAAATTGGCTACGGGGGGCAATTGTTGTGTCCAAAAAATATATTCTTTGAAGTCTATGAGCAGTAGCCCAACAAAGGAAAGCCCAAGAGAATTGTAGTTGGCCCATGAAAAGAAGTTGCGGCCGGTTACATCCATTACCCAATATGGAAGACGTGGATTAATCGTGGAATGCGGTTGAAACTTCCCGTGGAGTGTGACAAAGGCAGAAGGAGTAATCAGAAAAAATCTCTCTCAACAACTACACACAAAAATCTAAGCAAAAAGCTCTGCAGAATTCTATCATCAATTGCACGCTCATTTTTCATTTTCCAGTATTTTAGTTTCTTCATATTTCGCATATTCCTCCAACTTTCTTGTGATAATGTCGTTCAAATTCATAGCAACGTAATTAAATTTGATGTTGTTAATGGATTCCATCTATAATTTTGTCATATTCCTTATTTCGTGTTTACGTTTTGAGCCATTTCGAAGGAGTTAGAACTTACGACCGAATCGAGACCCACAACGCTTGGTAAACGAAGTCAGATTATTTCACAAATTTGGCACGAACACGTGCCTGGCACGCCCGCAAATTTTCGTGACAAACAATCATATTTATATAATATATAAAATTAGATAAAAATAAATAAATCATGCAAGCACCGTAGGTGCATGAACAAATAAGAAATATTAACTCAAGCAACAACTTTTAAATTATAAAATTTATTATGATAAGATTATTTTTTTATTACAATCTAATATCTAAATTTAATCACTCTTATTAAAATCATACAAAACATTAAATATAATATCATACGTCTTATTTTTCCTTAACTTATAGGGTGTGTTTGGTTGAGTAGATTAAATAAGGATAGATTAATAGTCAAATATTTATCGTTAAAATTATAAGATGTTTTAATAATCATTTTGACCCGGTTTAAGATCCAATTTTATTAACCAAATATTTATCCATAAAATTGGATCTTAAATCGGGTCAAAATGATTATTAAAACAACTTGAAATTTTAACGATAAATATTTGACTATTAATCTATCCTTATTTAATCCACTCAACCAAACACACCACACATATTTATCCTATCATGTGTACCAAACTATGCCTAGTGTTCCATCTCAGTTTTTATGTAGTGAAGTTACTCGAACTCGAAATTAGTCTATCTTTGGCAGGGTTAACTCGACCCTACCCCTGCGGGCAGTGCCCTCACAGGATCTCAGCCATTGATTTTACATGGTGATTAAATTTAGGCATTTGATCACCTCATGGGGTATATGTGTGTTTAAATCTGGGCCTTTGATCACCTCATGAGGGCAGTGTCTCACAAGGTAGGGTGAAATGAACCCTTTGGCAGTGAGCGATTCTTTTTATATTATAATATCATTAAATCATGTGAATTTTTAATATTTTAATAGAAATTGATGTTATTTATTGATAATTTAAATACTAAAATTTCGTCAAAATGTACGGTGGATTGGTTACCTTAAAGCAAAATAACGAATCACACGAATGGAATTAAACGATACATGCAACAAAAACTTCACATTCTTGTACATAACATTTCATGATCAAGGATTCTTGTCCGTCACACTTTGACAGTCGCCCTATCCTTCAACAAAGCTTCGGCAGCCCTCCTCCCGGAGGCCAAAGCTCCATCAAACGTCGCGCTCGTCACATAATCTCCGCATACGTACAACCCCGGATTCAGCCTCGGATCCTTTACCAAATCAGTTGGTGGGCATTGGTTCGGCTGGGCAAATCCTATCCGGTACATTCGCAAGTACTGCCACGCACCCACTGAAGCCTTGCCGAACCAACCCGACAACTCCTCCACGACCTGTTCGGCCAATTCTTGATCCGGCACAGTTTCGTATAATCCGATTAGAGACACAGACACCAAGGCCTTTCCGGGAGGGGCGTAAGAAGGAGCCACATTTGTTGCAAAGAACATGTTGTTAACTATTCCTCGCCCCGACCCGTTTAAAAACAGTATCGGTTCATTAACCGGGACCTTTTCGCTGTCCACTGAGAAATACAAACAGACTGTGCTCCGCACTGGTTTCTTGACCCGATTGGAATCCATTTTTCCAGCCAGAAGATTCACAGCTTCAAATTCTTCAATGGCTACTATGACTCCAAGATCACTTTTCAAGACTTCCCCACTTTCTAACTTGACAATCACACCCTCCTCTGATTCTTGATCTAAAGAAACAACCCTTGAATTCAACTTGATCGAACCTGAATTCAATTTTCCCGCCAATTGTTCGGGAATTGCAGAAATGCCATTCTTCGGGAGGGTGTTGTCCCCGAGTGCAAGACATTTGAATACGAAATTGAACAGACGGGAAGTGGTTTCAAGCTCTCTGTCGAAGAAAATCCCTCCAAAAAAGGGTCGGAAAAATCTGTCCACCATTGAATCCGAAAAGCCAATTTTTCTCAACAAGGCAATAGTCTTGACTTCATCCGCATTCAAAATGTCGTAATCAGATTGATTCAAAACCCCAATCCTAGTCAGTCCAATCAATATCTTATCAGCGAACGTACCAATGGGATTCGTCAGAGACTGCAAGGCATCGACAAAATGCCGCAACGGGTCCGCTACCGTGAAGAAGCTTCCGTCGCAGTAAACGCGCGCACCTGAATAAAATCTTTGAAGATCAAGCGAATGATAATCGAGCAGCTTTTGTGCTTCGGGATAAGCTGTGATAAAAATCTGGAAGCCTCGGTCGAGGGTGAATCCGTCGATAAAGTCGGTACGAACACGTCCGCCCACGGCGTCGGAGGCTTCGAGGAGGAGGAAAGGGACGCCCTCGGCTTGGAGGCGTGTCGCGGCAGCTAAGCCGGCTAGACCGGCGCCGATTACAACCGCGCCGGTTTTGTTGGTGGGTTGTAGAATTGGATTGTCACTGGGTGGGGATAAGTCCAGGGAGATTTGCTGGGGCGTTGCATTGAGTGGTTTCACAGAGATCAATTTTGTGACGTTAAAACAATGCGAGTGGGAAGGGAAAGAGATCGGGAAGGAAATCGGAGCAACTATCATTGGGCCGTGGCGGCGGCGGTGGTGGCGGCGGTGGTGGCGGGAACTTTACGACTGCGCCGCTTTATGTGCGGTTGGCATGGCTTTCTTTATCCAAAGAAGATATAAACTTCAATATCCCGTTGGCTATTGGCTAGCACTGTTTTTCTTGTTTCAAATTTAATATATGAAAATTAAATTTTAATTTTAATTTGAAGGAACATATTTTTTAAAAAGAAAAGAAAAATATATAATTTTTGTACAAGAAAAAATGAAAGAGCAAATGCATTTTTCCATATGAATCTTTGGAGCAACAAAGTTTGAGTCTCTAATCCAAGAAAGTAGTCGATTTACATTGAAATTTATTAAATTTTAGGAATATTATAACAATATATAGTAACAGCTTTTATTCAACATTCAATTGGGACTTAACAATAGAAATATCCGAAGCGTCTACTACACAAGTTCCACCTCAAGAACTTCATAATTTACACATTACACAAAGATCACAATTGAATGTAAGAATAAATAGTGGAACCAATTCAAATCCCATCAACAGCATTATTAAGATTTCCCCCTAGCAAGGACAAGAGTCCACCACCATGAACTCTACCCTCAGGAACCGCAAAATCCAAGCTCTTTCTTGCATCCTCGCTGCTCCTGTCTACTCGCTTCTCTGAACCCAAAGGTCCTGAGTAAGAAGACATGGTCTTCATGGACAAAGGAACCAAAACCTGAGGCGGGATCAGCTCATGCCGCTTTTGTGCCTTTTCTAAAGAGTCGATAGAATCGGATATTATGCTCATTCCGGATGAAGAACACGTGTTTTCGAAGCTGCTCCTAACAGTAGAAGAAGAGGGTACTAATCCATGGAAGAGCCTCGGTCCTATAATTCCACCTTTGCTCGTATCTCGACCAAGAACCAAACTACCATGTGCTGCACATAGCCCACTCTTCCCCCTGGCAAACTTCTCGCACTTTCCCTCGCCCCAGTTGCACCTCTTTCCGCCACCATGTGCCTTGCAAAAATCTGTGCTTCCTTGAGCACTCTTATCACAGTTCTCAAATTTGCATCGCTTCCCACCCCCGTGTTTGACACAACAATCCGTTTTCCCACGAGCGCTTTTAGTACATCCAGCGACAGCACACCTCTTTCCCCCGCCATGAGCAACACAGAAATTTGTGCCACCATGAACACTTTTCGGGCATATCCCTCCACCATCAAATAGGCAACGCTTCCCCCCACCATGCCCTTTGCAGAGAGGAGTGCTCCCTTCCGCACCTTTGTTGCATCCGGCAAATATGCATCGTTTCCCTCCACCATGTGCTTTACAGAACATGGTGCTTCCCTGAGCCCCCTTGGCACAGGAGAGAAACTGGCACCGACGTCCCCCACCGTGAGAGATACACAGGCCAATCTGCCCCTCAGCACTACGGGGGCACCCTTCGACCTTACACCTCTTTCCACCACCATGTTTGATGCAGAGCCCGGATTTTCCGCGTGCTGCTTTGATACAACCTCCTGCAAATCCGCAACGTCTGCCCCCACCATGTGCTATGCAGTGATCTGTCTTTCCCTCAGCACTTTTAGTGCATCCTAGATGCTGGCACCGATTCCCTCCTCCATGAGCTTTGCAGTAGGCGGTACGACTCTCAGCACCTTTATTGCATCCGGGCTTCTGGCATCTCTGTCCGCCTCCATGGCCAATACACAGACCCGTTGCTCCTCTAGATCCTTTTATACATCCAGAAAACTTGCATCGTTTTGTGCTGCTCCCTCTGCGATCTGAAGAAACTGTAGCACTTCCAGGCTCGGATACTGCACTCATGGTGTAAGTCGAGATAGCAGAATGTTCAGAACTCAGCTGCGAAAGTTGTATATTGGATTTCCCACTGATTTCAAGAAAATTATTCGGGGTCAACAAAATCTCAGAGGCTTCCATCCTCGGTGCCAGAATAAGTCTTCTCATGTATCCACCCGATTTCTTAGCTGACGTAGAACCCTCATCATCTACAAGGGCAGTAAGTCTACTACGATCTGTAGAAACTTGATCTGGAAGACGAGTTGCATCAGAAGGACTTTGAGTGGAAGCTGAAAACTCGAGTACATTGGAAACCACATCCGTACCACCAGACAGCCCTAACTTTAAAATTGAGTCACGTTGAGATGATAGATCTTGATTGAACATATTTGCAATTTCTTTGGCTTTACTATGCACCGAAGGTGAATACTCATTCGAATATGCACTTGTGGTTGGTCCTAGTCCAAGGACTAATTTGCACCCATCATCTGGTGCATTTGTGCAATTTCCTCGACCACCACTGTTACTTTGAATGCCACCAAATGTGGCAGTTTCACGAACACTATAGCCAAAGCCATCCAATCGCAGAGTGGTATCCCCGATCTTACCATTCTTAGCGAAATCACCACAAAAAGCCGAATACATATTCTTTTTTAGGTTAACTTATCCCTATACTATCTAAGTGAAGAAATGAAGGGCTAGCCGGTTGGATGAATGCCACTAGAGTTTAATAGGAAAGTCCATAAATTAAAATGAAAAAAACAAGAGAAATAAAGTGGAACAAACTACCTCCACCGCTCACAAAACCAGATGTATCCGACCTATCCATTCAATTAATTTCTTAGGAGAAGGACTGCACTTATAAAGAGAACCGGAATTTGGTTCTTAAACAAGAAAGTAGAGTAACTTCAACCCAAGCAGCCATTCCAACTGCTGCCAGTAATATAGAGTCCTTAAGATTCGATCACCTGTGGTAAGAAAACGAAGAGGTTTACTTCAGGAACTTATGATTAAGAATAAATGAATTGTGTGGTTTAAAGTACAATAAACAGCTCCCATGAAGTTACGCAAAATTACGAGGGTAAGTTTCAAGAACAGCTGCAACTTTATAGGAATACTGATTACTAAGTGTGTAACATATATATATATATATATATATATATATAGACACACATACACATATACAGTCCATGTCAAAACAGATATTTACTTTCTCGAATCTAGAGTAGCTATGGCACTAATCAAAGAAATTATTATAGACCAGTGATAAATATTCCGAACGGGATGATAGCCAGTGACTATGGAGTATTGGATCTTTAAACTATATCCTGTTAGCATTTAGTTAAACTATAGAGATGCTGAAGCATTGGAGAGGTCGGTTGGCAAGCAACAGTAATTTTTATCCAGCAAGACACCAAGAAACTCCCCTAAACGGCTAAAAATATCTCAATATATGCATTCAGGTCAATTCTAACATGAAAAACCACTTCAAGAATTCCTGTAGCCCAAATTTGGAAAAAAAAAGGGTGGCATGAACTCTAACTCCTCCATCCCACAATAGTTTATAAAGTTAATTTTACAGCAAAACGAGGGTTTAATATATAGTATTTGACTTCCTACCTAATGGAGAAGAAAATGGAAAGTCTTTCACAAGAAAAAACTGAAGTGCTGAATACAAGAAACAGGCAGTTGAATAGATTATCATGCACTTTGCCTATAGTCAAGTGGAGTAGATGCCAGATGGGATTGAAAACCCACCGATTCACGATCCATTCTAATTCCGTTGACATGAGACAAGCTATGAGATAAATCTAATCATCAGTTTCCCATGTTTCTATTGACACTTTCGCCTACCAAACTACATGGCAGTAAGATAATCAGAAGAAAATCACAAGTTGACTTAAATCAAACTGAGAAGACCAGTTTGAGGATTTTGCTTTCACAGCATTAAATCTGAGATCTGAAAATTTACCATAAGAAATATAATAAAATGGAAAAAAAAATTAAATCTTAAGAGTAGAACTAACAAAAACCAACAATAGACAGCACTGCTTCTGAAGAATATGACAAAGCACAAAACACAGAAATCCAGAGAAAATAAAATACAACCAAGACAATTGACCAATTAAATACCACAGCAGTCCAAGAATTTATGTCAGTTCTTTTCAAATCCTGAATCATCAACAGCCAAAAGAATACAGGACTAGCTTCCCGTGAACCAAATGCAAAAAAAAAAAAGAATCATAAAAGAACACCATAATATCATACAAAATGGTTCTTGTAATTCCCAAAAAAGAACGAACAAAAATCTAATCAGATCCACAAACAAATCACTGCACATAATCCACAAAGAACTCAGTTTCTGCTCAAACAAACAAATTTACAGCCCTTCAAAAACAGAAAATTCTGTAAGCAAAAAGAAAAAAGAATATTACGCTTTACAATGGAAATCCCAGAAAAAGATGGAAAATTTCTCAATCCATCGCGGCACCCAGTAATTTTAATCCAGTCTGCATACAGAAAATGGAGAGAACAAAAAAATTTGAGTGGATTCCAAAGTACTGCGTTGAGAAAAGAGGGAGCGCTTTAATAATGAACCGTCAAGTGTTAAATAACGGTAGCCAATCAAATAAAAATTATTAATTTTAATGACATCAGCGAAACAACTGTTGAGGTTTTAGGTTTGCTAATTTGGAGTACTTTTTGGGGAAAAGGAGAGGCACTGGTCTGACCAATATGCCCCGGATGAGTGAGCGCCATGGAGCGAGGGAGAGGGTAGTAAGGACTTTTCATCGACTGATTTAATCAATGGTGGTTGCTTGGGTTTGGGAATATTTGTTGGGCTGATGGAGTTGTCCCCTATAGCAATAAATTTGGTTTGTCTCTTAGCGATTTAGCTCGGTTCGG
Organism: Primulina eburnea; assembly: GCF_022965805.1. Taxonomy (NCBI): domain Eukaryota; kingdom Viridiplantae; phylum Streptophyta; class Magnoliopsida; order Lamiales; family Gesneriaceae; genus Primulina; species Primulina eburnea. The sequence goes on from NC_133114.1 coordinate 1,922,061, forward strand.
TTCGACTCGACTCGATTTAAATTTGAGAAACTCGATTCTTCCATTTAGCTGTGTTGACTTAATTGATGTTTCACTAAAAAAAATAGTTTTTCTTTATAAATTTATGGCGTGTTTGCAAAAGATTATACATATAGAGAAGTGATTAAATTAAAAGATTCTTAAGAATTCGGGAAAATAAGAAGTTTGTAGTATTTGAAAATAAAAGTGAAAAGAAGAAAAAAATTAAGATGGGGAGAGTTAGAAAAATAAGTGACTCTAATATAAGTTGTTTGATGAACTACCATAAATACCTTTGTCGAAGTGTTTACGAAAGATGAGTTTGATGAAGTATTATGAACATGATGTAAAAGGTAATTTTGGATTAAATAAAATATAGGAGATGGTTGTATCTAAAAATGACGAAAACTTGTGTGAGACGGTCTCACATATCGTATTTTGTGAGACTGATCTCTTGTTTGGGTCATCTATGAAAAAATATTACTTTTATGCTAAGAGTATTACTTTTTATTTTGAATATCGGTAGGATTGACCTGTCTGACAGATAAAGATTTGTGAGATCGTCTCACATGAGACCTACTCCTAAAAAAATTTCTAATTATTCACCAAAAATACAAGAATCACTTTTGCAAAATTAAAATTTAGATTTGAATTATTGAACATAAGTAGAGTTTGGAGTTAAAAAATACAACTACAACAAAAATCCGATTTTTTAAGTGGAAAATGATAATCACGTTGTTGCAAAAAGTCGTTTAATTTTTAAAAAATAATCTATGAGTGAAAATTCAAGAAAGCATTTATTATTTTATTTCCAATAATTGGGAATTTTTGTGTTTTAAATATTATGTTTTAAAATTTAAAAAAAAAAAAACAGAATTTAGTTATTTATTATCACAAAGGCCGACAAAGTCGTTTTACATTTAAAAAAATAAAAATCATCTATGACTAAAACTTTTATTTTATTGGGTGAAGGAATCTACAATAATTAGGTACACGATTCCTGGAATCTCGCCTTTTGACACTGTCCAGGTACTCGATGCATTAAAACTTGTACGTTCATTTGGCTCCCTTTGTACCCGCGTATGCTCCGCGTTGAGTGTTTTTACGCCACGTCGCCCTTCCCATTATATGAAGAACAAATAAAATTGTTATATAATCTATAATAAAAATACATTTTATTATGAACATTGTAAAAACTTGTATGAGCAAATCGTATTTGTGAGATGAATATCTTATTTGGGTCGTCCATAAAAAAGTATTACTTTTTATTGTAAATATCGTAAGGATTTATCCGTCTCACAGATAAAAATTCGAGACAATCTCACAAACATATAATTAATTAGAGTAATCTCTAATTACACAAAACAATCTAACTTAATTAAATCTTGATTTTTTTTAGAGCTTAAATTAAAAGGGATGGTTCGGATTATAAAATAAAATAAATTTGATTTTATATTTTTATATTTATATTAAACAAAATTGGAAGAAATTGATCCGTGAACCTAATAATGTGAAGAATAAATTAAAACACGTTGGGCAAAAGGACAAAAGTGCTGGCTGCTGGTACCAGGGAGGGACACGTGTCGGAAAGAGACAGGGCATTTTGAACTAATTTGATTGGCTGAAAATTCTTTAAAAGAGTAATTACTGTGTGACGCCTCAACAACGTAATGGGCCCCGCCAGGGATTTTATTACAACCCACGCAACTTGGTTAATTTCATTTTGCACCTCAAATTTGCCTCATTTTGCATTTACCCAATGGCAAGAGTTAATTAGTATATAGATATATTATATTAGAATTAAATTTTGTTGCGACACTACAAGAAAAACGATAGGATTAACGATAATTCAAAATAACTCTGTCTAATATTAGCTACGGAATATCTAAAATCACGGATATCAACTAAAATTTTGTTATATCAATCTCTAATTTTAATCGAGAAATTTTAGATTTTCTAAATAAGCTATAATGTTTGTTCATTCCAATGTTAAATCACTTAACAATATAGTATATGATAATTACATTACAAAATTCGCATAAAAAAATTAAATTCTGAAAATAAAAAATTTGTATGTTTAGTTTAGGGTTTAAAGATTAATTTTTAAAAAAATATATTTGCGTACTAAAGTATTATTTTGCTCACTAAAATGTGTCAGCTTAATTATTTAAGCCTAAAAGTTTATATATATATATATACATATGTATATACATATATATATATATACATATGTATATACATATATATATATATATATATACACATATATATATATACATATATATGTATACACTTTTAACCATGAACAACAATTACAATAAGGAATCAGCACTATCGATGAAAAAAGAACTAAAATTGCTAAAAATCGAAAAATACAAAACTAAGATCGAAATTCGATAATATAAAAATATCAAAACAGCCAAAAAAATATATGTAAGAGTAAAATTAAAGTTTTTTCTTACAATCAGTGGTGGATCTAGAAATATGGCTCTGCCCAGGTTAGAATTTTAAATTCTAAAATCTTTTAATATTTTAAATTGATCTACCCGATCTAATATCATATTATTTCAAAATTTACAAATAAATTTTTTTAAAAAAAATTAGATCACCCGAGGGCTATACGTGCATGTGGCTCCGCCACTTCTTACAACTGATGTCGACCGGGCAAATCGGGTAATAGTCGGGTGTGCAATCTGCCAAGTCTGGTGTCTGAATATCTGTGCGGTTTGAATTCTCTATAGTGAATGGCTGGTGATCTGGGAAGATTGAGTTCCCTATAGCCTGAGGACTAGCGCCCGGGATGACCTGAGTATTAATCCTGAAATCACAGAACGTTAAGGGGGCGCCGGAAGTTGTTCCGGCGTATCCACTCCGACGCTTAAGTCAGTGATATACGCAAAGGAAAACTGAGAGAGAAAGTAAGAATAGTTGTGAGTGCTTGTGTGTATTCAGAGAAGAGTCGATACCTCTGTGAAATACCAACGGAGGGTACTTATAGATGAAGCTGGTAGATAAATTGCCCGCAAAGTTCGGATGGTGGTCCATGACTTGGGGTCATGGGCCACGTTGCAACGTAGTGGGCCATGTACTGAGAGTGGACTTGGTCATGGAGTGTGGGAGGATGGGCTCCGCGATGTCCGGAAGACGTGGTGGTCAGGGAGAGAACGTGTCTCTTTCCCGGGTATTTTCCACCCGGGTGCCTCTGAGGTACTTTTCGGACCGGGAAGTTATTACCCCGGGTATTGGCTAATTACTCACTGGGCGGTGGCTCGCCAAGTGGTTCATTGGGAATTCCTCAGATAACTGAGTGCACAACTTGCCGGGCGTCTGAAGATCCGGGATACTGTTTTTCACCCCGGCTTACTGAAAGTAATTGCACTTTGATATTTTCTCTCTGCTCTGATCTTGCCCAAATTCGAGAAACTCTCGGGTCAGGGTCTGTACCCGGGCCCGGGTTCCCTTGGAGCATCACCACTCCCTCCTAAAAAAGTCGGGCTAGAGTCTGTCTCGTTGTCCCAATTACTAAAAAACAGTTCTCCTGGTGATAGCGGAGTCTTCTAGAATTCTACATATGTGGATATCATTGCTGATGCTGTCGTAAGCCCTACAATTCAAACTTATCCGCAATGTTTCGCGTTTCGAAGACTGTTATGATATCTCGATATTTACGCCTGTCTTTTCGTCTGCTCGGTGCAACTTCCAATACTCATCTCAACCGTTGATATATTCGAGAAGCAACGATTGTGATACACTCCTCTTTCCTATAAATATATAGTATCCTCCAATGCTTCCCCTATCCCTTGCTGATCACTTCAATAGATATGGCCGGTGCAAGCAGCTCAAGAACCCCAGCGTCATCGTGCTAATTTGTGAGTAAGAAAGATTTACCCAGTGTTGGAAGATATCCTGGTTATGATAATATCTGAGTGATGACATTTAGTAATGTTACGTACCGAGGATCAATCAACTCAGGCAACCGAGACTCTGGATTCCCCCGATTTGATAATAAATTGAAGGGAAGCCGGGGTATGGTATCACCCGGGCCCTTAATGATTTGTTGAAGGGAAGCCGGGGCATAGTATCACCCGGGCCCTTATATATATATGGGCCGGGGTTCGGGACCTACCGGGCTTAAGAATAATCTTCTCCGAAGCTTGATTTTTATTGCCAAGTAACCACATGAAATTTACAACAACTTCTAAGGAAAATATTTTTTAAGGTGGAAAGCATTACAGGGTCTTTTGAGGGGATGGCCCTGCTCATCTTCAAGATAATAAGCGCCCGAGCTGACTCTGCGTACCACTTTGTAAGGTCCTTCCCATCGGGCATCAAGCTTGCCAACATCTCCAGCCGGGTTTGCTTTTTTGAGGACCATGTCTCCTATCTGGAACTCTCGGTGTCGGACCCTTTGGTTATAAGCTTTCATCACCCTACGTCGATAAGCCTCCATTTTGATTGCCGCTCTTTCTCTCCTTTCTTCAATGAGATCGAGTTCACTGGCCCGGGCATTATCATTGTCTTCCGGATATGTGTGCACCCGAGTTGAGGTTTGCCCGATCTCGGCCGGGAGCACTGCTTCAGAGCCATACACCAAGCTGAATGGTGTTTCCCCGGTAGCCGTTCGAGGTGTAGTACGGTATGCCCAAAGAACACTGGGCAACTCCTCTACCCAGTCTTTTCCAACTCCGTATAATCGAGCTCTGAGTGCCTGGACAATAGTGCAGTTGGTTACCTCAGTCTGCCCATTGGCTTGTGGGTAAGCGACTGAGGTAAAAGCCTGAGTAATATTCATCTCCTCGCACCAAGCTCTGACTTTATTCCCCTGGAATTGCCTACCGTTGTCAGATATAAGCTTCCGGGGGATCCCAAACCTGCAGACAATATTTTTCCACAGGAATTTAAGAACCTCTCCCTCCGTGATTTTGGCCAGGGGCTCTGCTTCCACCCATTTAGAGAAGTAGTCAATCCCTACGAGCAAGAATTTTTTTTGAGCTCGGGCCACAGGGAAGGATCACACAATATCCAGGCCCCACTGATCAAAAGGGCAAGAGGCCCGGATAGGTTTCATCAGGGCAGTTGGGTGGTGATTAATGTTGCTATGCCTTTGGCATCCCTCACATGAGCGGACTACCCGGGCAGCATCTTGATGCATCGTAGGCCACCAGAATCCAGCGAGCAAAGCCTTCCTAGCCAGGGAGGTTGCTCCAAGATGATCTCCGCAGGAGCCCTCATGGATCTCCCTTAGAACATAAATGGACTCGTCCCCGAAGATGCACTTGAGAAGGGGACCCTGAAAAGACCGCCGGTATAGGATGTCATTGATCACAACAAACCGAGCCGCTCTCTTTTTGATTTGACTGGCCTCCTTGACATCCTCGGGTAGATAGGATCGGGAGATGTAGTCAAGGATGGGGGTGGCCCAATTATCTTCTCGACTTTGAGGAGGCCCGGTATCCACTGAGGATACCAGGCTAGTGTGGTAAGATATACCCGGCTCCCGATAGTCAGAAAGTGAAGCCGCCATTTTTGCCAGGGCATCGGCTTCAGTATTTTTCTCTCGGGGAATCTGCTCTATGCTCCAATCTATGAAATGCGCTGATAACTCTCTGATGATAGTCAGATATTTTACAAACTTCTCCTCCCGGGCCTCATACGCTCCTTTTACTTGTTGGGCTACCAACTGCGAATCTGTATAAATAATGACCCGGGTAGCTCCAGCATCCCGGGCCGCTTTTATCCCGATGATGACGGCCTCGTACTCTGCTTCATTGTTGGAGGCCCGGAAGTCCAACCTAACTGCCAACTGTATTTTTTCCTCGGTGGGTGATATCAATAGTACTCCCACCCCGCTGCCATCTTTGCCGGAAGCCCCGTCTACAAATATTCTCCAAACTCCCTCGATATCGGGGACAATCATCTCAGTGATAAAATCTGACAAGGCCTGGGCTTTAATCGCCTTCCGGGGCTGGTACTCGATGTCATACTCTCCCAATTCTACAGTCCACTTTACCAGCCTTCCCGAGATCTCTGGCTGAGTAATGATTCTCCCGAGAAGAGTATTGGTCAGCACCGTGATAGGATGGGACAAGAAGTACGGGCGAAGTTTTCGTGCTGTAATTATCAGGGCCAAGGCCACCTTTTCTACTTCGGTATATCTAACCTCGGGCCCTTTGAGGGCGTGGCTCACATAATAGACCGGCCTTTGATCAGTACCTTCTTCTCGGATTAGTACAGAGCTGACAGCATACTCAGTGGCCGAAAGGTACACCCAAAGTTTCTCCCCAGGTCCAGGCTTCTCAAGGACAGGGAGCCCGGCTAGATGATTCTTCAATTCTTCGAAAGCCTTCTCACATTTTTCATCCCAGCCAAACTCTTTGGCTAGAGCTTGGAAGAAAGGGTAGCTCCGGTGTGCAGATCGAGAAATGAAGCGTGATAAGGTGGCGATTCTCCCTGTGAGCCTCTGCACATCCTTGACTGACTTTGGGGATGCCATTTCAGTAATAGACCTGACTTTCTCCGGATTGACCTCAATTCCTCTCTCGGTGACCATGAACCCGAGGAACTTGCCACTCTTAACCCCAAACGTGCATTTGGCCGGGTTTAACCTCACCCCATACTCCCGGAGAGTAGAGAAGGTCTCTTCGAGGTCTGGGATGAGCTCAGTGTGTGCCCGAGATTTCACCAAGATATCGTCCACGTAAACCTCGATATTCCGCCCGGCTTGCTTGGTGAATATCCTGTCCATCAATCTTTGATATGTGGCCCCGGTATTTTTTAATCCAAAGGGCATGACCACATAGCAAAAGGTTCCTCCCGAGGTAATGAAGCTGATCTTCTCCTGATCTTCCCGGGCCAAGGGGATCTGATGGTACCCCTGGTAGGCATCCATGAAACACAGCAGTTCATACCCTGATGTCGAGTCCACCAGCTGATCAATCCGGGGTAGGGGTAGCAGTCTTTTGGGCAGGCTTTGTTTAGATCCCTAAAGTCAACACACATCCTCCATTTGCCAGCTGATTTGGGTACCAAGACTACATTGGATAGCCAGGTGGGAAATTGGACTTCTCTAATCTGCCCGGCTCTCAATAATTCCCCCACATGATCGGCAATTACTTTATCCTTTTCGGGACCAAAGTGTCTCTTCCTCTGCTTTACTGCCCGAGAACCCGGGATGATATTTAACTTGTGCTCTGCTACGTGGGGGGAGATCCCTACCAACTCTGATGAAGACCATGCAAAGATGTCCGCATTCTTTTCAAGGCACTGTAACAATTGGGCACGGGTGGCTGGTTCAAGGTCCCGGGCTATTTTGGTTGTCTTCATGGGTTGCCCAGGCAGGATGCTTACTTCTTCCTGCTCATCCCCTTCCACCATGCGCACGTGCTGGATAGAGTGCACCTCCTCCTTCCCTGGCCTCCTACTTTCTCCGCCTCGTCGGGCTCTTTTATTTTCAATCTTGACCGTCTCTGCATAGCACTTGCGGGAGGAGGGCTGGTCTCCCCTTACTTCTCCAACTCTGTTCCCCACCGGGAACTTTAACTTCTGATGGTAAGCCGAGGCTACAGCCCGGAGAACGTTCATAGCCGGCCTGCCTAAAATGATATTGTAAGATGTAGGAGCATTTACCACCGTGAAAACCGTCATCACCGTCTTCCTGAGCTCCTCAGCTCCTATTGTGAGGGGCAGGGTGATTTCCCCCCGGGGGTAAACTGTGTGGCCAGCAAATCCGAATAATGCCGTTTCCACTGGCTGCAACTGGTAGCCCTCCAAATACATCTGGTCTAGGACCTCCTGGAAAATAATGTTCACCGAGCTTCCCGAATCGATGAAAACCCGGCGGATGTCATAATTTGCCACCTTCGCTTGGATGACCAAGGCATCATTGTGTGGGAGGCTGACTCCCTGAAGATCCCGGGGACCAAAGCTGATCACCGGCCCCTCATCCCTCCCTACATCCTCCACTCCAAAACTCTCTTGTCGGGAATGTGCTTTCCTGGCCCGGTTGGAATCTCCATCCGTTGATCCCCCCGAGATCATTTTAATCAGCCCAAGGGTGGGCGACCCTCCTCCGTCTCTGTTTTCCCGACCACGAGGCGTTTGACCGGTGTTATCTTTCTTTTCTTGTCTGACCTGGCCTTTGTCCCCCGGCTTGTACCCTACATCTTTATTTACCCACGGGAGACCCCGGGGCTTTTTTGTTAACTGTGCCTGCTCCCCGGGGCCCGACTGGGAAGGGGCCCGTTTCAGTCTTCGGCACTCACTTGTACTATGAGCACATTCTCCATGATAGGAGCACATCTTGGGAGTGTGTGGCAAGCTTGGAGGTGACCGATATAATTTGGGTCCCTGATCACTGCTGCAAAGATGGACTCCTTCACCCCGGTGCGGCTTCATGGGGGCGTATCTAGAGAAACGCTCGAGATTATTTCCTCGGGCGTTGTCCTCAACTTTCCCGACTCGATCATTTCTTTCTCGGCGGGTGGACTCCCTCTTCTGCCGTTGCGCTTCCTCCATGTTTATGTACTTTTCTGCTCGGGACAGCAGATCCTCAAAATTCTCGGGCTGCTTCTTCACCAAGGACCTGAAAAAATCTCCCTCCTTGAGTCCCTGAGTGAACGCTGTAGTTTTGGTTTCAGGAGCACAAGCCGGCACCTCCAGGGATGCTTTATTAAACCGGCGAATGTACGCCCGAAGAGATTCATCACCTGATTGCTTTACCTCGAACAAGCTAAAAGCAGTCTTCTTATACCTCTTGCTGCTGCTAAAGTGGTGCAAGAAAATGTCTCTGAAGCCTGCAAAAGATTGTATGCTCCGGGGTTTCAACTTTTCGAACCACCTCTGAGCAGAGTCTACTAGGGTGGTGAGGAACACCTTGCACTTGATTTTGTCAGAGTAGCAATGTAACATGGCCATATTCTCAAACCGGGTGAGATGCTCGTCAGGGTCTGAGTTTCCATCATACTCCCGTATTTTGGTAGCTTTGAAATGAGCGGGGAGGGGCTCACTCACAATTTCCAGGGAAAAAGGGCATCCCTGGGAAGCAGCCGGGGTTGAAACCTGAGATGACCCTGCTTTAGCTTCCAACTCTTTCACTTTCTTCTTCAAATCTTCTAGCTCCTGGGCCATAGCAAGGGTAGGAGCTTTGGAAAACGCCTGGGAATTCTCTTCTCTGTCTCTCTCTTTTTCGAGAGGAGACTCTCCCATTGCCTCATTTTCCTTTGACTGGCTGGGTTCAGGTAGGCCCCTTTCTGCGAGGGCTTTTTGGACCGCAGCAGCTATCAACTGAGCCAACTCCTCTGGAAGGTGACTGGGCGATGGATTTTCTTGACCTCCTTCCGGATTTTGAGGACCATAGTGGTTCCCCGTAGTTTTACGAGTGGTAACAATATCTACGTCTTTAGCTACAGTTTCCCACAGACGGCGCCAATGATGTCGACCGGGCAAATCGGGTAATAGCCGGGTGTGCAATCTGCCAAGTCTGATGTCTGAATATCTGTGCGGTTTGAATTCTCTATAATGAATGGCTGGTGATCTGGGAAGATTGAGTTCCCTATAGCCTGAGGACTAGCGCCCGGGATGACCTGAGTATTAATCCTGAAATCACAGAACGTTAAGGGGGCGCCGGAAGTTGTTCCGGCGTATCCACTCCGACGCTTAAGTCAGTGATATACGCAAAGGAAAACTGAGAGAGAAAGTAAGAATAGTTGTGAGTGCTTGTGTGTATTCAGAGAAGAGTCGATACCTCTGTGAAATACCAACGGAGGGTACTTATAGATGAAGCTGGTAGATAAATTGCCCGCAAAGTTCGGATGGTGGTCCATGACTTGGGGTCATGGGCCACGTTGCAACGTAGTGGGCCATGTACTGAGAGTGGACTTGGTCATGGAGTGTGGGAGGATGGGCTCCGCGATGTCCGGAAGACGTGGTGGTCAGGGAGAGAACGTGTCTCTTTCCCGGGTATTTTCCACCCGGGTGCCTCTGAGGTACTTTTCGGACCGGGAAGTTTTTACCCCGGGTATTGGCTAATTACTCACTGGGCGGTGGCTCGCCAAGTGGTTCATTGGAAATTCCTCAGATAACTGAGTGCACAACTTTCCGGGCGTCTGAAGATCCGGGATCCTGTTTTTCACCCCGGCTTACTGAAAGTAATTGCACTTTGATATTTTCTCTCTGCTCTGATCTTGCCCAAGTTCGAGAACCTCTCGGGTCAGGGTCTGTACCCGGGCCCGGGTTCCCTTGGGGCATCACCAACAACAATTATGGTTTAAAATAAAAGTAAATCCCCGTTAAAATAAATTATGGTTTTAAAATAGCAGTGAATCACTCGACATAATTAGAAACGTGGCCCCGCACATTAAAACGGTCAACTCTCCTAATTTGCTTCGCTCCATCAATTGTCAACTATTTTGCTCAAAATGATTGGTAGTACTTTGCTCTTATTTTGACATAATTTGCTTGATAGAAAGATCAACCTTAAAAAAATTATTAACCTTCCGCCGCGACAAAGCAACAAAATCGAGTCCTTAATAAATTCACGACCTAAATTTGTTGTTACTTAATATTATCGCTTTTACAAACAAAAAAAAAAACATTATCGTTTATAAAGAGTCATATCGACTACACGATACTCTACAATATAATTTATTGATGCAAAATCAATTCACTATCCTTCCTACATTTATTTTGTGATGATTTTATTTATACCTGACTGCCACATATCTTACTTCAAAACATCATTCGATGCGAACGATAAAACGTTAATTGACTTGTTTCATTTAAAGTTTAACTCAAATTTTATGAAGCAAGTTAGAATTATAAAGCGTATTGCTATTCATGATATTTTGGAAATGGGATTGCGAGAATTCAAATGAAATTTCCGGTATATATGTTGTGTGCTCGTGTGTTAAATAATTAATTTTCATTTTATGTTGTGTGCTCGTGTTGACAACATCAGAACACAACACTAACTTCTGATACACATAATATATTAAATTTGGCAAAAACTTGTGTGAGACGGTCTCACGGGTCATATTTGTGAGACGGATCCCTTATTTGGGTCACCCATGAAAAAGTATCACTTTTTATGCTAAGAGTATTACTTTTTATTGTGAATATGGGTAGGGTTGACCCGTCTCACGGATTATGATCCGTGAGACGGTCTCACATGAGACTAACTCATTAAATTTTTGTACTTTTATTATGATCAAGTGTCCTTTCAAAATTACCTAACTGCAATGGAATATCTTATTTTTGTGATGTAATCGATTGGATGGATATTCAATTGCCCCCGAAAAAGCAGCTGAATATTCAAGGAGATACAGAGACACACACGTTGGATTAATAATTTTATATTGAATTCCATTTGGGATTATCTTAAATAAATGGCCTGTCCTTATCTTACCAAATCCTTTGATTAATCACAATTATTTTTGAGTTAATATAAAAACTCGAAATCATGTTTGAACATTAGTAACCTTTAAGGCAAAAACTTGTGTGAGACAGTTTCACGGGTCGTATTTGTGAGACGGGTCTCTTATTTGGGTAATCTATGAGAAAATATTATTTTTTATGCTAAGAGTATTACTTTTTATTGTGAATATTGGTAAGCTTGATCTGTCTCACAGATTAAGATCAGTGAGACGGTCTCATATGAGACTCACTCTAAACTTAAATAATCTTTTTTATGTTTGAAAAAAAAATAGAAATTTTATTAAATGTTTTATTATAAATATATATGCAGTAATTTTTAAAATATATGTGATGAATGAAATTGTAAATTATCATATTAATAGAATATTACTGATATTTTCTCGTCAAGGCTAGCAAGTTTCCCAATTTGATAAATCTATTTTGGCACAAACTTGTATGAGACGGTCTCACGGGTCGTATTTTGTGAGACAGATCTCTTATTTGGGTCATCCATAAAAAAAAATATTATTTTTTATGCTAAGAGTATTACTTTTTTATTGTGAATATCAGTAGGGTTGACTCGTGATACCGTCTCACAAATAAAGATTCCTGATACCATCTCACAAGGGACCTACTCATCTACTTTTTGTATTCTAATGAGATTTTTGATAGAAATTTCTTAAATATTTAAATCAAATACATTAACTATGTAGTATTTTTGTCGTTAAGTTTAATACTGATCTTGGAGAAATCAACTTGTTCAACCTATATGATAATAAATAATTTATAACACGATAATAATAAATTGAAATATATGAATAATAAAATATTGTATTATTCTAATTAGTATGAAACTTCAGTGATTGAAAACTTTAAATAAAGATATGAAAATAATTAATGTCTTATCCTTAGTATCAAATAATTAAAATTTTTTCCTTCGGATTAAAACTTGATTATGTTCTATCTTAATGGAGATGGTTTCATATTCCTTGTAATGATTTTTTTTTTACGTCACGCTCTGTTAATTAACTCAATATCGAAAAAATTATCATTTAAAGATTTGGTTTGGAGTAAGAATAGTTATGTGATACATATGTGTCACAAAAAGACCTAGAGCACCTATGAGAAGCCATTTATACATGTATTTGTCTTAATATATTCTCTTGATTTATAATCGTTCATATAATCAAATGAATGACAGATATTGCATAATTGATTAACAAAATTAAGATGATATTTAAGTTCATATATGTAAACAAAAAAAAAAAAAAGACTATGTTGGGATGAAACAAATCTTGATGCCTAAGAATAAAGATTGACAACACTTTGTTAATGTAAATGTCTATAAACATTGGTAAAACTTTGTTTATGGTTAAAAAATAAGATCATATTTATGTTTATGTATGTTAAAAAAAACAAATTAGAATACTATGTTGGGATGAAAAGAATCTTGACACACATGAATAAAGATTGGTGAAACTTTGTTCATGGTTACGACCGTTTGTATAATCAAATGAATGACAGCTATTACAGAATTGATTAAAAAATAAAATTAAATGTAATTTTATCTGCACTTAAAAAAAAGGAAATTAGGGTACATAAAACAAATCTTGATGCCTAATAATCCAGATTGGTGAGACTTTGTTCATGTCATGATTGGTGAGACTTTGTTCATGTCAATGGTTATAATCGTTTTGTTTAAATAATAATAGATGAACTTTCAAAACAAGAAAGTCAAGCTATTTTGTGGCAACTTGTTCTTGGGAAAAGGGAAGGGGTGGTTCTTTTTTCAATTAAAATTTAGTAGTTTAATATATGGTGATGGGATCTAGAGTGACCTCATATTTGTCCACTTGGCAATTCCAATACTCCTAGTTCGAGGCTAGAATCTTAAATTTATAAATTAAAATACTTATATTATTATTTATAGAAGATGTAGTTTCAAAATTTATTTAAAATAAATATTTGGGAAAATGGCAAAAATAGGAAACTTGTTTCAAAGAAAATACTAAATAATTAAATATCAATCATGGTTTCTGCCAATTGCAAGATGTCTCCCTTGATTTTGTTGGTGGCAAATATTATAATCAAATATTTTAGTTAGAAATCGTGTGATCGTGAATTTTTTTTCTTTCCCAATTTGAGGAACGATTTTTCATGTAAAATTGTGTGTATATATTGTTGGAAATTTTAATAAAATTTAGAAGTTGAATAAAAAATTATGTCTCATTAATATGAAAGTATTTTTTGACTTTCCACATTCTTGAGTTACTTGAAGATTTTTTGTTCTTCATATTCTTGAGTTAATGAGAAAAATAATTGAGTTAACTAATCTTGCATGACTCTTGGTGTGTATTTTGAGGCTTATAAATAGTGGGTTCATTTCCTCATTTCAAGTACATGAAAATCTTTTATCTTTCAAGTATTCTCTTGCATTTCATATTGTTATCTTTTCATTTGGCTTCCGTTAAATCTCGATGATAAAGTAAATATACGTTTTTAGTTCGCCGTAGTAGTGCCTCGTGCTAAGTCACTGCTGGCTGTTCCATTGTATCTAGGGAAGTAGACGTCCAAGACGATCCTCGAAGCACATACATGAGGGAACGAATCTGTTTTAAGGACACTGTATTTCATACATGTCTCGATTTGGTTTATTTTAAGCATTTATCTACTGTTTTACTTCACTATATTTTGCTGGTTTTTTTTGCCAATAACTTTCTGTACTATACCATTTGATATATTGTGCAACATATATATTTGCAATTCTTGTTTTTTAAAGAAGAGAGTAATTAAACGTTGGTTCATGTATAGTAAATTTTTTTTTTTTTGAATTTTCTAAATTATCTCATCTTTTAAGTTAATCTTCCCTACTATAATTTCATTTACAAACAATCTTTCTCTTTCGGTTCGAATTTCAACAATCAATAAAAAAATTTCTCTGAATTAATCGTGTCTATTTTAATTAGATTTAACCATATAATAAAAGTAATATTTTTTTTTAATGTAATATAATATAATATAATAAAAAAAATTAAAGGCTCAGATGCGCCTGCATAGTCGTCCTCGAATCAGACGGTTGTGGAGACCCAATCACCACTGGGAGCGCAATTTAATCCTCACAGCCTAATTTATATTGCACCAGCCGGGAATCGAACCCGGGTCTGTACCGTGGCAGGGTACTATTCTACCACTAGACCACTGGTGCTGTTGTGCTATGATGATGGAATATAATATATTTAGCTTGCGACTTGAAACCCATAGAAACACAATTATTAGACTAAAAAAGTTTGAAGATGACATTAGTTTAAAAATCCCATGTACTTGTTGACTTTTCTTTTTCCTGAAATAATGAGAAGGAGACTGCCCATTTTTCAAAAGACTAATCAGCCATTTGTGAGAGAGTATTCGAATTTCGTTAAGTAAATAAACGTTTGATTAATGATTATGAGTTCGATTATCTTTATCAACTGTTTTCTCGGATGAGCTTATTGCATATGTTTTGTCCGGTGCACTTTATCTGATTAGCGTGACTTACAAGATATTACATTCGATTATAGTTTTATCCGATACATACCAAATGTTAGCTGGTATGAGTTCATCGTCATAAAAGAAAAAAAAATTAAATCCTTTTTTTTAATGTGTGCGTATGTGTTGAAAGTAAAAGTCATCTACAAGGAGTGAGTCTCATGTGAGACGGTCTCACGGATATTAATTTGTGAGACGAGTCAACTCTACCCACATTCACAATAAAAAGTAATACTCTAAGCATAAAAAATTATACTTTTTCATTGATTACCCAAATAAGAGATCCGTCTCACAAAAATTCGACCCGTGAGACCGTCTCACACAAGTTTTTGCCCATCTACAAGATAGCAAAGCCGACTGACTGCTTTCACGAAGAGACGAAACTAAACCCGTAAATAATTGTGCTATCTATGGAGCCTAAATTTAAAACATGTGTAAGAGCCCAGCAAGTCTTATAATTTATAAATCACCGGCAAACTGAGAAAAAAGAAAATTTCAGACAAATCTTAGTCTTCCTTTAAATTGGCATTTAAAAATAATGAATGTTAAAAGTAGGTATTCAACGAGCTAACTTGTGACTTGAGATTTATTGATTATTATGTAAAAATAATATTTATTTTAATAATGTTTTATGATTTTATCCATTTATGACATTTATTTTATCTGTATATCAATACAAGCTTCTTAATAAAGCTCTTAAATATATTAAAGGTATCATGAGGTCTGTATTTCAACGCAAGATATAAAACTCATTAGGAAGTGTACCGTATATTATAAAGAGGTTCCTAGTCGAATCCGTTGCCTAAATAAGGATAAATGTCGCTTGAGCTTGAGACCGATATAAGTGATGTAAATGTCACGTTTCATTGACAATAACGACATGAAGATGTCCATTCATACTGACGAGTGATTATTTGATGATGCACTAAACAACCCTCCATCAGACAGTCCAAGTGGTTATCACTTATCGAGTGAGATAGTCTGTGGTTATGATTGTACAACATTAGCTTTTTGACATGGGAAAACGTGGAGGCTCTACGTATTAGCATAGACTTTGATCCGTTTACCGACTCCATTGAAGGTCATAAAGTGGAGATATTGAGCGTAGTTTCGAAATACGTAGAAGCTGATATATTGTAGTCGGTGATTCACGATATCCTTTAATTTATCTTGAAAATTTTATATTCACGTCATCCATTGATTTATATGTCTCGTGATTATTAATTAATACACGCAACGTTTGTTCCTCGTTCGCTAGTATTTTGATCGATTATTTCTTAGTAAGCTTGTGGGCACACCACCAATTAAGCGGACATATAAATACATACAAGATTGAATATTATTTGCAAATTTTTAAGTACAAGTAAATTTTAAGGAACAATTTTACCATGAAATAAATAAAAAATTTCATGTGTATCAAACTATATTCAGTATTTACATATAAAATTATCTTAGGCGGAATCGAGAATTTCTTTCGAAAGCGAAAAATGAAGTTTTTATAAAAAAAAATAAAAAAAACATTATTTATTATTAAATATGGACACAAAAAAATATTGATATTTAATTTATATTATGTTAACTTGTTCCATCAAAAGGTAAATTTAAAAGACTTTTTTTATTTGCTACCAAGTTAAAAACTATATAATTTTCAAAAAATCCATCTTTTTTCTTTTCATTGTTTAATTTAATGATGATTTTGGAAGTAGCAAATACATTAAACATGAATATATCAGTAAAAAAAAGATTAAATATTGATAAATATAGACATTTGACCATAAATTTAGGACAAAGAAGGAAAAAAATGAAATTAGAGTACTAATGCATAATCATATGTTAGCTTGACACATGCCAAAGACTACACTTCTTGACCAACTGACCAGCAATCCAATGAGTTCAACAGACGGGACAGAGGACAACTAGCGTTCCATCTGTTGAGGCATAAATATTCTTGAAAATTTTTTGCTCGACCTGACCATTACAGCAATGAAAAATTTGATCTTTTGCAGAAGAAAATGAGGGAGGAAAAAATCAGATCTCAATTAGCTGCTGCAATAGTTTATGATCTCTAAACTCTGATGCTGCCGGGATTATGACATTCCATGAGTTGTAACCAGGAGTAAAACCTCTTCCCACCATTTCCAGAAACAACATTAAAGCCTTTTGCGGCTCCCCTTGACTGCAAAAGGCATTGATTAAGAGACCATAGCTTTCAGAATCAGGCAAGAAGCCTCTCATCTTTAAGTCCTCCACGAGCCTCAACGCCCTCGTCGTTTTTCTCTGCTCACAGAGGCACTTGATTAAACCATTAAAAGTTGAAGCAATGGGAAAATAACCGAGGCCGATCATTTGACTCATGAGCTCTACAGCTTCCTTTATGCATCCTTTCTCACAAAATCCTTGAATTAAACTAGCATGAATAAGAGCACTTGGACATCTTCCTGCTGCAGTCATCTCCTCGAAAACTTTCTTTGCTTCAACTGTATGGCCATCATGACACAAACGTAGGATTCTCGAACTCATATCTACAGCTGTTGGAAACAAATTTCTCATGTTTTTTAGAAACTCGAGAGCTTCAGTGATTAAATTCTCCCTGTATAAACCATATAGAATGCTATTGTACGGATTGATACGACCAAGAAAACTCCCTTTACCCTCTTCTATTAGTTCAAAAATCCTGAGCCCCTCCCGAGTCCTTCCATTTGAACACAATCCATGAATTAATGTGTCGAAAGTGGCAGAATTCCATTTCACACCAGCCCTTTTCATTTCATGAAACATATCCAGAGCTGAATCCAACATGCCAGACTCACAGAAACTTGCAATCAAAATATTATATGTGTCAGTGTTTGGTAGGCATCCTTTCATCTCCATCTGTTTAAGAAAACCAAGTCCCGCTCTCACTTTCCCTGCTCTGACAAAGCCCTCAATTAGAGTGTTGTGAGCCACAACATCAAGAGTCCCTCCCTTTCCCTCCACTCTCTGTAATACCTCAGCTGCGTCCAAAACACGCCCAGCGTTGCACAAAACTTTCACCACCTTAGTCACTGAAACAACATCTGGTAAAAAACCGTTGTCGAAACACTTCTCCATCAACACAAGAGCAGGAACTAGATTGTTTTCATTGCAATATGCTGATATCAAAATGTTGAAAGTAACGTCACTGTAATCCTCCATTTCACTCGTTAGGCTCCTAGCTCGTCCCACCTTACCGTTCTTACAAAGAGCATAAATTAATGTATTATACACAACAACATTTATCTTAACTCCACGAGTTTTCATCACTCGCAAAAGTTTAAATCCATCCCCAATTCTATTCGTCAAGCAAAAACCTTTCATCAAAATCCCATAAGTGTAATCATCACCCTTTAAACCACTACCCATTATTTTCTTCCTATAGAATTCTCTTGCAATATCAATATCTTCCTTCGCTAGAACATCAAGAATTGAGTTCAACAATTTCAGAGAAGGGGCCTTACCAAACTTAGGAAGCAAGTCAAGCACTCTTGTTACTTCCCTTATCATTCTAGCTCGTCCATAACCTCGGACCATTGTGATGAAAATATCATCATCTGGGCCTGAACCTATTGACTTGGGCATTTCTTCGAGCAGCTGTTCTACAGTCTCAAATTGACGGAAAGTGCACAGCTTGTGGATCAAAGCTCGATATGTGGACGGAGTATGGGTGAAGTTTGAAATCTCAGAGGCCCATTTAAAAGTTTGAAGAGCTTGACTTGCTGTTTTTTGTTCTAAAATGAGATGTGCAATTTGTTGGATAGTCGGGACAATGACAGGGGATACCGAGATAAATCTTGATTGAACAGAGAAAATTAGCCTCTTTTGGATGAATCTCGAGGTTAAATGTTTTGAAAGGTTGCAAAACTCCTGGCTTCTTTGCATAAGACCGCTGCAAATAACGAAGGAAGCATATAAATGAATTACATCTTTAGATATAAAGCTTTATGCTAAAGTAAAAGAACCAAATGTCAAATTATGCAAATCACACCAGAAAAAAGGAAACGAAGAGGTTTACTTCAGGAACTTATGATTAAGAATAAATGAATTGTGTGGTTTAAAGTACAATAAACAGCTCCCATGAAGTTATGCAAAAATACGAGGGTAAGTTTCAAGAACGGCTGCAGCTTTATAGGAATACTAATTACTAAGTGTGTAACATATATATACATAGACACACACATATATACAGACCATGTCAAAACATATCTTTCCTTTCTCGAATCTAGAGTAGCTATGGCACTAATCAAAGAAATTATTATAGACCAGTAATAAATATTCTGAACGGGATGATAGCCAGCGACTATGGAGTATTGGATCTTTAAACTATACCTTGTTAGCATTTAGTTAAACTATAGAGATGCTGAAGCATTGGAGAGGTCAGTTGGCAAGCAAATGTAATTTTTATCCAGCAAGACACCAAGAAACTCCCCTAAACGGCTAAAAAATATCTCAATATATGCATTCAGGTTAATTTTAACATGAAAAACCACTTCAAGAATTCCTATAGCCCAAATTTGGAAAAAAAAAAGTTGCATTCCCACAATAGTTTCTGAAGTTAATTTTACAACAAAACGAGTGTTTAATATACAATATTTGAGTTCCTACCTAATGGAGAAGAAAATGGAAAGTCTTTCACTAGAAAAAACCGAAGTTTGTGATTCTGAGCTGAATACAAAAAACAGGCAGTTGAATAGATTGTCATGCACTTTGCCTAAAGTCAAGTGGAGTAGATGGGATTGAAACCCACCGATTCACGATCCATTCTAATTCCGTTGACATGAGACAAGCTATGAGATAAATCTAATCATCAGTTTCCCATGTTTCTATTGACAGCTTCGCCTACCAAACTACATGGCAGTAAGATAATCAAGAAAAAATCACAAGTTGACTTAAATCAAACTGAGAAGACCAGTTTGAGGATTTTGCTTTCACAGCATTAAATCTGAGATCTGAAAATTTACAATACGAAATATAATATAATGGAAAAAAATTAAATCTTATCACAGCTATACTAAATAATTAAGAGTAGAACTAACAAAAACCAACCATAAACAGCACTGCTTCTGAAGAATATGACAAAGCACAAAACACAGAAATCCAGAGAAAATAAAATACAACCAAGACAATTGACCAATTAAATACCACAGCAGTCCAAGAATTTATGTCAGTTCTTTTCAAATCCTAAATCATCAACAGCCAAAGAATACAGAACTAGCTTCCCGTGAACCAAATGCAGAAAAAAAAAGAATCATAAAAGAACACCATAATATCATACAAAATGGTTCTTGTAATTCCCAAGAAAAAAAGAACAAAAATATAATCAGATCCACAAACAAATTACTGCACATAATCCACAAAGAACTCAGTTTCTGCTCAAACAAACAAATTTACTGCCCTTCAAAAACAGAAAATTCTGTAAGCAAAAAAAGAAAAGATTATTACCATTTACAATGGAAATCACAGAAAAAGATGGAAATTTCTCAATCCATCTAAAAATTGTATAAATAAATTTAAAATACAAATGATTGTAATGTTCAGTATCACGCATTAAGTAAATCATTCAAAAATAAATTTTTCTATTTTAAGTAATTTTTGCCTAAATTATTTACTAAAAAAGAAATACAATATTTAAATAGTTTATTTAATTTTTCTAAAAATAAAATTGGTTGAGTGTTAAAAGTTATCATTACAACAAGGTTTTCCAACATTAATTTAGCATTTAATAATCATAATATTTTTTTTTATCTCAAATACATATTATTTCAAAATTACCTTAATTCGAAAAAATTAATACGTTGTAATTTTCTTCCAAAACCATATGTATATTGTATATTTTGAATTGTCTTCTTAAAAATTCAAATAAGAGAGTACAAAAAAAATTAAAGAGATGGATTCAAAAGAGTTTCAAATAGATATTAAATTAATCTCAATAAACATGTATATTACCTTCAATAATCACAAATTTTTGACACTCAATGCATGCAATTCGAGAATTTCATAATTTGAAAGAGTTAATGTATGATATAATTCTATCAAAGCATCAAATGTATAATTATCGTCCCTTGGGATGTCTTATTTGAATTTAAAATTATAAATAATACAACGTTGCATATTATATTAGAAATCAAGTTTATTCTATTTATATTACTAAATTTATCTACTCCAAAATTGAATTTTGAAATTACTCATCTTTTCAGCACCATATATGAGTTGAATCATTTCAAGATGTAACGTTCGTTTAAATTTAGATTTGTTCGTTGTTATGAACTACCTACATATGGAAACAACGAGAACAACAAGACACTTTGAAATATGTCTTTCATAATCGAGAAGTAAAAAATATTATTCATTTATTTGTACAAAATTTTAATTATGACGTATTATTAATGTGATAATTTTCTTCTATATTAAAAAGTTCACGAATACATGATAATATAAAATTTCCCGTAATGGAAATGATTAAACCAATTTTAAAGAAAGTAAGTATCTTATTAGAAGACACGTTATAAAATTTATTGACATTATTTTGGAATACACATAATAAATATTAATTAAATAACTTTTTGATTTATACATAATTTACTTATTATCACGTGTTTCGTTATTCTTTCGGAATAATAGGTTGTTATGTATTATGAAGAGATTTTGTAAATAAAATCACAACTCATTTGTATAAAGATACTGATGATTAAAATTCTTCAATCATCCAAATCAAGTTCATTTTCTTCCGTCGAATCATCATGTACCCCACTTGTGTTCTTATTGGACTTCATCATTTTCTTGATCAATATTAGTTTCTTCTCCCTCTTCATCCAAAAGATGTAAAATCGATTTTTTTTTGGTTGTTTGGATGTAGATGAACTCCCCCGTTCTTCTGTTCAGAGTTCTCTTCTTCTGATTCCGGTGTTGGGTCGTTGGGTTGTTAGGGTTTGTGTTCGGACTATTTTAAACAAGTAATTAAAAAATTCACACAAACGTGCTAAACTTCCAAGGTTAGTCTAGGCGAGTGTCTGGATTCACTTTAGTGAATCGTTGCGCTTGGTCAGCGAGGGTTACCAGGCGCAGGGTCCTCGCCTGTGCTCACTGGCGGAGCCATCATAGGCCCAGTATAGGCATCAGCCCACACTGGGCCAAAAAAAAATTTATATGTTTATATATATTTGTGTCTCCCGACACCTTAGATATATTTATGTCTAAAATTTTTAATTTGTGTATGCTATTATTATATGATTAGCTAATCCAATTTTCCTTTAATAATTTGTAGACCCAAAATTTTAGACTCTTACACGTTATTAGTATCCAAGTATACACTCTATAACCTTCTGTATGTGTTTTCTCTTCTCGAGTCACGAACGTCATATACTTTGATTAAGAATCATTCCAATTTATTTTAATTATTGTTTCATCTTTCATAATCTCTAAAAAAATTCAAAATATTACCAAATTTTAGGTTCGTTTTTTTGTCCAATGTTTGTCGATCATTCAATTGTTTTATAATTTTATGCTTTTTCTTAGCGATAATGAATTCATGCTTATTTTTCGAACGTATATTTTATATCATATGTTGTTTTGATTTCGGATTTGTACACGTTGTTGTTTGTCGTTTTTCTGACGTATTCTCATCAATTATCAATGCTACTGACTGTGCGTAACTTGTGTTCAAACTTTATGACACATTTTTTTAGCTGTCGATTAATCATTGTTTTTTTTTTTTTGCTTTATTAATTATAATATATTTTTGTCTACACTGAACCAATATCCTGGCTCCGCCCCTGCGGCTGTGCTGCCTCTCGCCTTTTAACAACTATGTAACCAAACCAACAAGACACGAGTCACATATGTTATTTATCATTTTGGTGATATGTCTCCATGGGTATCTAACCTGGATACACATATTGTTAGAAGGATAAAATTGTGTATATGCTTGAAATTCTTTTCACTCACTTCCGATCCCAGTTTTAAATTTCCTGGATCTTTGAATATCTCAGAAGAAGAAATCATTATAGGCATGTTTAGATGAGATAAGATTCAATTAGAGAAAGATTTTGAATCTAAATGGGCATCAAACTCTTTCAACCAGCTAATCAAGAAAACAGAAGTCAGTGTTCTCCTTCTAGGCGGTCAAGAGACATAAGATGAACATGAAAATTCAACTCTATCAAAGACAATATTTTCCACTTCGATCGGGATGTCGGTAAAGATCTATCAAAGGAAACTAAATACCCTCACAACAAGTAGATACATTTTGTTAAAATATCTTTTCCTCCATATATCATGCAAAACTGAATTCTACTTTTCAAAGGAGATGTAAAATAATGAAACAAATTTTGAATTCAATTGTGTTCAAAATGTACATATATAAATACACGTGATATACAAAAAGAACAACAAATCATCATGTCTTTCTGCTCATATTTCTGCATATAATGATACAAGAATTTCATGGCAAGCATACCTGTTAATGAAAGAGATGAGTGAGTATTTTAAGGATGGAAAAGCCCATCAAAATCTTTGGTGTATTTTGGAGAAATTTTTTAGATTTTTTATTATTGTATATAATACTTCGATTACTTTTTCAAGAACCAATGAAAATATTGGATATCGTTATAATTTATAGAGTTTTTAAAAAAAATAGTTTGAATATCAAATGATTTTTTAAAATTCTACCAAAATCTATTTTGAATATCAATGGACTTAATTATAGAGAGTATATAAAAGTTTAGATTAAATATCTTTCGATTTTTAAACTCCATAAAAAAACTTTGAAAATCTAAATGAATACACCCCTCTGCTAAACAAATATTCAGAGAATTTATTTATACGGAGAAGTTTGGAAGTCTGTACTACTACTTTGTGGAAGGAGCCGAGTATCCTTCTGGGCGGGCTTCTTTTTCTTGGCCTGTGGCCCGGTTCCTACAGTGGTTAAGAATAGAATGATTTGTGATTCCTTGGGCTTTTCTACAATCGGGCTCAATCAGCCAACTGAGTTTAAGACTCAAGTTATATATTCTCCTCGGAAAAAAAAAACTATTTCTAAAAAAAAATTGATGTTTAGAAGCCAATATATCGGTTCGACGTATAGCAATGTGTTGAGCTACTTCAACAAGCCTGTGCGTGGCTCTTACCATCTTTATAGATGGATACCGAGGAAGACCGGAACGTACTCGTGAAGGAAACGATCTTTACATGGAAATTTTTTAGGGTTACTATTTCTATTTATCTTTAAAAATTAAGAAATAAACTGAAGTGTTTTCCTTTTGGACTTGGTTTATCTACCCAAAAAAATAAGAGTAGGTCTCATGTGGTGAGACGGGTCAATACTACCCATATTGACAATAAAAAGTAATCCTACCCATATTCACAATAAGATCTTCGTCTCACAAATACGACCCGTAAGACCGTCTCACACAAGTTTTTGCCAAAAAGAGTAGGTGTTTTGTGAGACGGTCTCACGAATATTTATCTGTGAGACTGATCAACCCTACCGATATTCACAATAAAAAGTAATACTCTTAGCATAAAAAGTTATACTTTTTCATGGATATTCCAAATAAGAGATATGTCTCACAAAATATGACCCGTAAGACCGTCTCACACAAATTTATACATATATATTAACCCCTTAAATAGTATATATGCTGAATCTATTTGAATATTACTATAGATCATTAAATTTAAAACAAAATGAGGGAGAAGCAAGGGGAAAAAAAAAGATGTGACTGATCTGCGGAACTTTGGAAATTGCAAGCTTTAGAAAAATGGCCTTGGAAAAAGGTGATATTAGAATTTTCTCACCAATTTCCCACTATTTGAGGAAGCAATTTCTCATACATCCATTATCATTGAATATATATATTATAATTAAGAAAAGTCTTAAATAAAATGGAGTAGAAACATAGAACCAGAATTTAAACCCAAAAAAATTATATCAATAAATTATTATTTTTATCTAAATAATATGATTGTAATAATATATAATTAATTTTAATTTTTTGCCTATATACACAGTGAAAGTGATTTCAAAATAATAACTATTTATCTTAAAATTATGAATAAATTTTTTCATTATAGAATTATGAATAATTAATGATTTATTTTTTATATATAAAAAAACTTTAATGATGTACTCTGTGTAAGGTGAGTTGCACCACAAAAATTAAAACACATAATAGTCGATACAAACATATAGTCCCAATTATGAAACAAAATTCACAAAAATAAACATCATTTTCTAAAATCAAAATTCGTGTTGAATCATTTGTCAAATATTCGCAACCGAAATAATATAATTTAAATCGATAACATAACGATTTATAACTATGATTATCGTAGAATTTAGAAATATATACACCAAGGTGCATGCTTTTGCTCATTCATTCGATCGTAAGATTGGAATTTCATGCTCAAAGTATTATTCGTATAAATTTTTCCATAATTTTCCTACATGAAACGCAAATTCTCCATCAGTATTCCTCAAAATCTCAAGTATGAAATATCCAAAATCGTGTTCGTGTGAACGAGTTAATAATCAAGAAATAATAATCCACCAATTTTCATGCACGCGTGAAAGTATCGGTCCTAGCTTGTTGTCTCATGGATTTCTTTGACTCCAAATTTCGGTCATTTTTTTTCACTCGCAGTCAGATTTCAAAGGTATGATTAATGATGAAATTCTTGAATTATTAACGACTCAGTACTGATTATATAACTACTGCCATTGAATGCATTTTAACCCTTTCGATTATTTTAATGTTGGAAGAAATTTTGTTGCGTGGTTTCTTAGTTTTACATGTGACTTGACTCAGTATATGCACAACGTGTGCAAATTTGAATTGACACTGTTTTCTTTAAGCGTGAAAATATGAGTCTTTTTATATGATTTTTCACAAGGTGGTCAAAACAAGCAGGTTTTATTCTAAAATTTGTTCTTTTAATTTACGAAGTGTGAACCCTTCTGTTTGTGAAGATTGAGTCTTTATTCGTTTTCTGTTTCAATATTTATACTGGGAAATTGGAAGTCAATGCATGCATGATGCATTCTTGGGTAGGTGCAAATATGTAAGCGCGGTCTGGCGATTTAATGTATTTTTTTAGTTGGGGAATTTGTGTTTTCGGGATAAAAATTTATGCAGAGATTTTGTTTTGTTTTTGTCTCATTTGAATGGAAAAGTGTAACGTTAATCCGACCATTAATTAGATAGGTCTTGGTCTGATGAAGAGCTGAAATTTCTTGGTTTTACATATATATTTGAAAGGTCAATTCCACGTTTTGACATATGGAGATGTTTAAGCTCGTGGAGATCTTTCGTTTTCTCCAGCTTTTTCCTTCTCAATTGTTTGAATGTTTCTATTTTGCTTTATCATCCATTCGCGTCATTTTCAGAGATTGCATTATTAGTTTGGGACTTTTCACCTGCCTCAAAGTCAATATATATATATATATATATATATATATATATATTTTTTTTTTTTATGACTATGGAAGTAATAAATCTTGAATTAACGCAATAATATGCAAACTACGCTAGTCAAATAAATCGTACTGAACAAATCATGTGCGACATGTTAGAAAGTATTGATAGGTTATCAAACTCATGACTATTGGCTAAGTGTTCACCTATTCTACCGACTCGAACACTATGAGGGACGACCTTAACTCGATATTGACGAAAAAAGCCATGGTATTTTGCTTTTTTTTTTCCTGGCAAAATAAGGATGTGAACCAAAAAAATTAGTTGAAAGAAAAGATAGTATGTGCTATTGTTTGGTTGTTGGTTATAGTTCTGAGTTAGGACATAGATTTTTATGCAGTTTCTAGTGTCATCGATCTGAACTTTCATGGAAGTTTGAATAATGTGTTTATAAAAGTAGGAAATTACCAACGTTCGAGTTTTGGGCTACAAATTTAGGCATGTGTGATATCTGTTATTCAAAAGAATGTTGATCTAGTATATGTACAGATTCATGCACGCTTACTAGAGTTCAGACATCTTATATTCTTAGTACTTTGATTGATCAGTTTGGAAAAGCTTTTTGTGGAAAAACATGTCACCTTTAGTTTGTTTGTCTATATACAGAACTTGGACTAAGAATCTAGTTTTGCTTTTCCCCCCTTATCTGTAAAGAAATGGAAGACACTGCAGACAAAGACACATTCCTTTGAAATTTCAGAAATATATGGAGTATTTACTTTTGTGATCAATTCTATTGTTGGCTGCATTTGCATCAAATGTAGATGATACAATTTGCATGGCTTATATTCTCTTCTCCTGAAAGCATGCCGCGGATTACGACATTGCTGAGCAATAGATTCTCAATCGTTTCACACTCCTGTGATGTTTCTTTGCGAATAAAAGGATTGGATGGATAATATGCATGATGATGTCACTGTACGTTACAGTGTGAAAGGTTTAAAAAAAAATTATCAAGGGGTTATCCAGTCAACTATGTAAATGATACAGCTGTTTGACAAGTGTTATTTTGAATGCGTGTTGGAGACTGGATTGTGTGAGAATAAGATAATAAGTATAGCATAAGCAGTATCAATAGGACGACACCAGCATATCAGAGGTCAGTGTCACCCAATGCTCTTAGTATTGACATCATGCATGTATGCAAGTTGACTGTGACAAAATTTCATTAAATTATATTGATTCGTAAGAGTATAAATATCCCCTTCTCTTGCAGTACTATGCTCATTATCCTTTGACTATACTATATTCAGACAATAAACTTAGAGTGCCAACATAGTTTTAAGTTACAAGGAAAAACATGTTCAAGGCTTCATCTTTCGGTTTAATGCCTTGTAAAACATTTCTTCAGCCTAAATCTAGGTAATGCGTTTGACTTGGCACCAATTTTTTTTGCCTAATCATTTGGTTTTATTAACCACTTTGTTCTGTAATAATGCTCTCATGCCAACTTTTTCTCATGCAGTATCAAAACAGAAGATAATGGGAAAGGTATACATCAGCAAGCTTTTGTGGGATAAGTTACAAGAATTTCATTAGGTTTAAGAGTTTGGCTTGTTCTTGCAGTTAACTTCTATCACACACAAGTTGTTCGTAATCCAAAGTTGGAGAGGCTTCAATACAACTATTTGTTTCCTGAGGTTGGTGCTCTTTGTTATATATTCATTCATGCATTGGTTGTTACAGATAGTTTTCACCAACCTATAGATCATCTACAATATAAGTTCACTTGCTTGATCCGTAACGCGAAACACACTTTTTCGATGAAACCATGCTACAACTGATCTTCATTATATATATTGATTTACTGAGGAAATTCATTCTTCAGTACCGTTCCGTCACCTCTTTTCGTCGTCTCAGTAGTAACTTTTAGTTGTGTGTTTATAATAATTCTAGTCATTAACCATCAAATGATCACATGAAAGTCTCTCATTTATTTGGTTTGGTCGTCATGAATCGAAACCGTATCACAGATTTCTGCACGTGAACTGCAACACGTCAAAAAGTATCCAAATGCAAGAGTTATAAGCCTTGGCATCGGTGACACCACAGAGCCATTACCAGAAGTTGTAGCTTCAAGCATGGCTAATGTAAGTTCAAGCAAATTCTGATATTGAGGTTTTCTGTTACATATCCTGAAATATATTTTCATTAACTATCGAGACCAAACTAGAATTAACATGCAAGGCGCGATCAAAATGTTCGACTTGAATATATTATGTGTCCATCTTGGACAGGGATAAAGTTTTTTCTAAAGCAATTAAATAATTTTAAAATGTTAACAAAATATTCTACTGTATAGCATATGAAATCTGCTTCTGATATTCTATGTTGCAGTATGCACACAACCTTTCGACACCAGCAGGTTATAGAGGGTATGGAGCTGAACAAGGTAGCAAGGTAAAAAGTGTGCAGACCTCTTTATTAAAAATAAATAAAGTGCCGAATGGAAACCTTTCATTTTGCGGCTTTTCGACTGGCGTAAATTTCTAAATCGCCCTTTATATCCATCTAGTCGTATGAGGTTCATTTGCTTTCAAATTCCTGTCTCAGGAACTTAGAAAGGCAATAGCAGAAACATTTTACAAGAAAATGGGTATAAAGGACAAAGAAGTCTTTGTATCAGATGGTGCACAATGTGATATATCTCGCCTGCAGGTACATATCAAGCGTCACAAGTGATTGGAGGTGTATCATTTTCCTTTGTTTATTGAAACCATAGTAAACAGACAAAGGCACAATTTATTCAAGGGCCGAGCCTTGACTAGTGTTTCGGCCTAAGGCTGAATGTGCTTTGAGGCGAGAAACACCCATTGTGAACTTATGGTTGTGTTTTCTTGTAGTTGCTATTTGGATCGAACATGTCCATAGCGATTCAAGATCCGATTTTTCCGGTGATTATAGCTCTTTTTACAACATCTTGGTTTTGCATCAAGATCCTGCTATAACTTGTTCCTTAAAGTTTCTTCCCTTATGGAAACAGGCTTATCTAGACTCAAGTGTCATAATTGGACAGACAGGTGATGTGGATACTGAATCAGGGAGGTATCAGAACATCAAGTACATGAAATGTGGCCCTCAGAATGGTTTCTTCCCCAACCTCAGGGAAACCGAACGAACGGATATTATATTCTTCTGCTCCCCCAACAACCCAACCGGTCACGCGGCTACTCGGGAGCAACTAGAACAACTAGTGCAATTTGCGCAGGATAATGGATCAATTATCGTATATGATTCAGCTTACGCTGTTTATGTCACCGATGGACCTCGATCAATATACGAAATCTCTGGAGCCAAAAAGGTCAACACATCCCCCAATCAAAATCCTGTTGGATCGAAAAGAGATACACAGAACAATACATAATTTATTTGGTTCTGCTTCTGCAATCTCAAAAGAGCACAGTTAAATCATATGTAAAATAAATGATATCAAATATGGCCTCCTAAAATTTATTCTTTGATTTATAAAAATGTAGTAATCACTGCCACAGGTTGCTATTGAAATCTCGTCGTTTTCCAAGATAGCCGGATTCACGGGTGTTCGTCTTGGTTGGACAGTGGTGCCTGAGGAGCTCTTGTACTTGAATGGCTTTCCTGTCATAAACGATTTTAACCGTATTGTATGCACTTGCTTCAATGGTGCCTCCCGGATAGCTCAGGCTGGCGGGCTCGCTAGTTTGTCCTCCGAAGGCTTCAAGGTAAGTTTTCGACACCAAACACGACACTTTCCTTAGTTTACTGATTCATGACTAGCAACATTGTCCCCAACTTCCAGGGTGTTCTATCTCTTGTTGATCACTACAGACAGAATGCAGAGATACTACTGGAAACATTTGAATCCCTCGGATTAAAAGCTTACGGGGGCGTAAACGCGCCTTATCTTTGGGTTCACTTTCCGGGGTCGAATTCTTGGGATGTTTTCAATGAAATTCTTGAGAAAACACACATCATAACAGTTCCAGGTAGCGGATTTGGCCCTGCAGGCAAAGAGTTTATTAGAGTTACTGCATTTGGCCACAGGGAAGATATCATAGAAGCTTCAAAAAGGCTAACAAGTCTTCTGTCCTAGGCAGAAGATATCCATGATAATTCTCCCTTACCAGAGATCATGCGAAGAAATCTTAGTAAAGGAATAAATAACTGTAATAAAAAAAAATTACCAATATTATTTGCACCCCAATCATTATCCATACTCCACTTCATAGAAAAACAAGAAAAAATTTTATTTGTAAAGTGAAGTATGTATAATACAAATTGGAATGAAAATAACATTATTAAAAAGAAATATGTATTGCAAGTTTCTTGTTTGAACATTTTGCACTACTTTTTATTTTGGAACTTGATTGTTGTTGTGATTTGAATTTCCATCTTTCTTTACTGTTTTTTGTTCTTGGCCTGAATTACCAGTAACTATCGCACAAGAGTTCGAGACAAAATAATATCATACAACATTATTTTTTTATAAAAATGGAAAAAAAAATTCTTATAAATTAAATAGATTTTTTTAAAAAAACGTTGAGAGCTAATTTTATGATTAAATATATATAATAAAGATATTAGCTTTGATATCTCATTATATATAGGTAGTCTTGCGTATATTTCATTGCATATAGTTTTGTTTTTTAATAAATTAGCAAAAAATAAAAATTTCCCCAAAAATTTAAAATGAAACAAATGCAACAATCTTATATCCACAATTTCAGGCTTATGCCAATTTAAGTATTTTATTTATATAAAAAGCATCCAAAGACATTTGTTATCAGAAATTTCTTTGGGGAAAAAAAAACCGATTTTACTCCAGAAACAGCCGAACACAAATAGACATATCAAATAAAAGGCCACATGAAAGCACTATAAACAGAAAAAAAAACCGAAGGAAAACTAAAACATCCACAGGAGTCTATAATATATATCATAATCATGCCAACAGGTAGTAGCTAAAGTAGGTCTAAATTGTCTCCGAAGTCTGGTAATAGAACATGGAGCAACTCCAGCTAATTAATAGTAAGCATGGAACCGATCTCCGACAAGCGTCTCGTCTCCAAAACAGGACCACATTATGTTCAAAATATAGCAAACGAGGCAGTAAAAACCATGGTGGCAAGCACAAAGATCTCGGCAGAGGGTAAATATGAGGACGAGCCCGAGCTTTGAGGAGCTGGTGCAGGAGCAATTGTACTAACTCCAATGTTGGTGGTAGGTGCCCCGGCAACCGAACTAGGAGATATGGCCAAAGGTGAAAGAGCTGTGACAGAACAATGCAGTATCATGTTATAAGCTTTGTGAGCAGTAAAAACGAACAAAGTAATGATGGTATAGTATAACACCTTCAAATATTACCAGGAAACACATTAAAGCTAGAAAAAATCAACTACCCAGTCATCGTTCATACGGCATTATCTACATTCATAATATGGATCACGTCCATCTTGCTTGATAAAGAAATATACACACGATCCTTCCCATCTTGAAATGTATTAACGATTAATGTTGGCAAAACATAACATGGATGAACATAGAAGTCGGCTAGGGGCAATACTTCTAATGACATGTATTTGCACCAAAATCGACAAACATATGTTGTAGGCACTAGTTTTGCACGAGTATTAATATGACTAGAATCAATTGTATGACAAAACCAAAGATCTTGTCCCAACCAAATCCACCCGCCTAAATAAATCCTCAAAACCAAAAGAGCACAAAAAGAAGGAACAAAAACAAAGAAAAGAAGAACACATGGCAAGCAGCACAGTAATAGACGGCCCTCCCATACAATCACTCACATGAATTCTGTGACACACTAGTCCAAGAAGCATATAAAAACGGCACAACTCGGTGCTGACGGTGATTGATTCAATCACCATCATTGCTCGAAAAATTTTCTTTATGCGGGGATCATGTGTTAGACCCCACGTGTTTGGATGACCATTTTAGTTCTTGTGTGGGTAATAATATAAGACATATTTGGAAATGGCATTAAAATCGGTCGTTCAGTGCAATATATCTATCATACACGTAATTCAATGCAATCCTTCAACGGATAGGTTCATTAGGAGGGCAAAGATAAATTTGTAGTCTTCAAATTGAGCGAGCCCACATAATTTTTTAGGCAGATAATCGGAATCTCATTGCAGACATGAAAATATTAATTTTTAAATGAAGTGGGATTCTTATGATATAATCTTTAGTCTGCCATTTTCGATTAAAAACCACAGAACCACATTAACATTACAAAAAGAATTCATTTTTATCAGAAGGGGGAACTTAAAAAAGATCTAAAAGGATATAAGAAAACGGTGAAGTCTCTAGCATACAAAACTGAAAATGGGTATAATTTCTTGACAAAAAAGATCAGATCTGAGAGTACCTGGAGCTGCACCAGAGCCAATGCTCACTGCAAAAAGGGTAAAACAAAGATAACAAGAACTCCATTATATCTTAAGAAAAAAATACACGTTAAAAATTTTAAGCAAAATTTTCCCGAATCCAGTCAAAATCGATGATGAAACTTACGGCCACAGTTGCTGATAGAAGGAGCAGAAACATGGCAGGCAGCGGGAAGAGTCGCGGCCTTGGTGACATTCAGCTTCACCCCCAACTGCGCGCTGTTCTTAAACGTTTCACAGAGACACTCCGCCCTAGTCTTGAGCACATTCTTCAGCCCGGAACAGCACTGGCCCTCTGGCTTCGTCGCCGTGCTGCCCTCCGTCACGAAAGACAGACAGTCGACCATGGACAGCACCAAAGTCGAGCAGTCCGGCGCGGGTGTCGGCGCCAACTGCGCGGCAGAACTCGCGGCGGCAAAGAAAGCCAGAAGCATGCAGAGAAGAGGCACTCTCAAACAAACTGCCATTTTCTTGATCCGTCGAAATGGGCTGGGAGTCGAGGGGACTGGGTTGTATATACGGCAAGGGTGTGGCAGATATGGAAAATCCCAGTTGTTCCGGGGGTGTGATGGGAATGAGGCGGGACAGGTGGAGAGGATTGAGGAAAGCGGTGGGCGTGATGTCTGTGTGTCAAAAAATGGTGCTTCAAATTTTGGAAATGGAGGAATCGAAAAAGGCACACACTGAGGAAGGGGTAATAAATTCTTCGATTTAGTGCGTGGCCACGTGTCACATCCTAAAATATTAATTATCGCGATAAATTTAAATTTTATTAATATTTCAAATTTGACGTATGATTCAAGATTTAAATACATATAAAAAAACATCATATATAAAATTAATAGTATTTTCAGTTTTTAAAAAAACAAGGATAAAACCTCCATTATATGGGATGAATGTAAAAGATGGAAAAAAATATTGAATTTTTGGCACATCAAGGTTATAAAAATATCGAATTTATCGAAATTTTCGTTACAATAACAATATGAAATTTGAATTTTTTTATATATACTGAAATATTGAAATAATAATATAATATATCTAAATTAAAAAACATATAATATTTTAAAAAATATTGTATTTTTTTTAAAATATAGCTACTTTTTTTAAAAATATAAGATATTTTTTCGATATAAAATTGTATATATCAAAATCATACTGAAATCTCGATATACCACAATATTTCAGTCTAATAGATATGTTAATTACGCATACCGAAAATTTCGATGCCGAGAATATCGGTATGCCGAGAAATTTTCGGTACAGTATCGATATAAATATTTTTAATATCGAAATTTTCTATACAATATATTATATGTAGGCAAAAACTTGTATGAGACGGTCTCACGGGTCATATTTGTGAGACAGATCTCTTATTTAGGTCACCTATGAAAAAGTATTACTTTCTATTGTGAATATGAGTAGGGTTGACCCGTCTCATAGATTATGATCCGTGAGACGGTCTTACATGAGACTCACTCTTATATGTATTTTTCGTTACGATATATCACCCTAGATAAATATCTTGAGTTTTTAGAACAAAAAATGAAATGTATTTTATTTAAAATAAAATTTATACTAGTTTATTAATATTTTAAAAGATTTCAAGTCTTTTATAAAATTTCACAAAAGATTAGTATAATTAACCCAAATAAAAAGAGACATAATAGATCAAATAAAAGAAACACATATGCCCGCGATCCTTTGGTCCAATGGTCTCAAGTTCGAGGTCTTGAGACTTATTGGTCTCATATTCGAGTATCTCTGATTAGTAGTAGTTTTTGTAACTTATTTAGGTAGATTAATTATTTTTTGTATCTTATTTATCCGATATATATAATTCTCGGGTCTATATTCAAGTCTCGTAAGTAGTACAAATCATTATATTATATTTTTATATTCTGAAACAATATTATACTTGTAATTAGAAAAATAGCACACTAGACTGCCTCATCCGAAGTTCGTTGATTGATAGCAAGAGAATCATTCAAGGGCAACTTGTGTATCAGTACCCAACTTTTATAAACTTTGGTTTTGGTACCCAATTTCCTAAAATACCCTTCTTATCCATTTTTAAATAATTGAATTTTCTTTTTCAAATAATGACCCATCATGCTTCCGTAAAATAAATTAAATCTTATACCTCTTGACCGGAGTACCACCGGGTTATATCCACCGTATTTTACAGACTGCTCCTCACAGCCCAACCACGCGATCGCAACCGATGGTTACTGACGTAGATTCCTTCAGCAGCACTTGGCACAACTCTAATTAGTTTCCTACCTTAGAGTGTACAGTATAAAATAGAATTTTTGAAAATAATACATGAGAGGGGCTAGAGCAAAAGATCTCTTTTATTCAAACACAAACATTTATTTATTACATAGTAACCTCCTGTAGAGGAGGAGAAACTTGTTTAGCTACTCACAGTAGCTGAACTTACTACACACATAAACTTGAAAATATTACAAATGATTTGGAAGAAAAATGAATAGGTTGATCGATGCCTTCATCTTCCTTCTGCTTCCTTATTTATAGAAGGCTTCTTCGGATTTGAAACTCGGACTTCAAATCTTGATAAGCCTTTCCAGCTTGCATATGGACCCTGCGGTGGTTGAGTGGTCCTTTTAAGATGGTCCCTCCATCTTTCTTGATTTGTCTTCTTCTAGATTATTAATCTAGAAACAGTCATTTCTTGCAATTTTATCTGCCTGCATAAATAGTTTATATGCACTTGGATCAGATCAGCTTGTATTTCTCTTCCTGTTTCTTTGAGCTTCTTTTGATATTCTTTGAAATTTTTCAGCTCTTTTCTTGTTCCCTTAATCCTTTTCCTGGAAACTCTGAGATATGCGAAATACATTTTGTTTCCAGTTTCGGTTTAAGTTTGGTGTGAGTTGCTGGTTCCCGTTTTATCTTATTTATAGATTTATTTGGGTCCAGTTTCTCATCTTTAGATTTTTCTTATCTTTAAAGATAAGGAATCCAGCGTCCTTTGTCATTTTCCACCTATTATTGGTGGTCCTTGTTCCTTTTCCACCGATTATTGGTGGTCCTTGAATTCCACTCACATGTTATTTCACATGGTGGTCCTTTTTCTTGGTGGGATGCTCACATGTTCTTTTTAACTTTGTCGAGGAATCTTTGGCTTTCGACTTCCTCGAGGAAAACGTGAATGTGGTCCATCCCCACTTGTACTTGTATCGGTAAAGTGTTTCCGATCAGATCTCGGCTTGAATCCTTTACCGAATTCTGGTTCCTTCTGGTTCTGGCATTCAAGGCAGATGTTTTCTGACCATCTTCCTATGTGTGCCATGTTACAGAATTTTCGGCGAGTCTCTTTACTAGCCGGCAGCTTGCTATTTCACAAAAGATTTCTCTTTTTCTCGAATAAATCTTCTGCAAAACTTGTAGTTTTTCCTGTCATGGTGTTTAACAGGAATGATCCGTTCACTGAATGATTGTAAAATTTGAACGGAAACTTGACTTTGTCCATCTCAGTAAGACAGACCCATAAACCCCAAGCTCTTCTGGTAGAAATATCATCTTCAGTAATTGAAGCAACCAGGGGTGTTTCTTCTGTCGGAGGGTCCTTGATAAATTTTTTGAACATTTGTATCCGGCCTCCTTAACTTAATGAAATGAAAGGCTTCATGGGAGCCTTTTCCTGCAGGTTCTGGTGCTGCACTAAAGAAGTATAGCTCCAAAACATCTCCTCTGGACAAATAATCATTGTTTGCCCAAGTCTCGTGAACAGCTTCCTGGATCCACTTTGGTAGACCTGATATTTCTGGAAAGCTGGGTGATGTAGTATAAACTGAGGCAAGAGCCCCGAATTCATACCATGCCTTGACCTCCTTTGGATATGAATTTTGTTTCATCCATACCCTTGGATATTTTCCTGAAACATCAACCATGTTGGTAGCTAGGTTAATGCCAATTCTTGTTTTTAATTTCTCCCAATTTTGTTGATAAACCTGAAATGGAGAAATTACACCTTCATTAGTATCAACCTTAGCTTTGCCTTTGTCAATACGAGGCCTAAGGTTGATATCTCCCTCTTCAATCCCCGAGGTGAAGGGTTGACTTGAGGACTCAAGATAAGGATCAGGAGTCTCAATCTTTGTTTCAGCCGACTCATCTCGTAATGATCCCGACTTAACACTTGTGCAAGGGGTATTTGAATCCCCCGCTACAGGTATAGAGTCCTGTACTCGAAAACTCTCCATTTGGGAAACCAGTGGTTTCTCAATGCCTTGGAGGATAGGCCTTTGCATTACAGACCATAACTGAGTATATGCCTGTAAACACCCTGTAATTCGATCAGAGACAATTATCTTATCATCTTGTTGTAGCCTTCCCGCAACTTCTGCGTTTACAGCTAACTTGTTAAACTCGGTTTGAAGCATTTCAAGGTGTTCCCTCAAATGCCTCTGCATCTTGATAATAGCATCTATGTCAATGCTGTCCATCTCTTGTTAAAAAATCTGCAAGAATATTTTCATGAGATTTAATTATCACAATATCAAAAATATAATTCTGACATAGTGCTTGCCATCGTAATAATCTAGCCTTCTCAGGTTTAGACTCAATTCTATTCCTTAAAAAAGCTTTAACTTGTGTGTTATCAACTTTCAAAGTGAATTTCTTTGCAAGTAGAAATAATGGCCATTTTTCAAAAGCCCTTTTTACTGCATAAAATTCTTTTTCGTTGATATGCCATCTTATGGCTTCTGAATCCGAGAATAATCCACTACAATATCTGCATGGTTGTTCTCCATCTGGTGTGAGCTTAGTAAGAACTGCTGCCCACCAATGGCCACTGGCATCAGTATATAATACCAGATCATCTTCATCTTGAGGAATAGCCATTTTCGGAAGATTTTTGCAAACCTCCTTTAAATGGATAAGTCCTTTTGTGTGTTCGTCTGTCCATATAAATCTAGCATCTTTTTTCAATAATGGACTGAACATCTTCCTGTGTTTTGCTAGGTTTTTGATAAACATCCCAGCAAAATTAACAACTCCTAAAAAACTTTGAAGTTGTTTCTTGTCTTTGAGACTTTCTGAAAAATTCCGCACTTTCTCCACTATGTGTTCTTGCAGAATTATTCCTGACTCATCGATTTCAATTCCGAGGAATTCAATCTTTCTTGTAGCAATGACTGCTTTCTTTTCAGATAAAACCAGTCCTTCTTTCTTGCAAACATTAGAGAAAATCTCCAAATGTTTAACATGTTCATTCATATCTTTGGATGCTATTAAAACATCATCAATATAAACAAACATAAACTTAAAATAATCTTTAAAAAGATTATCCATTTTTCTTTGAAATATCTGTGGTGAATTAGCCAATCCCATTGGTAATACTTCCCAAATATAATGTCCTTGAGGTGTTGAGAAAGCTGTGAATTTCTTGCTTCCTTCCTCCATCCGAATCTGATAAAATCCGGACTTACAATCAAATTTAGAGTATATCTGTGCATTGCGTATGCAACTGATTAGATGTTCTCTGCTTGGTATAAAATACCCATCAAACTCCAGAATCTTATTAATTTCTTGGTAATTAATAACTAATCTGGATTTACCTCGTTTAATTTCACCATGATTTCTTACCAGAAAACCTGGACTGCTATATGGTGACATACCTGCTTTGATCAAACCAAGATCCAAATGTTCCTTGATTATAATCTGCATATCCCTTTGATCAATGATGTTCATTGGAATAGGTTTACAACGGACAAATTCATACTCTTTGCCTTCCTTAATCTTAAGGCAAGCCCTGAGTTGATT
The DNA here is from genome assembly GCF_022965805.1 of Primulina eburnea. Classification (NCBI taxonomy): domain Eukaryota; kingdom Viridiplantae; phylum Streptophyta; class Magnoliopsida; order Lamiales; family Gesneriaceae; genus Primulina; species Primulina eburnea. The sequence goes on from NC_133114.1 coordinate 1,960,657, forward strand.
TCTGTCCCACCATGCCAAGGGATCTTCATTGTAATTTTCTCTGATCCTTTTCTTGACATCTTCCAATGATACCTTAGATTCGAACTCTACTTCATTTGTTTGTAGAGTTATCTTAAGGCATTCTATATCTTCTGGTTGGAGTTTCTTATCTGCTCTCAACTGGAGCATTGTTTCTCCAAACCGTCTAGAATCCTTCATTTTTGGGTTCAGAAGTTTTCCTGAATCACCACGCTTGCTGCGAAACTGGATTGGCAATTTTCTGTAAAATGCCTCTCGAAGTCTCTGGACTATAATTTTGTGAGCACATGGTGTTGTGAACACTAATCTTCTAGTCTCATTTTCTTGTGTATAGGACTTGAACATTTGTAGGAAATTATTTCCTAACAATATGTCAGCACCTGTATCATGAAATAAATTGGTGGTGTCTTTACCTTGTACCAAGGTGTTTGTCCAGCACCGCCAATCATGATTTCAGTCATCTTAATCCCTTTACATAAGATTAAGATTCTTCTGGAAAAATCTCTTCCAGCAATCTTGGGTAATTCTTCTTCCAAATTATTTGAAAAAACTCCTCGTTTTGCTGTACAGATTCCAGCACCTGAATCAATATAAGCAGCAAAGTATTTTGCCTTATATTGTTCATATAACATTCCTATCGGAATGTATATGGAGAATGGACTTGTGGTCATTGGACTTTCCACATCTTATCTTCTGCCATAAACTCCATTCCATACTCTAGACGTTTCCAAGGTTTATGTTCCTCGAGAAACTCTAATCCGAGAATCAGTCGATCTGATTCTTTTCCTGGAATTCCTTGAATATGAACTTCCAACTCTCCGATATTAATCAGTCCTTGGTAAGTTCATATCGTAGGTTGTTCCAAATAGTATATGGTATTACAAGGAAATTGATTCCTTTGTTTTGTAATATCAAATACTATCTCTACTTCCTTCCACCCTTCTGTGCATCTAAGCTTTCCTATCGTAGAAAAGCTTTTTAGCTCCTGTTGGATTTCTATGACAGACTTTTTATCCCATCTGTAACTTGTAATTCTATCACCTTGAAAAGATAGTCTTCTTGATTCCAGTCTAAGACTTTGATTTCTCTGTAAAATCGGTTTGTCTTGGATCTGGATATCTGTTTCCTGTATCAAAGGAAACTCGACTCTTTCTGGATAAATTTGCCTGAGCTAAAACATATAATATTTTTAAAAAATATAGTTAATTTTTTTAAAATATATAGCTAGTTTTTTTAAAAATATAAGATATTTTTTCGATATAAAATTATATATTTCAATATCATACCGAAATCTCTGTATACCACAATATTTCAGTCTAATAAATATGTTAATTATACATAACAAAAATTTCGATGTCGAAAATATCGGTATGCCAAGAATTTTTGGTACAGTATCGATATAAATATTTAATATCGAAATTTTCAATACAATTGTTTATCACGAAATTTGCGGGCGTGCCAGGCACGTGTTCGTGCCAAAATGGTGAAATAATCCGACTTCGTTTATCAAACGTTGCGAATCTCGATTCGGTCGTAAGTTCTAACTCCTTTGAAATGGCTTCAAAATTAAACATATAAACTGAGGAAAATAAATGAATTATAGAGAGAATCCATGGACAACATCAGACTTAAATATGTTGTTATGAATTTTGATCAACATTCTACAATAAAGTTGAAGGAATAAGAAAATATATTGTACTGCTTGGAAAATGAGAAATGAGCGAACAATCAATGATAGAATTCTGCAGAGTTTTTGCTGAAGATTTGTTGGATGATTTTGTTGGGGGCCTCTTTCTGATCCTTCCTGCTGCTTTTGTAACGCTCCTCATGGAAGTTTCAACCACATTCCACAACCACTCACGTTGGGTCATGGCTCAACTTCTGTCATCGTGCTTTCTTGGACCGAACTGCAACTCTTCTTGGGCCAAAATGTTTGGGCTTCTGATTATGGGCTTCAAGGAATATTTTTTGGACACAACAATTGCCCCCCGTAGTCAATTTGGCCAGTGAGCCAATTTGACTAATTATATATTTATCCCACTTTGGCCCATATTCAAAACTTGGCATGGAGGCCATATTTTGTATCACAGTACCCTTCAGAGTTTGTCCAATAACAACCCTTGACGTGAATTCTTATTTTCTACTCCTTTCATTCCTCCTTCAAATAGACAAGCCCAAACCCACATCAATCTTCAAAATTTCGCCTTTACATAAACAAACTTTGATTCCTTCATTGTGTTCTCACTTACCAGTTATCGATTATTCGCAATTTGCCACCGGATCGTGGAGTGACCTGGACACCATTCAACTTTCAATTAAATTGCCACCCTCAAAGTCATTTGCATCCAGCCGTATCATCTCAAAAGAGCAGGTAGATTTCTACATTTTTTCTACTTCTTCATGACAAAAACATTGTAGAATATGTCAAATTTCATGATGCACTCAAGGTGTTTGTGCATAAGTCTGAATGAGTTTTTGGTAAGTAATAATGGGTGTTGCACTTCGACAAAGCGGCTACCTTGCTGTGCATATTCAGAGCTTGGCCTATGGCTAGTGCAACTTTTGTAATCTTCATATTGAGAACACAACCACACGAAGTGCTCTTCTTTTACCCAAATCATTAGCTAGCACTATATAAATTAGCTCTGATTGAGATGGTAAAGTCTGATAGATTTCAGAAGATGGAAATGAGGTATGTATAAATCACTCAACTTTTATTCACTTGGTCATCTTCCATCCTGCTTAGTAGATGCTCTTCTTCCTCGCTATAATGTTGCATTATTATTTGAGTATTCATAGTTTGTTGAGCAACACTTCGTTATTCATCACTTGGTTCCATTTATTTAGCAGGAATATCGTTGGAGAAATCGAGGATTTATCTCAAAGGCCAATACAAGTAAATACCTTAAAGACCAATAAAGATGAAAATTCCTCGTGGTAGTGCCGCTGGCCAATCAAAATTACCAAGCTTTGATGAATATCTCTGCAACCGGCTGAGCATATGCGTAAGGAGTGTCATGCTCATTGAGAGAAAATAAAACATGCAAACTAGGGACAATAGCTGTAATTTTTTGCACTTGTTTGCCATGATTTGGCAAGTTCTTTTTGTTTCGTGAATGTTGATGAATGACTAGAACTCAACTTTGCTGTTGGAATATAATGTTGTTTGGATATCTATTGCTTGGGGTTTGTTTGCAGGTATTCACATTTTTGGCGTACTATATTTACAAAGAAAACTCTGCCAATTTTTTTCTAAAAAGTGAACATCTCATAACGACGCAAACCAACGCAAATCAACACATATTCCCAATGAACGGCCAAACCACATTTTTTCAAATAAAGCTCAACAAAGTTTCAAGACCTGCACTAAATGAACTTCGCTTTGTCACGGATTTGGCCAACTAACACAACAAATATTCCTCTCAAAATACATCAACTACATCGGATTCCATGAGCACTCACTTTATTTATTCACAATGCTCCATCATTATTTCCAAACTTCAGAAATGAATGGCTTAAAAGCCTATTCCTCACATATTTATAGAAACTCTTTACAAGACAATATGACAAATTCAAACAAAGTGGCCATCTAGCCTACTCTGTACCAATCTCCTTCGCATCTAGCTTCATGAACCCTTTGTCTCTGACATCCCTACCCAACTACTGGGATAATAATGCTTCAGATACTTGCCATTAATGCACTTTTTATGTGGCTCTCCATCCAGACTTGCCAACCAATATGTGTTTCCATCTAAAACTCGATGAACTTTGAACGGCCCTTCCCAGTTGGGCGACTTGCCGAATTCCTTGTCTTTGGATCCGAGGGGTAGAATCACCTTCCAAACCATGTCTCCCTCCTCAAATATTTTCTTATTCACGCGTTTATTGTAATTTCTAGGCACCTTGGATTTCTGAAGCATCATAACATTATACGTTTGCATTCTCAACTCATCCAAAATTTCAAGTTCCATGATCATTGCCTCTGAGTCTAGGAGAAACCATGGCAGTAGGTTTGAGAACCTTCTCAACTGCTTATTTAACTTTTTGAGTTTCCATATACAATGCTCTTGGTTGTCCATTCACCTTGTAGTTACGAAACTTAATTGGACCAAAAGCTCCATCATAATATCTAGCTTCCACGGCATTGGAATTAGATTGATACGGCTGTGAATCAGCCTGTATCACTTCCACCTCATCCCCTTTCCACATTAACAATAATTGGTGCATGGATGATGGTACACAGTGATTGGAATGAATCCAATCCCTCCCTAACAAAGCATGGAAGCTAGCACTAGAATTGACTACGAAAAGGGCTGACATAGAGGATCGATACCCTACAGTAATATTTGCTGGTAAAACTCCCAAGGTTTTGGTGGATTCTCCAGTAAAAGCTGTCATAGAGACTTCTGTTGGAATCAATTCTTCCACACCTTTCCCCAACTTCTGCAGAATTTTGTGGGGTAGAATATTGATAGCAGATCCACTATTTATCAATAATCTAGATATATGTTTTCCATTAACATGCGCTGTGATATAAAGTGGTTTGATATGTTTAGTCATTTCATTGGTAGGTTTCGTCATAACCACTCTTTTCTCTTCATCAACGAGAACTCCAGTACAATATTTTGATACATTATTCTGGACGGAATCTGTAGCAATTTTATTTCCTATAAATCCACCAGACCCAAACATTCTTTTGCATTTGAACTTATCTAGTAACATTAATGATCCTGTGGCACACTCAAATGAGACAAGAATCTGCCCTACCTTGAAGGTAGCTTTCTTGACCATGTTACTGTCTTCCACCAACAGCAAGTCATCACCTTCTTCCTCATTATCTTCAGTAGCCTTCCTCCCAAATTTTTGTTCTCTTTGAAAGAATCCTCCATCTTAGATCTGCGCTCAACATCTTTTTCTCTCAACACACGTCGTTTGGTCCGAGAAAGAGGTTTTGGGAACTTTTGATGTTCTACCCGTTTTCATATACCGTCGGAGTTTGCTCTGGAAAGAACAACAAAACGAGGTTTCCTTTCATATTTTTCATCAGATCTTAGAGGTGCTGGCCTCTGTATTATCTTCTGAATCAACTGTGGGTCCTTTCTTCTCTCACCATTCGTCAACCTAGGAAACGAGCTCCTTCTAAGGTACTGGTTCTCTGGCCTTTTGGCCATAGATTCCCTAGCATACTTCATATTCCTCCCACTATAATGCACACCACTCCCTCTGTAATAGCAGTTTTTTTCATGAAAAATTTCTGCTTTCTTCTCCTTAACCTCAAACATCATTTTCCGAGGCACCCAACACTTCTTTAAAGTAAATCTTGGCCCAATGGACATGTCCTCATCTCCACTCCTTCTCCTCTCATTGATTAAGAAACGCAAGTCAGTATTGCTCACAATCACATTTGCTACCGGGGGAAAAGGATCTTCATCCACTATCATTGTTTCTTTTTTCTCGGGAAATTTCAGGACTCCCTTGTTGATTCTTTCCTGCAAGACATACTTGAAAGCCCAACAAGCATTAATATTATGGCTGAAGGAATTGTGATACTTACATTAATCTCTTCCTCTGATTTCCTCTCTGGTTGGTACATTATGATCTGGGGGGAAGGTTATGAATTTTACTTCATCAAATGATCGAAAATTTCTTATGTCTTTGATGCATCAAAGGTATAAGGCGTTTGAACAAGAGAACCATTTTTCTGGGAAATTCTTCATTCTTGTGCTTTAACAACGGGACTGTACGTGATCCAGAATTCACCACTTCCGCCAAGACGACTTCTTCAACTTCCTGGAAGTAAGAGCCAACAGTAGACTTCTTTCTATGACTTTCCTCACACAATAATTCCTCATACTCTGATACCTTGGCAGCAAGCTCATAAAAATCGCGGAATTCCATCCCTTGAAATTTCTTTCTCAACTCAAAGCCAAGTCCTCGCTGAGCCATCTTCACATATTCTGATTCTGGAATGCAAACTTTGCACCTACTCCTCGTATTTTTTTAATTCGAAAATGAATTCATTAGCAGATTCTCCCGACTTCTGGACCACTCTCGACAATTCTGCTATACTGATCTTAGGTACTGTTCTGAAAAACTGTGTATGGAACTGGCGTTCCATGTCATGCCAAGTCATAATAGAATTCCGAGGTAGTGTGGCAAACCAAGTAAATGTAGTACTAGTCAACGAATTGGGAAACAAACGTAGCTTGTAGTTGGAAAAGTTATCCAAATTTGCTAGTTCCTCACACTGTATTGTAAACCTCGCCACATGTTCCACGCTAGATTGACCGTATTCTCTAGAGTATAACGTGAAGTCTGGAATGCGGTATACTCTTGGATAAGGATTGTCACGATCCACGATATCAGGATACGGTTTATGAAATTCTGGTCGGTTGATTGGCCTCACTCCTGGGCCATACAACTCTTGAGTAACATCACGTACCATCTCAAAATCCAACACTGGAGTTTGTTGTAACTGGTGAGGAGAATAGATTGCCCCCCCGAGTGTTATTTCCCAAAGCTGTCACTGAATATCTATGCATTCCCCCATCACCGTACAACCCTGGATGTAAGTTATGAGACGTCACAGAGAACATATTACCAGCCATTTGTTTACTGTTACTGCAATTTTGGAATTTTAACCCCAATTCCTCATCCCTTTTGTGTGGAGGAGTGTACCTTCCTTCCTTGGCAGATTCAGGAATCAGTGCTTCTCCCAAGCGGCTATTTCACCTGCTTGAGGAATCACCGATCCTTGGCCTTGATCTTTAAATAGTTTAGTGTACGCTTCTTTAATTAAGTTTATCATTTTCTGATTTAACAAACTCTCCTTTTGCTGACTTCCTCCATTCTTTCACCTCTGCCACAAATTCCATCATAACAGTAGCGAAAGCTTGGGTCATTTCTCTGAGATCACTGCGGATATTCTTTTCCATAGTCCACATGAAGTTTGTTGAAGGTCCATCACCACCAGAAAAGACAACCCCTTCCTTCATAGTCTCCTCTTCGAACTGGTGAACAAGTCTATCAACAGTTCTTCCATCTGCATCAGTTTCTTCTTCCTGTAAGCGATGACCTTTCCCCTGTGATGGAGGAATTCTCTCATTCTTCTCAGTACGCTTTGGAGGCATTGAATCCCACTGGGCGTGCCAACTTGTTTATCACGAAATTTGTGGGCGTGCCAGGCACGTGTTCGTGCCAAAATTGTGAAATAATCCGACTTCGTTTATCAAACGTTGCGAGTCTCGATTCAGTCGTAAGTTCTAACTCCTTCGAAATGACTTTAAAATTAAACGTATAAACTGAGGAAAATAAAGGAATTATAGAGAGAATCCATGGACAACATCAAACTTAAATAAGTTGTTATGAATTTTGATCAATAATCTACAATAAAGTTGAAAGAATAAGAAAATATATTGTACTGCTTGGAAAATGAGAAATGAGGGAACAATTAATGATAGAATTCTGCAGAGTTTTTGCTAAAGATTTGTTGGATGATTTTGTCGGGGACCTCTTTCTGATCCTTCCTACTGCTTTTGTAACGCTCCACATGAAAGTTTCAACCACATTCCACAACCACTCACGTTGGGTCATGGCTAAACTTCTGTCATCGTGCTTTCTTGGACCGAACTGCAACTCTTTTTGGGCCATAATGTTTGGGCTTCTGGTTATGGGCTTCAAAGAATATTTTTTGGACACAACAACAATATATAATATGATTTTTTCGATACGATTCATGATGATACAATATATCACCCTAGATAAATATCTTGAGTTTTTACTTTTTAGAACTAAAAAAGAAATGTATTTGATTTAAAATAAAATATATGCCAGTTTATTAATATTTTAATAGATTTTAAGTCTTTTAAAAATTTCACAGAAAATTAGTATAATTAACACAAATAAAAAGAGACATAATAGATCAAATAAAAGAAACACGCATGACAGCGATAGTTTGGTCCAATGGTATCAGGTTTGAGATCTTGAGATTTATTGGACTCATATTCGAATCTCGCTGATTGTGAGTAGTTTTCTTAACTTATATAGATAGATTTAGTTATTTTTTCGTATATTATTTGTCCGATATATGTAATTCTCAGGTCTACGTTCAAGTCTCGTCATTAGTACGAATAATGGTGTGATGTCGTTGTGTCACTAAACTTAAATTTCTACTCTTTAAATAAAAGTAGTGTAATGGTGAGTAGGATCGAATCCACAGGGAACGGGAGATAATTCCTTTTGAGTAAAATGCAAATAAATTGGGGATTTTGGATTATGAATTTAATAAAATATTAAACTAAATTTATTCAAGAAAAAAAAATAATAAATTAAAATGATAATTTATCAACTAGCATAAAGTGAAGAATTTAATACGAGAAAGATCTGATTCAAGGGAGTTCTACTATTTAATTATATCGCTGTTCATCGGCAAAAAAATAATTTATTCAAGTTGTTCCAAGCAAATAACCTTAGAATTATAGGGATAGCCGCTAAAATTCTTGTGTTTTCCTAAAATAATTGACCGAACCCAGCATCCAGTCAAAACTTATCAATAATTAACTGAGCACGATAACTTTCCATATTAATTAAACTGCATATAGGCTATCCCTATCCTCTGAGTAGGCAGACCTGGTGCGGTGACATGAGCCGAGGACCACATGTGTCCGCATTACGATTTGTGAGATTGAGAGGAGATGAATATTTTCATATGTTGATGATTTTAAGAATTTTATTAGTTTATGTTTTCGTATGATTATGGATGAGTTTGGTTATTTTAAAATGCATTATCTTTATTGTCGAATACTTTAGATCATTTTTAAATGTTATTTCGAAAATGCGAGCTTTTATTTTTTTAAAAAAATATTTCCGCACTTTTTAAAACTAGTAGACGTTTCACATTATGTCTATAACAATTTAGTAGACTGGACAAAATAATATCGACTTAATAAAAAATTTCAAAAAAAAAAAACTTTTCTAATGTGTAAGATAAATTTAGGTTGCAAACACAGAGCACACTCAAATTTTAAGAAATTTTAAACCAAGTCTCTGATAGCACTTGTTCTCACAGGTGCTACATCTTGATATATAAATATGAAAATAAAGAATAAAATTGGACACTGAGATTTAAGTAGAAAACTCATAAAAATTACTAGGGTAAAAACCACTTGTGTCATGTATGTGGATGTAACAACGCTGATGTTAAACTAAATGCATGCTAAGCCGAATTATTTAGGTCGTTGGGCAAGCGTGCACAACTAATATCTCTCAAGCCTGTTCATACTTGAAAGAACATCCTTGTTGCTTTTACAAGTTAAACGGAAGTTAAAGACAACAGAGTACACCAGTTAAGTTACTCAGAGTTCAATAGATAAAAACAAAAGTAATATACAAATCTTCTCCCTCGAAATAGAATATAATTTCCAACTTTGGACGAAAATTCCATTAGAAACAGGCCACTTGGAATGAAAAAATTCGGTTTGTTCATGTGCCTTTTACACACACTGTGATCTTTTCAATGCACGGCCAAGAGATTTTTCGTTTTTTTTTTGTTTTTTTTTTTTTATCAACAAGTGATTTTTAGGTTGGCATTAAAAAAAAGCTCAAAAGAACAATAAATTTAAATAACGAGTATTTAATTTTTGTAAAAAAAATTTGATGACACTAACAACAGAGCTGTTAGAAACTCAAATCTAACGACATGATTTAAATTTGTTTTCTGTCAATTACGGGTTGAATTGTTTTTAAATCAATCAATCCAATTTTTTTAGATAAAACGAAATTGAACCAAACTGTGATACCCTTGTCCCACATCGAAAAAAACAAAGATTTAAAATGAGTTTATAATAGCTTACAATGGACTTCTATAGCAACATGGGTTAATCATTTTCGTAAAGCGAGGACGAATACGAAGTAGTTGCTATAGGATCCCATTGTGCGGTCACGTAGTCGCGGGCCCGGGCTCGGGGCGTGACAGAATGGTATCAGAGCCGGTCAGCGGCATGGAACACCGAGAAATCAGTGCTATGCGGGGCAAAGTGCTACGTGCATGGGAGCCACCTCTTGAACCTGCGGGGCAAAGTGCTACATTACGGGAGCCACCTCTTGAACCTGTAGGAGCCACCTCTAGATTCTCGGTGCTGGTGGATCGAGGGGTCAGGGCGCGACGAGGACGTCGCGTTCTGAAGGAGGGATGATTGTGATACCTTTGTCCCACATCGAAAAAAACAAAGATTTAAAATGAGTTTATAATAGCTTACAATGGACTTCTATAGCAACATGGGTTAATCATTTTCGTAAAGCGAGGACGAATACGAAGTAGTTGCTATAGGATCCCATTGTGCGGTCACGTAGTCGCGGGCCCGGGCTCGGGGCGTGACACAAACCAGACAATTCAGACCGTATTTGAACATATATATATATAACAGAATCAACTTTCGGTGGCTTTTGAGGCAACAAAGTTAGGTTCCCTTGACTGCTTGAGTTTTGGGGACCCCATTCCCTTTTACCCTTAGAACCTTTTCAAAATGACAAAAATTTGTGTGAGACGGTTTCACGGGTCGTATTTGTGAGACGAATATCTTATTTGGGTCATCCATTAAAAAATATTACTTTTTATGCTAAGAGTATTACTTTTTATTGTGAATATGAGTAGGATTGACCCGTCTCACAGATTAAGATCTGTGAGACGATCTCACATGAGACTCACTCTTTCAAAATATATGTAGACGAGAGTTGAAAATACAGCCTACAAATATTAACCTATTGTTGGCTTATGTGGCAACAGGATGACTAAGGGTGAGAAAAAATACCGAAATACCGAAAAATCGTACTGAAAAAAATACAGAACTTACCGAAAAAATCGGTATACCGATCATTTCGGTACGGTATCATACCATACCGAAATTTTCGATACCAGTATCGGTATGAAATATTTTTTTTTCGGTATATACCGAAATACTGAAAATATTTTTTTATTATTATTTTTTTAAAATTTAAGTTTGGTATACCGAAAAAATTTCGGTATATCGAAAATATTTTCGGTATACCGACAAAATTTTCGGTGTCGGTACGGTATCAGTATGAACTTTTTCCATACCGAAAATTCGGTATACCGAATGTGCGGTATATCGAATTTCCGGTATCAATATCGGTATGGAAAAATTTCATACCGATATTTTCGGTACGGTATATGGTACCGTAGTTCGGTACGGTATACCGTACCATATCCACCCCTGAGGATGACATTGAGTCTGATTCGGTCTCCATCGTCATTTATTGTTTCCACTCTTTACCCGTCATTCTCATTAGGTATTCAATTTTTATCATCATCTTCAGACTCGTCGAAGGACTGAGTAACCGTATCCTACCAAAAATATTATATTGCTATCCACAATTGTATTTTTTCAAATTTGAATTATTTCGATAAAATTATGTTTCTTTACCAAATTCTTGAGAAAATAATAAGAAAATATTCAAGATAAAAAAGTACCAAACTAAATATCATATAAAAACTAACAAAATATTATTAATAATATATTCCAACAAAATTATCCTACAAAATTACATTGGCCATATACTAATAATTTTATTCGTTGTATCCGATTATAATATTTCAACAAATTATAATTAATATTTTTAATATAAAGAAATACATAAATATGTGTGTGTGCATAATTGGGTGTGGGTATGATGTTACTATATCAGCCTCTATCCACATACCCGATTACTCATTTATTTAATCGAATAAAAAATTTCCTTCATATTTTCCTTTATTCAGATCGGGTATCGGATTCTTTTTCGAGTTCAGATAAAATTATCATCCTTGTGGCAACCGATAATAGACACTTATCAAAATGTAGAAAAATAAGAACGCCAAGTAGTTTATAAAATTCAGAAACAAGGAAAAGAGAATGTGGAAGGACAAGATGAACAAAAATCATAAAGCTTGAGAACTAGATTGCCTTTGAACCACAGATACAATCACAGTTGCGTCGTCAACTTTGCCACCGATGTACCCTGCATATCCGACTGCCTGCGCACTATCTGCAAGCGAACTTCTGGCCGATGCGGACTTACCAACCTCTTGTGCCTTGGCTGCCAATGCCTCGGCAGTTTCCTACCGGTTCGGATGAAGCAACGTTAAGAATTGCCAATGCCTCAGTTTCTGACTTGAGCGTCGGAGGGGCTACGCCAGGATACCCTCCTGGCCCCCTCCTAACGATCTTATTTGTGATTTCAGGCTCAGGGTAATTTTGGAACCTGCGTCTGGATTAGTGACACTTGATGGAATCAGACCCTAAATTTCCCGTGAGTATCACTTGGCGCCGTCTGTGGGGACATTTAAGTTGAGACGTAGAGATGGTAGGGAAGAGAAGGAGTAGAAGAGCTATCTCAGCATCATCGCATCCTCAGAGGGGACCCGAACAGTCTCATGCTGAGGCGAGGCAGGAACAACCCCATCAGGAGGCGAGAACAGAACAGCCTCGTCAAGAGAACAGGGTCGAGCAACCCCGTTCTAATGAAAATGTGGGGAACTTGACCCTGGAGCAGTTGGGCTACTTTATCATTCGGACAGTGGATGAGGCTATGAAGAGGAACCAAGAATCTATGTTTGCTGAAGAGCAAGCCACTCGCCAAGAGCAAGAGGAAAATGCTGAGGGCCACCAGGGCATGGTTGAAGAGACACAGCCCCACCAAAGTGGGGAGATTGGTGAGATGAGAGAAATGTGGAAGGAAATACAGGTGTTGAGGTAGCACTTGGGAAGCAGAGCGCCGGCACCCAAGAGAGGAAATCCCTTTTCACTAACCATTTTAGAAGAAGGGCTTCCTCCAAATTTTCGACAGTCAAATGTGGGAGAGTACGATGGACATACTGACCCCGAAGAACACTTGGGGAGATTTGAGAATGCGGCTTTGTTGCATCAATATTCAGATGGAGTAAGGTGCAGAGTGTTTTTGGCCACATTGGTCAGGTCAGCCCAGCAATGGTTTAATACCCTGCAGCCCAACTCCATACAGTCTTTTGAGGATTTTGCTACAGCTTTCTTGCACAGATTTTCCAGCAGCAAGAGGCACCAGAAAAATTATTTGAGCCTGTTTGTGATGAAACAACAAGATGCTGAAACTTTGCGAGAATTTGTCCAGCGTTTCAACAACACAGCGCTGGAGATACCAGCGGCCACTCCTGACATCATGATAAGTGCCTTTACTCAGGGACTTAGAGGAGGATAGTTCTTTAAATCATTAGTAAAGAAACCTCCATCAAGTTATGATGAGCTGTTATCTCGGGCGGAAAAATATGTAAATCTCGAAGATGCCCAGCGCCATAAGAGGATGGAGCAGCGACCTGGGGGAAGTAGAGTTGAGGGAGCGGAAAGAGGAAGTAGGAAGAGAGGCGCGGGCGAGAGAGAGAATGATAAGGCTAGGGACCAAAGACAATTCTCATCACATGTTCCTCGGAATAGGAGTCGTGACGAGGTAATGGATGTGAGGGAGCCCGAGGAGAGGTGAGAGAAGTCGCGAAGGGCTAAGAGCAGTGCTAGGTTGCTTTCGCGGGACAGACGAGAAGGATCTGCATCCGGGAGTCGACCGAGGTCTCGCCCGTCCCCTAGGCGTGGTCAAGGCCCTCCATGGATAAATCAGAGGATCGGGGAGCAGAGAGATGAAGGTCGAGGTCAAGGTGTTCCTCAGGAACTCGTCGAACCGCGGAGAGGAATGAATGAGGATAACCACCCTACTAGAGGAATGATTCATATGATCTCGGGGGGTGTTACTGATGGAGACTCTGGGCGAGCTCAGAAGGCACATGGGAGAAGGTTGGAGAACTTTGAGATATCTAAGGGTGCAGACTTACCACAAGACCTCGTCATCAGCTTTGGGGTGGAAGACCTTCGAGGCGTTGTGACTCCACATAACGATGCCTTGGTAGTAACGACCACAATTGCCAATTATGATGTGGCGAGGATATTTATTGATAATGGAAGCTCCGTGAACGTCTTGTTCAAGAGCACGTTGGATCAAATGAAGATGGAAGGATTTGAGTTTGAGCCGGTATCCACCCCGCTGTATGGATTGGCAGGACATCCCATCCCGCCGCTCGGTTAGATTGTCCTTCCTCTATCTTTGGGACATGAGCCTCAGCGGGTAACAAAAATGACAACATTTACTGTGGTGGACACCCCATCTGCTTACAATGGAATTCTGGGCGACCAGCCCTAAAGGATTTCAGAGCTGTAGCGTCCACGTATCATCAGAAGTTGAAGTTTCCTGTAGGGAAGGAGGTTGGAGTTTTATGCGGGGATCAGAGGGTCGTGTGTCGATGTTATGAAGGGGCAGTGAGGGAGGAAGGATAAAGAGCGCGTTTGAAGGTTAACAATATTAGGATGGGAAGAACTGTGTAACTTTGTCCTGTGAAGGTACAAGAGGAGCAGAGATAAAAGTTGGAGAATGCGTCGGGCAAGGGTCTAAAGAGGCTGAGGAACGCTTGCCACCTTAGAGAATATTAATCTTGACTTTAATTTTGCTGTATTTTGTTTCTGAATTTATCTTATGTTATCAGTTGAAAGTTAATAAAGTCAAGTTCTTATATTAAGTTCGTGGATGTTGTTGTATTGTGAGGATGAAATGATTTAAATTTTCCTGCTAAGGCATCGCCTAGCAGAGGAACAGAGTGGAGGAGAAGAATTTTATTTTCCTGCTAAGGCATCGCTTAGCAGAGGAGCAGAGTTGGGGATGAGGAGAATCTTTATTTTCCTGCTAAGGTGTCGCCTAGCAGAGGAGTTAGGGGGTGTGCGGAGTTGGGGATGAGGAGAATTTTTATTTTCCTGCTAAGGTGTCGCCTAGCAGAGGAGTTAGGGGGTGAGGGTGGAGAATCTTTATTTTCCTGCCTTAGTCGCCTAGCAGAGGAGCTAGGGGGTGAGGGTGGAGAATCTTTATTTTCCTGCTAAGGCATTGCCTAGCAGAGGAGCAGAGTTGGGGATGAGGAGAATTTTTATTTTCCTGCTAAGGCGTCGCCTAGCAGAGGAGTTAGAGGGTGAGGGTGGAGAATCTTTATTTTCCTGCTAAGGCGTCCCCTAGCAGAGGAGTTAGAGGGTGGGGGTGTTAAATTTTTATTTTCCTGCTAAGGTATCCCCTAGCAGAGAAGTTAGAGGGTGGATGTGTTGAGTTTTTACTTTCCTGCTAAGGTATCACCTAGCAGAGGAGTTAGGGGGTGGAGGTGTTGAATTTTATTTTCCTGCTAAGGCATCGCCTAGCAGAGGAGTTAGAGGGTGAATGGGGAGAATTTTTATTTCCTGCTAAGGCTCGGCTTAGCAGAGGAGGTAGAGGATGAAGGTGGTGAATTTTATTTTCCTGCTAAGGCCCGACCTAGCAGAGCAGTTAGAGTGTGGAGGTGGTGAATTTTTATTTTCCTGCTAAGGCCCGGCTTAGCAGAGGAGTTAGAGGATGAAGGTGGTGAATTTTATTTTTCTGCTAAGGCCCGGCTTAGCAGAGGCGTTAGAGGGTGGAGGTGGTGAATTTTTATTTTCCTGCTTAGGTATCACCTAGCAGAGGAGTTAGAGGGCGAATGTGTTGAGTTTTTATTTTCCTGCTAAGACCCGGCTTAGCAGAGGAGTTAGAGGGTGGAGGTGGTGAATTTTTATTTTCCTGCTAAGGCATCGCCTAACATAGGAGCAGAGGTGACGAAGAGAAAAATTTTATTTTCCTGCTAAGGCACCGCCTAGCAGAGGAGCAGAGTTTAAGAGGATGGAAATTTTATTTTCCTACTAAGGCAGCGCCTGGTAGAGGAGTAGAGTGCAGTAGAGAAATTTTGTTTTCCAACTAAGGCATCGCCTAGTAGAGAAGTTAGAGGGCGGGGGGTGGTGAATTTAAATTTTCCTGCTAAGGTATTACATAGCAGAGGAGTTAGATGGTGGAGGTGTTGAATCTTTATTTTCCTGCTAAGGCATCACTTAGCAGAGGAGTTAGAGGATGACGATGTGAAATCTTTATTTTCCTGCTAAGGCTTCGCCTAGCAGAGGAGTTAGAGGATGACGAGGTGAAATCTTTGTTTTCCTGCTTAGGCGTCTCCTAGCAGAGGAGCAGAGTTTGGCCGGAGAAAAATTAAATTTTCCTGCTAAGGCATCGCCTAGTAGAGGAGCAGAGTTTGGGAGGAGAAAAATTTATTTGATTTGACGATAACGAAAAATGTTTGCCGCTGCGAAAATTACGGGGACAATCATTCACAAGTGAATATCTCTATTGTAACCTCTTCGAAATAAAAATCTCAACATGCTTGGGCGGGGCTTACGAGGGGCGAGTGTGGCGGTGGTGGCTGGGCGAGCACGAGGGCAGTGCTAGGGCGAGAGGCTGCGCGCTGGGGAGGGCGAGGGGCGAGGCTGCGGGCTGGCGTCCGATAAGCAAGCACGAGCGCACGGTGGGCGAGCTGCTGTGGGCGAGCGTGGCAGACGGGGCAGGCGCACGGTGGGCGAGCTGGGGGTGAGGGCGAGCTGCTGAGGGCGAGCGTGGCAGACGAGGCAGGCGGACGGTGGGCGAGCTGCTGTGGGCGAGGGTGGCAGACGGGGCAGGCGCACGGTGGGCGAGCTGCTGTGGGCGAGCGAGGCGCGCTCGGCAGGGGCGCCCGGCAGGAGTGCTCGGCGAGAACGAGCGTGTGCGCGCTGACAGCGCTTGCATGGCAGTAGGGTGAGAGGCGCTTGGCGAGGGTGTAGCACCGTGCTGGCAAGGCTGGCGGTTGAGGCGAGGGCAGCGTCGCGGCAGTGCGACTCGGCGAGGGGCGAGCGTGCGGCAGTGACGAACGGCTGGAATAAAATGCACAACTCGCACCCGGTAGACCGAGAACAACGCAATTAATTGAACTTTGAACCTACGATTCAGTTCGACTCGGGAGGGGGAGACTGGTGATACCCCAGGGATGAACCCATCAAGATCCGACCCAAACTCCTGGCCCATATATAAGGCCCACAGATGAATGGCCAATGACAAGCCTAGGTATTCCCCTGTAAATACCAGGTTTGAGCGTATGATTAAGGATTCACTATATTGTTTTCAGCAGCACCCTTAGCTGCTCCCCCATATATATCCTCGGTCTCTGACTTGAGCGTCGGAGGGGCTACGCCAGGATACCCTCCTGGCCCCCTCCTAACGATCTTATTTGTGATTTCAGGCTCAGGTAATTTCGGAACCTGCGTCTGGATTAGTGACACTTGCTGGAATCGGACCCTAAATTTCCCGTGATTATCAACTTCCATATTTCTCTATGCTATTATCTTTTTAAAGTATTTGCCAAACCGGGAACATTTCCCAAATCCAAACATTACTAAAGCTATTTTTGTTACGCCCCAAATTTGACGTTTGTCCCCATTATACTAAGACGAGTTTTTCCAGCATGCTTATGCCCTCACTTATACGCACCCAAGAAAATCACCCATCCCAGAATTATCACAAGCCAAGCACTCTTAACTTTAGAGTTCTTATATGGTGAGCACTCAAAAATAAGATACACCTTTTTGATATGATTAGTACTTATCGAATCAAATCTTTTAACCACTCATCAACTGTACAGTCTCATACCTGGACAATTTTGGAATCCCTTTCATTTCGATATGGGATCGGTTCATTCATTTTCCATTCGCCTAGAAGTCTGTAGGAGTCTCTCATTGTCCGTGCAACCTCATTGCATCGACGATCACTCCGTGCCCTTTTCGACCCCGGGCCTCACATGCCCTACTAGCATCTGCTTGGTTCGTCCCGAACCACACCGTATTAAGAAAGGTCGGCTCTGATACCAACTGTAACGCCTCAAATTCGACGAATGTCATCAATATACCAAGACGAGTCTTTCCAGTGTGTTTATGTCCTCATTGACATGCACTCTATGAAACTTCCTAGTGGGTCATCCATTCCAAAATTGTCTCAAGTCAAGAACATTTAACTTTGGAGTTCTTATGTGATGAGCTTCCGAAAAAA
This sequence comes from Primulina eburnea, assembly GCF_022965805.1. Lineage (NCBI taxonomy): Eukaryota > Viridiplantae > Streptophyta > Magnoliopsida > Lamiales > Gesneriaceae > Primulina > Primulina eburnea. The sequence continues at coordinate 1,978,636 of NC_133114.1, forward strand.
GATGCACCTTCTTGATATAAGTAATAACTATCAAATTTTTTAAGTACTTCTCGATTGCATAGTCTCATACCTGAACAGTTTTGTAACTCATTTCGACGTGAGATCGGTTCATTCAAGTTTTCTTCACCTAGAAGCCTGCCAGGAGCCGATCATTGACCGTGCAACCTCATAGCACCGACGATCACTTCCCGCCCTTTTCAGCTCCAAGCCTCACAATTTTCCCATGTGTTCTTGTGCATTAAGGAGAATGTATGTAGAGGATCATTTCATTTACCAGAACTAGCACTTGAATCCTAGTGGGAAAAAAATTAAATTTCATTCGAGAATTTTCGCACTGACAAGTTTGTGCCCTCCTCAATCTTCTAAATAATCTCAGTCAGTATTTTAGAAAGATCTCAGTCAATCTTCTAAATAATCTTCTAAATAATCTCAGGCAATATCATAGAAAGATCAAAGAGTAGCTTTTTTGCAGATTTTATAAAAAAAAAAAATCAAATTTGTTAGTCTCACGTAGGAGCCATTTATGTAATAATATAACATCATAGAAAGGCCTTTTGGGACAGTGTAGCAACAATAGTTGAAAGAAATAGATAACCGTTGTTCAAATGGGATAAAATGTGGATGATGGGGTAGAAAATTTGTCCGTGGAGAAAATGATGGAATGAAAGCAGTAAATTAAACTAACAAATTTGTTGAGGTTATTAAAGTTTGGCAAAAATTTGTGTGAGACGGTCTCACGGGTCGTATTTTGTGAGACATATCTCTTATTCGAGTCATCTATGAAAAAATATTACTTTTTATGCTAAGAATATTATTTTTTATTGTGAATATTGGTAGGATTGACCCGTCTCACATATAAAGATTCGTGAGACCGTCTATTTGTTCGGATGTACGAAACTTCAAAGGCCTGCTCGAGCCATAAAATCTAACGTAGGAAAAAAATTTAGTACTGGTTAGAGTACAGATATCGATCCCACGAGGAGTGTATGTAAAATTGTATATCAATTCTTGTAATTAAAATAGTCCAAACTTTATCTAGAAATTTCGTAAGAGAATTGGTTTGTTAAAAACAATTAAACGGCGAATAAACAATAAATCGAATTACCGAATATAAAAATATAGTGGTAGAAAATATCTAGAGGAATGATTTCACTAAGTTTCTACGATTATTCTTCCTGTTAGCATTTAAATTCTTGAATTCCTATTATTTAATGGCCAAGAACACTTACGTATTTTATTCCCCCTTTCCCAAGTGACGAATAAATGTATCAATCAAACTCGATTCAATTATTCCTAATACAAATCTAAGTTTACTTGGTAGATGCAATCAATGTTCTTACCTAAGCCTCACAAAAGTTATACTCCTCCGAACGATATAAACATCCCACGATGTGCCTCTATTGATCTATAATCCTAGTCCCTCTCCCGAGTTGCAGAATTAATCACAACATACAATTTATGGCCAGTAAATTGCAATGAAACAAGAGTAGAGAACACAATTAAGTAAAACGGAATCCAATCATAAAAATATCCACGTCAAATCATCGTATAGACAAAGCTACGTCAACCTCTAGAATGGAAATTTTAGTTCATCACGAAATCCAAGAGAAAACAAGACATGTTTGTGATTCTAGAGATCGCCACGCAATAAAATAAAGAGACAAAGGAAAAGATAACAAATCCGAAGCGTCGTCTCTGTCCCCAGATCCGTCGTTCTTCGTAGTTGTAATCGATCTTCGCGTGTCGTGCCTTCGTCTCGCCTTCGTTCCGAGTCTTCCTCTGTATTTTCGTCCAAAACAGCGTGTCCCCCTTCTGACCTAGCGGCGCACATTATATAATGATTTCTGGAACGCCGTGCACGCGGGTGCGCGTGATGTCGCGCGCGCTACTGTGTTTGGCCGTGCATGTGTGCGCGCGGTTGCGCGTAATCTCGCGCGGGCGCGCGCGAGCTTCTGATCATTCGCTTCTTCTGTGCGCGCGCGGGTGCGCGTGATGTCGCGCGGTGGCGCGCGATGTTCTGCTCGGGTGCATGTCTTTACGCGCGCGGCTGCGCGCGATGTGGCGCGATGGCGCGCGCCTCACTGGTCTTGCATTTGTATGGGTGCGCGCGCGCCTGCGCGTGAATTGGCGCGGCCGCGCGTACACATCTGTCCGGTGGCGTGCTCATGGTCGTGCACTTCTTGGTCCACTTGGCTTCGTCTTCGCTATTTTCCCCATTCCTGTAATGACAACAGAAACAAACCAAAAAAACGCATAATTCTGTTCGAAACAAGCATAATTCAAAATGGATTCTAATATAATTTAAGTGCAAATCTTGCACTTATCAGTTACCTCATGGAGAAAGCAAATTTTAGAGGAGAAAGAAGAATTGGAGGGGGAGGTTTTCGAAGCAGTAACACCAGAAGATGCCCGATTTCCTCAAATTTTTGTCTCCCTTCTGAATGTAATGCAGAAAAAGATGTAGGAGTTTTATTGATCGGCTTCGAAAACTGCAACTTCGAATTTTTGAATTGGGATTGTTCAAATTCAATCATTCAATTTAGAAGTTTTCTTCTGGTGGAGAACGAGGATCAGATGGTGGGGGTGGGAAAGAGTGATGACCCAAATGGATTACTAAATATGCTATTGTGTTGAAGTCTATGTATGAAACAAACATATAGGAGTAAAATGAGAGAAAAAAATTTTTGTGATCACGTCATGCCAAAACTTTAATTGTCGGAATACTAATGTGTTATCGAAAAATATTATATGGAGCCAAAAAAAATTGATGTGTCGTGCTTTAAATTGACAACTTGACCAAAATAATTGGAAATTGAAAATTATTACACCAAGATCAAAGTTTAACAAATTAGTTAATGAACTATGAAACTCAAAATAAGATAAGTTAATATACCAAGTTTATTGAATTTATGTCAAGTTGATCAAGTTGGAATAATATGTATGTTTTTTAATAATCTATTTAGATCAAGTAGAATGCTAGTAAAGTTCGATTCGACTGTTGCACCTCTAAATCAGTATAAATTTATATCCAAAAAACTAATTAAGATTCATGTAATGATTCGACTTCTACAACATGGGATTGTAATATCTGACATGTTTTCTACCAACTTTCTACGCTTTACGAATTTTGCATATTCTGATCGTGACATTCTATGCAGTCCATTGGATATTTCAAAGATTTAACTATAAATTTTGACTTTATTCCATTTGTAATCATTATATAATTATTTCACAGCCAATTCATTAACCAAGCACAATAAAATAAAGTATATAATATAAACTAAATTTTACATAAAGTAAACTCTCGAACTACACTTGATTTGATCAATTGACTGCTGAGCAAACTCTACGAATTTCACCATCAGTACTACTCCCAGTCTTGACTTCGATATTACTCATCTTCACCATGGATCTCCCAAATTCCACACTGAATGTCAATCCAAGCAAACCCCTTATTCCCAAATAACGTTGCACGAAACTCTGGGTCGAAGCGTCGGTCCATAACTTTTGATCTGATTCAAGAATTCCTCGGCCGCTCCTGAGATTGGCGAAAAACGAGTTGTCGAACCGGTTTTGGCTACTGTTGTCGAGTCCTACACGCGTTGAGCCGTCGCCGTTTTGAGGGCAAAGAGACTGAAGAGTCGGGAGAAATGCTGGGTCGATCGATGGATCGGGACCGCCGGTGGAATTGTAGTTGTACAGCCTGTAGCTGAAAAACTGGCAGGCGGAGGTGCCGATGGTGTGGCCTCCTGCATAATTTTCAAAAAGGTTAGTATATTTAGTCGAAATTATAAGTATATAAATTTGGACATGCATGCACAACAAGTCAAAGTCAAAATTGCAATAATTAATGTGTGATTGAAGCTTGACTTTTCATTACAGCTAACAAAATTAACCACCACCGTTAAAATGCATGTTTTTACGTAGTTTCAGTGTAATATCTTTCAACTTCAGCATTAATACTTACCAACAAGGGTGACAAGATCCTGAGTATTGAGCCCTTTCGCTTGAAACTTCTGCACTTGCACATCAACGGAGTCAGTAAAACCAGGGAGATTAGAAGTATCACTCGCCAATGAAACCCGCCCGTCTCTCCGTCCTGTCGGCACAGGCCAGCCCACCCCACCAGCCTGAAGCAACAATTAGCAAACAATATATAGTGAATTCATGATTTTGGACATATGGCTAGATATGACATATATTTGAGAAAAAAAACACTGAAAATATTAGCAAGAAGTCACAAAACTGCGTTGACATCATACCAGCACCACCGAGTCCCGTGCAGCAAGAGCAAGAATATCAGCGCACGAAACAACGCCAGGGCACGCCGCCTCCAGCTGCGTCTTTGCATCGTCTATCACTTCATATCCTCTCAACAAACTGTTAGGCGGGGCAGTTCTCTCAGTGTCATCTCCAGCAATAAGTATAGAAGCATCACAACCTTGAACAAAACAGTCATGAAAGTGCATTCTAAGCAACCCCGGCGCAATAGTAGGGTTAGCATTAAAGTGCGACCTTACGGTCGACTGAACTACAGATTCCACCCGAGGGCATGAGCTCAAATAGAACCCCACACGCGTGCCCTGCCCGAGTGCGGAGGTCGCGAATGTCGCGAACAGAACAAAGAATGCAGCAGCAAGTGTTTGATTTAGTTGAATTCTCATTGTGTTTATATATATAAATATATATATATGGATCAAGAAAGTGTATATATGTTATAATCTTCTTGATGAATTTGTGTGTGAAGAGAAAGGAGATGTGGGGGATATTTATAGGTGGCGAAAGAGATAATAATTTGAGCTGGATCTAGCACGAGTAATCAAAGCCGATTTGTTGGAATTTTGTGACTAAAATTCAAAGGGTTATATTGGATGATGAGGTGGGATGCAATTTCCAATTAAAGAGACCAAATTTGAAAAATATAAGTCTTTTTGTGTATACATTATCTTGCATGTATTGCATGGTGGCCTTTCACCTAATCATAAAGTAATTAATAGATTCATTCAACTACTTTCGGTGTTATTACGAATTTGCACCAAATTTTACACGAGAGGTAAAAAAGATAAACTTATATATATTGACAAATAGAGCCACGGACTATCGGAAAATAAGACAAAATGTTATGTACAAAAAATATCAGGAAAAAACAAGTCACCTGGGCTACTGCCCGGGCGGAGCAACACATGGCTCCACCTGTGTGTGTATTTATGTTTATAATTTAGTTTGATCCATAGCTTGTATGTAATTTAAAATTACAAAAACCGATTGGTTATAGCTCATTATCACTAAGGCTCAAAGTTCTTATTGAGATCTCGGGTTCAAGATCCGATTATAACAAACTTTTTCCTAATTTAAAAAAAGAAAAAAAATCAACGTAACGTTTATAATCGCTATATAATAATGTTTTAGAACTTGAATGAGGTAGCAGATATATGACTACATTGATCTAAAATTTTGTTACCTAATCTTTTAAATTATTTGATAATAATGATAGTATTTTGCGTACCCCACACACACACATACATACACATTAATAATTTATCACTAATTGGAAATTTTAATTGACTTATTTGCATAACCATCATTTGGCTTAATTTCAACGTGTGAGTGAGTGTGTAGGGTACAAGACTGCTAATTTCCAGTGATTAAATTCCAAACTAAACATGTATTAAGGAAACAGAATTCCTTATTAACTTATGGCATAACAAATTCTATTCGGATAATGAATGCTCATGCTATAAATGAATTATGGATACATACTTTAATAACTTTTTCGATCGAAAATGAATTAATTTGGTTTCGAGTTTGACGTAAAATAAAAAAGACAAAACTTGTGTGAGGCAGTCTCGCGGGTCGTATTTTGTGAGACAGATATCTTATTTGGGTTATCCATGAAAAATTATTATTTTTTATGCTAAGAGTATTATTTTTTATTGTGAATATCGGTAGGGTTGACGCGTCTCACAGATAAATATTCGTGAGACCGTCTCACAAGAGACCTCCCAAATAAAATTAGAATTCAAGATGAATTGAACAAGATTCAAAATTATTCGATTTGTTTGCATTCCAAATTTTAACTATTATCAAACATTTAAAATGATTACTGAACCCTTAATATATCTATGATGATAATATATTTGCAAAGTTTAATTTCCCCGATACAAATTATGTATTTCATTTTTTTTCAAATTATTGAATATATAATTTTACAGTAGCATATAAATGGGTTGACTCGTCGGGTTACGTCTGACGCTGCCTTGTGTCGCATTCGGAAAAATTTGGTAGAAACGCGTTATATAAAAACGCGCCTTTCTGGAACAATGATTTAAAAAAAAAAAAAAATCAAAAGTGGATGCATTGATCAAGTCAACTTAGCAAGTATTAAGTCACACAATTATAAAAAGGAGCAAATCAAACGTTATCTAAAAATTTAGTTGGCAGACAAATTAATTTAAATTATAATATAAAATTATAGTGTATATGATTAGTTCAAAACATAAAAAAAAATAACTATTATTATGTAAAAACATCTTACAATATGAACGATTGAGTTCTTGCTAACATATCATCGTCATGAAGCATAAGTTGGGGAAGCCGGAAATATTTTGCCGATCTTCGTTTTTCATACAACTTCAGATCGATTAGATTAAAATAGTCAGAAATTGAAAATTAATGTATCAGATCCCAAAATTGAAAAAATAATGACCAAACTAAAAAAAAATTCCAACGTTAATTAACCAAAAAATTATTTTCCCAATGTTTAAAACGTTAAAAACCTTTTTCGAATGTGTTACGGAGTACACCAAATAAATTAATAATGGGAGTGGTGAAGGGTTAGAAATCCACTAACCCACTCTCAAACTAAAAACATTTGCAAGTCAAAAGCCCATAAATTGACAAAAAATAAAATAAAATAAAATAATTAATTTTTTATTGACAACTTTATAATTTTCACACTTTTCCATTCAGCGCAGTGGAAAAAAGTTTTATTTTTTATATATTATGTTTTATTTGGTTGTGGCTTATTTTATCGAAAATTTTATTTATGCTTATACATGTTATCTTTTGGATTTTAAATCCATATTTAATTTATTGTTATTATTTTTATGTTTTCATTCGCATTATATTTTCTTTTTTGATGTGGTGGTAAATATTTCTTTAGTCAAATCTTGATTAATTAAGTTCTAAATTTTAGAGATTTGGCCACTTAGTGTTTGAGCAAAAACTTGCATGAGACGATCTCACGAGTCATATTTTGTGAGACAGATCTCTTATTTGGGTCATCCATGAAAAAATATTACTTTTTACGCTAAGATTATTACTTTTTATTGTTAATATCGTTATGGTTGACTCGTCTCACAGATAAAGATTCTGAGATCGTCTCATAAGAGACCTACTCTATAATATAATACAAAATAAGTATATTATGTCTTTATTCAATGTTCATTCTAGTGTTTTATATATATATATATATATATATATATATATATATATATATATATATATATATATATATATATACATATATATATATATATAAAAGCAGAGTTTTTGCTAAAAATAGTAATTTCCCGCCAAAATGACATTTCTAAAAAAGGAAAGATTTATCATGTCATTCTAGTGTTATATATATATATATATTACATTGTCAATCCATTTAATTCAATTTTGAATTTAATTAATTTTTAAATTAATTAAATGTAATTTATGTATTATATGTTTTTTTATTTTTTTTCTCAAATTAAAACTAAACTCTATTGAAAATGTAGATTATATTAAAATTTTTGCATTGATTATATCAATCTGTTTAATTAAAAACTATATAAATAAAATTAAAACACAAATGATTGCAATATTCAGTATCACTCATGAGGTTAATCATTCAAAAAAACAGTTTCCTATTTTAAGTAATTTCATGTCCAAATTACGTACTAAAAAAGAAATACAATATTTAATTAGTTTATTTAATTTTTCTAAAAATAAGATTGTTGAGTGTTAAAAGTTATCACTACAACAAGATTTTCCAATAGACATTAAATTATTATTTAATAATCATAAATTTTTTTTTTATCCCAAATACATATTATTTCGAAATTACCTTAATTTGAAATAATTAATGCATTGTAGTTTTTTTTCAAAATCATATGTATATTGCATATCTTGAATTGTCTTCTTAAAAATTCAAATAAGAGACCACAAGAAAACTAAAAGAGAGATTCAAAAAAAGTTCAAATGAACATTAAATTACTCTCAATAAACATGTATATTACCCTCAATAATGCGAAATGTTTGGCATCCAATACATGCAATTCGAGATTTCCATAATTTGAATGAGTTAATGTATGATATAATTCTGTCAAAAACATCCAATGTATAATTTTTGTCTATTGGGATGTCTAATTTGAATTTTAAATTATAAATAATGCAATATTACATATAATATTATAAATCAATTTTATTCTATTTATCTTACTAAATTTATCTACTACAATATTGAATTTCAAAATGAATCGTCTTTTCAGCACCATATATGAGTTGAATCCTTCCAAGATGTAATTTTCGTTTAAATTTAGATTTGTTCGTTGTTATGAACTACCTACATATGGAAACAACGAGAACAACGAATTGAAAATATTTATTTAATGATCGAGAAATAAAAAAATATTATTCTTCTATTTGTACAAAATTTTAATTATTATGTATTATTAATGTCATAATTTTCTTTTATATTACAAAGTTCACGGATATATGATAGTATAAAATGTCCCATCATGGAAATGATTAAACCAATTCTAAAGAAAGTAAGCATCTTATTAGAAGACACATTATAAAATTTATTGTCATTATTTTGGAATACAGATAGTAAATGTTAATAAAATAACTTTTCTGATTTATATCTAATTTATTTATGATTAAATGTTTCATTTTCTTTCGAAATAATATGTTTTTGTGTATATTATGAAGAGATTTTGTAAATAAAATCACAACTCATTTGGATAAAGATATTAATGAAACAATTAGTGTTATCATTCAAATGTGTCAAACACGTGTCATGTCACAAAATTGTTTGTGACTGTGAATTTAGACGAAATTACTGATTTTTTTTTAAAAATTATTTCTCATTAATTTTATTGAATGTGATTTAAAAATATTTTTTTATCACTCGTTAAAAAATAATAATATATAATTTCTCGGAAATTAAAGAATTAAATATGTATTAATGTTGATGGTCGATATCAATCCACTAAACACGATAAATAGCATGTCATTGTCTTAGGCTAATACAATCTAAAATTTTGATCTATAATAGTGATTATTAGCCAAAATAATTAATCGAAATGCGTTGTATTCAAGAAAGTTTTTTAAAATTAGCAAAAAAATATATTTTTTTATTTTTATTTTTTATAATTATATTATTTTTTTCAATTTAAATATCTATTCAATTTTCACTAATTTTTAATAATATCATCCCGTGTATCACACGGGTTAAATACTAGTATATATATATATATATATATATATATATATATATATATATATATATATATATATATATAACTGTTTGTACATTATATGGGAAAAAATTAAATTTGTTTTACTGTTTGTTATTTAATTTTTCAAAATTTGATTTTAATACAATAAATTAGTTATTTCCACAATAAATGACAGTGTTGACGTATGACATAACAACAATATCCACGTCATATTAGCACAATACACGATTAAATATGAATTTTCGAATAATTAGAGGATGAAGTTACACCAATTTTTATAACTTTTCCTTCGATTAATGGCTCTAAAAATCATATGCCTTAATTACGACATCAGATTTTCTTATCCAATATTTGCACCAACAATGGCGTCACTCGCATCATTGTTGCACAAACTCTCTTACCCTCCAAAACCAAAGTCTCCAACCCCAAGAAATCCCCACCCCGCCACCGCCGCCGCCACCAGAAGATCACTCTTACTCAACATACTAATCACAACACCAACATCCACGATACCGACAAAATCCGCCACCGCTCTGGAATTGAGATTCGCAATCCCGGACCAGACACTTGAAGAAGCAGAAAACAGCATACCAATCCACACCCAGAGCCTACTCGAAGTGAAGGATTTTCTAATGGCGGAATCTTGGGTGGAAGCTCAGAAGGCACTGAGGAAGAGTTCATCTTACTTGAAGCAGGATTTGTATACGATAATCCAGGGCAAACCCGCCAAGGAGAGGCCACGGCTCAGAAAATTGTATGCTGATCTGTTCAATGCCGTGACGAGGTTGGATTATGCGGCTAGGGATAAGGATAGGATTCTGGTATGGGATTGTTGGAGCAGTATTATCTCCTCCCTTGATCTTGTTTTGTCTTGTATATAAAAAATTCTATATGTTATTTATATTAGGTAAAAACTTGTGTGAGACGGTCTCACGGGTCATATTTGTGAGACGGATATCTTATTTGAGTTATCCATGAAAAAATATTATTTTTTATGCTAAGAATATTACTTTTCATTGTTAATATGAGTAGGATTGACCCGTCTCACATATTAAGATCTATGAGACGGTCTCACATGAGACTCACTCTTTATATTAATATTATCCAATTTCATCAAGAACTCGAGAATTTTTTGCAATTCGCGATGTCTTTGTTAGCTATAATGCTCTATTAGGCTTCGGTTCTTGAGAAATGTTATATGCAACATTGAGTGTTGTGTAACCATTTGTGTAACTCTAAATACACATATAGTATAAATCTTCGTTCTTTTATTAAATTCTTATGTGCTAATTAGAATATGGTGATATCAAATATGTATAATATATGAACGATATATAATGGATAACATAATTATTTACGATTTTTCAAACGTCTGATAAAACAATCATGTGTAATCAATTTATGTATAATGTTTAACTTATAGCATCCAATGGAACTATATATGACAAAAGTTAGGGAAGCTGCCACACCAAAACTAGTTAGGGAGGGAATGACATGATTGATATAAACTAGCTACTTTGTACACGCGGTGTGTGTATGTATAATTTTTTTAATAATTATCGAAGGATTAAAGTGAAATTTGATAAATTATACTAAAGTGTTATTTGAATTATTGTAATTAAAAAAATAAAAATATAAGTGTTCTTTGAAATTAAAAATAAAAACAAAATGTAACACTAATATAACATAAGGGCAAAATTAGAAGAGCAAAAAATAGACGAAGACAGTATTTTTGTCTCTATTATAGAGATTATTAATAGAAGTAATAGATTGATAATGACAAAAACTAAATCATAAAGTTTAAGTTACTTGTTTAATTTTTTATATCCAAATGTTTTAGAACGGTTATATATTTGGGCTTGGAGTGAGTCTCATATGAGACTGTCTCACGGATCATAATCTGTGAGACGGGTCAACTCTACCCATATTTACAATCAAAAGTAATATTCTTAGCATAAAAAGTAATACTTTTTCATGGGTGACCCAAATAAGAGATCTGTATCACAAATACGACCCGTGAAACCGTCTCACACAAGTTTTTGCCTTGGACCTGGGTTTAACTTTTAAAAAGAGACCTCCGAATCATAATGTGTTTTCATATTTTTTTTAATTTCATAGTAATTTTTCAAATTAAATCAATACGTCAAAGACAATATAAAAAACTAAAGGAATAAAAATATGAAATATGTCCAAAATGATCATTAAAAAACAAACCGCCTAACAGTTTTAGAGCTAAAAATACTAATCAAGTCTGTATAATCAAGTTGTTCAGTAATTTCTTTTCTCAATCGATAACATAGCCAATCCATTCAATATTTCTCGTGACATGGTTGATCGGAGAAAAGTTTTGATGTATTTTATCTTTGAGAAACTTCGCTCTGCACTTGTTACTGTGACCGGGACAGTCAACAAGATTTTATAAGCAATATGAGCATTTGAAAGCCGGATAAGCATTACATCCACTAAAATTTCAGTCAAAAAGCGTAGATTATAGATACCACATAAAGCCCCGAAGAAAGTAAAAAACTACAATGAAAAATTAGAAGCCCGAACAAAGCAAATACAAGAAAATAGACTTACAGCTCCTCAAGGATCTTTCAATCGAACCTAGAGACGACGCAAAGTCGATTAAGGCTTGTCTGCAAATGAATATTGGGGAAGATTGAGGAATAAATCGATAACAGGCTAAGCAAGTTTTTCATTTAATAAATACTTGGTTTTAGGCTATCTAATAACTAGTATTATATATAATATTTTTTTTTAAAATTTTTGGGTCCTAAAAAAGAGATGGACATGAGTCATTGGGCCCTATATATTGTAAATGTAACTTAAAACACTTACATGTTATATGTATTATACAAATTTTAAAAACTAAATAACTATATACATATATTCAAAATATCGATTGTAATTATATTATTTAAAAGGAAAAACAACAAAAAAATACATCAAATGAACTCTAATATTATTAAAAATATATTTTAACGAAGTCTAAATTTCAAATAATCATGTATATATATAACCAAATATTAAATTACGATTTTAAAAATAAAATAAAAATGAATATTTCAAAAAAATAAAAAATCAAAAACCAGTTGAACCGATTTGCCGGTTCATGACCTACCGGACCAGTTCTTCTCCGGTTTGATGGCTAAAATAGTTTGTTAGTATGTTTCGTACCAAATTCGTGACCAGTTCCGATCTAATTGACGGTCCGATCAGGTTTTGAAAATATTGGCTAAATCATCACAAAAACTACTGTTTTACAAGTCAACTTGGTGAGACAAATTTTCGACCCGACTCACGAGAATATATACTTTTATGTCAAAAGTATTTTTCACTGCAAAAGAATCTTTTTTTGTTATGTATATTATGAATAACTATTTTATAATATATATTGTTTTGAATGAAAAATATTATTTTTTATGTCTAAATTATTATTTTCATTGCGAAAATATAATTTTTTGTTAATTATGATCTGAACAAATATTATATAATATATGTTGATTTGAATGAAAAATGTTATTTTTATGTCAAAAAATATTAATTTTTATTATAAATATAAATCGAGTCGACGTGTATCATGAAAACGTACCAAACCTACTATTAACATGAAGATCTGTTTTGTGGTTGGTAGGGATCTCAATTGTGTGTCGTACCCACAATCTTGTTTTAAAGATGAGAACTTAGTATAAGATAAAATATATGCTTAAAGTTGATTGGATGAATAAAACATCCAACAGTATGCGCTTCTACCAATTATATGGTGACTGAATCACAGTTGTCGGCACGCCATTTTAGAATCAAAGGTCAAATTATCTTTGAAACAAATTCAAATCGCTTTATTATTTAAATAAAAGAAAATGCTTTATTATTATTATTATTATTATTATTATTATTATTATTATTAAATTATACGTCTTATTATTTCAATGGTTATTTTAATTTCATGCCCATTTTGCACTTTAGATCAAGAATACCAACGTAGGTGCATTATTTAATCTAGATATTTGTGTTCGACTTTTACTTTCATAAAGTTAATAAATTGCTTGATCAAATTAAGTTAATGATACCTTGTATATGGACAGGATACCTGCTATATGCTTCTCATAATTATTCTATTTTCATCTTTTTCCGACGTATTATTGATGTGATATCAGTAATTTTTTTATAACGTGTGTAATGACATTTCATATGAAAATATAATTTAAATTGTCAAAAATTTAAATATAAAAACTATAACTGAAATTCAAAAATATTGACGATCAATCACAAAAATTATTTATTAAATGCAACTATATATATTGAATACGATGCAAAAGCTTATTTTTTAAAGTGAGTTCTTAGTTAGCGTTTATGTAACACAATGTTGACCCTTTTCCAAATGTGGTCCTGCCAAAACCATCATGCACAAATAATGATTCTTCATGTGCTGATATCACTCCCTTAATAGTCCCTGACTCTGACCAGATGCACGCATCGCACAATGGTCCTCAGACAACCATTAGTACTCGGACTTCCTCCAGAATCCTGAACCCACCATCTTATCTTCGTGACTATCATTGCAACTTATTGCACTCGTCAGTACCAGCACGCTCCAAATGTCCCTATCCCCTAAGCGATCATGTCTCTTATGATGTTCTATCTAAGTCATATCGAAATCTAGCGCTCAATGTTTCCTCACACTTTGAGCCTCAATTCTATCATCAAGCTGTCCAATTTCCTCAATGGCGAGATGCAATGAAAGCTGAACTCGATGCCATGGAAGTCAACAACACATGGACAATGATCTCTTTACCTCCGGGTAAACACTCTATAGGATGTCGTTGGGTATACAAGATCAAATATACATCCGATGGTTCCGTGGATCGACACAAAGCACGTCTCGTTGCCAAAGGTTACACATAATAGGAGGGTGTTGATTTCTTTGAGACGTTTTCACCAGTGGCAAAGTTAACTATTGTCAAAGTACTCTTTGCACTTGCTGTCAGCCGACATTGGCACCTTGCCCAGCTCGATGTGAACAACGCATTTCTTAATAGAGATCTCTTGGAAGAAGTTTACATGGATATGCCCCTTGGCTTTACTAAACGAGTTCCCCAAGTCACTGAACCGTCCAAACTCGTATGTAAACTACATAAGTCAATTTATGGTCTCCGTCAAGCATCCCGCCAATGGTACTCTAAGTTATCTCAAGATTTACTTCAACGTGGATTTTCTCAATCTCACTCTGATAACATGTTATTCACCAAAGGGTCAGGCTCTTCTTTTGTTGCTTTACTCGTATACGTCGATGATATTCTCATTGCTGGACCATCGCAGCAAGTCATACAGTCTTTAAAAACATTCCTTCATAGTCAATTCAAGCTTAAAGACTTAGGCTCGCTTAAATGTTTTCTTGGTCTGGAAATCGTCCGCACCAAGGGATTTGTTTTTCACAGCGTCATTACACGCTGCAATTACTAGAAGATGCTGGCTTATTGTCTAGAAAACCACTCCATACACCAATGGAACCTCGCTCAAGTCTTAATACTACTGATGGTCAGCCACTTGAGGACATATCGCAATATCGTCGCCTCATCGGAAGGCTCATTTATCTCACATTGTCAAGGCCTGACATTGTATTTGCAGTACACAAAATAAGTCAGTTTGTTTCAAAGCCCCGTACACTGCATTTGCAAGCCGTTCAACATCTCTTACAATATCTCAAAGCAGCCCCCGGTCAAGGCATCTTCTTTCCAACATCTCCATCGCTTCAATTACGAGCATTTTCAGATGCTGATTGGGCTTCGTGTGCCGACAAAAGAAAGTCAGTTTCTGGATATTGCATCTTTCTTGGTGATGCCTTAGTCTCATGGAAAGCTAAAAGCAACCCACCATTTCTTGATCTTCAACCGAGGCAGAATACTGAGCATTAGCCAATACATAAAGTGAAATCATTTGGCTCCAACAACTATTACGTGATTTCGACATTGTACCTAGTGCACGAGCCACTATATTATGTGACAATCAATCGGCAATCCACATCGTTCATAATCCTATCTTTCACGAATGTACCAAGCATATAGAGGTTGACTGCCATTTCATTCGAAACAAGATATCTGATGGTTCGATCAAATTACTCCATGTGCGATCGAATCTCCAACTTGTAGACATGTTCACAAAGCCATTACCCTCCACCACAATCTCTAGTTTACTCTACAAGATGTCCGTAAAGAACATATATCGTCCATCTTGACTGGGGTATTAGATATTAGATATTATTAGTTAGAAGTAGTTAGAATACGGTTAAAAATAGATAGTTACATATAGATAAATAAGGACAGCTACTCAATTTTCTGGTTTTTGTAATCTTCTTTCTTTTCAATTCACGATTGAATGAAAAAGGCTCCATGCCTGAGCTCTTAATCTTCTTCCGCAATATGCTGATGTGGTACCAGTAAACGCATATTTTTTTTTATAGCGTGTGTAGTGCCACTTCAAAATATTTATATTAATGTGATATATTGTTTAAAAAAAAATTTAAACCCATGAAATAAAATATTTATGTAAATGTATATTTCATTTTCGTGCCAGAGACTTCATTAGATCATGATACTCCTCTAATGTAATTATGTTTCAATTATTATAATAAATATTTGACTAAATATATATTAAATTAATTTTATTATTATTATTATTATTATTATTATTATTATTATTATTATTATTATTCAAATAAGATTCAACGTCGTGTTACTGTTTCCAAGGCCTTTGTGGTCGTTTAAAGAAGGTGAAATCAAAATCGACTGTGCTACGTTGAGAGTGTTATTTTCAATGTATTTATTGCTATTAGAGCTGGATATCCACCTAATATTCTGGAATAAAAGTAGAATGCAAAAGAAGTCTTAACGAGCCCCTCTTAATCCAACTATTTGTTAGAAATATTTATTAAATATCAATCCTAATATTTGAAGTTATAACCAATGTTCTACAAATCGATAGGCAGATGGACACCCATCGCCTAACCTCTAGGCGGTGTCTAGACGGTTTTTTTTAATCTAAATATAAAATTATTCTTGTTAATTTACATATTTGAAAAAAAAAAAAACATTTATATTTTCACGTGAAGAATTCAAGATCATTTCAATGTAACCATTTTTCAAGTATATTATTGATTAATGGAGGGAAAATAAACTTCGTTCCAACTAGTTGTTAGAAATATTTATTAAATATCAATCCTAATATTTGAAGTTATAACCAATATTCTACCCACTGCCTAGTGCGTAGGTAGTGTATAGACTGTTTTTTTTAAATCTAAATATATAATTTTTTTCATGCTAATTTACATATTTCTCTAATAATTTTTCTATGATAAAAACTTGTGTGAGACGGTCTCACATGTCGTATTTGTGAGACGGATTTCTTATTTGGGTCATCCATGAAAAAATATTATTATTTTTGCTAATAGTATTACTTTTTATTGTGAATATGGGTAGGGTTAACCCGTCTCACAGATTAAGATCCGTGAGACGGTCTCACATGAGACCCACTCTTTCTCTATATCATATTCAAGCTCAAAATCAATGACATATGACTTATCTTTATCCGATACAAATTGATTGAAAAATACGTCGAAAAATCTGTTTTTGAAAATTAAAATTGTAAAAAAAATCTATATATTAAATTAGACGGCTGTAAAATCGGAGCGACGAGAGACCGTTCAGCGCCTAGACGACACCTTGTAAAACACTGGTTTTGACTATAAATATTAGAGCTCTCTGTTCTTTGAATGTATTACAATATATACCAACTCTCAAGCTTTCGAGAAACACAAATTTCACAATTTATCACCAGATCGGACAAATCTAATGATAAACTGCTTTTCGCACACATATAAAATATTTAGGAATTTGAGGTATTTAGTCTCCTTTTTTTTTAAAAAAAAAACTAGAATTTAAAATCTTAAACAACGTTATAATAAAATATAACAATTTTATTTTAATTAAATTTATAATGTTATCTATTGATTACCCAATCCGAATGCTCACATCTACAACAATAATTGAGAAATAAATTGTTTTCGTACAAGTTTAGTTTACTTCAATTATTTTAATTTAAAACTTTGACTTTATACTATGGCCCAAGCAAGCTAATAAATTATTAGAAAAAAAAAACATTTATATTTTCATGTAAAGAATTCGATATCATTTCAATGTAACCATTTTTCAAATATATTTTTGATTTATATGAAAATTTGGTGAAATGGATTTTCTCAGTGAAAGTTCTACTTTATGAAATTTGGCACAAAATGATTTCAACAGTAAATTCTTGACAATTTAATTTTGAAACAACTATAACTTTTTAGTGTAACTTTTGAATTCCGCTGACAACAATTTCTCAAAACATATTATTATGTTTTTTCAAAAATAAAAAATAAAAAATTTATTATTCTGAATAAAATATTATTTTATTTTTAATCCAATGGACTCAATGAAGAACATAGTCTTTTATCCGGTCCAACGAGTACACTGAAGGCCCACCCACAGTTTTCATCCTTTATTTTATAATATAATATTCTTGATTCCCTAACCAATGGGTAAAAAAAAAATAGTAATCATAACTGCCACTGTCAAATTTCCTGGTACTTTTTCCTTAAAAAAAACATGGTACCTCTCATATATAAAAATTATTAATACTGCTTGCTCAACTAGTACCAATATTTTAAAAATCTAACTATTTATATCTGGAGGTCTTAGATTCAACTGTTGTTGGAGGAGGTGAAAGAAACCAATTTCATGGATGAGATATTTTATGAGTGACGGATGCATGAACACTATCCTAACGACCCATGATCAGTAGTGGTGCATGGGTATGAGTTGAGATCCATGTTGATTCAGCTTAATGGTCCATGATTGTTATAATATATATATATATATATATATATATATATATGTATGGATCTTTGTGTTATTATTTATATTTATATATATTATTATTTTTTGCCCCTACGAATAAATATTTTTCCCGAGAATTTTTTGTTCCATCTCTGCACATGAAAAAGCTTGAATCAGCAAACCACTTTGTATGAAAACAATTGACTCCCATAAAGTTAGAAAAGGTAAATGAAAGAAACCATCAAATATGTGTGTAATTCATAAAACCTACAGTACAAAAAGATCAAACGACCACAAAGTCCTAAGTAGACATTTTGAAATAATTCAGTAGCTCAAGCGTCATATCATATCATGCTCGTTGTATATGCCAACGACGTCTATAAATATAAGCATCATACACATATTTCCAACTTCAAACAACAAACCATTCGAAATCTTGAAGTGCTTGGTTTATAAGTAGCAACCATGGCAAGAAATATGGCCGAATCTGCTCGTGAAACAACCACATTGGCTTCTCTCGACAAAAAAGTAGCCATCGCCAAACGTTGCGCTCGGGGTAATCAAGGCTTCGGTTTTAGTTAGATCATACCACGTTAAATTTTCAGTTTCCCATGCATGTTTGTTAATTTAATTTATGCAGAAGGTGTGATTGCTGGAGCAAAAGCAGCTGTGTATGCCTCCATTGCCACTGCAATTCCAACTGTATGTAAATGTATTAAAATATTTAAAACAATAATCTCCAAAATAATAATTTCGATATTAATTGCAGTTGGCAAGTGTGAGGATGCTTCCTAGGGCGAGACCTTACCTCAATCCCACTGCTCAAGCTCTCATTATATCCACCGGTGAGTGCAATTAGTTAAGGAAAAATAATCAAATTTGACCAATTGAAGAAATACTTATATATTCACTAAATTAAATTTTATTTTGTTTTGTTGTTTTAGTGGGTGGAATGGCATACTTCATAGTAGCAGACAAGACTGTTCTGAAAAAAGCACGTCGGAACTCGTTCAATGGCGCCTCCTCGCCATCGCCATGCGATTACTAAATCTACGGCATGATTTCGAAATAAGAATTACATGTTGGGTCATATTCCCCATGATTTGTAGGCTTTGTATGACATATACGTTAATAAAAATGCTCTCATATTTATGACCTCGACAAATAATTTCATGTGAATATTGTATTTTAAATAAAGAAAACAAATTACAAAAAAAAAAAAAATTAATGGAATCTAAAATATGAGATTTATCCCACAGCTATCTACGTTTAATTAATGTACACAGAGAGAGAGCACAAATTTCTCACTTCCAATAATCATCACAAATTTTCAGCTCAGTCAGTATTCTTGTTTTTAATTATAGACTTTAGCACAAATCACATGGATCAAACCAAACAGATAATGATACTACAATTTCTATCTATTTACAAACACCATTACAAGTTTTATGTTAAACTTCCAGGAAAAATTAAGGTAGATGCACCAGAATGTGCAGACCACACTGGAATGTGTTCATGTAAAAGCTTTGTCACATCTAAATCATTATAGGTTTGCTATCAGTGATCATCTTCTCCGTTTCCTTGCCAATTTCTTCAACGAAAATCAGTTGCTTGATTGTTTGCTGGCCGGACTCGTAGCAGATCCGTAAACCTGCTGCACAAACACATCATAAAGCTATTAAGATACCACCTGGATAATCGTATATGAACTGCAGTGTCTACATAATATTAAGCATACCGTGCAAATAAGACTGCAAAAGTTAGGAGTCATGAGCAGGTATTGCACACGTATCTGATGGACGGTGAAACAACAAGTGTGCTATTGAACGATCAATAGGATTTGTACCTGCTTCCATATTCGTGAAATTGGAGCACCTAAAAAGGAGACAAGAAGATTAAGAGTTAGTGGAGTCGAGGAGAGAGTAAAAAGCATTCTTTTTTAGTAGCATGGCATGTAATGAGAACGAATATTGCATCCGGGTTGATGAGTGGGTATTAGCAGAAAATGTGATATAAAGAACTTCAGTTTTTTACTGAAATCTCGATGGAAGATGGATTTTTAATTTAAAAAGGAGAGAAATTACTAACGTTTTTGTTCCTTCCGCAATGAGTAATCCACTGGAAGTTCTTCCGTCAGCAGAACTACCACACAGATTTGCAAAATTATGCCTCTGATCAGCACCCTGCGCCAAACGGTACAAACCATCCCTTATGCATAGCCTCGTTCTGAAATCCAACTAAACAAAGAATTTCAACCGTAATAAGTTTGAAGATAATTGAATATATGCAAGACATAGAACTGTATGACTAAAGTTATAAAGAACATGGAATATGTTGAACAACCTGATTGCATAAAATATTCTTTTCAATAACAACAGTGATCGTTGTGTGTTTTAATGCTTCAGACTATTAAAGATGCTTCCTTACTTCCCACAGAGCCATATTCATAATATACAATTGCCGCTAGTCCTTCGACTCTTAACATTCATCTTTTCCTTGTGGTGCACATAAATGCTGAGCTAAAATTGAATCAAAGGCCAATGTTTTTTAGGACCTTAGCACGAGATGGGCCTTCATGTGATGTTTTGCTTCAAGAATATGAATGGTTGCTTCATTCTCTCCTACCCTCAACTTTTATTTTTAATTAATAGAAACTAAATGAACTCCTAATACATCAACTATAAAAAAAAGTCAATCTAAGAAAGATGAGATGTCTTACCCATTCCATTACAAGCTGAAGCTGGCTAAAACTAGCTGCTTCTGGGGAAATATCATCCAGACTCCGGGTTGAGCTTTCTTGTACAGTTGAAGAGCCTAGTTTTGCTGGATTTACCAGACTGACTCCATCAGCATCAATAGTATCCTCAAATTTGTCTCCACAAAGATGGACTTGCTTCCCCACTGATCGAGAACCACTTTCATAGGCCTGCCCCACTATATTTGCATCTTCAAGCCAATTATTCACAGAAGATCCATTACCTTGATTGCTGTGTTGCTTTTCCATCTTTTCAATTCCTGCTAGAGAAGTTGCAGAAGATGGAAAGTCATGGAAACAATCAATGGATTGTAATTGATCAGATTTGTGTCAGAACTCCATTTGCAAAAGTAAAGTCAAGTCGGTACCCTTACGTTTGACAGCAGAGGGTGGTTGATTTGCTGTAGTCTGATCTGGTAAATGACTATTCTCTAAAGGTGCATTAGGGATCAAATTCAGTAAACCCAGAGCTTGTTTCTGTTGCTGTTGCAATTGTGCAGATGGTGGTTCCTCATAAGAAGTGGCTGCAGAATGGAGTTGAGTGACTTTAATTGGAAGCTTACTCAGATATCTGCAACTGCCTTTTCCAGAATTATGTTCTTTTCTAATGCCCTTCAGCTGGTTCAGTGGCTTGAACTGCTTTTTGAGTCCATGAATCTGCCAATATCAGTTAAAACAATTAAATGTTGGTACAATGTGACAAACTTATAGTGGAAATAGGGCTTCTTTCAACTTGGGCATCCGCTAACAAAGGATAAACAGCGAACAAAAACAATAGCTTCCGCTAATGTGGAATGTCCCTTTACCCACAAGACATGGTTGAACTCATTGCAATTTAAGCAGTATTCATTTCATATTTACAGGGCAAACAGATGCATGTAAAATCAGCAATCATAGAAACAATAGCAAAAGAATCATGCATACCGCTCCACCGCCTTTGGTTTTGGAATCACTATTAGTAAAAATGCTTGGACAGAGTGCATCATTGATTCCTACCCTCTGCAAAAAAAAATTGCTTCAGGGGTAAATTGCGGTTCAAAAATACTACAACAAGAAGTCTCCAGAAAAGAAGCATGCATCAAAATCATAGAAATATGCACACACCTCATCTCTAGGGAAAAATCCATCCTTGCTATCAGGTATAGCAGGTCCATTGACAAAAGGAATATCAGAATCAGAATCCCCCAACATACAAGAACTGTCTTTAAACTTAACTGGCACACTCGCCATGGCAGAATCGTCAGTCAGATTGCTCTTTGAGGAGTCTGTGTCTTCTTTACTTGACTTAGGACATGAAAACTCAAATCTAAATTCTCCTTTATCTGGTGACAACCAACTCAATTCATCTTTACTGACTCCAACACCAAATGTTGAATCAGGACTTCTGGTAGACAGGACACAATTAATTAGGAGAAAGGCAATTGAATTAAGAAGGAAATTCTCTTAACCTCAATAAGGAAACTGTTCAGGATTACCTAAAGATCATCTCAACGTCTTCAAAGCTTTGTATATCGGGACAAACACCAGAGAAGAAACCAGTAGAATCTATGTTCTCAAAAGAATTGAAACTACTTTCTTGGTGAGTTGTTTCAGATTGGTTATCCACATGGGTTCTCCTGCCACCAAGATAGGTCCCATTCTCAGGAAACTCGCCACCGTGGGAATCTGCACGGTTGATTTTGAATACATGGCATGATGACCTGATATCATCAAAAGCTACACTTGATGTTTCGTCCATTGAGTCACTTTCAGATGAAAAAGGTAACACGGCACTTCGTTTACAGGACCATGAATCTGTATCTGACATACAATTGCATTTATCATGCAGACTTGAACATCCACCCTGTTTTCTTCTCAGATGCATGTATCTAGAAACAGATCCGTTCTCAGAATGGGTTGAATTACAATTTACTTCACAGAGAGGATTACTCAAGCTGTCGTGCCACGGGAAATGATCATTGGAAGATTCCAACACATCATTGGACACCACTTGATCAACCCGAAAAAATTCATCCCACAGCGAGTCTTCGAACTGTAACAGCAGCAACATAATTTTAGCTGTAATTAATGCAGAAAATACTTCCATAACACGAGTACAACACTTTCTCCAAAATCATAGTTAGTCAAAAAGTTGAAAAAATTTCAAACAACAATCTTATAACTTTAACAACAAAGCCATTTATTCTGGTGATAAACAGGCAACTTAAAATGTACTTGAGACTTAAAAGGAGAACATGGACTCGAGGAGTCACGAGTTGTGTCACATTCATATGCTAATTAAACATGCCTTTAAAGTTTTTTTGGCAAAAGCTTGGTCATAAAAAACCATTTCCAGCATAATCTAGGCCATGCAAGAAAGCACTAGCAAATGTAGGAAGATCATCAGAGTAAACCAAATGATCTTAAAGCCAACTAACAGCAAATAATACAGTATTTTATTTACTTTCCCATTCAATGCAAGTATGCAACTAATCTCCAAAAGTTTATCATTGTAGAGTGTGGAGGGAATGAATATTAAAATAAGAAACATTTACCAACTTACAACCGATACACAATCAAAACTCAACGATAAAACAGTAATAATCTTTAACCGTAATATGGAATAACCTTTCGTCATTTATCAAGATGATACCTAAATAACATTATATTCGATATAAAAACACGAAATTTTCTCTGGTTGATAAAAGAAAGGAACTCACCTCAAATATGCCCAAGCCTGACATGACTTCAAGCAGTCACCCAACAGTCAAAACTGTAAGTAATAACCAAAGCAAATAGTGTTACAAACCAATTACAAAAATAAACCACACAGCTCAATCAATATGCATAGCCTCCGAGTCAAGAACCACAAACAGATTTGCTGAGTTAAAAAAATAAAGAAAATCATGGAAGGAAAATACCATCACCACACAGAAGAAAGAAGGAAAAACTCTAGATTTCAGCTGATAAAAGTCACTAAATGCCAACCAACAAAAATTAATTCTCATCAGCAAACAAAATCAAATCACCAAATGCATCAGAAACTCACAGCAGAACTCCCAGGAAACACAATCAATCAGCGCAAACCAACTTCGATCGAAATCGACACTTCCACTCACAAAATTAACAGCAAAAAAGCAGAAATTCCAGTTCTTTGGAGCGATTTTCTGTAGAAATCCTCAAAGGCAGATGGGTTTTGCAGTCCGAGATTCGGATAGAATTTAGCTGGGGTATGTATTTAAATCCTTTCGAGGTTAAATTAAAAAATAAATAATAAAATAGTGGCCGTAAGAGTAGCCACGTGGCGTAGCATCATTCCCAACGCAAGTGGAATCAAATTCGTGGACGAGCAGAGCGGGCCGGATCCGATCTCATTCTGCTCTCCCATTGGTCCACGTGGCGTTTTGTAGCGGGTCGTAGGAAAATTGAGTTTTAAACGGACCAAGTGCGATGGAACACGGCCCATACTGCTTCATTAATAACTCGACAAGTGTCTTTAATTTTTTGAATGAGTGATCATATGGTAAAATTTAGGTCAAAATAATTGGTGGCAAAATGAAAGTTTGGTTAAATCTATATATCTTTGTGTTTTAAAAAATATCGATTTAATCGGTTCGATATCTATTATTTATTTTAAAAATAATGATTTATTCAGAATTTTTGTTCGGTTAATAAATCGATCGGTTTTAAATCAACTAAAGTTAATCAAAGGAATTTTTTAAGAAAACTCTTAGCTATTCACAAAAGTTTATGGAGTTGCTTTATATATATATATATATATATATATATATATATATATATATATATATATATATATATATATATATCAAACATCATGTTTCGATTGTTAGAACAATTATTGATCCCAACAATCTCTTTCTCAATTATTGAGCTCCTTGCAATTAATGAGAATTGAACATATGATATTAGTTATTATACCAATTATAGGACTGAGCGCTTGTCGTTTTATTAAAAGCTATAGCTGGTGATAACAGTGCAATATAATTCAAATATTTTTAATTCATGTAGTAGCTCAAACATCATGTTTCAATTGTTCTGTCCAACAGAAATAATTATTATACCCAACGTATTTGTACATGTGGATCCCGTTATGGAGTAACGCCAATTTAATTTATTAAGTTATCAACAAAGGAGGCTTCGTATACGTATTTTTTTCATGCTTTTTGGTCCAACTCCTCACCATATGATGTAAAAGTGGAAATTGGAGATTTTTATAATTTTTCCATTATAATTATTTTAAAGTGATAAAGAAGAATAAGAACAATTATCATCATCATCATCATCATCATCATCATTTCTACATGTGTGTAAGGTATACAAAAAAGAGTGCGCATAAAAGTTTGATGGTTTCCGCTACTAGATTTTGGCTCAGTTGGTTCTCAGTATATCGAGACGAGACGAGAACTCGAATTCGAGACTTACCTTCCAACCCATTTGTGATTTTAAATGTTTGGAATTGAAATATGTGTCTACCTTGTATATTGTAAATAAAGATCATACATATTGATGTTGGAAAAGAGAAGATCGAAAAGAAATGCCTCTATTAGCTCTTCTTCATCAGCAACTGCATAATGAAATGTAAATAGTTTAAATTTATTAATAAACACACAGGGAACGGAACAACATAGTCTAGATATAATGATTTTTTTATAATATAATAAAAAAATTTAGGGCATGGAAAAATTAATTATTTGTTTTATACACAAGTTTTTAATGAATATGTTCTATGGAGTACGGATGCCATGCAATTATAAAATTATGTGGATTAAAAATTTAAAATGTAATAACCTTATACTTGTTTTTTAAATTTTCTATTTTATTTTTAAATTATTTTATTACAATCTCTGAAGGTTTAAAAAAAATACATATGAATTATCGGTTAGGACAAGATATAATGGCTGTTTCACTTGATTAATTAATTGTTAATAACACATAAATTAATATTTATATTCAGACAGCAATTATATATTACCATAGTTCAGCTTATTCACATAAGAGAAATGTTTTAAAAAATAAGCTTTCTTTCACTAAGATTTTAAATATTACATTATCAATTTTTAACCTTTTCGATCTTTGTTAATTTTTTCTATGCTAATTATGTTCGAAGATCATATATTCATATTATGTGAGAACCCGAATTTCCAGCAGAAGATAATATTCAGAAGCTGATATTTTTCCAGCAGACATGTATTTTCCAACAGATTAGAATCCAGCAGCAGCAGCACGAAACTCCAGCAGACAGTTGCCAATTCAGCCATGACTTGTAACTAAAGCATTTAACACGAAATAAAGATTGTTAATGGCAGATTATGGCCATTAATTGGGAGGCTAACAGTCAGAATTTTGCCTATATATAACACTCTCAAATCTCTGAAATGGGTTACACAAATCTTGAGATTATCACTTGAATTTTCGAACTAAGTGAGTGCTGATTTTCGAGCAACAGAAACCAGTAACAAGAACAAGCAGATTTCAGATTTCAACCGAAACACTTTTAGCAAATTATTGTAAGTGGGCTTATGTATAAATATCTTGAAATCCGTTTGATAATTCTGTTTTAAAGTTCAGTTTCTGCATGATTTCTGATATATGATTTTGAAGCACTGAAACTCCCTAGTGAACTAATGGTAGGAATATATATTCTGAACATTTCTGAATTCTGATTCTGATTCTGGCCTCACCCCTTAGAGGAGAGAACATATAGGGGACTGATATCAGTTTAGCCATGAAATTCACTAACGTGTTCAGTGCTTACTAATTCTGATTTCTGTTCTGAAACCTACAAAGTCTGAATTCTGATTTCTGTTATGAAATACGAGTTTCTGTATATTATTGTATTACTGTTTTTGTATTAAAATGATTTTCGAAAACTGGGAGTTAATCACGCCCCTGCTTACTGAGTGACAATCATATCACTCACCCACCAAACTCATCTCAGATAAGAGTACTGAAGAAATGTTGGAAAAAGAAGAGCAGATCCAGTTCTGGGGCTGGTGAAGAAGACTGTTGTTCTCAGTTTACGTTTATTATATTCCGCTGCATCTGTTAAGATACTGTAATATTTGGTTTTACATTTCCGCTTTAACACATTATTAATTGAGTTGTATCAGACATTGAATATTCAGTATTATGAATAAAAGACGGGTTTCTGAAATTCTGTACTTTTGAGGCTTGTTGTTTTCGAATGAATATTTGAGAGCAACGTCGGTGTCAACCAACCCCCGTCCCAGGGCGTGACATTGAAGTGGTATCAGAGCAGAACCGGGTTTCATAATCTGGGGAGGAGGAACTAGAAATAATAAGTTCTTATAGACTTCTGAAAATAAGTCCTGAAAGTTACTGAAAATAAGCTACTGTAATAGACTACTGAAATGATAGACTGAATACATACAGTTAGGAAAATCAGTAGGGAAACAAATCAGTAAACTAGTATATCTGAAACCAGAACCAGTAGATGTAGACCAGAACCAGTAGATGGAAATCAGTAGACCCAAAACCAGTAGCCCAAAACCAGAACCAGTAAACAAAATCAGTAGATCTGAATGCAGAAGACTGAGTCAGTAGACTCGGAATGCAGCAGACAATGCTGGAAAAGCAGCAGATTGATTGCAGAAGCATCAGAGTTGCAGTAGACAGTGTATTCCAGCAAGGAAATGCAGTAGACCTTGCAAATGACATGGAAGTTGAGGTGTTTTTCGCGCAAACTTCAAACGGCCATAACTTTTGATCCAGGAGGAATTTTTACTATTAAAAGTAGGCGTTGGAAATCTCTCGACGAGGAGAACCTAACCTAGAATTACTTATCATTCTAGCACTGCAGACGAAGCCCAAAATCCATCGTTTAGATAATGATATCATCATTTCCGTGAAATTTTCAAAAATTTTGCAACTTTGAGGAATTTTCATTTTCAAACGGCTTAGTATTTTTGCACCAAACTTGGTACCATTCATGTTCTTGATGTGATGGATTTTTAGTAAATTTTTCACGTAATTCTGAGATCGAAAATATTTGAGCTATTTCTGCTGTTAATTGTATAGGCAGTACTGTTTCTGTTCATTCCAATATTTGTCTATAACTCCACCTATATTCTTGAGATCATTCATGAACCTTTACCCTTATGTTTTTGGATGTAGGATATGGCTGACCAAATTAGCTACATTAAGAGCTTAGAGAGGAAGCTAGAAAAACTCAAGGAGAATAACTACTGCCTAAAGTTGGACAAAGATGAGTTAGAGCGTCGAGCAGAGCACTTAGAGGGTGATGTTCAACGTTATGCTCACTATCTGCATGAAGCAGAAGAGAGGAATAGAAAGACTCAAGAGGAGTTTGAAATATCCCAAGAAACGGTGGCAGAATTCATCGAGCTACGTGACACACTAGTTGACAAGATCCAAATTCTTAAAGATCAAAATCATCAACTCGTGCACCAGCACAATCAGTATAGTGAGCAGACTGATGCTCAAATTCATGAGTTGCAGAGTACTGTTGAAGTTCTTAGCGACCAAAATACAGTTCTGCATGGTCATATTGAACATCTACAAGCAGTAATAGCCAACCATGAAGAAGAACCTGAGGAGGATCCAGAAGAAGAAGAAGAAGAAGTTGAAGAGGATCCTATGGATTTGGGATTAGGAGAAGTAGTAGATTAGCCTATCAGTAGTTGTTTTCTTTGTAATAGCACTTGTTCTATTTGCATCTCTGTTTTCATTTTCGAAGTTCAGTTGTAATTGCACTTTCTTGGGAAATCAATAAAATTTCTTTCTATCAATTGATTTCATATTTAATTCTCGAGCAATTACTTAAACATTGTGTTTCTTTCGTTTAGTTCATATTCTGCCAAAACCTTAGAATTTTCATAATTGTAGGATATGGACGGAAGACCAGTGAGGAACAACCACAACCCTCGTTACAACAACCGTAACAACAACCGCAACGATGAGGATGCACAACCGCAGCAGCAGCAACAACAACAACCACCACCAGCGGTTGGACTCAGTCAGGCCGATTTGATGGCCATAGCCATGATTGTGGCAACTACGCTGCAAGGGTTTGTCAACCCAAATGCTAATCAGCCACCACCACCTCCAGCTCAGAATGGAACGAAGCAGCATTATGAGGCTCTCCGAAGAGCAAGAGTTCCAAACTTTGATGGAAGCACCGATCCAGAGGTGGGACAAAATTGGATGAAAGAGGTGGAAAATCATCTTCGACTACTTGAGGTTCCCCAAAGGATCATAGTAGAGGTGATTACACCTTTCCTTGTGGATAAAGCTGCCAAATGGTGGGAAGGAGTCTCTCCAGCTATGATAGAGGCGGGACCTATCACTTGGCAAAGGTTCCGAGAGGCATTTCTCAGGCAGTACTTTCCGACAGCAGTTCGAGTGCAGAAGCTGTCAGAATTAAGCTTGGTGCAAGAACCAAATATGACAGTGGTGGAGTACTCATCCAAGTTCCACTCATTGGGAACTTACTCCCCAACCATCATGGGAGACGAAGCCTTGAAGATGCATCGCTTCAAGAAGGGATTGAACAGCCGTATTCAATCTGCCCTTGCCGTTATCGAGCCCAATAGTTTTGATGAATTGATGGGAGCCGCCATCAGGGCTGAGAATGACATCAAGAGGCGTGAAGGCGAGAACAAACTCAAACGTCCTCAGCCAAGCCAGTACCAACCGGGCCAGCAATTCAAGAGGCCTAGGTTTGCAAGCAACCAATTTAGTGCTCCATCCAAAGGAACCACTTCTTCTCAATAAAACAAAGAAGGAGTCAAGTGCCAAACTTGCGGATTCACACACACTGGTGAATGTCGTAGGAATTCTGGAGCTTGTTTCCGTTGTGGGAAGATGGACCATCGCATTGCTCAATGTCCTATTCCAGATCCAAGGAATGGTCCAGCATGTGGAAAAACTCCAAATAAGTCTAAGGAGAACAAGCCCAATGCTCGAGTTTATGCTATCACTCAAGAAGAGGCGGACAACTCAAATGATCTAGTAGCCGGTACCATTCTAATCAATAATATACCTGCTTATGTGTTATTTGATTGTGGTGCTACGCATTCATTCATGTATAAGAGATTTGCCAAGAAGTTAGGAGCTAAGCCTGATAACTTAGAAGAACCATACAGAATAGCCACTTCTGCAAATCGAATTTTAGAAATCGCACTCTATATCGGGATATTAGTGTTCTCATAGAAGATCAGAATTTCAAGGCAAACCTTATTCAACTAAACATGGTGGAATTCGACGTAATTCTTGGAATGGATTGGTTAGCCAAGAATCATGCCTTAGTAGACTGTCATAGAAAGACGGTAACCATCCAAGCTCCACACCAAGAGAAACTCTTATTTCATGGTAAGACTAAAGAACGAAAGACTCTTCTTTCTGCTTCTCAAACTTGGAAAGCCATGAAAAGTGGAGAAGAAGTTTACCTAGCTATGTTAAGCGAGGTAAAGAAAGAAACCGCACTTACACTAGAAGAGATTCCGGTAGTACCAGAATTCCCGGATGTCTTTCCTGAAGAACTCCCTGGCGAACTTCCCGATCGCGAAGTGGAATTTGAGATTAACTTAGTGCCCAATGCTACACCAATCTCAAAAGCACCATACCGAATGGCTCCAGCAGAGTTGAAAGAACTCAAAGAGCAACTTCAAGAGTTGTTGGACAAGAAGCAAATCCGACCAAGCGCATCTCCGTGGGGAGCTCCTGTCCTATTTGTAAAGAAGAAAGACGGAAACATGAGGATGTGCATCGATTACAGAGATCTGAACAAGATCACGATAAAAAACAAGTATCCGCTTCCAAGAATAGATGACTTGTTTGACCAACTCAAAGGAGCTTCAGTCTTTTCCAAGCTCGACTTAAGGTCAGGCTACCACCAATTGAAGGTCAAATCAGACGATATCCCAAAGACAGCCTTCAGGACAAGGTACGGACACTATGAGTTCACAGTGATGCCGTTCGGATTAACAAACGCTCCGGCAATATTCATGGATCTCATGAACAAAGTGTTTAAACCATTTCTAGACAAGTTTGTTGTGGTATTCATCGACGACATTCTAGGATATTCGTCAAGTGAAGAAGACCACAAAGAACATCTTCGTCTCACCCTCCAGAAGCTGAGAGAAAAGGAAC
Source organism: Primulina eburnea (assembly GCF_022965805.1). Classification (NCBI taxonomy): domain Eukaryota; kingdom Viridiplantae; phylum Streptophyta; class Magnoliopsida; order Lamiales; family Gesneriaceae; genus Primulina; species Primulina eburnea. Next base: position 2,009,892 of record NC_133114.1, read on the forward strand.
TATAAGCCAAGTTCAAGAAATGTGAATTCTGGCTAGAGAGCGTCGCATTCTTGGGACACATAATATCAGCAGCAGGAGTATCTGTGGACCCTAAGAAAGTGGAGGCAATCTCGGATTGGCCTAGACCAAAGAATGTGACAGAGGTACGAAGCTTCTTGGGACTAGCAGGCTATTACCGAAAATTTGTTGAAGGATTTTCCTCAATAGCCATACCTCTCACCAAGCTCACACAGAAGAACTCTAAGTTTCAATGGAGTGAAAAATGTGAGCAAAGCTTCGAAACTTTGAAGAAGAAACTTACGTCCACACCAGTGCTAGTATTACCTATGGAAGGTAAGGACTACACCGTCTACAGTGATGCATCTAAAGAAGGTTTAAGATGTGTACTCATGCAAGAGGGAAGGGTGATTGCATACGCATCAAGGCAGTTGAAGCCGTATGAACAAAATTACCCAACGCATGACCTCGAACTAGCTGCAGTGGTATTCACATTAAAGATTTGGAGACATTATCTTTATGGATCCAAGTGTGAGATTTTCACCGATCACCAAAGTCTCAAATATTTGTTCACACAAAAGGAACTAAATATGAGACAAAGACGATGGATCGAACTCATGAAGGATTACGACTTGACGATAAGCTACCATCCAGGCAAAGCCAACAAGGTAGCAGATGCTTTAAGTCGAAAGAGTATGAGTAAGGTAATATTGACATCACTTTCAGCAAAAACCATGTATTCGAGAGACAATCAAGATGAGTCAAGATAGAGATTCCGCTTTGGTGAAACTAAAAGAGCAAGTTAAAGAAGGGAAATCACCAGATTTCGAGACGGATGACAAAGGAATCCTGTGGACGAAAGGTCGATTGTGCATACCAGACATCGATAACCTTCGACAAGAAGTAATGTCTGAGGCACATAAGTCGAAATTTTCAATCCATCCTGGCAGTACCAAGATGTACAGAGATTTGAAGAAAAATTTTTGGTGGAGTGGAAAGAAGAAAGACGTGGCAATTTTTGTTTCCAAGTGTCACGTGTGCCAGCAAGTCAAGGCAGAGCACCAAAGACCTGGTGGACTTCTTCAACCATTAGAAATCCCGGAATGGAAATGGGAACATATTTCCATGGATTTTGTAGTTGGTCTACCAAAGTCGAGACAAAGTCATGACGGGATATGGGTAATCGTAGATAGACTCACAAAATCTGCACACTTCTTACCTGTCCGCATGAATTATAATTTGGACAAGCTAGCCACACTGTACATGAATGAGATCGTACGATTGCATGGAGTTCCAGCTAGCATACTGTCAGACAGAGATCCTAGATTTACATCTCGATTTTGGAAGAGCTTTCAACAAGCTATGGGGACTAAGGTTACTCTTAGTACGGCCTACCATCCGCAGACTGATGGCCAAACTGAGAGGACAATACAAACTCTAGAAGATATGCTGAGAGCATGTGCCTTGGACTTCAGTGGTAATTGGAGCGAACATCTGCCCTTAATCGAGTTCGCATACAATAATAGTTACCACAGCAGCATTGGAATGGCACCATACGAAGCCCTGTATGGACGAAAATGTCGATCACCACTGTATTGGGATGAGGTAGGGGAAAAAGCCATTGTTGGACCCGAAATGATCCAAGAAACAGTGGATAAAGTTGCTATGATCAAAGAGCGACTCAAATCTGCACAAGATCGACAGAAAAGCTGGGCTGACATGAAAAGAAGGCCCGTGGAATTTGAAGTTGGAGAGAAGGCATATGTGAAAGTGTCACCCATGAAGGGTGTTATCCGATTCAATAAGGCTAGGAAACTGAATCCCAGATACGTCGGACCATTTGAAATTCTTGAGAAAGTTGGAACACTTGCTTATAGATTAGCACTCCCACCCGACATGTCAAGAATTCACAATGTATTCCACGTATCGCAGCTAAGGAGATATATTTTCGATCCTAGTCATATTCTTGAAGCTGGACCACTATTGATTGAGGGCAATTTAAATGAAGAGCTGAAATATGAAGAAATTCCGATTCGAATTGTGGATCACAAAGACCAAGTACTGAGGCGACGAACTATTCCATATGTCAAGGTACAATGGTCCAACCACACCGAAAGAGAAGCTACTTGGGAGCTGGAAGAAAAGATGCGAGCTTAATATCCCTATCTCTTTGAAGATCAAGTATAGCCAAGTTTCGAGGACGAAACTTTTCATAAGGAGGGAGGGATGTGAGAACCCAAATTTCCAACAGAAGATAATATTCAGAAGCTGGTATTTTTCCAGCAGACATGTTTTTTCCAGCAGATTAGAATCCAGCAGCAGCAGCACGAAACTCCAGCAGACAGTTGCCAATTCAGCCATGACTTGTAACTGAAGCATTTAACACGGAATAAAGATTGTTAATGGCAGATTATGGCCATTAATTGGGAGGCTAACAGTCAGAATTTTGCCTATATATAACACTCTAAAATCTCTGAAATGGGTTACACAAATCTTGAGATTATCACTTGAATTTTCGAGCTAAGTGAGTGCTGATTTTCGAGCAACAGAAACCAGTAACAAGAACAAGCTGATTTCAGATTTCAACCGAAACACTTTTAGCAAATTACTGTAAGTGGGCTTATGTATAAATATCTTGAAATCCGTTTGATAATTATGTTTTAAAGTTCAGTTTCTGCATGATTTCTGATATATGATTTTGAAGCACTGAAACTCCCTAGTGAACTAATGGTAGGAAGATATATTCTGAACATTTCTGAATTCTGATTCTGATTCTGGCCTCACCCCTTAGAGAAGAGAACATATAGGGGACTGATATCAGTTTAGCCATGAAATTCACTAACGTGTTCAGTGCTTACTAATTTTGATTTCTGTTCTGAAACCTGCAAAGTCTGAATTCTGATTTCTGTTATGAAATACGAGTTTCTGTATATTATTGTATTACTGTTTCTGTATTAAAATGATTTTCGAAAACTGGGAGTTAATCCCGCCCTTTCTTACTGAGTGACAATCATATCACTCACTCACCAAACTCATCTCAGATAAGAGTACTGAAGAAATGTTAGAAGAAGAAGAGCAGATCCAGTTCTGGGGCTGGTGAAGAAGACTGTTGTTCTCAGTTTACGTTTATTATATTCCGCTGCATCTGTTAAGATACTGTAATATTTGGTTTTACATTTCCGCTGTAAAACATTATTAATTGAGTTGTATCAGACATTGAATATTCCGTATTATGAATAAAAGGCGGGTTTCTGAAATTCTGTACTTTTGAGGCTTGTTGTTTTCGAATGAATAATTGAGAGCAACGCCGCTGTCAACCAACCCCCGTCCCGGGGCGTGACATATTACATGAATTTTTTTAAAAAAAAATGTTTTACAATCATATCACTCACTCACCAAACTCATCTCAGATAAGAGTACTGAAGAAATGTTAGAAGAAGAAGAGCAGATCCAGTTCTGGGGCTGGTGAAGAAGACTGTTGTTCTCAGTTTACGTTTATTATATTCCGCTGCATCTGTTAAGATACTGTAATATTTGGTTTTACATTTCCGCTGTAAAACATTATTAATTGAGTTGTATCAGACATTGAATATTCAGTATTATGAATAAAAGACGGTTTCTGAAATTCTGTACTTTTGAGGCTTGTTGTTTTCGAATGAATATTTGAGAGCAACGTCGGTGTCAACCAACCCCCGTCCCGGGGCGTGACATATTACATGAATTTTTTTTTAAAAAAATGTTTGATTAAGATCATTTTTATCCGTACATTAATTCCGTCTAGACGCTACTATATATCTCTCAATCAGGGAGAAGGTTTTTACTGCGGTTGATTATTTTTTTGAATAAAAACAATAGATTAAACAGAACACAACCTATTGGAAATATCTTACTTTTAATCAGATTATAAATTAATTACACAATAATAAATTAAAATGGGGTTTTCCACAATCTTATTTCATGCTCCATCGAAAATCTGACCTAAATTTCCAAAAATTTCATCACTTAATTCACAGTACTTTTCAAGCTCAAAACCCTACAAAAGGTGGATTCATTGCATGGCAACATGATTCCACCCTGGTTCTGGAATCCATAAACTTCAGCAGATTCTTCCAACAGCTTCTGAAACTGAGGATTCTTCAAACATGAAATCGGCACCACGAATCTCCGCTTATCGTCGCCGACATAAACCACCATATGTCCCTTGGGAGCCCTTTTCATTTTCCTTTCTTCTCTTGATGGGATTATGAAGTTTCTCATCATTTTTCTTATTTGGTTTAGGTTTTCTTGGAGTGTTTTGATCCATCTTGCTTCAGTACATATATATGTGTTTGAAAAAGTTCATGCATCACATTTTAAATAATGGTTGTATACTGTGTCTTATTGAGTAAGCTTTGAAAATATTGACAACGTGGGATTTGAAGTCATTCTTGAACAGGTTAAGGTTGTTAGATTTCAACTTAATTGTTCTTAAGGATATGGAGAACTTTTAGGGTTTCGTTTGCGTGTCGGTACATGACTGCACAATTAGGAAGACGGGTCGGTGGGGAACCCTAAAATTTTATGCAGACTATCTAGAACTCAAATTAGTTAGGCACATACCTAGTAAATGTGTGATACTTTTTTTATGTAATAGATTTTCTACTAGGTATGTGCCTAAGTATTTTGAGTTCTAGATGCCACGTTCACTTTATTTAGTGTATTTGATGCTTACTTCTCTTGCTAGATGTAAAAATTCTTACATGCGATGACGATAAATTTCAAATACATTAAGTATGTGAGAGATTAATACAAAAAACTCGTACTAGGTGCAGTAACGGAGCCACATGCTTGTTTACCCAGGCTAAAGTCAGCAGTGGCGGAGCCACATGCTTGTTTACTCGGGCTTTGGCCCAATTTTTTAAAAAAAATGTATATGTAAATTTTGTATAATTTTGGAATAATATGATATTAGTTCGAGTAGATCAATTTAAAATATTAAAAGATTAAAAAATTTGTATATGTAAATTTTGTATAATTTTGGAATAATATGATATTAGTTCGAGTAGATCAATTTAAAATATTAAAAGATTCTAGAGTTTAAAATTCCAGCTCGGACATAACCATATTTCTGGCTCTGCCACAAACTAAGTGCCACAAACTTCTTGACTTTCATATATTATATATAACGAACACACATTTACCATATCCAATGCATAGATATTAACTCGAATTCAATGGTCTTGTCATTTAGTTTTAATCTTCTAAAAATAATTTACAAAAAAATACAGTGTTTTTTTAAGCATGATTATTTGGATTCATCGCACATGCAAGAGACATGTATTCTTGTCTGAATGCGTATCATTTAAACTGATCCATCAATTCGATACCAAACTATGAAGTGACACAACTCCGACGATTCCTGTATATATATGCATGTATATATCTCCATGCATGAACTTTGATTAGCTCGATCCTATATATATATATATATATATATATATATATATATATATATATATATATATATATATATATATATATATAAACTTAATTGACTACTCTTTTGAGTCCAAATCGAGAATTATTATCATTTTTTCAAATTATGATATTAATTAAATAACTGATTTTGTCTTATTTGATCAGTAATTATATACTGCGACGTAATTTTTTTTATAAAAATAAATGAATTTATAATACTCGAATAGAACTCATCAAAACTGAGTACTATTATTTTTTACTCGAAATCACTTGAACTCGACTCGACTCGACTCGTCTCGTCGCGTACCTCTAATCTAATTATGTCAAGTTCTATTATATATGATGAAGCACGTTTTAATCCTTTTTTTACTATCGTTTTAATCGTATTTTTATCGCTATGGTTTTTTGTCGATAGGGCGAAAATCCCATGTTACTACTCCTTTAGATTCTTTCTGACATTTAAAAATTATTTGAGCTGAACAACTTACATTTAAATACATAGCTCAATCCTTTAGACTATTTCTGACTTACTATTATTTTAGAGTAGATCTCATGTGAGACCGTCTCACGGATCTTAATCCGTGAGACGGGTCAACCCTACCCATATTCACAATAAAAAGTAATACTCTTAGGCATTGTTTGGTGTGCATGATAAGGGGGGATTGATTGTTAATCCTTCACTTATCATGTGTTTGGTGTGCATGATTAAGATTGTGATAGGCCCGTTCAACCCGCACCCGGCCCGCACATATGCATTATTATCCTCATGTGGGTGATATATAATCCTTTGGGGGAGAAATGATTATGTTTAATTAATTTAAATTTTTCTTTAATATTCTAAAGTTTAAAATAATTATAGATTCAAAACATTTAATAATATTTAAATATAATTTTTAATTTAACTAATATTATAAATAATTTAGTTATTATTGATCATATTTTTTATTATTATATTATTTTTAATTGTAATAGTATAATTTTTATTAACCATTTTTTATTATTCAAATTTGTATTAATATTTTAATTATCACAATAAATGCATATTTATATTATTATCAAAATTTAATTATTTTTTATAATATTAATCGAGTTTTTAGTTTTTTTTTTCGAAAATTGGAATTAATGAAAGTTCAATAATTAATATAATATTTAAATTTTATTTATAATTTTTAAAATCAATTAATTCTAGATATTTTATTTATTTATTCAATCATTTTAAAAATATATTACTAACTAATATATGATGAGGGCATTTTAGTAAATAGTTAACAAAAATAATCAAGCAAGTTAAATTCATGCCAAACATCATATAATTTATCATCATGTATTGTGTATCCTTACTTTTTATTTTATAATCACTATTATTATATATCATTTACTTATCCTATCACACGAACCAAACGGTGCCTAAGCATAGTAAGTAATACTTTTTCATGGATTACCCAAATAAGAGATCCGTCTCACAAATATAACCCGTGAGACCGTCTCACACAAGTTTTTGCCATTATTTTATTATTAATATGTTTTCCTGAAAAAAAATATTTAAAATATAAACAAAAAATCAAATAACATATAATATTTAAAATATGCACAAGTATCATATAATATAAAAATATATATATATAACCAATCATTCAAATATTATATGTTCGGTCGTTTTGACAGCAAAAATACTAAAGAATTTTTTTTTTGAAACTTTTGAGTGGTGTATATATAAAAAGAAACTCATTTAGAATCATTCATATAAAAACTTTTTATATATTATGCTTGAAGTGACCACTTTAATTAAACAATATTTTATGAAATATTTATTTAATAATTAATAGATGGAATTGTTAATATCATTTGCTGACTTGAGTAAAATTATAAAAAAAAAGTTTAATCCCTCACAGTTTCACCAAAATAACTTTTTAGCATCATTTTTACATCATTCAATTACTTTCTTGGAAATTTCATATAAAATTTTATCAATAATCAATATACTATGAATGAAAATCAATATTAGATATTGAAACCTCGCATTTTTTTTTTGTACAATCTGTGATTTAAAATGGCCGGCTTTACATCTTTGGATAGTTAGATTAGCTAGAGTTTACAAAGTAAAACTAAATTTTAGACCTAAAATTAATTTATAATTTTATGGGAGGCAACTATCAACGCTTGGACTTATGGTGTTAAAATCAGACATGATCCACCAACCCGACACGGTTTAATCCGAAAAAATCCGGTTTGGGTTTGAGATTTTCGGGTTCGGGTCAGATCGGGTTTGACCCGATAGCTGACCCGAAAAAATGATCTGGTTGGGTTCAGGGTCGACCTGAAAATTTAAATTTAAAAAAAATATAATTAATAAATATTTCTTACATTTTTATATATTGTATGTTTCAAAAAATATTTATTGTATATTTAGATAATAAATTTTCATAATTTAATATTTATTTTGAACATTTTTTTTTATTTTTTAAACAATTGTTTATTTGATTTAGTAAATATACTTTCTTTTACAATTAAACTTTCAAATTTAAATCATATATATAAGGGAGATTTTGTTATTATATGTTTAAATTAAAATAAATTTTTTTTAAAATTTTATTTAATTTTCTTTAAAAAAATTTTAAAAATTCAAAATCGGGTTGATCAGGTTGATTCGAGTTCGGGTTCGGATTAAAGAGTTTTCGGGTTGGCTCGGGTTCGGGTTGAAAAATTTTTGAATAGTACTATTGCTCAATCCTACCCAACCCACCCGAATTGGCACCTCTACTTGGACCTCCTATCAGGTCTGGGGTAGAGTCGATCCTGGGTGTGGGGGTAGTGCCCTCACACCCAATCAAGGGTCAAGATTCAATCATGGGGTATTTTATTTTTTAAAAAAAATAAAATAAAATGGGCCAGAAAATTTCTGGCCCTTGGATCTGCCCGTGCAGGCAGTGCCTGCACGGGCAGCATCGAATTTTCCCAGGTCTGGTCATGACTGAAAAGTCTCATAATAAGTAATTTAATTAATAATTATAAATATTTTCATAAACCGTGGTTATATATCTTGTAAATAACAACAATCTAATTTAAGATGGGGTGAGTATAGTTGATGATAAAAGACCATGTATATACTAAATTGAGAAGTTAAAAATAAATTTTTTTTCCACTAATTATTTGTCCAATTTTATGTTTTGATCCACTAAGTTTTCAAAGTTTGTTGTTCGTACATTATTTTTAGTTTTTGACTATTTTAATTTAATTTTCGACATATTATCATACATGTCAGTAATTTTCAATGTCGTGGCAGCGTTTCTCGATGCCATGTCACTATACAGTCGTCAATCAATTTGTTTTTCTGTATGTATATTTGTGTGTGTGTGAGAATATGTATATGTAACTAATCTTGATTTAGAAAAGCAGCAATTCAATCCACAAATATTGTTGAGACCAAAAACAACAGATATCATACGAGACATCGTATTTCTAGAGACTAAGAGCAACTTCACCTGTCTTACTTTACAGTCATTATGATGCCAAGTAAAGACATGAATTTTATGTAAAAAACAAAATACAGAATATATGATATCTACGAACGAGCATGGATCGACGGAAGAACCGGTTTTTGATGGAGATGGGGAGGAGAGGAGAAGCAGTCAGTGGCTCTAAACATTTCATATTCTTGGCAGAAATAAGATTATGCATCATCACCTCCTCAGAAGCTTGTGAGAGAAGATCCTCTTGGAGTAAGGACTGTTGCGCGAATTCACCTTGTGGAATTCGATGGCATCGACTAACGATTTATGGAGAGGACCCTGATTTCAAAAGAATTCTTTAGTTAAATGATGTTGGATAATCCAAAGAAAAAATCGCTCTTAATAGACATCAAGGCAGGAATTTGTCGTTCTAAAACAACTATGAGAGCGCGTTAATTGGAGAACCAAAAGGAGGGCAAAACAACATCGTTGGGTTTGAAACCGATTGTAGAACAAATAATTTGCTACTAAACCAGAAGGTATAACTAGCAGTACGGTGTAACTTCAATCTTTTGAAGGTTATAAGAGCCCAAGAAATGAGCATCAATAGCATACCTCGGAAAAGCGGAGAGCTTTCTGAACAACATAATTTGCATGCGGGTCCTGAAGCAATTGCTCAAAGTAGTCAGCAGAGAGTAATTCATGGATAATCTTTGACCGGGTTTCATCATTACACAGTTCAAGACACTTTTCAACAACATGGCTACTAAACTTCTGCATTAAGAGATGTAGAAAACTGCCCTCGAACTGAGTGGTCAGCTTGGATGTAGCAAATGGTATCTTAAGCTCCAAAATAAATTGAACGACATAATTTCTGCATATAAACATTATATTCACTTTTAGCAGAAATATAATCAATATATATATATAGGTAAACACTAAGAAAAGTGAAACAGGCAAGTTGATTAAAATAACTCGACACGATGATCAAGTATTCGGTGCTTAAAAAAATTAGAAAACTGACTAATCAATCAACTTCGTAAAATAGTTTGGAATATGGATGGAAACAAAATAAAAAATTAGAGAGCGATCATCTTAGCAAGAAGGTGATTCATTTATTAATTTACTGAGGAAATAAAGTTCTTTGCACTTCAAATTTAAACATTCTCGTTAAACAAGAATCGGGGAATTTGTTCATATAGGAGAACGTATATCAAATCCTAATGTCTTTTCTGGAAAGCAATAATCGGTCATATTGTCCTATGTAGCTGTTCAAGTGCCCCGACTTAGAGACGTGGCACTTGGTACATGATTTGAAATATTCGAGTAGCACGCTCACTATCAGCTGCCATTTTTAAGGCAGCAGAAAGCAATTGGGCTTAAAATCTTAAAGAAAAGAACTGGTCATCAAATGTGATATGTTCTTGAATCATCACAAGATGATAGAAAACAAGTTTTAAGTTTAAGCAGAAAAGATATTTATTCTTGTAAGCATGGAGGAATATAACCAGCTCAAACATATTAAAAGATAGATTCCTACAATAGACAATTAACAGTTTAGTTACCCAAATGGATCTTGAGCAAGCAGAAGACCATTTGCCGAAATCTCTGCAACCAACTTTTCTCGATTCTCTCCATTCGAAATTTTGATGCAACGTTGCAGAACGCAGCACCCATGCTGATGCATTGCTATATCAACACAGTACTTTGAAGCAGCAACAAATATGAACTGCAATTACAAGAAAAGAAGGGACTAATTAAAACCAAAACAAGAGAAGTCCGTGCGCCATTATACAACACACATAACATGTACTACAAGATTTTCTAACTGATAATGACTTTTATACCACGTTAGCCTGTATCAAACTTTTTTTTTTGATAGGAAACAAAGCCTGTATCAAACTTTTGAAACAACATTATGAAAGGGGGAATTTTTCAGGACGTAAATCTGCAGCATTTTTGTAAGATGTTGGTGATTACATATAATCCCTTTCATCAATTTCCAAGTATGGACGAAAGCCATTGAACTTTGATCCATTCTCGGTGAGCTATGATTGATGGTTCAGGCTTTCTCAAATTCACTTCAAACAGAAGATTATATATTTCACACTTGCTGAGTTGGGAAGACCAAGAAAAAGTTTGACGTCATAAGTTTGTTATAGATAGATAAAAGTTTTTAGTATGCATAATTGAACTTTCTTTTACATTTTAAACTAAGCGACTATGAATGTTTTACCGCAATTCCATTAATTAGATTCTGACCACTTAGATGTAAACATTAGCAGCTAGAAGACTTCTTAACTTCAATTTTCATGTTCACGCCTCTTCTGATTGGCTTGTCAATCAGACGACTTATTGCATTTGAAAAGATAATGCAAAGTACATCGAAAATGAAAACCAACAGCAATGCAAGATTAAAACCTCCCAATCAATTGAAAACAATGAAACAATTATTGATGTAACAACTTGAATTATGACAGACATTCGAACTGTGACAAAATTTAGAGGCAAACAAATACTGTCAAAGGGAAATAGCTATGCAATGCTAACAAAACTTTTAGAGCACAAGGAGGATTAGAAGTTAGTGATTACCTTACTATCTTCGTTGGTAAAGCATTGTAAGCACCGTTGTATGACGTGATTGTCGTTTAGGTCTTTGATGAGTGTCAGAAAGCCTGGTTCAAGATTTGAAATAACTCGTAAAATTTGCTGCCTTGTCTTGAGAGTCTCGATCAACTTCTGAACAACCCGGGTACTGTCACAAAATGAATCAAAGTTTAACATGCCTGCAGCATGATAAAGCAGAACAATAAACACGACAAGCATACCCATGTGTATTTAAAGAGATTCTAACGAGCTCTCCTGGCTCCTCAGTCGCCCTGAGCAATATGTGCATCCTCTGCTCTTCATTGCACACTTCCAGCAATTTTTGCATGAGATAATTTCCAAATGGATTCATCATAAGTTCCACTGTATGATCAATTATCTCACTGAATATGATCTGCCCGTCTCGAGAATTTCCTTCATCAAACATCCTTTGCAAGAAACGGCAACCATGTTGATCCTTAGCTATGTGATATATATCCTTGAGCTTCTGCAAGGGAGTTACACTTCGGTGGGAGTCGGAAAGGACTATACATTTTCAGATTTAATCGAGTATCTTGGATTGCTGCAATGTCGAAATGAGCATCAAAATTTGACCTATTTCCTTGGTCCTTTTCAGCACATGTCTGGTGAATAAAATCTTTATGGATGTGTTCCCTCGAACGTACATATCCTCTGTTTGTCCCATAAGGAACACCTTCCCCTTGAATTATCAAACTATCATCGTTGGTGAAGGCTTCAACACTCCCTTGAGGCGCTCTAACACACAAAGGTACTCTGTTCTTTCCATCAGACACATGTGGCTGGTAATGAAGTAAATTTTCGACATTATTCTGAGGGATCGATCGGCCCTGTTGAACCACATTCGGTGAATATACATCATTTCTAGATTCAATCAGATTTATATCATTTACCAAAGCATATAATGGAACATCACCAACCAAAGGCCTATTTAAAGTAGAAGAACCATTTGACACAGCAAATCCCATTGGAAAATGATTTCTTGTCAACACATTGCTTCTATAAATTTGAGGACTCTGATCAGTAATAGTGAACTCAGACCGAGCAAACATACCATCAGGTCGACTAGGAAAATATTGTGATCCCAATAAATTATCGATTCTCTGTTGATGTTGCATTTCCACAAAGACAGAACCCATCCGGCCCTCGAAATTCATATTTCTTATAGGAATGGAGGGATTAAAACCCCCATAACCAGAAAAACCTTTACTATAACTATCATATGCCCTGCATTTCTCAAAATTCATCGGGATATCTTCGTTTACACATTGCCCTTGAGATCGACAACGATCTGGTGATACCAGGAGATCATCTTGCTCATCACTAATGCACATTTTACTGAAATTCTTGGATAAACTCAAACCATCAACAAAATTTCTCTCATCAACCCCATTAACCTTGTTAAAATCCAACAAAAATCCATCCCTGGAATTCAAGTGAGCTTTAATCTCTTCAAATCGGGGTAGGGTTGGTGATCCAAAGTCCGAAAGAGAATACCCACAAGAAAACAAACTAGAAGAGGAGCCATCAGATTGTAAAGAAAACCCACTCTCAGGAGAAGATATACATGTATACTTATGCTTCAAAATTTCATCATCATAAATGCCATAGACATGTCCATGACAACGACCATCACCATCAAGATCACTGCGATGATGATGACTGACGACGAAGATTCAATGATGACTTCGCATGGGGGATCTCTCCCAGTAACCTTTCAAATTCATCATCATCCTTCATATTTTCTGCACTTCTCTTCTCAAACATCAAAGTCAGATTACAACAACAAGAAAAAAAAGAAAACGAGAAAATACAACACAAGATTTCACAACAAGAACAACAATGCAAGAATCAAAATACCCACATCAAGAAACGATCAATAGAAGACAAAGCAATGAGAACCCACAATAGATTAGCGTTTTTAGCATCCAAGATGGTCTCAGAATACCAAAAGTACTAATACCAAATATGGCACAAGGGGTTTGGGATAGTGAAATTTCGAAATCATTTCATAAAGTTGACACTACCACTGCCTTGCCTTGTATTCAAAACCTTGGACATTATTATTGTATTTTTTTTAAGGAAAAACGTTGGACACTAAATTTCATTTTAATGTAAACCAATCCATTAAATTCACTTAATTGAACATATTTAAATTCTAATTTCCCTTTTTTTATTTTTTCTTATGATTTTGATTCTGTGGCTAATAAAAAATTGTTCTTTTTTTAATTATAATCGACCATGATGAGAGTTGAGAGGTCTCGCGTGTCACTAACTGATAGTATTTTTGTTATTTTTCGAGTTTATATGAATAACATTTTTTCTATTACACAGATAAATAATTATGAATATTATGTAATAAATTTGAAAATCCATTATATTACATATATTAAAAAAATTATGATATTAAAAAAATTATGATTTGATTTAAATAAAAAAAAGAATTTAGTAATAATTAGTTTGTTTGCTTAATAGGTGGGAGAGATGGTTGCGTCATTTAACTATAGGTAGATCTTAACAGCCTCTCTCATTTCTATCCACCTGAATCGGGGTGGAGATTCCTTTAAACTTGGGATTAATTAAATTTATTTCCTCCTAAATTAATTTTAAATAAATTTTTAAAAATTTGTCAATTTATCAGTATGTAAAAAATGACTAATATCCAATACTTTTTAAAAATTTAATTCACTTTTTAAATATTTAAAATTTAAATATAAACTTCATAAAATTATCTGAAGTGTATATATCCTTGTGAGGCCACCTATTATTTTGATTCAGTAGTCATTATCAAGAGGGCATTATAGTTTTGGCAGGGCATACATACAAATTTGGTTTGGTATTTAAGAGCTTTTGTATATATATGTGAATTGCTTTTATGTTTGAATTTATTTACTTTCTTTCTATTTTGCATAAGATAAGTGGTTGGGAAAAAAATATAAAGATTTCATTTGAAAGCTGTTTTTTTCTAGACACAAATACATCCTCAAATTTGAAGATTCATTCATGAATATTGGTAAAAAGTTGTGTGAGACGATCTCACGGATCGTATTTTGTGAAACAGATATTTTATTTGGGTCATCCATGAAAAAGTATTACTTTTTTATGCTGAGAGTATTACTTTTTATTGTGAATATCGGTAGAGTTGGCCCGTCTTACAGATAAAGATTCGTGAGACTATCTCGTAAGAGACCTGCTCATAAATATTTTACATTTCAACGGTTTTTCTTCTCCTAATGTTTTTAGCGCATATTTTTACGATAATTTATCTTTTGTTTTTGTAAATTTTTTAATATATTTATACTAAAGAGCGTTACCATAAATTATAACGATGACTTTGATAGTAATCTACAAAACAAAAATAATTTCTTTTTCCACTGCGAAAATTAATATGTTTCAGATTAAACATTTTGAAATTCGAATCAGATGGCAAGAAAAACAGTACTTAAAAACAAATTAAAACTTTCAACGTATGTCAACCAAAAAAACATTTAAAACATTTATTCCGGATGGTGAAATATTGGTTGTTGTAAATAATATAATATAATATTTTAAAAAAAAGATATCAATTATTAGGACAGAAAGCAACTTATGTAGAACGTTTGGCTTTTGTCAGTGACTGCATATGGTTCGATTATGGGTATTTTCTTAAAATTGAATTAAATAATTAATATTATTTAATGATTACCATCGACTTGAACATGTATATATTGTTAATTTGTTATTTTTATATTTTCTGTTAAATATTCAATATTCACATAAAAATACTAAATTTTTTTATAGTAAATACCAGCTTTTTTGTCGATGGATCCATCATATATACATGGTACACTGTTACATTCAAATCTTATACACACGCATATATAGATGGACAAAAACTTGTGTGTGAGACGGTCTCTCGAGTCGTATTTTGTGAGACATATCTCTTATTTGAGTCATTTATGAAAAAATATATTTTTTATGTTAAGAGTATTGTTTTTCATTGTGAATATCGATAGGGTTGACCGTCTCAGATAAATATTCGTGAGATACAGATGATAGCGAAAAAATCCGCACCGTTTGACAGAATAAAAAGAAATTGATATTGGGCAGAAATTATGAAATATAACAATCTTTTCGGCTTGCTCGACTGCGAAGGGAGAGTGACCTTTGGGCCTAGGACACATTCACTGGTGATCGTTTGGCTTGTATTTCAAGTCAATCATTGCCCATGCTCAAATCGAATTGAATATGATTAATTTAAGATTCTAAAGTAAAACTGTACAAATATAATTTAGAAAGAAATGATATGAGCTGATGCAGAGTGCTGTAAAATTCTTAAATCAACAGTGATTCCATTGGCTGAGTAGATTGTTTGCAGCAGTCCTTTACCAGTTCTTGATGTGCTCCTCCATCTTTAACTTGTCCGGGAGCTTCAGCAATACTCGAGACTCGGGTTTCAGATTACTCAAATAAACCAAATGGTTGTCCATCCTTACCCCGACGAAAGTGTAAACGGAAGGGCGGCAACACAGCCCTACATGCTTGTTAGGGGTCTTCACCTAATCATTTACTGTGCAGAATGGGATCATCTAGTAGTGTCTGAAGGAGCTTTGATGTGCAAGAATGTTTTAGAAATTTCTGCTTCTTTTGATGTAAATCTTAGTCTCAGAAGTAATGAGTTTGTGATTACGCCAACAGAACTGAAGCACCAGCAATAGAAGGCGATAACATGGTTCCAGTCACGGGCAGCAAAGTTCCAGCTGCTACTGGAATTCCAATCTGGTAAAGGACAGAGTAAAATGAGGTTAAGCAGTTAGCATGGAGGAGACAAATACTAAGAGCGTCTGACACAGTCACAAAAAAAAGGTAACTACTGTTATCACACAAATGACCGAGCGAAAAGACTAAGCTCTGCTTATATTTTGTAGATTTTCATTCAAAAATCCAAGAACTCGAGATCAAGAGTTTAACCTGCCAAATCCTCCACTACTGGTTTTATTTATTCCTTGTCTTGTTCCCCCAACATATTATGCTATACTCGATAGGTTCTCAATAGCGAAAAACAAATAAATGGCATTATTTGTTTACAAAGGTGTGATGTAGAAAAAAACATACAAAATTGTAAGCAAAGGCCCACCAAAGATTTTGCTTCACAGTCCTCATGGTAAGTCTACTCAGCTCCAGAGCATCGAGCAACTGCGTATAAAAGGTAGTAACTCATAAACTTCACGGCATATGAAAACAAAGTGAAAGGAATACTTTATTCCTTTATTATTTTGCTAAATTGATAATATCAATTTATGATTTTGTCTTTCTAGATTATTGTTTGATTTATTTCTAGATTATAAAATCTTGCTTGATTTATTTCTAGATGATAAGATCTTGCTTGATTTATATCTAGATATTATATGATTTGTTTTCATATGATTTTTATCTCTAAGATATTTTATCTTTGTTTAAAAGAGTGTTATATCTAATGAAATCTTGTTTCCATATTTTCTAGGACTACTTTTTGGGAAGATGATTATGTCAATATATGTGAAAGCACACATATATATACAAGTGTGGTGTACGGCAGAGATGGGGTGGTTTTAGAGAGAAAAGAGGCTTGAGAGAGAAAAGGTGTTTTGGAGATAGAAGAAGTGGGTAGAGAGAGAGAGAGTTGGAAGAGAAAGCTTTTCACAGAGAATAAATTACAAGACTCCAACATTTATTTGCTCTACATTTTTTATGTGATCGACGATCACTTTTGTAGGAGCTTTTCGTGTGAGCCTTTTGGTGTGACTCTTTCGTGAGGTCGACAGAGGAACGCATACACAAAAGAAAAATACGAAAGCCGAGCCTATTTTGATGAGACGTTTTTTTATTTTATGCATCTAGTTTTTATGTGGTTTGTTTTGATGCATTTTTAATTCCTTGGAGTGTCAAGGAATTTGGTTTTGTTTTCTCACTAGTATTGTTGTTTTTGGTGTAAACGATTTACATAATTTTTCTAGTGAATTTGTTGCCATGAGGCACCGCACAAGTATTCGTACTTGTGCATAATTTAAATCTGGTGTTAATCTATTAAAGTTATATTTGTGTGTTAAATATTTAATTTCCGCTGCCGTGTTGTGTACAGTGTTGACAACACCGGACACAACACTAACTTCTGATACACACATTATAATATTATTTTAATTTATTTCCTGCACAACAACAATTCCTTACAAGTGGTATCAGAGCCAACGCTTGATACACTAAGTGATTGATTCTGGTTTATTGTTGTTTTCTTTTTTCAAGAAATTTAACAGAATCCCGATGGACGTACTATCACAGAACACTGCTGTTTTGAAAGAAAAATGCTGGCTGCAAGTCAACCCGCACGGTGTTGCCGCTGGTGTTGCAACACCGGGCCGCAACACCACTTCAAAATCCTTGTGTCTCAATGCTAAATCTCACAATGACTCAGGTAATCATGAAATCCAGAATACTGATTCTGATTAACTCACCTTTGAAAGTGTGCAGGCTATGTATGAAGAGCTGTATGATGATTGGCTTAAAAGAAACGAGACAAATTCAATTCTTTCAAAAGAAAATGTTGAGTTAAAAGGCAATTTGTCTCGACTCGAAGTCGTATTGAGTAAAAAAGATCTTGAACTGTGCAAAGTCAAGGATGAGCTTGAGAAGGCCTCAAAGACACTTGCAAAATTCAACTCAAGTTCGTCAAAACTTGACTCAATGCTAACTATGGGAAAAGACAACAGAACTGGTCTTGGATATGTTGAAAGCGCATATGAACATGGTGAATCTTCCAACTCCGGATCAAAATCAACTGTGTTTATAAAGGGAATTGAAGACAATTCTGTCCCTTTAATGGTGAACCCTCCTATGGAGAATCTGCCAATTTCAAAGCTAGCATCGGAACAAAGGCCGAAACAAAATAGAGCTTCTTCCTCTCTTTTGAAAGTTGATCCTCCAGTAAAGATGTCACAAATCAAGAAACCAGTGTCAACTTCCAAACCAAAGCAAAGAAAGCGACATTTTATCTGCCACTACTGCTATAAGCCTGGGCACATCAGACCTTTCTGCTACAAACTAAGAGACGACTACCTGAATTGGAAATCAAATCGGGTGTTGCCCACAGTGTTGTCCAACACCAGGCGCAACACCACAGTCAAGAAATCTTCCACAAGGAAAGTTTGGGTACCTAAAACTGTTATTCGATGCAATATCATTTATACTTCTTTAAAAACTAACATTGCAGTTGCATGGTACTTCGACAGTGGGTGCTCGCGCCACATGACCGGATTTAAAGAACACCTCACGGATTATGTTGAAATAAAAAGTGGGCGTGTAACCTATGGTGGTGGTTCTAAAGGAAGAACTGTAGGCAAAGGAACCTTGAACGTTGATGGGCTTCCTGAAATTCACAATGTTCTACATGTTGAAGGACTTAACTCAAACTTAATAAGCATAAGTCAACTTTGTGATGATGATTTACATGTTAAGTTCAATAAAAATAATTGTGAAGTTTTTAATGATGCCAATGTTTGTGTAATGTCAGGTACTCGTTCAGCTGACAATTGTTATCAATTGGGAGAAGGTGATGGTTGCCGAAGTGCCAAGGTGAGTGAATTAGACGTATGGCATAAAAAACTGGGACACGTGAGTATCAATACCTTGAAGAATCTGCGTAAGTTTGATGCTGTGAGAGGTATGCCCAATTTAAATTTAGGTGTTGTGTATGTCTGTGGTCCATGCCAGAAAAGTAAACAAACCCGTGTTGCGCACTCGGTGTTGCAACATTTTGGGACAACACAGTGCCTTGAACTTTTGCATATGGATATACTGGGTCCAATAGATGTTGAGAGCTTGGGTGGTAAGAAATATTCGTTTTTTTTGTGTTGATGATTTTTCGCATTTTACTTGGGTAAGTTTTCTTAGAGAAAAATCTGATACATTTGATGCTTTTAAGAAGTTGCATGCTAGGATAACAAATCTGTTTGATATGAGGGTGGTTAAAATAAGAACCGATCATGGTGAGGAGTTTGAAAATTCTCATTTTATTTCTTTGTGCCATAAGAAAGGTATCACTCATGATTATTCATCTCCGAAGACCCCTCAAAAATTCGGCATAGCTGAAAGGAAAAATCGAACCCTCCTAGAAATGGCTCGGGTCATGCTTAGTTCTAAGAATGTGTCAAAATGTTTTTGGGCCGAAGCTTTAAATACGGCATGTCACATTTCCAACCGTGTTTATTTAAGGAGTGATTCTACAATGACCTCATATGAGATTATCATGGGAAGAAAACCAAACCTTAAATATTTTCATATTTTTGGATGTGTAGGTTATGTGTTGAATGATAGAGATCATCTAGCTAAATTTGATTCAAAAAGTGTTAAATGTCTCTTTCTTGGATACTCTACTAATGGCCGTGTTTATCGCGTATTTAATCTGAGAACTAGGACTACAATGGAATCAATTAACGCTGTGTTTGATGATCTTGCAGATCTAACAGTTAAAACTCCGGAGGCTGATGTAGAAGAATGGCTGGATATAAGTGAGGCACTGACCAGAAACAGTGTTGAGTCTGGTGTTGAGACCAGTGAGGCAACACCAAGCACAACACCGCCTCTGAACCAAACAGAAACTGTGGATAATGATTACAATGATAATGATGATGTGGTGATCAATTGTGAAAAAGAAATTCCCAGCAAGATTCAGAAAAATCATCCATCATCACAAATCATTGGTGAATTACATGATGGTGTGCAAACAAGAAACAAAGAAAAGGTGGACTACCGCAAAATAATTGGTTTAATCTGCATGGGCTCCACGGGTATGGTACGGTAGGTTAGCTGACAATCTGATAAACTTGGGCTTCAAACGAGGTGAGGTTGATAAAACCCTTTTCATTCAAAAACTGAAATCTGATATTTTGATCTGTCAAGTATATGTAGATGATATTATTTTCGATTCTTCATCTCAAATACTTGTGAATAACTTTGTGGATTGCATGTCATCACAGTTCAAAATGAGCATGGTAGGAGAACTAAATTTCTTTCTTAGATTACAAGTTAAGCAATTACATGATGGTATATTGTGACAACTCAAGTGTTATAGACATTTCTAAGAATCCTATTCAACACTCTCGAACAAAACACATAGACATAAGACGTCACTTTATTCGAGATTTGGTTGAAAAAGGCGTAATTCGACTGGAATTTGTTAAGACTGAGAATCAACTGGCTGATATATTCACGAAACCTTTGGATTTTGAGAGATTTTCCAATCTTTGGAAATCTCTCAGCATGTGTGTACTTTAAAAGAAAAACATTTGTTCAGTGTTGTCCGTGGTGTTGCCAACACCAGAGACAACATCCGTTTGTGCATGATCATTACTAGGATATTAGGCATACTGCATATTCATAATCATCCTATTTATTTGTGCAATGACTGAACAGTGAAGGCAAATTTCTGAAAGGTACCCTCTGAGCGTTCATACTTCCAATCGTATGTTGAGAAATAGATTTTGCTCAAATCCAAGGCATTGAGTAGTTGAGGACATTCATGAAAATCGCGATCTTGTCTAAAGTGAAAGGATGACTTGGAAAATGTGAGCAAAAGGAGAAAAACAGAAAAGAGGTAAATAAAAAAAATTAGAAGAAATTGGAAAAAGCTACCTAGAGGAGTCCATTGAAGACCGTTCTTCTAGTGTGGGAGCTACCACTTCTAAGTAAAAATAGTAATGGAAAAAGCTACCTAGGGGAGTCCATTGAAGACCGTTCTTCTAGTGTGGGAGCTACCATTTCTGAATCAAAATAAAATTTTATGGAAGTTTGAATAAAACTCAGTGGTGTTGCCAGGAGGTGTTGCCAACACCAAGTTCTGACACAGCACAGTTTATACACTGCCTGACATTTTGATAATTCATCATATTGGAGGCATATTTAGGACATGCATATTGATTTTTGTTTCGTGAATTCATCGTATGCAGTGACA
Source organism: Primulina eburnea (assembly GCF_022965805.1). Lineage (NCBI taxonomy): Eukaryota > Viridiplantae > Streptophyta > Magnoliopsida > Lamiales > Gesneriaceae > Primulina > Primulina eburnea. The sequence goes on from NC_133114.1 coordinate 2,031,384, forward strand.
TATCAGTGTTGACCTATGACAGTTGATAAAAACCTTGATTACCTAGATTTTGAATTTATGTGTATACTTGTGTCAGTGAGTTATAATCGACGTGGGTTTCACTGGATTTTCTTTTGAAAATGTCGTAACACGAGTTTGAATCAATTTTACTATTTGATTTTGGGATTAAACCATAATAAGTTTTTTTTGGGTAAATTTTGAAAATATCACATTTACGGTGTGGATTGTTCAGAACTGAAGGGGTGAATCAATCTGATTTTTTTTTCGTTGGAGCAAGAGTATATATGTTTTGTTACCATTGAATCCATGATAATTACTCTTGCTTATTTTCACTTGCTCTCGCATCTTTCCTACTATCGTGATTTCTTTGTGCATAACTCCTAATATATCTTTATAATTTTCTCTCACATTTTACAGGTTGCTGAAAATACTGCTGATGTTGAGTCCGATGTTGTCAACACCGCTGACAACACTGACTCTTTTGATAATGATGTAAGTCATTCTGTCTCCACCAAGTTCTACACTGAAGATGCTTTAGTCCTATGGTCCTCTATGTGAATAGAGAACTTATTGAAGAGAGGAACATTGACATGACGGTGTATGACCAACAAAATTTGACGGCATTCTTCAGAGATCGTGGAGTGTTTGCTACGGTCCAAATTGACTTTGATCTACAGTAGATTCAAAAGCCCAAAGAACCCATTGCTTACTAAGAAATACCAGTGGCTGAGTAGAGAGCACTTTTGGAAGTTGGCTTACATTCTGGCCAAAAAAGGGGAGAAGGAGAACAAAAATGACATGGTTCTATGGATGGTGCTGAAGCATCTCGAGTTGTTAAGACTCTTTGGGTTGCTGTGCGTGATTAATGAATTTCTCATTCGCATGTCTTCTTATGTTTTCAGGTGTTCTAATGATGGTGTTGACAACACTGTCAACAACACCAGTGCTCTAACATATTTAATTCAGGGGGAGATGAGCTTTAACTCAGGGGGAGACACACTCTAATGCAGGGGGAGCTTAACTGACTGCGATGCTTATCAAGATTATCATTTTTGGATGTTTTGTCCAGAAAGGCAAAAAGGGGGAGATTGAAAGGAATACTTTATTCCTTTATTATTTTGCTAAATTGATAATATCAATTTATGATTTTGCCTTTCTAGATTATTGTTTGATTTATTTCTAGATTATAAAATCTTGCTTGATTTATTTCTAGATGATAAGATCTTGCTTGATTTATATCTAGATATTATATGATTTGTTTTCATATGATTTTTATCTCTAAGATATTTTATCTTTGTTTAAAAGAGTGTTATATCTAATGAAATCTTGTTTTCATATTTTCTAGGACTACTTTTTGGGAAGATGATTATGTCAGTATATGTGAAAGCACACATATATATACAAGTGTGGTGTACGGCAGAGATGAGGTGGTTTTAGAGAGAAAAGAGGCTTGAGAGAGAAAAGGTGTTTTGGAGATAGAAGAAGTGGGTAGAGAGAGAGAGAGTTGGAAGAGAAAGCTTTTCACAGAGAATAAATGTAGTGACCCGTTCCAGAATCACCTACTAATCAAAAACTAAACATGCAATTAACCTAATTAATTATAATCAGAGATAACAGCGGAAATATGGCCAACAACAATAGTTATACAACCCAATCGAAATCGAAGTCTAGACTAACTCAAAATGAAATATCCAGTACAACCATATCGAATCAAATGGAAAACACTGAAAACTAAACCAACCAGCTACTCAACGTCCTCCTCCTGCTCCTCCTGAGCCATCCAACCTGAGGCCTGCCCCGTGGGAATGGGGTGTCCAAGAATAAACAAAACCGAGGACGTGAGCGATAAGAACGCCCAGTACAAAAGTATGAGTATACAAACCTATATGAAATGCACATGCTATGATATGATACCAGGGTAGTCAAGAAACAGGAATCACAAAGGATCTCAAAATGCTCAGTCTAGAGGCGCCAAGTGGATAGTGCCGCGCGGTCCAACCTCTGGGTCACTGCATCCACTACAAGACAGACGTGGACCTAAAATGTCCCGGACCACCGAAGCCCTCCCGACCCGTCGGCCACTGTGTACTCTCGGTGTCCATGCGTCCACAAGACAGGGCTGAGCGGCCCCAAGATATAGCTTATCTCGAAAGAGATACAGCTCAACAGTAAAGGCTATCTCGAAGGAGATACGGCTCAACATGATATGCAATATGCATCATAACTCGTGACATAATAGCATGCATCATATGACATATAACAATGCAGCAAATACTCATGCAACACATATATGAATGTATACTCAACCAGGATATCTCGGATAGTACTTTCGTACCTCTATCACAGCAAGCCTAGCCTTACGCAACACCGCTAATCAGGTCTAGCACAAGCCTACGCATCAAAAGCATACTCAATCAATACTACCATGCTCGACTAGCAAAACCAGTACTCCCTAGTACTACCAAAGGTTTAGGGTTTACCTTCGTCCTTCGACAGCCCTTTGATGTCGATTGCCTTGAAACTCAGGCGCCGCTACGCTACTACTCCTGGCAGCTCTTGGCTATCGCTCGACCAACAACTAACCCTAGAAACCTTCCAAATCCTCTCAACTATGAGGCAAAATCATGAATTGGCAAGTCACAAATGAGAAATCCGAGCACTATTTATAGGCCATGTTCGGATCCTCCGAACAACACTTCGGAACGTCCGAACGCTACGTGTCCATTGGCTCTTGACAGCTCATGATCGGATCCTCCGATCATACACTTCGGACCGTCCGAACATGCATGGAAAATGACGTGTCGATCAACACTTGACACCTATGATCGGATTCACCGAACTACACTTCGGATCGTCCGAACTCTTCGGTGCTTCCGAACCCTCTTCGGTCCGTCCGATCATGACCATAGCCAAAATTACACCTTAAACCTTCTTAATCACCATTACTCCGTTAATTACCCAATTTGGAATTCGGGCTACTACAATAAATTACAAGACTCCAACATTTATTTGCTCTACAGTTTTTATGTGATCGACGATCACTTTTGTAGGAGCTTTTCGTGTGAGCCTTTTGGTGTGACTCTTTCGTGAGGTCGGCAGAGGAACGCATACACAAAAGAAAATACGAAAGCCGAGCCTATTTTGATGAGACGTTTTTTTATTTTATGCATCTAGTTTTTATGTGGTTTGTTTTGATGCATTTTTAATTCCTTGGAGTGTCAAGGAATTTGGTTTTGTTTTCTCACTAGTATTGTTGTTTTTGGTGTAAACGATTTACATAATTTTTCTAGTGAATTTGTTGCCATGAGGCACCGCACAAGTATTCGTACTTGTGCATAATTTAAATCTGGTGTTAATCTATTAAAGTTATATTTGTGTGTTAAATATTTAATTTCCGCTGCCGTGTTGTGTACAGTGTTGACAACACCGGACACAACACTAACTTCTGATACACACATTATAATATTATTTTAATTTATTTCCTGCACAACAACAATTCCTTACACAAAGAATTATACTGCAATACTTGGGACAATCTGTTCGGCATTAGCACAATAGAAGACACCTCCACCAATGGCAATTCCCACATGTGATGAAGCCAGGGCAGCTGCGTCATTGATTCCATCACCAACCATAGCTACAATATTATGACTCCTCTGAAGTCTGATAATAAACTTCTTCTTTTCATCTGCTTTCACTCCATACAAGACCTGCAATTAACTATTTCATTCAATACAAACAAATAACCTCTGTGGTTGTTTAGACCAGGGTATAAAGATCCATTTAGTATGCAAATATTCACATTCAGCTAACCACCACAATTTATGCACACCATTTACACTGTTTTCAATCAGCAGCTACTTCAGGGGTACAATCAACCAAAGACCATATATGCCAAATATGCACTTTTTGCTTTGGAGATAATAAAGAAACAACAGAGAAGGTAAAAATTGTTTTCAAGTCCAAGCAAGGGTATAACTCGTCTATACATAGATTTCCTAAAGTAAATTTAGGGACCATGATATTAGATTAGATGTCTTGTAAGCCAACGGTTGGCTAGAGAATTTATCGACTCGGATCTAATAAGCAGTCTGGACTATTCTAATTAATTAACAAAGCCCAGTAAATTTAATTAAAGAACCTAAATCCACAATTAGCTATGCCTAATCTGGGTCACTATTGGAATGACAGCCACGAACATAATTCTCCATTATCATTAACTTAATGAAATTATGGAGCAGCAATTCTGGCTTCAGTGATGGCATTCTCCTTACCTGTCTTTTTATTCAGCACTGAGTTTCTTCTATCTGTTAGAGTGGGCCCATTGTTTCTTGGTTAAGGGTGTAAAGATTGGAATTTGGACCTAACTCAACCCCAAAAGCTAGCTCAAGGGGGGAGGATTGTCCAAGCCAATATATGCCACTCAAAGGTTATTTATCTAACCGATGTGGGACATTTAACACACTCCTCTCACGCCCAGGAATGAACATCTGGAGCGTGGAGTTTACAAATGACCCAATTATGGGCAGAACGGGTGGCCTAATTATAGGCAGTCCAACACATAACGGTGAAACCCGGGCTCTGATACCATGTAAAGATTGGAACTTGGACCTAACTCAACCCCAAAAGCTAGCTCAAGGGGGGAGGATTATCCAAGCCAATATATGCCACTCAAAGGTTATTTATCTAACCGATGTGGGACATTTAACAAAGGGCGGAAAATCTCTCCTCTCGAGATCTATGCAAGAATTTCAGGTTATTGAAAAACAAAGTTTGATAAATGGTGTGGCTATCATGTGAATGATTGATGGTGCGTTATGATCGCTTCAAATTAATGGAGGTCCAATTTGTGATTTGATAGCAACTGTATTTTAAATGCTGACAAATTTGGAGAAAATTCCTAAAAATGAAAGGTAGTTCAAACACATTCCATTGAAACAGGGAGAGAGTACAATTCCACATCTCGTTTCTTTTTTCTTCTCTTATTCCCTATCTTTGACAGGCCGGTTCCGATTCGATCCCAGACAACCTGGAAGATCTAGGGTACGTTGAAGATGAAATGCTCGACATAGAATCTCTGTTGGATGATGATACTTTCATGTCTCTGGCATTCCGGTGAGCACCCGGAGGTACCTTTATCACTAGGGATGTAATCGAGTCGAGCATAGTCGAACTCTTGAATGTTTGAGCTTGGTTCGTTTATAATCGAGCCGAACTCGAGTTTTATTTAATGAATATATGCATGTCTCACGAGCTTATTCAAGCTTTTATCGAATCTAAACAAGGTTAATAAATATGAATTATACATTTAAATTTTCATTAAATTAATTAAAAAATAAATTATATATTTAAAGAAAAATATATTATTTTATTAAAATTTGTATATTTATTATAATAAATAAATTTAATAGATTTTTATATATATATTTCATAAATAATATGCAAAATCAATAAATCAAATATCAAAACTATTATTTTTTCGTCTAAAAGATTACACATAAACTTACCAACGAACATGTTCACGAGCTAACGAGCCGAATACTGTAAAGCTTGAGTTTGGTTTGTTTATCTTAACGAACCTCATTAAACAAGCTCAAACGAACTTTTATCGAATCGAGCTTCGAATAACTAACAAACGATTTGGTTCGTTTACGTCCCTATTCATCACATTGATTCACCTACTTAGCTCTACTTGTAGTCAACTTTTGTATATACCTAGTACTGATGCTGACAGGATTCTTATAAATTATATAATAGTAATTGGGTTATGTCTAATTGAACCGAAATTCTCGAGGGAGCCAATGAAAAATTTGGTCTTTTTCCTTCACTTCAAATTCAAATGAAGGCTCAAATCTAAGAATTTCTCATCTCTTATCGAGGGATGAATGCAACCCCCAAAAAAGGGAAAGAAATTGCAAAAGTTCAGAGCTCTAAAATCTCTTTGATGATAAATGCAAGTTAAATGAATTTGAATATAATTTGAGGTTGTATTTGGATTAAAAGATTTGGATGTAAGGGTGTTCAAACTTCAGATAAAACCGAAAAAATCGAAAATTCAAACCGAAAAAACTGAACATCGAACCGAAAGCCGAATTTTGTAATTCGGATATAAATGTTAAAACCGAGTTTATTTGGTTCGGTTTCGGATTATATATGTCAAAACCGAAAAAAACCGAAATTTCATTAAATTAATAATTTTTTGTGTTTTTATTTATATTATATATTTTGATATGCTATTTAGTGAATGAAAAAAACCATTTTGAACAATTTTTTTAGTTGATTGTTGTTTGTTTAATTAATTTAGACATTATATTTAAATATTTTACTAAGAAAACATGTAAAAAGTTAACATATTATATTTTACAATATATTTATATTATTAATTTAAATAATTATATCAAAACCGAAATAACCGACCGAAATAACCGAACCGTTTTAGTAGAAAACCGAACCGAAGAAAAATGGTTCGGATATCGGATTATGTATTTCTAAAATCGAAAAAACCGAAATAAATAATCGAAAACCGAACCGAACCGACCGATGAACACCCTTGTTTGGATGAGTTAAAAATTTGGAAAAGGGATTTTAAATGACTAAATATAAGATGAAATACTAGGTGGCTTCTTCGTCAATCCCACGTTAGAGCAACACCCACCCCCAGTATGATCAACCAGAAAAACATATGTAGTCTTTTAAAAAATTCACAAGAATATAGTTAACCAAATCTGATATGTAAATAATTCGAAAAAAAGAATTCAGAAAATAGTAATATGATAGCAAATAAATATATACAACTAATATCCATGCACGTAATTATCGAAAAGAAACAATAACATGCAAATTTGCATGCACACCCAAACTTGAAGTCAAGATTTCATTGTAGTTGAGCACAGAAACCCTTTACCCTACCGGTGAAAGTGGGGGTTTCGAACTGTGCGAATGCTTCGTCGAAACAAGTACGCGAAAGCCCTGCAATGGTGTGGCAACAATCTGCATTAACTCTAACTTTCCCCCCAAAATATGAAGATATCAGATCCGGTACACATCCATCCACATATATCAAAGCTGTTGAGCAATCCTGGGGATCCTTCTTCCTTTGCGTTGGTGGGTTCTGATGATTATAGGATGGCGACGGACGGGGGACTGGATGCGGCAACTTCTTGTGGTGGCCTTTATGGTGTTTATGCCGTCGTTTGTGGTGGGGATGGCGTTTGAGATGATGTTTTGGTGGAGCGTCGCGGTGGTGGCGAGAGCGAGTTTGTGGCTGAACCCACCGTGCAGGGAGACGGACCGAGAATGATGGAGATCGTACAATAACCTCTTGATCATCAATGGATTCATTGGCTAAAGATACAACATTCATGCAGAGGAAGAACATAGTAAAGAATATTGGATTTCTCATTTTCGTAATGATTGAACAAATTATTTGATGCATTGGAATTTATGGTGTGATCTCTTGAAGGTTAAGTGATTATAAAAGATTTTGGAAGATATCTCAAGAGTCCATTCCTATCAAGTTTTTGTGCACTTGATTATGTTGGGTTCATTTTGATCGGAACACGATAATTTCATAATGAGTAGGTCTACGGTCTAATAAATCTTAATTTGTGAGACGGATCAACCTACCGATATTCACAATAAAGAGTAATACTCGTAGCATAAAAATTAATATTTTTTCATGGATGACCCAAATAAAAAATCTGTCTCACAAAATACGACTCGTGAGATCGTCTCAAAAAGTTTTTGTCTTTCATAATTATAATACATAATTAGTACACAAATTATATAAGAAGCAAATAATATGGTAAATATCATATCCCATTATTGTGTGTGGGAAAATTTTAAAAGATATAACATCTTTTGAAATTTTTAAACTTAAGAATTATCCTCACTCATTTTTAATTTAAAAATAGATAAGATATATCACTGGATAGCCCAAGTATATGTTCTTATTTTTTTTTAGTTACGTGAATACTCAATTTCATCAAATATTTGAGAAATTTTATTAAGTAATAATATTAGGCAATCCACAATAGCAAATATATTTCCTCCAAATATTTGTAGGTCCCATAATCCACATCATCAATCAAATATTTCACTATTCAAATATCTCATATTTCTCAATCAAATATCACATCAACCAAATATTTATTGGTCTCATTGTCACTTTAATTGATATTTTATTTTCATTTAAATAAAATAACTTACAATTTTATAAAAAAAAATCTTTTCACCACTTTAATTATTTTCATCTATTATTTAATAAAAAATATTTATTCGAATATAAAATTAGAAAGTTTATAACGATTATTTTTGAATAACTAATTTATTTATATATATATATATATATATATATATATATATATATATATATATATATATATATATATATATAGAGGGTTGTTACCCTGCACCCCAGGGGTGCAGGGTAACATGGGCGTCTGAGCCAGCTGGGCGCCACGTTTAGCGACGGTTTTATGAATCCGTCGCCCATAGCGACGATTTTTCAAATCCGTCTCTAATAGCGACGGTTTGCAATAAACCGTCGCTAATTGTCCAATTTTTTTTAAAAGAAAACTGACACAGGGCGTTCAAAGAATTGAACTCCCCACACCAACGCCCACTCACAATAGAGAGGGGTGTTAACACCTATTTAACACCCCATTGTGGGTGCTCTTCTGAAAGTGATTTTGAATCCATACTGTAGATAAATTGAGATCAAACAACAGAATGCAAAATTTCCAAGATGTGCAGGATGTTTCATTGTTCAGTAAAATTTTCAGTGTTTGATTTTTCAAACACAAGATTTACCTTCAAATACCATGCACATCTTGGAAATTTTGGATTCTGTTGTTTGATCTCAATTTATCTACAGTATGGATACAAAATCACGTCCATAAGAGCACCCACAGTGGGGTGTAACACCTATTTAACACCCTTTCCATTGTGAGTGGCCGCCTCTGTGTCAGTTTTTTCAAAAAAAATAAATTGGTGTTTAGCGACGGTTACTCATAACCCGTCGCTATTAGCCACGGATTATAGTAAACCGTCGCTATTCGCGACGGTTTTTCAGACACTGTCGCTAATAGCGGCGGATTCTGAGAAACCGTCGCTAAACATCCAGCTGGGCGCCAAAACAGCGCCTGCTGTGCAGGCGCCCATGTTACCCTACACCCCTTGGGTGCAGGGTAACAACCCTCATATATATATATATATATATATATATATATATATATATATATATATATATTATAATGACTAACGGTGTTGACTATTAGAAAAATATTTTTTGAATATTAAAAAATATTAAAAATATTTTTGAATATTAAAATGACTATTAAAATTAGAAAGTTTAATTAAAAGGTATTAAAAAAGGAAAAAAAAATATGAATAATCGGTCGTAAGCGGTTATGGATTTGGCATATAAATCAAGAGAACACAGTGGTGAATATTTGGGGTTGAAAAAAATTTGGATGAATATTTGAGGTTGAAAAAAATTTGGATGACATGGCAAGTACAAAATCCACTGATGCCACCCGGGTCGAACAGTGGAGTCGGGTCGGGAACTCTACCGGGTAAGCTATCAAGAATACGGGAAAAAATATGAGCTAAGACGGCGAACTGGAAAGAAGATTCTTCGTTTGCCTTTTGAAAGATCTGCCAATAAGAAAAACAACCACGTGAATGGGCGCCGGAGGGGGTCCCCGGCGTGACCACTCCGATGCTTAAGTCAGCAGGGTACTCAAGCAATAAAACCAACGTAGCCAAGTGATGGCTGTGATATTGGTGTGCAATAAATGAGTGTGTTAAATGTTCGTTAATATCTGAATGAAGGAATAAATGCAAAACCTGGTATTTATAGTGGAGGAAATAATGATGACCTCGTTTTTTGGGATGTGCGCATTAAATATACTAGGGCGGCTGATTATACCCTATTGTTCTGACATGTCAAATCATATACTAGTCATATCCCATCTGTCCAGTCACTCATTAATGTTAACAGGTCGGCCGCGTATATCTTATTAAGTCAACGTCATTAAATGCCTCCCTCGCTTCGAGATGTCAGAAGAGAGAGTTATACCAGAACTCTGGTGCTATGTCCTAAATCAACCACTCGGGAGATGGGCTGTCCTGACCCGGGCATCGCTCATGGGCCTGACCCATGACCCGAGCATTCCCGGGATCAACTGCCCGGGACATATCGGGGTATCAACACTCCTTCCTTAAATAGTCGGGCTAGAGTCTACTCGCTGTCCCGATTAGTCCCTCGTGCCCGGTCAGGAAAGCCATTTTGATACACCTTCTGGACTGAGCATAGCTACACAGACGTCGGTGTATGGTGAAGACTCGCGATGTACATCAATCAATCACATCTCCCACGTTTTTATGTTTTCGAGGATGATTTATCGCAATATTTCGATAGGCGTGTATGTCTTTTCAACTTTCTGGTGCAATTCCCAATGTCCATCCTGACCGTCTACGTATCCAAAGATTCGACGGTTGTGATTAGCCCCTTGTTATTATAAATATAGCAACATCTTTTTTCCCAAGTCACCATTAAATAGTTGGTCACAAGAGTCAAATGGCGAGCTCCAGTAATCCGTTGAATTCAGATATGGAAGAAATCTCGTGGCGATTAGTTGAGAAGAAGAAAACCGAGATAGAAGATGAAGTGTTCCATAAGATTGTTCGTTACTGGGAGAAACTTCAGAGATTACAACTTCTCCACGAGACCGGAGAAGCTAATGCTTCTAGACTGGTGGTAAAGATGGAGAAGTACCGGGAACGTCTGAACGTGATCGAAGAGGTGAACATCTTCGAGGATGACTACATCTACCAGCTAACGTTGCTTAAGGAGATGAAAATCCTCTCGGGCATTACAAGCACCGAGGGCTTCCTCAAGTCTTCCCCAAATGAGCTAAGAAAGTGGAAGACCACGTGGATACTCTTTGTAGAAGAAGAATACTCCGATGTAATTAATAGAAATGCTAACAAATGAATAAAGTTACTCTCCTGTTTCACCCTTGCTTTGTATTTTTAAGATCTGGTATGAGTCTTTATTACTGAATGCCTGCTGAACAAACCAAACAAAAGTATCCCACTATCAACGGTAATGATTGATCACCGGCTTTGCTTTGAAACATTACGCTGGGCCCTGGCACTCTCTTAGAGAGGATACGAAGCCCCAAGGCTTGTGATATCCGGGTAGTCATAATGATACATGCATTATCATTAAACATTATCTCGGGAAACCTTTCATATTCGGGGTCGTTTTGATAACTGCATCCGCCTTTTGGTCTATCCCACGTAGTTTTCGAGGCCCTTATTAATCGCCCACGTGCACTGGTCTTAATGGCTATGATACATTCTCCTTCCCAATAAATGACGGCATGCTTTAATTAACCTTAGGCTCTTCACATTCCCTCATCTCAAACGTCTTTTACTCCCTTTCCTATAAATAAATTGGTGGATAAGATGCACCCATACCAACAGAACAATGTCGAGCTCCAGCGACTCCAGTACTTGCAGCAGTGCCATCTCTTCTGTTGGTGTGCAAAGTCAAATCCCAGCGGAGTTACGTCCCTATGTGGAGCTTTTCAAAAAGAATGTCGATGAGTACATTCTGGCCAAAGTCATATGTACCTGGCATAAGCTTCAATTCATCGGCCTTCTTTATTTGAACGGCACAGTCCTCACTCGTTCTCAAAGGATGGTGACAAGGAAATACAGGCGGGAACTAGGGGTATCCCGCATTGAAGAGTTGTTGACTGACCAGAACCTGCTGCATGCTATGTTGTGGAAGGAATGGCGGCATCTAAATAAGGTCTCGAGCACCGATTCCTTTGTCAATCTTGGCATCCAAGAAGTTACTGACTGGATGGATGAGTGGAAAGGTCGAGTGGCCACTGAAATTTCTGTAATACGACGCCGACCATTCCCTTAATGAAAATTTAGACAATTAATTCTTGTGTCTTCTTTTAATTCTTTGCAAATGTTTTAACACCAGCTAAACTAATCATCAATCCGAAAACCGAAAAAGGTAGGCCTAAACATATCAGAACGCCGGGTCCCCATGCTGTCCGGGCCTTTTAGCCGGGTGATGGGATCCTCTACTCCCGAGTTATCTCGTAAGAGGCCGGGACTTGGCATGATTTCTTTCTTGCTTGTGATAAAAGGATTCTATCGGGGCGTATTACCTCTTTACCTTTTTCACGCATGGATATAAAAGAATAGTCATATGATAAATCGGTAAGTCCCAATCTGGGTATAGTGGGTACTCATTCGATAACTTTGGTTCTTCCGGGATCTGAATAAGACCGAGATATGGCATTATCCCAATCCCTCTCTTCGCTTTTTCAGTCAATCATTGCGCAGTCATAATGATAGAATTCTGATGACGTGTTGTCAGAGCCCGTACGTATTCTCAGCTACCATGGCGCCTCGATTTGAGCAACTGTCTTTTCAATTTTCCCGCCGAATGATGCCGCTCAACTTCCAAGGCTAATCTAGCCCGTCCAATCTATGCTAGATCAACGGCATAGATTCCATCTCTCCCTTATATATAGCGATCCATCGATTTTTCTAAAAATCACTTGCAAATTTATTCTTCGGCGAAGCCCTGCTTGTTTTCTTCCTCGGTCTTCTCTGTAGATTTCTCCGGCGATCTCTCCGACTATCAACCATCACCCTCAATTCCTCTCAGTAAGTCTCTCTTTTCTGTGTCTTATTTGCTTCTTTTCCATCATGTCCAATTCCACTTCTTCTACCTCTGGCAAAAATGCTAGGGGCCTATCGGAGGACAATTCTCCCACCCCTTCTGACCAGTCTGTTCAGATTCCGAGGGGTATTCCTACTATTCCCTCTCGATCTTTGTCCAAGAAGACTGCTAAAGCGTCTTCTTCCCGACCCCTGGGCTCCCCGAGTAGAGGGAAGGATAAAATAACAGGGCCCTTCTGGTTTTCTACGGTGACTTCCACTCTCCGTCCGGGTAGTTTAGGAGACATTCGGTCCCTGGGAGCTATTCCTTCTACTTATGACATTAGGATTCCCGGACCTAATGACCATCCTGATACTCCTCCCCTCGGATACCACGCTTTCTTCCTTGAGCAGCTTAGGAGTGGTCTCCGTTTCCCGGTTCATCATTTCTTTGAAGGAGTTGCTCGATTTTTTAACCTTCCTCTCAATCATCTTCATCCCAACGCTTTTCGTATTATGGCAGCTGCTTTTGTTTTGTTCCGCATGAAACTTATTCCCATTAACTCCTCCATCTTTCACTATTTTTATTCCTGTCGATTTAATGATGGGGTTTTTTCTTTTATGGCCCGGATGCACTATCGGTTTTTAACCGACATCCCTTCTTCTTTGAAGGGATGGAAAACAAAATTTTTCTTTCTTAAATTTCCGACTCTCCCCACCTGTGCTTTGGGGTTTCTTCCTTCCATGCCCAAACAACCCGAGCTTCCCCGAGATTTCAAACTTCTTCCCCCTTTTACCGATGCCTGGGATGCTTTAGGAAAGCAATCCTTCTTATCTTCAGTGCTGATTGGGTCGAACAATCTGGCCTATTACGGGATCGGGTCCCGGCCTGAAGACCCTGTAGATCAGATCATCGACGGGTTTGATCAACCCGGGTCGCAGGCGGGTAAATCGCTTTTCTTGGCTTTTTTTTTTTCGCAACTTTACTTTGCTGACCCACTGTGTTTTTGATGTAGCCGAAGAAAACATGATCAGAGCAAGCTTTCAAGAGGCTGCTGCTCAGAGGAAAGCGGAGCAAAAGAGAATTAGAGCGGAGAAAAGGGCGAAGGAAGCCCAGGAACAGGAGGAGCGCCGGGCCAGGGAGGCGGCCGAAGCTGGTGAATTGGAAGCACGCCGTGCTAGGGAGGCGGCTGAAGCTCAAGAAACAGAAGAACGCAGAGCCAGCGAGGCAGATTTGGCCCGGGAAGCAGAGAATGATGCCCAAGCAGGGGCCACTTCTCCCCGGGTGGGGCCTATCTCTTCGGGAGGGAAGGAAGACTCAACTTCCCTGAACCGTCGCAAGAGGAAAGCCACCATGGAGCCACGGGTGGAGACGATAGTGGTGGAAGATGAGCCCGAGGGGATGACCCCTTCTCCTGCTTTGGCTGATCCTTCTGCAGGCACTTCGGCGACGAGGCCTCTGGTTCTCCCCAATATTTTCGGGGATACCATTAGTTCAGATCTGCTAGGGGTGATCGGGAGCTTCCTCCGACCTGACGAGGTGGCACATCTTCAGGGAATGCACCCCAATATGCTCCTGAGCGAAGGAGCGGCCCGGACCTTCTCGGTAAGTTCATTTTTTGGTTCCCTCTCTTGCTTTTTCCTTTTTCCTGCAAATTTTCCTGACCTTTTCATTACCAGGGTTTACAAATGTTACTTCATGGGCATGAACGAGTGGCGAAGATAGCCAAGAGAGCTAATGCCCAAACCAAGGCCGCTCAGGGAGCGCATGGTCAGCTCCAAGAGGAAGTAAACCGGATCAGGGAAATTCACGAGAATGTCCTGGCCCGGGAGAAGGCCATTTGGCAGCAGCAGATGGACCTGCTTCAGGCAGAATTATCTGATGCCCGGGCGGAGGCGCAGTCGGCCAGGGCAGAAGCAGAATCCTCCCGGGCTCGTGCCGAGGATTTCGAGGCGATGGCTGCTGAGGCTAGAGAAGGGATGCTGGCTGCCAGAGAAGATGCAGAATACCACCGGGTCCGGGCTGAGGACTTTCAGGCGGCAGTGGCCCTTTTGAAGAAAACCCAGACAGAGCAGATGTCACACTTCCTGAAGTCTTCGGATTTTAAACGAATGCTGGCCAAAAAAGCCTTCCCGTACTTTGAACAAGGCTTCAACAAGTGTTTGGAGCAATTCGAGGAAGCCGGCATGGTTCCAGCGGATATGGAAGATTTCCCGGATTTGGAGAAGGCTGCTGCATCTCTCCCAGATGATGACAAGGAAGATATGGATAAGCAGGACCCTCCTGCGGAATGAATAACTCTTTTTTTTTCTTTTTTTTTTTTGCAACCTCTTTCCTCTGATCTATGTATGCATGTTTCTTTTTTCGATTTTGCTTCCTTTAGTAAAATTTCGTAATTTCGATTGCTAAATGGGATATGGTTTACCCGGGTTGGGTATAGGTCCTAAAAGATAATCCGGGGTACGTGTCCACCGGGCCAGGGTACGGGTCCCTGGTCTTAAAAGATAATCCGGGGTACGGGTCCACCGGGCCAGGGTACGGGTCCCTGGTCTTAAAAGATAATCCGGGGTACGGGTCCACCGGGCCAGGGTACGGGTCCCTGGACTTAAAAGATAATTCTTTCGAGTAATTTCCTTCATTCAGTGTAGAAATAACAGATACAAATGTTTCTTAAGCATAATACTTCTTTAAATGAAAAGCATTCCATGGCCTTTTAAGAACACGTCCTTGAGGATCTTCGAGGTAATAGGCCGTACCAGAACTGACTTTTCTGATTACTTTGAAAGGCCCTTCCCATTTGGCTTCTAGCTTCCCCACATCACCCACCGGTTTAACTTTTTTCATAACCAGATCTCCCACGTGAAAATCCCTTTTTCGGACGTGCTTGTTATAGGATTTTATGATCCTGCTGCGATAAGCTTCCATCCGGATGATCGCCCGATCTCTTTTTTCTTCCACAAGGTCGAGCTCCAGGGCTCGAGATAAGTCATTGTTGCTCGAATAGGATTCCACTCGAGTGGAAGATTGCCCGATTTCTACTGGCAAGACTGCTTCAGATCCATAAACCAGACCATATGGGGTTTCCCGAGTGGATGATCGAGGAGTAGTCCGATAAGCCCATAAGACGCTGGGTAATTCTTCTACCCAATCTTTTCCTTTCCCCTGCAGCCGGGCTTTCAAAGCTTGCACAATGATCCTGTTGGTTACCTCTGTCTGGCCATTGGCTTGAGGGTAGGCTACTGAGGTAAAAGATTGCATAATCTTCATTTCCTGACACCAAGAGGTAATCTTTTTTCCTTGGAATTGCCTGCCATTGTCTGAAATCAATTTCCTGGGGATGCCATATCGGCAGACAATGTTTCTCCATAAGAATTTCATGATTTCATCCTCGGTGATTCTTGCCAACGGCTCGGCTTCTACCCATTTAGAAAAATAATCCACAGCTACCAGGAGGAACTTCTTCTGGGCGCGAACTGGCGGAAAGGGACCCACGATGTCCAATCCCCATTGGTCAAAAGGGCATGATGCGGAGATCGGTTGCATGTTGGCAGTTGGACGGTGGTGGAAATTAGAGTGATGTTGACAACCTTGGCATTTCTGGACGAGCCGGGTAGCATCTTGGTTTACTTGAGGCCACCAAAATCCTGCTAAAATAACCTTCCGCGATAGAGCCGTTCCCCCCGAGATGTTCCCCACAGCATCCCTCATGTACTTCCCGAAGGACATACTCTGTCTCTTCCCCCGATAGGCACTTGAGTAAGGGGCCCTGAAAGGATCGCCTATACAAAACATCATTTAAAAGGGCAAATCGGGGTACCTGTTTCCTGATCTTTATAGCTTGGGCCCGGTCTTCTGGAAGTTTTCCCTCCTTTATGTACTCTATGAGAGGAGTCATCCAAGAGTCTTTTCTCAGCGGGGGTGTTTCTTCTTCAAGCGAGGATACGAGCTTCGAACAATAGAGAATCTCCCGGGTGCTTACTTCTGTCAAGGAAGCCGCCAATTTAGCCAACGTGTCGGCTTCGATGTTTTCTTCCCGGGGAATCTGTTCGATACTCCAGTCTGTGAAGGATGACGCTTGAGAAGTGATAAGATTCAAGTACTTGAGCATCTTCTCATTCTTAACTTCGTAAGCTCCTTTAATTTGTTGCGTAACCAGCTGGGAGTCGGAATAAATGATGATTCGGGAGGCCCCAATCTCACGGGCAGCACGCAACCCTGCCAAGACAGCTTCGTATTCTGCTTCATTATTCGTGACCCTAAAGTCAATCCTCAAAGCCAATTTAACCCTTTCTTCGAGTGGGGAGATCAAGACGACCCCCACTCCGCATCCCGCTATGTTTGAAGCGCCATCAACAAATACCCTCCACACTTTTTCTTCCTCGGGCTGGATCATTTCTGTTAAGAAATCTGATAGCGCTTGTGCTTTTATTGCAGCCCGGGGTTTATACTCGATATCATATTCCCCGAATTCTACAGTCCATTTGATCATCCTCCCCGAGACCTCGGTATGAGTCATAATTCTGCCGAGAGGAGAATTAGTGAGGACCACAATGGGATGTGATAGGAAATACGGTCTCAGCTTTCGAGCAGTCACTACCAAAGCCAGAGCAATCTTTTCTAATTCACTGTATCTCATTTCGGCTCCGCGAAGGGCGTGACTGACATAGTAGACAGGCTTCTGATCGGTCCCTTCTTCCTTGACGAGCACGGAACTAACAGCAATTTCGGTGGCTGAGAGATAGACCCACAATTTTTCTCCGGGCTCGGGTTTTGCTAAGACTGGCAATTCAGCCAGATGTTTTTTCAAATTTTGAAAGGCCTGCTCGCAGTTGTCATCCCAGCCGAATTTCTGCGCTTTCCTCAGAACTTGAAAGAAAGGATAGCTACGGTGTGCAGATCGGGAAATGAAGCGTGATAAGGCCGCAATTTTCCCTGTCAGTTTTTGCACATCTCGAACCGACTGAGGAGAGGGCATATCCATGATGGCCCTGATTTTTTCTGGGTTGACTTCGATTCCTCGATCCGTGACCATGAACCCCAAGAATTTCCCACTCTTAACCCCAAACACACATTTGGCCGGGTTAAGTTTTATCCTATACTGCTTCAAAGTGGCGAAGGTTTCGATCAGATCATCGATGAAATGAGCGACTTCTCGGGTTTTAATCAAAATGTCATCCACATATACTTCAATATTTCGGCCTATCTGTTTTTGAAAGACGAGATTCATCAGTCGTTGATATGTAGCCCCTGCATTTTTCAGTCCAAAAGGCATTACAACATAGCAGAAAGTTCCCCCGGACGTGACGAAACTAGCTTTGTCTTGATCTTCTGTAGCTAAAGGGATCTGATGATATCCCTGATATGCATCCAAAAAGCTCAAGAGTTCACACCCAGAAGTGGAATCGACTAGCTGATCAATCCGAGGGAGTGGGTAACAATCCTTCGGGCAAGCTTTATTCAGGTCTCTGAAATCTACGCACATTCTCCATTTCCCAGTAGACTTTGGGACGAGAACTACATTCGATAGCCAAGAAGGGAAATGGACTTCCCTAATGTGTCCAGCCCTCAGCAATTCTTCAACCTGTTTTTCAATTATTTTATCTTTCTCCGGGCCGAAATGTCGCTTTTTTTTGCTTAATTGGCCGGGACCCTGGGAGGATATTTAGTTTATGCTCGGCCACTTGGGGCGAGATCCCGGACAGTTCCTGCTGAGACCAAGCAAAGATATCGGCATTAGTTTTTAAACATTGCAAGAGTTTTACCCGGGTGGTGGCGCAGATGTCCCGGGCTATCCGGATAGTCTTTCCCGACTCAATCTCCACCGATTCTTGCTCTTGTTCCGCCACAAAGTGTACTTCCCTTTCCCGGGCTTCCTCCTGGTGTTCTTTCCCCTTCCCTTCCCTTCTTGCCTTCTTCTGATCAATTCGGACTGTTTCTCCATAACATCTTCGAGAAGAGGGCTGGTCGCCCTTAACTTCTCCGACCTGTCCTTTCACTGGGAATTTGATCTTTTGGTGGTACGTCGAGGCCACTGCTCTCATTTCATTCATGGCTGGTCTCCCTATGATGACATTATATGAAGATGGGGCGTCCACTACTGTGAAAGTAGTTATTACAGTTTTTCTCAAGTCTCCGGTGCCCAGAGTCAGGGGTAGAGCAATCTCCCCCTCTGGATACACGGCGTGACCAGCAAACCCGAACAGGGCGGTTTCCACAGTTTCCAGCTGGTATTCATGCAGATCCATTTGGATGAGGGCATCTTTGAAGATAATATTGACAGAGCTCCCATTATCCACGAAAATTCTTAACACGTCGTAGTTGGCGATGCGGGCTTGAATGACCAGCGCATCATTGTGAGGTAAACTCACTCCTTGGAGATCTTCTGGTCCAAAGCTTATAATCGGCTCGTCTCTTCTCTTATTATCAACTTCTAGACACTCCCTCCTACCCCTTGCCTTCCTTGCCCGATTAGAGTCGCCATCAGTAGATCCCCCCGAATCATTTTGATTACTCCTCGACTCGGAGAAGGATCCTCTCCTCCCGCTGGCTTGATTCTCTCTTCCCGGGTACTCGTTTCTCCTCCTCGTCTTCCACTTGGAGTGCTCATCGTTCTTTGGGGAATATTCAGCGATGAACGTCTGGACAACCAGGGTGGTTGTTTAGATCGTTCTCGTGGCGGGTGAGGCGCGGACACGGGACGTCTATTAGCATTTCTTCCCAGGACTCGGCACTGATTAGTATCGTGAGCACAATTTTTATGAAGGGTACAGTACCTTTTTTGTTCTGGCTTGGAGATTCTGACCTCGGAACGGGGAGGAAGGACCTCATTTGTCCTGCACTCTTGAATCTCTCTGTCCCGAGCCATCTTTAAAGGCACATGGGGAAAATGACCCCCACCACTTTTCTTAGGAGCTCTTTCTTCAGTTTTGTAAGTCCGATCTCCTCTTGCTCTTTTCAAGGCCTCTCTTTTTTGGTTTTGCGCTTCTTCCATATTGATATATTTCTCCGCTCGTGACAGTAGATCCTCAAAATTTTCAGGCAGTTTTTTGGTTAAGGATCGGAAGAAATCCCCTTCCCATAACCCTTGCATAAATGCGGTGGTTTTTGTCTCGGGTGCACAGGTCGGCACATCAAGGGCCACCCGATTGAATCTTTTGAGATAAGCCCTCAAGGTTTCATCTTGCCTTTGCTTTACTTCGAATAAACTGAAGGCGGTCTTTTTGTACTTTTTACTGCTGCTAAATTGATGCAAGAACACTTTTTGAAAATCTTCAAAGCAGCAGATGCTTTGTGATGCCAACCCTTCAAACCATCTCTGTGCGGAATCGACCAGAGTGGTAAGAAATACTTTACATTTGATTGGGTCTTCATAACAGTGCAACATGGCCATATTTTCGAAAC
Organism: Primulina eburnea; assembly: GCF_022965805.1. Taxonomy (NCBI): domain Eukaryota; kingdom Viridiplantae; phylum Streptophyta; class Magnoliopsida; order Lamiales; family Gesneriaceae; genus Primulina; species Primulina eburnea. The sequence continues at coordinate 2,051,482 of NC_133114.1, forward strand.
GCGCGAGGTGTTCCTCAGGGTCAGAGCTCCCATCGTAATCTTTGATTTTTGCCGACTTGAAATGCCCGGGAAGTGGTTCCCGGATGATGATGTCAGAGAATGGGCAGCCTTTGCTTACAGAAATACCGCCCTTGGAGACAGCCTGCCCTTCCAATGCTTTCACTTTTTTTCTTAATTCTTCCAATTCTCCATCAATAGTGGGAGATTTAGAACCTGCGCTTTCCCTTTCTTCTTCCCTTCTCTCTTCTTCTTGTGCTTGCTTACGCTGCTGTTCGTGCTGACTAGCCTGGTGAGAAGCAGCCTTTCTTGCGTTAGCCATGTTGACAGCATCGGTTATGATTTTCTTCAATTCTTCGGGAGTCAAATGAATAGTGGGTTGAGGATCATTAGGGGGGGGGGACCACCTGCGCCAGAGAGACGTGTATTGTTTTCCTCTGGGGCTCGAGAGGCGTCTTGGTTTGCTCTCCTAGTAGGAGCCATATCCACGTCTTAGGACTCAGATTTCCCACAGACGGCGCCAATGATGCCACCCGGGTCGAACAGTGGAGTCGGGTCGGGAACTCTACCGGGTAAGCTATCAAGAATACGGGAAGAAATATGAGCTAAGACGGCGAACTGGAAAGAAGATTCTTCGTTTGCCTTTTGAAAGATCTGCCAATAAGAAAAACAACCACGTGAATGGGCGCCGGAGGGGGTCCCCGGCGTGGCCACTCCGATGCTTAAGTCAGCAGGGTACTCAAGCAATAAAACCAACGTAGCCAAGTGATGGCTGTGATATTGGTGTGCAATAAATGAGTGTGTTAAATGTTCATTAATATCTGAATGAAGGAATAAATGCAAAACCTGGTATTTATAGTGGAGGAAATAATGATGACCTCGTTTTTTGGGATGTGCGCATTAAATATACTAGGGCGGCTGATTATACCCTATTGTTCTGACATGTCAAATCATATACTAGTCATATCCCATCTGTCCAGTCACTCATTAATGTTAACAGGTCGGCCGCGTGTATCTTATTAAGTCAACGTCATTAAATGCCTCCCTCGCTTCGAGATGTCAGAAGAGAGAGTTATACCAGAACTCTGGTGCTATGTCCTGAATCAACCACTCGGGAGATGGGCTGTCCTGACCCGGGCATCGCTCATGGGCCTGACCCATGACCCGAGCATTCCCGGGATCAACTGCCCGGGACATATCGGGGTATCATCCACTATTGTGGATGCCCTTAATATATTAGATTTTAAGAACAAACTATTAGATTTGTTTTGATTTTCAAATTTCTGATAGGTTGATTTGCTTAATCCGTAATTCAAAGGGATTTGGGTATTGAAAAGATAGCATTTGGTGCCGTATATTTTTTACACAAGATAATCACGTGATGATCTTATGAACATCACATTATATGAAATAAATTTAAAAAGTTTTCAGATTAAACGAGATGATCATGTGAATCTGTAACAGAAAAGTTGTCTTGCGTTGGCATATCCAATTTAAATAGAGGTCGGCCTTAAATCATCTCATCTCCGTTTATATGAATACACACACACGTTGTTTGTAATTGCATTTAATCGGAAACTGACCGTAGTCTTAACTTTATTTAGCCTCTTTCTAAATGAGAGCTCAATTTTTATTTTTTTTAAATAAAATTAAAATCTGAAATAGTTTCAAAATATGTTTCAACAAAATCTGTGATAGATTTACGTGCTGTATAAACTATAATTATAATTTATGAATTATCAATATTTTTTAAAGAAGCGACAAAAATCCAAGGATGATTAATTTATTCTTCAATTTTTGGCTAAAATACGCCAAATGTTTGTATACGTTATTAATCTTTACTCATCGAATTGAACTAGGATAACAAGTCAATAAGATGTTCAAAGATAAAATTACAAAAGAAAAGTTTACAGCTAATTCCTAGAATTTGTGAGTGAACTCTTAACTAATCAACACGGAGGAGTAGCAGGAGCTCTGTCTCTCTTTGCTTGAAGAATACCTAATCAATAATCAAATTCTTGTAGTTCTTTAGACATCATTTTATTTCAAATCTAGCTCGAAGTTGATTTGATTTGGCTGATGAGGGCTTCCGCATCCTTGCATAAACCTTTTTTTCCAACCAATCTAACCCGAAAATCGCGAGTTAACATCTCAATCCTCCTTGCATCATCTTCAATCTTATTCAGTTCCACCGCCTGCTTTCTTTGAATCAAGCCATACAGATGTACAACACCAGACTCCAATTTTTCGTTCTTGAATTCAACTCGTACCAAGGCCTTTGATTCTGAATCAGTCGCTTGCGGATCATAGAGAACAGAAAAGCTACCAAATGTGAGGTCAGGGGTCTCGAACAATGTATCCACATCATTGTTTTGAAGACCACTTGGTATTATTTCAGATGGATGGATTGATCTTCTCCGAGCGACTCTCATGATATGAGCAGCTTCTCTCATCCCACTAAGAAAAGCACCATGCATTGTGGCTGGGTACTGCCTATTCGTGGCTTCTCCAGCAAAGAAAACTCGATCAGCAACGTTCTCTGCAAGAATATCATAATCGTCTCCAGAAGCACCAATCGCTACATAAGAATATGATCCATAAGAGTACAGATCCTGACCCCAGCGGGTGCATACGGCCTGAACTGGAGGTGGAACTGCAATTCCTTTTGGGCTGAAAATACCCTTCAAGATCTCCAAAACCCTGCCTACTGAATCCACAGGAGACATCTTTTCAAACTTGACTGCAGCCTCTCCAGCAACAAGGGCAACAAGAAGTGGCCCGCCAGCCACTGAAGAATAACTATAAAAGAGAAAGAACTCTCCTCGCATTTTCGGATCATCTGTCAAATGCCCAAAGGTATCGATTTCTCCACCCCAAAAATCATAGGGGAACAAAATGGCAACCTTGTTTAACAACCCGAATCCTAATCTCTCAATTGCATCTTTCTTCCGTTGAGGAAGCCCTGGTACAAACTCAATTGACTCCTTCTTGAGCACTCCTAGAGGAACTGTACAAAGCACCACATCACTACGAAATTCTTGTCCTCCAGCATAAACCAGAACCCCATCACTTCCATATCTAACACTGTCCACCGCACAATCATAAAAGATAGGAAGGTCTTCTGCCAGAGCTCTAACGAGCCTCCCATTACCTCCTGGAATAAAACAATGATCGCCACCCATTTCATACGGATCATCTTGATCCCAGAAAGCCATGGACAAATTTGACATCAAAGTGGCATTAGCATATTCTAAATTGGCTAGGTGCCAATCCAGTAACATCCGTTCCAACGGATGTTCAGCAACATTGTAGACATGTCTGAATGCCTCTAAAGCAGTCCCCAATGATATGTCCACGCTCCTTACTTCCTCCACTATACCCTGCCTGAGCTTACAAACTCTATCTAACAGTTTATTAAATGTAGACTCCACTTTTGAATCAACATCCGAATTTACCATCCTACCATTAGGTAAATACAAGGGACATATATCCCTCACCTTGTGAAGCGGGAACTCCAGCTGCCGCACTAAAACTCCCAATGGATTCCCATTAATTCCAGTCAACACGCTCCCACCCAAATCTGCAGCACCGACGACACTACCATCAGCTGCGCTCATCTTCTTGGTCCTAACTCTGCCTCCAGGCCGTTCCCTGCCCTCCAGCACCAAAACCTTGAAACCCAAAAAAATCAACTGCCTAGCAGCAACTAAGCCTGATAGGCCGGCACCAATAACAATCACACTGCCTTCAGGCATTTCTTGGACGACCTTGTTCTTAACGTCTTTGATCGCGGGGCAAACGCCGAAATTAATATATCCATGTTGAACAAGGAAGTTGAAGGCGGAATTAACCAGATTCTTGTGCTCAACGCGTATGGACTCGAGCGCGTGGTCTTTGGTGAGCCATACATCGACATTTGAGCGCCAACGGGACAGAATGTGGTTGCGCACGATAATGTAGTTCGCCTGCTCTGCCCCGCCAATTTGAGAGACTACATTTGCCTCAATTTCCTCCTCTGTGAGAGAATCTACGGGGAAGCCAACGGAGATGGCGATTAGAGCTTCAACGTCAACCTCCTTAGACAAATCAGAGGGGCCCCGGCGCTTGCGTTGGTAGGAGGAGGGAGAGCCGGGGAGGTCATCGTCAGCTACCGGCGTGGGTTTGGGGTGCGGCCGGAGGACGCGGAGACGCGAAGCCGTGGAGATCATGTCCGTGAAGATTTTCTTTCGGCGGCGCCGCTTCTTGCGTGGTTGAGGCTCCGGTTGTGCTTGAGGTTCGGGGACGGGTTTGGCGGTGCTGGAATTGTTAACCTGCTTAGGTTCGCTATTGGTTTCCATTGGTGCAGGGCTGGAATTGTTGATGTCCGTCGGTTCAGAGCTGGGTTCGGAGACGGGGTGCAAAACCGGGGATTCAGCTCCGATTAAGTCCTCAGTCACCGTGACGACGGCGACGGCGGCGGCGGCTAAATCTGATCGTGACTCGGTGGTTTCCATCGGACCACGCGAGTGCGCCGTTGGTTAGGGTTTAGTTGGGGGGTATACCTAGAATTAAAAAACAATTTCTAATCCTATTAAAAATCAATAAATTGTGATTACTAAAAAAAATTATAATAAAACAATTTGTGATCAAATCAAACATGTCTATCACGATTTATCCTCTTTTTAATAAAAATCTAATTAAACAATTTAGAGACGGTCTCATAAATCTTTCTCTATGAGACGGGTCAATCCTACCGATATTCATAATAAAAATTAATACTTTTAAGATGTATTTGGTTGAGTGGATTAAATAAGGATAGATTAATAGTCAAAATTTATCGTTTAAAATTTTAAGATGTTTTAATAAGCATTTTGACCCGGTTTAAGATCCAATTTTATGGATAAATATTTGATTAATAAAATTAGATCTTAAACCGGGTCAAAATGATTATTAAAACATCTTAAAATTGTAACGATAAATATTTGACTATTAATCTATCCTTATTTAATCCACTCAACCAAACACACCCTTAGCATAAAAAGTAATATTTTTTAATGGAAGACTCAAATAAGACATATATATGTCTTACAAAATACGATTCATGAGACCGTCTCACACAAGTTTTAGTCTTGGTTATATTGAGTTTGGATTTTTCTAATATAAATTTCAATTAAATAAACTTTTTCGGTTTAATGAATTTCAAAATCATTGTAAAATTTTTAAGCTATTGTAAATAAATTATCAATACAAAAAATATGATTTTTAAAAAGTTTACAGAATATGAAAAATATGATATAGGAGAAAAGAAAGGAGTAACTAGTGTTTATGTATATATTATTTTTAATAGAAAGAAGAGCAAGTTCGAGACGTTTTTCAATTAATTGTTCATAAAAAAATCTAGGTTGAATCAAGGACAAATATTGATATTTTATACTATTGGGTATGGAAGCTATGAATCGGAAAATCATTCTATTCCTAACCCAACAAGGATATTCAGTGCATTTTTGGGGTAAATTCTCGGTTTAATCCCAAATCTTAAGTGTGTTTCTCGGTTTAGTCCCAAATCAATTTTTAGACCCAATTTTGTCCCAAATCTTCCCATTATTTTACCCCATTGGTATTTCCGTCAATTTGAGGTTGGAATTAACGGAAAGGGTTTGCAACTCAATAAAAGGGTAACACAGAAGATGTATTCGGCTAAGGCGTGATCACGCCCTACCCAAACACCTCTTCTGATATCCCACAATAGAAAAGGGTTTGCAACTCAATAAAAAGGTCCACCACAGAAGAGCAAGGCACAGCTTTCCCCTTCGCACAACCACCAATCGCACAGCCGCCCCCGCTCGTGGCATAGCAGCATCGCTCAGTGCAATCAATTCCCTCTGAACACCACAGCCGCTCGCCACTCCCATCTGCAACTTCAACACCGTCGCTCACCATCTCCCAGAATCCACGTCTCAACGTTAGATCATTCGCAACTACTTGCATCAAATGATGAAGTTTCACTCGGTCACATTAAAACAGAGCTTGGCCTCATCCTAAGGGCTATTGATCTCAAATTTATACTCCTAAATCCTAATAAGCCAGTAGGGGCAAAAAGATTAACAAAAACCAGTACACTGAACAATAAAATAAAGAACAACCGAAAAAGTAGACTTCAATTTCCATCCATGACTAAATAAAAATTCATTTTACATCCATGACTAATTCAAGTCGAACAAGTTTCTTGAAGCACTGAAACAATAGAACACAAAGAAACTGGATTCCTAAACAAAATAAAATCTTCTCGACATAATATCACGTCCAAAAATTCATTTCTTCTTGAAAGATTCCTGAGAAGAGTTAGACTTGACACCATGAATTCGTGACGAAGATGATGACTGACCAACTCTACCTCGAACACCTGTTGAAGCTCGTAGTCGTGACACTGTTGTGAAGCTGGCGTCATCTTTCAGAAAAGCAGGTGTATGAATGTTCACTTATTGGTTAATCTATAACAATACAAACAAAATAATTATATCACATCAACCATTTCATTGAAGAATATATTGAACTCGTATGGATAATATTAAAATCAAAGAATTTAAAAAAACTTACATTTATCGAAGATATTGAGCATGAACTCCCTTCAATATTAACCCCAACTTGTCTTGCTCTTTTCACCTGCATGTAAGTACATACAACAACATTTTTATTAAAATAGGAAAAAATGCAATAAAAATAAGTTTTCATTTGCAGAACCTGTAGTTTTTCTTTTCTTGTTGCACCCAAATTATTATTGGGTAAAATAGCGCTTTCCTGTGTCATGGGCTCTTTTTGGAATGTTTCTTGATGTTGGACATCTTCAATCTGGATCTAGCCCCACGGCCGATAACAATTTCCCACCATGTTCTACCTTTAAGAAGCATCCATCAACGCCAATGACACGCCGAAGCATTCTTAAATCCTTGTTTGCAAGCTAAAAAACAAACATACAATCTCTGAAACCTTGGACCTTCGTCATCCTCTATCAACTTCAAAACTACAGTAGCCCCAGCGTCGGATCTTTTCAATTCAGCACAATACTTCCTTATTTGCCGAAACTGCTCAGCGACAGAACCTTGCACTAATTTCAGCGCCTTTCTCTTAGCCATGTAGGCGGTCTTCCTTGAAAAATCTGACTGAAGAATGGTAGAAATCTCTTCCCTAAACTCCAAGTGTCCCAATTTAGGATTTGTGCTAAATTTTTTGGCAAACGTCTTTCCCAACCACGTTGAGTTGACACACTTGTTTTTAAAATCACGAACACAATTACTGTGATATCCATCAAAATTTCTGACTTGCCAACAACTATCATTAGTCATCTTCGCAACATGGATCATCCAACAACATTTGTCATCATTGCACTTAGCCCACAATCGGATGTTATCATTTTTTACAAACTTCACCGGTCTTCCTTCTCTAATGCAGTGACTTTCAATTGTGAATTTTGCTTCTTTTTTGAGCTAAATACTAAATCAAGCTTCAACTCTTGATTTTCAAAATCTTTTTTTGGGTCAAACAACAAATAATTTTTAACTTCATCCTCATCAGAATCATGAAGACTGGTCAAACCGTCACTATCTGCACAAATATCCACTTCACTTTCATACTCATGTATTTTATGAAGGAGATTATCAGTATTTTCTCTTTCACGGACAACACTTTTTCCTTTCATAGATTCTATATCATGGGCAACAACTGCATCAACTAACTCATTATTTTTTGCAAAATCATAATCATTGTTATCAAAATTATCAACATTTTCATCTCCAACTTCGTCATTCTTACCATCTAAGTGTTCAATATATATTTCAACCTCATAACTAATTGGAATATAATATTCATGTAGTAGCCCGAATTCCAAATTGGGTAATTAACGGAGTAATGGTGATTAAGAAGGTTTAAGGTGTAATTTTGGCTATGGTCATGATCGGACGGACCGAAGAGGGTTCGGAAGCACCGAAGAGTTCGGACGATCCGAAGTATAGTTCGGTGAATCCGATCATAGGTGTCAAGTGTTGATCGACACGTCATTTTCCATGCATGTTCGGACGGTCCGAAGTATATGATCGGAGGATCCGATCATGAGCTGTCAAGAGCCAATGGACACGTAGCGTTCGGACGTTCCGAAGTGTTGTTCGGAGGATCCGAACATGGCCTATAAATAGTGCTCGGATTTCCTCATTTTGACTTGCCAATTTCTTGAGTTTTCTCTCATTTTGGAGAGTTTGGAAGGTTTCTAGGGTTAGTTGTTGGTCGAGCGATAGCCAAGAGCTGCCAGGAGTAGTAGCGTAGCGGCGCCTGAGTTTCAAGGCAATCGACATCAAAGGGCTGTCGACGGACGAAGGTAAACCCTAAACCTTTGGTAGTACTAGGGAGTACTGGTTTTGCTAGTCGAGCATGGTAGTATTGATTGAGTATGCTTTTGATGCGTAGGCTTGTGCTAAACCTGATTAGCGGTGTTGCGTAAGGCTAGGCTTGCTGTGATAGAGGTACGAAAGTACTATCCGAGATATCCTGGTTGAGTATACATTCATATATGTGTTGCATGAGTATTTGCTGCATTGTTATATGTCATATGATGCATGCTATTATGTCACGAGTTATGATGCATATTGCATATCATGTTGAGCCGTATCTCCTTCGAGATAGCCTTTACTGTTGAGCTGTATCTCTTTCGAGATAAGCTATATCTTGGGGCCGCTCAGCCCTGTCTTGTGGACGCATGGACACCGAGAGTACACAGTGGCCGACGGGTCGGGAGGGCTTCGGTGGTCCGGGACATTTTAGGTCCACGTCTGTCTTGTAGTGGATGCAGTGACCCAGAGGTTGGACCGCGCGGCACTATCCACTTGGCGCCTCTAGACTGAGCATTTTGAGATCCTTTGTGATTCCTGTTTCTTGACTACCCTGGTATCATATCATAGCATGTGCATTTCATATAGGTTTGTATACTCATATTTTTGTACTGGGCGTTCTTATCGCTCACGTCCTCGGTTTTGTTTATTCTTGGACACCCCATTCCCACGGGGCAGGCCTCAGGTTGGATGGCTCAGGAGGAGCAGGAGGAGGACGTTGAGTAGCTGGTTGGTTTAGTTTTCAGTGTTTTCCATTTGATTCGATATGGTTGTACTGGATATTTCATTTTGAGTTAGTCTAGACTTCGATTTCGATTGGGTTGTATAACTATTGTTGTTGGCCATATTTCCGCTGTTATCTCTGATTATAATTAATTAAGTTAGTTGCATGCTTAGTTCTTGACTAGTAGGTGATTCTGGAACGGGTCACTACATTTATGGTATCAGAGCATGCGTATGATTTTGGGATATAGATTCTGTTTTGGGATTTCCGTTGACCATTTTACCATTTTCCCTATTCTATCTTCTAGCGATGGCTGACCATTTTGATGACGGGAGTAGTCAGGGGAGTGTAGGTCGATGGGGTGACCAGGACGATCATAGACGTCATCGTGAGCATCGTCATCGTCGGGATGGTCCTAGGCGTTTCGATATGCATCGTTTCATGCAGATGGGGCCTAAGCCTTTAGTTGGTGGTGAGACTCCCGATGATGCTGAGGACTGGTTAGAGCGCATGGAGAGTTGTTTCCGTGCATTCCAGTGCACCGATGAGCAGAAGATGGAGACCCTTAGTTTTCTTCTCGAGGGCCGTGCTCGCAGGTGGTGGCGATCGACTTCTGCGCCGATAGTTCAGTCGCAGGGTAGAGCGACTTGGGTCGATTTCCGTGCAGCGTTCATGCAGCTGTACTTTCCTCCAGCTCTTCGCCAAGCCAAGACGATTGAGCTCCTGAACCTTAAGCAGGGGAGTATGTCTGTTGATGAGTATCAGCAGAAATTCTTTGAGTTGTTACCCTTCGCTCCTCATATCAGTGGCAGTTCTGAGGCCAAGTATGATCATTTCCTCCAGGGCCTTAATCAGGAGATCTTTGATCGAGTCACTGTCTGTGATAATCCTACTTCTTATGATGGGTTAGTGAACCGGTGTCGCCAGGCAGAGATCAGTCTCCAGCGTGGTAGGGCTATTCTTTCTTCTTCTAGACCTCCGAGTACTTTGAGGCCTCGATCTCAGTCATTCAAGAAATCTGGTTCATCTTCTTCTGGATCTGGATCTCGATCTAGTGGTGTTTTCCGCTTTGGTAAGAAGAAGGAGTCTTGTGCGCATTGTGGGAAGAACCATCCATCGGAGCAATGCCGAGTAGCCGCAGGAGCTTGTTATCAGTGCGGAGAGATGGGGCATATTAAGAAGAATTGTCCTCAGTTGCGAGGTGGAGCAGGATCCGGTTCTGGATCTCAGACGACTGTTCAGCAGAGGAGGCAGGGTCAGGCAGTGGGTAGTTCGAATCTTCGACCTCGTGCCCAAGGTCAGGTTTTTGCGCTGAACCAGGATCAGGCTGCAGATGAGACGGAGAGAGTCATAGCAGGTACTTTTCATTTATGCGGTATTCCTGCTTTTGTTCTTATTGATACAGGAGCCTCTCATTCCTTCATTTCTGCACGATTTGTTAAGCGTCATAGGTTACCCTATGTTTCTCTAGACGTCATTCTTTCTGTTTCTACTCCGATGGGTCATTCGGTGTTAGCGAAGCGTCTAGTGATGGGTTGTCCCTTAGATTTTGAGGGTAACGAGTTGACTGCGAATCTTATGATCCTAGAGATGGAAGATTTTGATTGTATCTTGGGTATAGACTTATTGACTACCTACCGAGCTACTGTGGATTGTTACCAGAAGCTTGTTCAGTTTCGTACGACTGAAAGCTCTAGTTGGTTTTTCTATGGTGAGGGAGCGCGACCTCCGATGCCAGTGGTATCTGCTCTGAAAGCCTGTCGTGCTTTAGAGTCGGGCGGGGAAGGCTACCTCATCTATGCGATTGATTCATCCACAGGTAGTGTTGGTCTAGAGGATATTCCAGTGGTTTGTGAATTTCCTGATGTTTTCCCAGATGAGATTCCTGGTTTTCCTCCGGTTAGAGAGGTGGAATTTGGCATAGATTTAATGCCAGGGACTGCACCGATTTCTCGTGCCCCCTATCGTCTTGCTCCGTCAGAGATGAGAGAGCTGAAGCAGCAATTGCAGGATCTTCTTGATAAAGGTTATATTCGCCCGAGTGTTTCGCCTTGGGGAGCTCCAGTCTTGTTTGTCAAGAAGAAGGATGGATCGATGCGGTTGTGCATTGATTATCGCCAGCTGAATCGGGTGACGATCAAAAACAAGTACCCTTTACCCCGTATTGATGACTTGTTCGATCAGCTTCAGTGTACTTCTGTTTACTCCAAGATCGACTTGCGATCGGGTTATCATCAGATGAGAGTCAGAGATGATGATATTTCCAAGACTGCATTTCGTACTCGTTATGGGCATTACGAGTTTCTAGTTATGCCATTCGGATTGACGAATGCGCCAGCGGTGTTCATGGATCTGATGAATCGAGTCTTCCGATATTTTCTGGATCAGTTTGTGGTGGTTTTCATTGACGATATCTTGATCTATTCCCACAGTGTGGAAGAGCATGCCCAACACTTGAGGATTGTGTTGCAGATTCTTCGCGAGAAGCAATTGTATGCTAAGCTGAGTAAGTGCGAGTTCTGGATTGATCATGTGGTATTCCTTGGTCATGTGATTTCCAAGGAAGGAGTTTCTGTGGATCCCAGCAAGATTGAAGCAGTGCTGAATTGGTCACGTCCGACGACGGTGGCTGAGATCCGTAGTTTTCTAGGTCTGGCAGGGTATTATCGTCGCTTCATCGTGAATTTCTCTCAGATAGCCAGACCATTGACGCAACTTACTCGGAGGGATGTTCCATTTGAGTGGTCATCCGAGTGCGAAGATAGTTTCAGAGAGCTTCGTCGACTTCTGACTTCTGCACCTGTTTTGGCGTTACCGTCAGGATCTGATGGTTTCAGTGTTTACACCGATGCCTCCACTCAAGGCTTAGGGTGTGTGTTGACGCAAAACGGTCATGTGATTGCTTATGCTTCCAGACAGCTGAAATCTCACGAGGAGAAGTATCCCACTCATGATCTGGAATTGGCAGCTATTGTGTTTGCGCTGAAGATTTGGCGTCATTATTTGTACGGTGTTCAGTTTGAAATCTTTACTGATCATAAGAGTCTGAAATATCTGTTCACTCAGGCTGAGTTGAACATGAGGCAACGTCGTTGGATGGATTTGCTGAAGGATTATGATTGCGAGATCAAGTACCATCCAGGTTCTGCGAATCTCACAGCTGATGCGCTTAGTCGCAAGGTGAGAGCCTCTGCACTTCAGACTTGTGCTATGACTAGTGCCATCCAGGATAGTTGCTCGTTGGGGTTTAACTTCAAGCATCGGAAAGGTATGGAGAGCATTCGTGTTGCTACCATTTTATCTGAGCCCAATTTGTTCACTCGGATTCGAGAAGCTCAGATGTCTGATCTCAAGACTCAGAGATTAGCTCGGTTAGTTGGTGGTGATAGTAATTTCCATTATCAGTCCAATGGTCTTCTGTGCTTATCTAATCGGGTTGTAGTACCAGAGGATGACACTTTGAGGGACGAGATATTGTCTCAGGCGCATCGAAGCAAGTTAAGTGTTCATCCAGGAAGCAACAAGATGTATAGAGACTTGAGGCTGCGGTTTTGGTGGAAAGGGATGAAGCGCAGCGTGTATCAGTTTGTCTCCAAGTGTCTAGTTTGCCAGCAGGTTAAGGCAGAGCACCGTCGACCGGGAGGATTGTTGTTGAACTTACCTATTCCAGAATGGAAGTGGGAGCATATTACGATGGATTTCATTACTCACTTGCCATTATCTTCGAGGAACAGCGATGCTATCTGGGTAGTGGTGGATCGACTCACCAAGTCTGCTCATTTTCTGCCGTATAATCGTGATTTCACTTTCGATCGTATGGCTCGATTGTACATTCAGGAGATTGTACGTTTGCATGGAGTGCCTGTCAGTATTGTTAGTGACAGAGATCCTCGTTTTACCTCACGGTTTTGGGGTAGTTTCCAGTCAGCTTTGGGTACTACACTGAGTCTGAGTACTGCTTATCATCCGGAGACTGACGGTCAATCAGAGAGGACTATCCGTACGCTTGAGGATATGTTGCGAGCCTGTGTTATGGATTTCGGACCCGCTTGGCAGGATCATTTGCCTTTGATTGAGTTCGCGTACAACAACAGCTATCATCGTAGTATTGGTATGGCACCATTTGAGGCGTTGTACGGGCGACGTTGTCGTACTCCATTATTCTGGGATGAAGTCGGGGAACGACAGGTAGAGGGACCGGAGTTAGTCCAGCAGGCTATAGATAAGGTTGCAGTAATCAAGAAGCGGATTAAGACTGCTCAGGATCGACAGGCTAGTTATGCGAACACAAAGCGTCGACCTCTTCATTTTCAACCAGGTGAGAAGGTGTTTCTCCGAGTTTCGCCTTTTCACAGGATTTTGAGATTTGGTCTCAAGGGTAAGCTGTCTCCGAGATTTATTGGTCCATTCGAGATACTGGAATGTGTGGGAGATTTAGCTTACAGACTTGCGTTGCCGCCGTACCTATCAAGTATTCATGATGTGTTCCACGTATCCTTGTTGAGACGTTATGTAGCAGATGAGTTGCACATCTTACATCTATCTGAAGTTCAACTTGATACGGATTTGTCTTACGTGGAGCGACCAGTTCAGATTCTAGATCGCAAAGATAAGGTGTTGCGGAATAAGATCATTCCTCTTGTCTTAGTGCAGTGGCAGCATCGAGGCACTGAAGAAGCCACTTGGGAGTTAGAGAGTCGTATGCGTTCGGAGCATCCAGAGCTCTTTTGAGTTGTGCTTTGTATAAGTTTGTGTTTTCAGTTGTAATCATAGTATCAGTTGTATTCAACAACAATTGAGATGTATTAATGATGTTGTTATTTCGTTTTGTTCATTCTCTAAGCCTGATTTCGAGGACGAAATCTTTTAAGGGGGGGAGAATGTAGTAGCCCGAATTCCAAATTGGGTAATTAACGGAGTAATGGTGATTAAGAAGGTTTAAGGTGTAATTTTGGCTATGGTCATGATCGGACGGACCGAAGAGGGTTCGGAAGCACCGAAGAGTTCGGACGATCCGAAGTGTAGTTCGGTGAATCCGATCATAGGTGTCAAGTGTTGATCGACACGTCATTTTCCATGCATGTTCGGACGGTCCGAAGTATATGATCGGAGGATCCGATCATGAGCTGTCAAGAGCCAATGGACACGTAGCGTTCGGACGTTCCGAAGTGTTGTTCGGAGGATCCGAACATGGCCTATAAATAGTGCTCGGATTTCCTCATTTTGACTTGCCAATTTCTTGAGTTTTCTCTCATTTTGGAGAGTTTGGAAGGTTTCTAGGGTTAGTTGTTGGTCGAGCGATAGCCAAGAGCTGCCAGGAGTAGTAGCGTAGCGGCGCCTGAGTTTCAAGGCAATCGACATCAAAGGGCTGTCGACGGACGAAGGTAAACCCTAAACCTTTGGTAGTACTAGGGAGTACTGGTTTTGCTAGTCGAGCATGGTAGTATTGATTGAGTATGCTTTTGATGCGTAGGCTTGTGCTAAACCTGATTAGCGGTGTTGCGTAAGGCTAGGCTTGCTGTGATAGAGGTACGAAAGTACTATCCGAGATATCCTGGTTGAGTATACATTCATATATGTCTTGCATGAGTATTTGCTGCATTGTTATATGTCATATGATGCATGCTATTATGTCACGAGTTATGATGCATATTGCATATCATGTTGAGCCGTATCTCCTTCGAGATAGCCTTTACTGTTGAGCTGTATCTCTTTCGAGATAAGCTATATCTTGGGGCCGCTCAGCCCTGTCTTGTGGACGCATGGACACCGAGAGTACACAGTGGCCGACGGGTCGGGAGGGCTTCGGTGGTCCGGGACATTTTAGGTCCACGTCTGTCTTGTAGTGGATGCAGTGACCCAGAGGTTGGACCGCGCGGCACTATCCACTTGGCGCCTCTAGACTGAGCATTTTGAGATCCTTTGTGATTCCTGTTTCTTGACTACCCTGGTATCATATCATAGCATGTGCATTTCATATAGGTTTGTATACTCATATTTTTGTACTGGGCGTTCTTATCGCTCACGTCCTCGGTTTTGTTTATTCTTGGACACCCCATTCCCACGGGGCAGGCCTCAGGTTGGATGGCTCAGGAGGAGCAGGAGGAGGACGTTGAGTAGCTGGTTGGTTTAGTTTTCAGTGTTTTCCATTTGATTCGATATGGTTGTACTGGATATTTCATTTTGAGTTAGTCTAGACTTCGATTTCGATTGGGTTGTATAACTATTGTTGTTGGCCATATTTCCGCTGTTATCTCTGATTATAATTAATTAAGTTAGTTGCATGCTTAGTTCTTGACTAGTAGGTGATTCTGGAACGGGTCACTACAATTCAACACATCCGAATCATTTTCCAAATATCCGCCTTCACTAATTGTAATTCCAACTTTGTGCCAAAATCTAAAAGAATTTTTATCTTCAAATCCAAGTTCTTCCATAAATCCCCACATTTCAATCATTCCCAACTTATCAAGATCGACGGAATCAAAATATTCAAAACTCTCACCAATGTATTCATCGTGTTTCTCAAGAGATTTTAATCTTCCATTATAATACATTTTTATTGTAAAGTGAATTTTAATCTTCCATTATAATACATTTTTATTGTAAAGTGATTCGGTTCCCCAATTAATCCTAAATAACAAAAACAAAAAATACATTAAATTATCAAGAAATTTCATCAAAAAAATAAAAAACGTGACAGTTACAAAAAGTAATGAAGTATCATAATTTGGAGTGCTCTTTCTTGAGGAATTACTCCGTCTACCCATTAGGTATCCACTCAGTCACCTTAATCACATATGGAATAATAGTCAAGAATTTATCAATCGTAGGCAATTAAAATGAAATGCAAACCACATTAAAAATTGTCCTGAATTCTCCTATGATTAATAAAAAAACAACTTTCAAAAAACCGAAGGAAAGAACACAAATGCCATTGTATACAATTTAAAATACAAGAACAAACCATGGCCGTGACTGTATCAAACGAGCAGCGGTGCGTGGAATTGCAGTGCATTATAAATTGAATGAGTCTCGAAGAAAAGAACACTTGGTTACCTCGAGAGTGTCGCGGTGACCGAATCGACGTGGAGGAAGAAGATTTGTTGCAGCAGGCAGGTATGGACTTGCTTGGAAGAGAAAGGATCGATTAGGGCTGATGAAGTGATTTGGGTTTTTTGTTCAAGGCAGAAACGTTCTCTTCCGTTAATTTAAACTCCAGATTGACGGGAAGACTGATGGGGTAAAATAATGGGAAGATTTGGGACCAAATTGGGTCTAAAAATTGATTTGGGACTAAACCGAGAAACACACTTAAGATTTAGGACTAAACCGAGAATTTACCCGCATTTTTGCATGTAACGTGGTCGAGATGGCGCTATACGCTAGCAGCTATAGATACGGGTACGGATATGTATACGACTGTACGACAAATTTTGAAAATAACACATGATACGACTATAATACGACAATTATTAAAAAATATATATGTATCCAGAAGCATATCTTCGCCGTGTCCATAGCATATCCTAGCAGATATATCCTATTAATTTTTTTTCTTTTGAAAAGATATATCTTACTAATCAGACCTACAAAAATCAGCAACATGGATTTTTCGGTATCCAACACATGTATCGGCATTTCATATCCGTATGTTATACTTAAAAAAAATTAGGAGTACATAGGCTAGTAGTTTGGTTGGATCAGCAGCGATCACGGTCAACCCTGATAAACGTAATCTCTACTTTCTTATTGCTTTGGGTATTGTGCTGCTATTATGGGAAATTGGATTCATATATAGCAAAGATTACGGGATGGTTGACATGAATCCAGTGTATATGGCAGGAATAGTCTTTATTTTCCACTTGGTTAGCTCTAGGGGAACATTGATCGAAAAGCGTCTTCTAGGGAATGAGTTTTTTTTCCAGAAGAAGGGCAGCCGCACGTAAGGAGAAATGAACCGGAGTCGAGGCAACTTGAAGAATTCAGGATCTTTCGAGCATCGTGTCTTTTGCTACTGGTCTTATTAGTTTAAGAACGTACATTCATTTAATTGTTGTATTGCTTGTTTCAGCATGAATTCTAGTAGCTAAACTTTCTTTTTGTTGAGATTCAAGAGGATCCTATCCCTACCCATTGTTTGAGTTAATTAAATACTCGACTTTTTCTTCATTCTTGATTATATTATTGTTTTTTTAATTATTAAAGTCTAAGTAACTTTGATAATAATGTATGTTGCGAGTGAATTTGAGAAAATAATTTGTAATCTCTGTGCATTTACAATTTATATAACATATGTATGCCTCAATTGCCTGCTATATAAACATACAATATGAATAGGCACACTTTCCATTAAAAACATAAGGAAAATATAATTGGAACAGTGGCTGGTATAAACTGAAATTGCATGTTGTCGTGCTCTTTCATTAGTTAGTGCAACTCAAATTAAAGGTCATTGAGGGATCCGGATCACCTACTGTGCACAGCATGATTCTATGCACACATTGAATTTTTTTTATTTTTTTTAATTTTTTCTTTTTTTTCTCTTTTTTTTCCTCTCTTCTCTTTTGTTTTCCTTCTATTTTGCTCCTTTTTTTTCCATCTTCCACAAACATTGGACAATTTTATATGAAATAATATAAACATTTTAATTCTTTTATGTTAAATTAATAATTTTGCAATTAAAAATTACTATATTAAATTTTTACATGTGAAAAATCGTATCATTTTTTTTTTTGAATTTTATGACTATTATTAATTTTTTTCCCAATGAAACAAAATTTTTAACAATATAAAACTATTAACATGTTAATGCTTAAATTAAAATTTAGAACACCCTCCTTGCAACAAACATATTTATACGAAGTTATAAATCCGGTGTTCTTGTTCTTGTTAAAATAATGCTTCTTAACTCCAAGTCCAGCTTTCCCACCATATTCAACCCAAAACTTCCAAGACTCGTCTAGACTATCAAATTCCATACCAATCTTAGGCTTGAATTCGATATTTGAACTATAATCCATCAAGAATCTGAAAGTATCAATAAAATTTTTGGCTTGTTTCAGATCAATAGCAACATAAAAATAGAAACCAACAAAATCAAATAAAAAATTCGATAGCTAAACAATTAGAAAAAGAATTAGACATTTAAAAGAAGAAAAAATCGAACCTTGTATGTTATAGTATTTCCTGCAAAAAAAATAATAATAATAAAATTGAGTGAGAGAGGAAAAATGAGAAAAGGAAGAAAATGGACAAAAGAAGACGAGATGAAAGCAAATGTTTATACTATTTTCATATAAAAGTGTGTGATTAATGTTTGTGGAAGAGAGAAAAATGGAGGGAAAACAAAGTAGGAAAAGAGAGGGAAAGAAAGAGATAAGAAAAAAGAAAAATTTTAAAAAAAATAAAAAAATTCAATGTGTACACAGCATCATGCTGTGCACAGCAGGGGATCCGGTTCCGTCATTGAGCTGACACAGCATATAACAAAAACCTCCGCCCCAGCATGCATGTGTCCCATTTTTTCCTTGGGCGGGTAGAGAAACCTCTACCCCAGCACGCCTATGTCGCATTTTTTCCTTGGGAGGGTAGAAACCTCCGCTCCAGCATGCTTGTATCGGCTTTCTTGTCCATCTTTCTTCATGTGCGAGGTGGGGCAGACATTTTCATCAATTCTAGCGCGCCTTTCTCGAATTTAGTATATCTTTCTTGTCCATATCACCTGCAAATCAACTCAAACATATGAAAAACAATGCTTATGCCTGACACAATACAAATAAGTAGATATACATGAAATCTCAATACACATGCATGAATGCGACGAAATGACATAATAAAAACACGAAAAAATTAACGACACCTATCATGTACCTAATTCGAAAGGTATACTGAAAAATCATATATTAGTATCACATATATAATGTTATGTACCAATTTTTATCCGAAAAAACATATGACAATACTACCAAAATTTGTTATACATGTTTTAAGTACTCAAAAATCATATATTAATAATATATCTGAAACATTTAGCATTCAAATATCATATATTAATATCAGATTTCATATCGAAAAGATATGTCATTAATATCAAAAAAATTATATACGCAAACATCAAAAAAGGAAACTAAGTAGAACTCAAGAAAGAGAACTTCGAATTAATGGTCGTCGCGAGATATTATGGTAAGGGAATTATTACAACTGTTTGACGAGATCTTACAATTATCTATATCTTTGTATGTATAATAATTATCACTGATTCAAATATGTTATGTCGATACTTTACCCTACGTAAAAGAATCGAAACAATATTGGTCGTTGGCTTAGTATATTTACTTTGAGGTAACTCCCATTTAGCATACTCTATAACAAAACAAAACAAAAACAAAATATGGGACTAGCAGAAAAATATTAATCCTACTATGATAATATTTATAATAGTTTATTTTAATTATTTCACAACTTCTCTATATCATTTTCAAAAATTTCATGAGTTAAAATCTTGAAATTTTTTAAAATTTAAAAGTTATTATAAACATTAATATTTAATCATTCTTAAATCATGATTTCCGATGTGACTATGTCACACGTGTTGCTCAATTGCTGTCCCGTTCAAGATTTAGACATGTCTGATTTGGGTCAACAAAAAAATCAGATACCCATCAAGCTCTTAAATTGATATGTCGAATTAAATAATAATAATAATAATAATAATAATAATAATAATAATAATACTACTGTTGAAATAATATATTTTAATATGAAATAAGTAATAGTTGAATATTTGAATGTTGAAAATAAGAGTTGTAAAGTTAGAAATCTGTGTGTGATGATGTAAGTAATGATGTATTTTATTTTTGGATTATGTGTAATGAAACTCTATAAATAGATCTCTCATTTGTGAAGAAAATCACAATTGAGTAGAGAGAAAAATATTATAAAGTGTGTAGTTTGGTAAATTTTGAGAGTTTGAGATTTTTACTTTTTACCATAAATTTTTACTTTTTCACAACACGTTATCAGCACGAAGCTCTAAAAGTCCTACATGCTATTCCAAGCTCCAAACAGAAGAAAAAGGTAACAAAAGTAATAATATTTATTTTACTGTTATTTATTTATTGTGTATTTATTTAATATACAATATAATGTTATTATTAGAAATAATAAAAATAAATTTTTCATAAACTTGTTATAAATCATGGGAGGATGTTAAGACGACATCTCACACTCCCGATAAGGGATACGACAAGTATAAAAGCCTATAAGGTTTTTAAACAAAATAAATTATGACACTCATTATAATATTATGATATGATATACATAATTATTTAAACATGTCTAATATTATATACATCATATTATTACCATAAAATTATACAAATACATACATTTATTTTTTGTACACCAACGGTCATAAACGGTAACAAACGGCTAGTTTTTGCCCTATAAATATCATCTCACAAACACATTCAATCACTCCAACTTTCTCTTCTTCTCTAAAAATTATTCATCATCAAATTTTTCGAAGAAAAAAGAAGATGGCTTTCTCAAGGATATTTTTAATTATTTTGGTTATCATACTCACGAGTCTTGTATTTATCGGAGAATATCCTCCTCGTGCGTTTTCTTTATTTTTACAAATAATTGTACTTGTTGTTTATCCGTTACTTTGTATTGCAATATTTATTAACTAATAAAATGCATCGTAATTTTTTTTAGTACCACCATGTCAAATTTAACAAAGCTCGAATTTATTGCGCTCGACATCACGGGAAAGAATTATATGCCATGGACTCTAGATGTAGAAATGCATCTTGAGTCATTGGGTCTAAGCGAGACCATTAAAGAAAATGGCATATGCACGTCACAAGAAAAGGCAAGAGCCATGATATTTTTGCGTCGACATCTCGACGATGGATTGAAATGTGAATATCTGACTGAAAAAAATCCCATGGCTTTGTGGAAGGGATTAAAAGAAAGATTTGAACATATAAGGGAAGTTATACTTCCGACCGCCCGGGATGAATGGAACACACTGAGATTCCAAGATTTTAAAAAAGTCAGTGATTACAATTCGGTGATGTATAGAATAATCTCGCAATTAAAATTTTGTGGACATGAGGTCACAGAATCTGAGATGCTTGAAAAAACATTTTCCACATTTCATGCATCAAATATTACTCTACAGAAACAATATAGAGTACGTGGATTTGCGAGATATTCTGAACTCATCGCATGTCTTCTTGTGGCGGAAAAGAACAACGAGCTATTAATGAGAAATCATCAGTCCCGACCCACTGGATCAACAGCATTTCCAAAAGTAAATGCTGTAAGTAAAAATGAATTTATACCTGGAAACCAAAATCAATTTCAAAGACAAGGTTTTGGTCGAGGTCGAGGTCGAGGTCGTGGACGTGGACGTGGAATTGGTCGTGGTCGTGGACGCGGCCGTGGTTTTGAAAATAATAGAGATAGTTATTTTTATAACTCATCTCAAAAAAGCGTCCCAAACCATCCACAGAAAAGACATCATGAGAATACAAGTGTTAATGAGAATCACTCAAAAAGATATGAAAGTTCTTGTTACAGATGTGGTACTCCAAGACATTGGTCCAAAGTTTGTCGAGCCCCTGAGCACCTTTGTAAACTTTATAAAGAATCATTAAAGGGGAAAGAAAAAGAGACCAACTTCACTGAACGCAGTGACCGTTTGAGTGATTCAACTCATCTTGATGCTGGTGATTTTATGAATGATTTCTCTGGAAATCATCAACATGTTGGTGGGATAGAAATGAACAATTTTGATGCTGCAGATTTTCTCAATGATTTTTCTGAAAATGAACAATATAGTGGTAGAATATAAATGTACAATAATTTATTTTTCATGTATTCATATAATAATGTTTTATTGTACAATTATGATATGTGTTATATTTATATATGTATTGTCAGTAATTTTATTTCATTGCATATTTTTTTTGAAGTACAAATATGGAAAATGCTATGAGCAAAGCTGAAGTTTGCATACCCGATAGTGGTACAACGCACACTATCCTCCGAGATAAAAGATATTTCTTGGAACTAAAACCAACAAAAACAACGGTGAACACAATATCAGGTCATGTAGACTTGATTAAAGGATGTGGTAAAGCACAATTTTTGTTACCTAATGGTACAAAATTTTTGATCAATGATGCTTTATATTCACCACAATCGAAAAAAAATTTGTTGAGTTTTAATGATATATATTCTCATGGGTATGATACTCAAACAATGAATGAAGGGAATGAGAAATATATGTGTCTTATCACATATAAATCAGGAAAGAAATATGTGATTGAAAAACTATCAATGCTCCCTACTGGATTGCATTATACACATATAAGTCCCATTGAATCAAACATGGTAGTTGATAATTCCTCGATATTAACCAATTGGCATGATGGATTGGGACATCCCGGTTCAACAATGATGCGAAGAATTATAGAAAATACACATGGTCATCCACTGAAAGACTAGAAGATCTTTCAGAATAATAAGTTTCAATGTAAAGCATGTTCTCTTGGAAAACTTATTATAAGACCATCACCAGTCAAAATCCAAACTGAATCACCAATGTTTCTTGAACATATTCAGGGTGATATTTGTGGACCAATCCATCCACCATGTGGACCATTCAGATATTTTATGGTATTGATTGATGCCTCCAGCAGATGGTCACATGTATGTTTATTGTCAACTCGAAATGTTGCATTTGCAATATTACTTGCTCAAATAATAAAATTGAGGAATCAATTTCCCGATTATACAATCAAGAAAATTAGACTTGATAATGCTGGTGAATTTACTTCCCAGACTTTCAATGATTATTGTATGTCTATGGGAATCATTGTTGAGCATCATGTTGCTCATGTACATACACAGAATGGATTGGCTGAATCATTGATTAAACGTCTGCAAATGATTGGTAGACCAATGATTATGAAAACAAAGATCCCTATTTCTATATGGGGACATGCAATTTTACACGCTGCTTCATTAATTCGCATCAGACCAAGTGCATATCATAAATACTCCCAATTGCAGCTTGCATTTGGTAAAGAACCAGACATTTCTCATCTGAGAATTTTTGGATGTATGGTGTATGTGCCTATTGCACCACCACAACGAAAGAAAATGGGACCTCAAAGAAAGGTTGGAATTTATATCGGTTATGATAGTCCATCAATCATTCGATATCTTGAACCTCAGACAGGAGATGTGTTCACAGCATGTTTTGCTGATTGTCATTTTAATGAGGAAATCTTCCCAATGTTAGGGGGAGAACAAAAACATACCGAAAAAGAAATTACATGGTATGTATCATCATTGTTACATCTGGATCCAAGAACAAAACAATGTGAAAAAGATGTACAACAAATTGTACACTTGCAAAGAATAGCAAATCAAATACCAGATGCATTTGCAGACACAAAAAGGGTAACTAAATCATATATACATGCTGCAAATGCCCCTGCTCGAATTGAAATTCCAAAGAAACAAATGGAAGATACTCATGATGTCATTAAACGCCTGAAGCGAGGAAGGCCAGTCGGTTCCAAGGATAAAAATCCTCGAAAAAGAAAATTCATAGAGAAACATGATGATCACAAAATAGAGAATGATGTTCCTGAAGAAACACATGATGATGAAAATGTTCTGTCAGAACCACAAACTGACGAGAATCATGAAATCTCTATCAATTACATTAATACTGGAAAAATATGAAACCGAAAAGATATAGATGAAATTGATGATATATTTTCTTATAATGTGGCAATCGACATCATAAATGATAATGAAGATCATGAACCAAAATCTTTTGGTTGAATGTAAAAATCGGCAGGACTGGATAAAATAGAAAGAAGGCATCCAGGTTGAATTGGATTCGCTAAATAAACATAATGTTTTTGGACATATAGTCCTTACACCTGAAGGTGTAAAACCTGTTGGATACAAATGGGTTTTTATTCGAAAGCGAAATGAGAAAAATGAAATAGTAAGATATAAAGCTCGACTTGTTGCACAGGGTTTTTCTCAAAGGCCTGGAATTGATTATGAAGAAACGTATTCTCCTGTGATGGATGCAATTACGTTTCGGTATTTGATTAGCTTGGCGGTATCTGAAAATTTAGAAATGCGTCTTATGGATGTTGTTACAGCTTACTTATATGGATCACTTGATAGTAATATATATATATATGAAAATCCCTGAAGGATTTAAGATGCCTGAAGCACAAAGTTCAAAACCCAGGGAATGTTATTCTGTGAAATTACAAAGATCATTATATGGGTTAAAGCAATCAGGTCGAATGTGGTATAATCGACTAAGTGATCACTTGATGAAAAAGAGATATGTAAATAATTCAATATGCCCTTGTGTTTTCATTAAGAAAACAACATCCGGACGCGTAATTATTGCTGTATATGTTGATGATTTAAACATCATTGGAACGAATAAGGAAATTCAAGAAGTTGTGTCATACTTGAAGGAAGAATTTGAAATGAAGGATCTTGGAAAAACCAAGTATTGTCTGAGTTTACAAATTGAACAAAAAGAGTGTGGAATGTTTGTTCACCAGAAAAATTATACGGAAAAGATCCTTAAACGTTTTAATATGGATAAAGCAAATCCTTTAAGTACTCCAATGGTTGTTAGATCATTAAACAGAGAAAAGGATCCATTCCGTCCATGTGAAGATGATGAAGATATTCTTGGTCCAGAAGTACCATATCTAAGTGACATCGGTGCCCTTATGTACCTTACAAATTGTACAAGGCCTGATATATCTTTTGCCGTGAATCTGTTGGCAAGATTTAGCTCATATCCAACAAAGAGACACTGGAACGGAATTAAACATATATTCCGTTATCTACGAGGAACGACAGACTTGGGACTTTTGTATTCAAAAGATGCTAATCCAAGTATAATTGGTTATGCCGATGCTGAATACTTATCTGATCCACACAAGGCACGTTCCCAAACTGGATATGTATTTACTCGTGGAGGCACTGCAATATCTTGGCGTTCACAGAAACAAACGCTCGTAACAACTTCATCAAATCATGCCGAGATTATTGCACTACATGAAGCAAGTCGTGAATGTGTGTGGTTAAAATCAATGACCCAACATATCCAAATTTCATGCGGATTATCATTTGATGAGAAGCCTGTGATACTATATGAAGATAATGCTGCATGTGTTGCTCAAATGAAAGAAGGATACATAAAAAGCGACAGAACTAAACATATTCCTCCTAAGTTCTTCGCATCCACCAAGGAGCTTGAGAAGAATAAATGTATTGATGTTCGTCACATTCAATCAAGTGAAAACTCATCAGATCTCTTCACAAAGGCACTACCTACGTCAATATTCAGAAAGCACATATATAATATTGGGATGCGCAATCTACGAAATTTGTGAAGAGTTGTTCGTGTCAACATGAGGGGGAGTTCACATGACTGCACTCTTTTTCCCTTACTATGGTTTTTATCCTAATGGGTTTTTCCTAGTAAGGTTTTTAACGAGGCAGTACAAAACACGTAATGAAGACATCATCTTATCATGATCATCATCACAAGGGGGGCTGTTGAAATAATATATTTTAATATGGAAAAAGTAATAGTTGAATATTTGAATGTTGAAAATAAGAGTTGTAAAGTTAGAAATTTGTGTGTGATGATGTAGGTAATGATGTATTTTATTTTTGGATTATGTGTAATGAAACTCTATAAATAGATCTCTCATTTGTGAAGAAAATCACAATTGAGTAGAGAGAAAAATATTATAAAGTGTGTAGTTTGGTAAATTTTGAGAGTTTGAGATTTTTACTTTTTACCATAAATTTTTACTTTTTCACAACAATTATAATTTCATTAATCAAAAGAGATTTAATAAACATAATAATTATCTATTTAATCAGTTATCCATTATAAGAACACGTAAACACGGAAAAAAATTGTGTTAGAATACAATCTCGATCGTAATCTACCGTGGTACTTACATGATGTTGGAAAAATCAGCAATATCTAGCATCAAGCGTTAACGGTATATAATTTCATGTAACACATGGTTTCAATATCGTATTAACACTTTGGTGAAATCTCACATAAAATCGAAAAAAAAAAAAGAAATTTGATGCTAAACTTTAACTACTTAAAACACTAAACCACCAAAAAAAACAAACCAACTTAAGGATGAATCTGACTATTTCTGATGTCAAATCTACTTGCTAGCTCACCTTTTCATCTGCCAGACCATATCATTTGGCCTGTAGATTTTTTAAAAATCAATCCTTTGTATTTTATATATTTTTTGTTTAATATACATTTGTCATTAAAATAGTTAAGTTTATTTATTTTTATTTAGTGACACATACAAAAATATCTTCTAAAATAGCAAATTGGTAATATAAAAAAGGACCAATTACATCAAATTATTGGCGTTCATTGTCTCCTAAAAATGAGCCAAATATGCCAAGCAACCCAACACTATTCAGAGGGTTGCATTTAGGAATAGAGACCACAAAACTACAAAGTATGGTCATCTGACCAGTTCTCGTGCCAAAATCTACTCGTCGCCTCGGTTTCAGAAATTTCATTAGAAAAATCTTTTACATGTATTTCACAATAAATTTCAAATCAATTACATTATTAATTTACACAGGTTTAAGGGGGAATGACTTTTTGATCTATTGATTTGTCTTATTTTATGTTTTAGTTCATGAACTTGATAGTCAAATCTTGGTCTTGGTGTATGATCAAATTTTAATTTCTAGCGATTTTGATCTGATTACTGATAAGACGTCGGATACGACAGTATTTTTCGACACCAACTTTAGTAATTTTCATTGTCATGTTAGCATACCATGTTACGGTGAAATAAAACTTTAAAAAAAAATCAAAATTACTGTTTAAAAATTAAACTTTTAATACTTAAAGGATCAAATGGGACAAATAAGTTGGGAAAATTATTTTCTCCAAATTTAATTATGGCGAGTTTCTTACTGAAATTATAGACTATGTTTGTAAATACTTCAAAAATGTTTTCAGTATTATAAATGTTATTCAAGTATAGTTTTTAAATAATAATTACGAGGTGTTTTTTTTTTTTTGAAGATTTTTTGAATAATAGAAATTTGTTGTTGTTCAAATGTATATTTATTCTTAAAACAATTTTTAAAGTATTTTATATAATTATTGTAAAAAAAAAACTATTATAAATATATTTTATAAGTATTTGTCCGAACGAAATAATAGTTCATGTCCCAATCTAATCCGTCAAAGTCTGCATTATTTGGATGCTTATCTTCATTAAATATGAAAACGTCCACACAAATTCTCGTGATTAATTCGAACAACTGATAATATTTTTAATTAATTTGACCATTTCGAGAAAACCCCACGAGCTAGTGATTGTTAACTTGGGCGGTGCATGCACTTAACCATCGATCTGCATCGGAGAGTGACCAGAAGCTAAGGATCCAGCATTGTTTTTGGATCGATCATCAACTGTTCCTCAATCGACATCAATAATTTTATGTATATATTATACATATACATATATAAAATGCACGTAGAAATTGTATGTCATATATTACGCGAGTTTTTTTATATTCACATCCCCTATAATCAGTGGCGGAGCTACATAGTAAGATATCAGGGCTTTAGCTCAGGTGGCCTGATTTTTTTTAAAAAAAAAAATTATATATAAATTTTGGATTAATATGATGTTAGTTCGGGTATATCGATTTAAAATATTAAAAAATTCTAGAATTTAAAATTATAGTCTGGCAGAGCTATATTCCTGGCTAAGCCAATGCCTATAATTGACATTAAATACATTATAGATGAATTCAAAAAACCCGAAATTGTGAATGTGAAAAAACTCTCTTGTACGTGTGTGTGTCTGTAATACTTATTATTGTTTTTGAATGCATTCTTTAAAATCATTACCAAATAGTTTGGCTCTACCTCTATATTCTGAAAAAGATTATTAAAAGTACTTAGGTAGGTTCGTTTACTTCGTCTATTGGGCAAAAAATTCTGTGAGATGGTCTCACGGGTTGTATTTTGTAAGACGGATCTCTATTTTGGTCATCCATGAAAAAGTATTACTTTTTATACTAAGAGTATTATTTTTTATTGTGAATATGGGTAGGATTGACCCGTCTCACAGATTAAGATCGGTGAGACGGTCTCACATAAACCCACTCCGTCTATTTAATTGTATTTATAATCTATCTTATCCAATTCAATGTTTTTTATCACATTATTTATCTATTTGCTTAGTTATTTATCTTAAATCAAAGCAAAAACTTATGTGAGACGGTCTCACGGGTATTATTTGTGAGACGGATCTCTTATTTGGGTCATCCATAAAAGAGTATTACTTTTTATGCTAAGAGTACTATTTTTTATTGTGAATATGAGTATTGTTGGACAGATTATGATCGTGAGACAGTATCACACGAGACTCACTCTAAATCAATCAAATATTGAATTTAAATTACAATATTATACTTAATAAATGATAGTAAGTTATCATTTTATTTCAAATCCAAATCTAATCTGTCAAACCAAATATACTGTTATTTACCCATAATATCCAATCTATCGAAGTTAACTAAAACTACTATTCGTTTGGACAAATAGTTCGAGGATTTTGCTGAAATTTCAATTTAACTAATATACTTATACAAATTAATTTCTACTAACATTTTATTATACTCTAATTAATCACAAAAACTCTTGTGAGACGGATCTTCTATTTGGACCACTCATAAAAAAATTATTATTTTTTGTGCCAAAAAGATTACTTTTTATTGTAAATATGAGCTGAGTTGACAAATATCATGAATAAATATATATAAAACCGTCTCTCAACCTAAATTAATATATGTAATCCCATAATATAGGATTTCAAAAGTCACATAGCATGACAAATAAAATTAAACATCGAGATCAATTGGAAATTGAAAACAGGTATATAGAAATATATTTGTTTATATATACAACACAATTATTAATCAGTGGGCATAATTAATAATCGGCGTGCATTTGATTAATTAATTAATGCATAGCAGTTTAATTAGCGACATTTTACTTTTATCTCTGATTTATTTATTTTTAAACAAACCAATCCCCCAACTTTTATAATTGTTTCCACCGTTTCAATATTTTATTTCTATCCATACAGGTCTCTTTTGAGATGATATCGCAAATCTTTATCTGTGAAACGGGTCAATCCTACCGATATTCATAATAAAAAGTAATATTCTTAGCATAAAAAGTAATATTTTTTAATGGATGATCCAAATAAGAGATCTATCTCACAAAATACGAGCTGTGAGATCGTCTCACACAAATTTTTACCTCATAACTTTTTCTCGGGTACACACAAAATTAGGAAAAATGTCATATGTCCAACTGAATGTATGAAACGTTATGGTCACATATTAACATTAAAATTATTAAAATATCTCGAATACATTTTTAAAAGAGTTTTTCCATCAAAATATTTGAAATAGTATTGTAATTTCAAAAATAACGTGTAACTCTCGTCGTAAATATAACATAACTCGTAAAAATTATACCTTTAATTATTTGGTGGCATCCATTATCAATAAAAAAATAATTTTTTTGGTTAATAACTACGACGTATTACATAAATATATCCACTGGCAACAATCATTGTTGGGGTTTTATGGAGGTGGAATCAATTATTATTATTTATAATTTCAAATGGACCATATAATTAGCAAAAGAATCTTCTTTTTAGGAAATATTTAATCGTCTTAATGGGCATATTTCGAACACACTTACACTTAAAAAATAATTATTAGCCCGAATTATTTTAATATTATATGCTAATTAAATAGTTCTTGAAAGATCCATAATACTCTTGTAGCTCGAACTAATACCTGCTCCTTGACAACTCACTTATATATCTCTAATAATTAGTGCGTTTAGCCTATTGTTCAAATATTTGGGATCGAACATTCGTCATTTTACTAAAAATATATACATCAAAACACTATAAATTTATATAATTACTTGAGAGTTTAATTATTAAAATTGTGGTTAAATTATAATTATTGAAAAAGAAATTGTTGAGACGGATAAATATAGTCATTTATACTAATGAATTTACCTACCCAAACAAGAGATGCTGAGATGTTTATATTGCAAAAATTTGTGTGAGACGATATCATAAGTCGTATTTTGTGAGTCGAATATCTTATTTGGGTCATCCATGAAAAAATATTACTTTTTATTGTGAATATCGGTAGGGTTATTACTTTTTATACTAAGAGTATTATTTTTTATTGTGAATATCGATAGAGTTGACGCGTCTCACAGATAAAGATTCATAATACCATTGGTACCGTTTGGTTCAAGTGCTGGTAAGTACTAATATAAATAGTCATATAATAGCACTTGTTTTGTACAAGTATTATTTATCCCAATCAATCAAATTATTAATTATTTATCTCACATCAATCAAATTCCTAATTATTTTATCTCACATCAATCAAATCAATAATATAAAAGTACGATATTACCCTTAATAAATAATATTATTAATATTTTTAACAAGGACAAAATGATAATATCATATTATCTCAAATTTAACCAATTAAATCAAAATCAAACATCATATTAACAATCATTTTCTATTTATTTTATTATTACAAAATATTACTTATCTCCATACTATATATCCTATAGTATGAACCAAACGGTACCACATATGTATATATGAACAAGAGTGGTCCTATTATTGTATCTTATTATCTTCACAATTTGATCATTAGGTATTTAGGTACAATACTTTCATCAGAAAAAAAAAAAGTTGAGAATTTTATATTTAATGTATATTTTTAGTATATTATGTAATTGAAACCATATATTCAAACATTATTATTATTATTATATATATTTCTCTTTAATTACACTTATTATTTATTTTAGGTTTTTTTAATTATTAAAATCATTCTCAACTTGCAAGAAAAATTGATTGAGAGAAAATATCACGAAATGGACTGTACGTTCTACGAATTCAAATTAGATTTTTC
This sequence comes from Primulina eburnea, assembly GCF_022965805.1. NCBI lineage: Eukaryota > Viridiplantae > Streptophyta > Magnoliopsida > Lamiales > Gesneriaceae > Primulina > Primulina eburnea. The sequence continues at coordinate 2,082,679 of NC_133114.1, forward strand.
CGAAATTGTGTGTATTAATTGTTACAATCACAGGCACAAGCAAGCATTGTAATAATTCCACGTCACCATCAGCCTCCAGCCTGGCACTCGATCTCAACCAATCATATATGGCCACGTTGCAGCAGGCCCAAAACTCGCATTCTCCTCACTACAGCTGTCCCACTCTCCACTCACCTGGTATAAATACCATGCTCAGAAGCTCCATTTTGAATTTATCCCGATCCGCTGTATAATCAATGGCTTCTTCTTCTTCTTACCCTTTTGCCACTCCTAATCTTCAATTTTCGAAAATATTCTTCTTTTTCTTGATTTTTACATCCTCTTCAATGGCGGCGTTGGTGCAGCAGCCGCCCCTTGTGTTGAAATATCACAAGGGAGCTCTGCTGAAAGGCGCCGTTACTGCGAACTTAATCTGGTATGGGAAGTTCACACCCACTCAACGCTCCATTGTCGTTGATTTCCTCCAATCGTTAAACTCTGCGAAATCTCTTCAGCCCGCTGTTTCGTCCTGGTGGAAGATGACGGAGAAGTACAGCGGCGGTGGGTCGTCTAATCTTGTTCTGGGAAAGCAGTTCTTTGATGAGAACTGTTCTCTAGGGAAATCTCTGAAAAACTCACACATTATTTACTTAGCTGCAAAAGGTGGACACCTGAACGTCGCGGTTAACGTCGTACTGACGGCGGAGGACGTCGCGGTTGATGGGTTTTGCATGAGCAGATGCGGCACCCACGGCTCCACTCGTGGGGCGACCCGGTTCGCGTACGCTTGGGTGGGCAACGCGGAGACGCAGTGTCCTGGATACTGCGCGTGGCCGTTTCACCAGCCGGTTTACGGCCCGCAGACGCCGCCTCTGGTGTCTCCGAACGGCGACGTCGGAGTTGATGGAATGGTGATAAATTTGGCCACGGTTCTGGCGGGAACGGTGACGAACCCGTTTAACAACGGGTACTTCCAGGGTCCTGCCACCGCGCCATTGGAGGCTGTCACTTCCTGCAGGGGAGTGTTCGGTTCGGGCGCGTACCCTGGTTACGCCGGTACGTGCTGACGGAGAAGACGAGCGGGGCGAGCTACAATGCGCACGGGGTCAACGGAAGAAGGTTCCTTATGCCGGCGATGTGGGACCCGCAAACGTATCAGTGCTCCACTCTTGTGTGAGCATGAAAAAATAAAGAGATTGGGTGCGGGCGGGTGTAGTGCAGATATGAATTTGTCGTTTTGTATGATGTGTAAAGTTGCTTATGATTAAAATTTTAAAATATTAATATTTGTCTTTATTTATTAAATAAATTTCAGGTTTTAACTTTGTGTAATTTGGGAAAATAATATTGTTAAGATTATTTTGTCCGACAGATATAAAAAATAATGAAAATATCAGAATATGATGTAAAATCGTAAATTCGTGTTTTATCAGAATTAAATGTTGTGCCAGATGTTACAACATTTCGGACAACATCTACACGCAGCGGAAAATAAACTTTTATAACACAAATTGACTTTAAATTAATAAATGGACAAGATTGAATATGCACAAGTATAAATACTTGTGCGTTGCCTTAGGGCAAAAATTAATTACTAGAAAACCGCAATGTTTACACAAAAACCTATCACTAGTGATTATGACAAAAATCAATTTTCTCAACAAGTTGAGAAAATAAAGCTTTCTAAAACTACCAACAATATTAAAACGTTAACAAGAAAGCAAAAGAAACGAGATCCCTAAAAACACGAGCAGCTAAACACGATCTCCAACCAACATCGTTACGGATATTGTATGGAGATGTTCCCAACATTCACGGCAACACCCTGTCACAACTCTTCAAACACAGCACGTATCTTGAATAAGGTTTTCTCTTAAATTCTGAACGTGCAAAAGTGCATAAGTTTTGCATTCATGAAAACCTCCAAGCGAAGAGTGAAAACGATATAAATCGAAAAAGCTCTCTCTTAAAAGTATGCGTGAATCCTCAATCCAAGTGCTCTCTCCAAAGTGCGTGTATGAATAATTGAGAAGGCTTGTGCACAAGAGAGAGAAGAAAGAGTGAGAGAGAGAGCTTCAACAACGTCTTTTCTCTCTTATTTATAGATGTAGACTTTTATTCTTCAAGGAAACCTATTTCACAAGAAAAGTGAGAGTTTAATTAGAAATAAACTCTTTTTAAACATTGATACCATATCTCATTAAATCATTATCATAAATATAATATCTAGAAAAGGGAAACTCAATATTCCACATAATCTTATCATAAGAAATTAAATTTAAGGAAGATATTATATCACAATAAAATCTTAACATAATTATCTAGAAAGGCAAAACCATAATTAAATATTATACTCAATCAAATCAACAAGGAATAGATAATATTAGGGAAACTATTTAAGATAAGAAATTATATCAATTAAATAAAGAAAATATATTTCCCTTCAATCTCCCCCTTTTTGCCTTTCTGGACAAAATCAAATCAAACTCAATTTCTCAGTTGAATTCCAGTTAGCTCTCCCTTAATATGAGAATTTTTCTCTCCCTGAATAAAATCAAGTTAGTATGGGTGTTGTTCGTTGTGTTGGCAACACCTGAGACAACACCTGCAAAAATCATTAAAGATTTATTAAAATATAAATACATCAGGGAAACAAAACCTTTAACAGAAAAGAACATCAACAAAGAAATCAAGCAAAGGTATCAGATAGATGGTATCATGTGATATCCACAGTCCCCTTGAGTTCGAGTCGCATCTTCTCCCCCTTTTTGTCCAGAATGGACATCCACCTTCATAGCCAGACGATAGTCAGAAACTAAGTTCTCAAAGGAGACAAGATCAGTTTTAGCCCGTAATCACTATCTAAAATTACTGAGATAATTGCGTCAAAAATCATTTAAAAAAAATTCCAGAATTAAAACCCACATCGAATTAACACCACTGAACCATAAAAAATCACAAATATTGGATTTATAGCAAAATCCGGATTTTCATCGAATTTTCTCTGTTGAAGTACGCATACCACCCTCTTGACCAACAATATTCACAATGTTATGTTTATGCATGACATATTTATGTCCTAATAACAGAATGTAACAGAAATAGAAACATGAAAATAAATATGAGATATGTTCACAAATGAAATGTTGTCACAAATTTTGGCAACATCTTCTGACAACACGTCCAATTTCAAAATATATTTCAGTTTTTTTTTTTTTGCATACTTAAAGACATATCAACTTTCTGATCATAGAAGTGGTAGCTCCCACACTAGAAGAACGATCTTCTTTAGGACTCCTCTAGGTAGATTTTTTCTTTTCCATTTTCTTCTATTTTTGCCATTTGTATTAAATTCAAAAGAGGTAGCTCCCACACTAAAACCACAGCCTTCATTGGACTCTTTTAGGTAGCTTTTTCCCATCTTTTCTTCTGATACAGAGCATATGCATAATTGATTTTTCTTTTTACTCAATCTTTTCAAGTCACTTTTCGTATGTGATAATGTCATGGAGTACATGATCATCCTTCAACTACTTTGTGATTTAATCAGATTATTAATCATATCCAAGTGTGTTAAGTTTAGATAGAACAAGAAATTGTAAGTGCACCAGAAGATTATGCAACATTGTGGTAACACGTCATATAACAGTATGAATGCAAATGCAGTATGTCTAAGTTCTAGAAATGCACATGCATGTTAGGTGTTGTCCGAGATGTTGTAACATCTGAGACAACATCTATGTATGTTTATACAGAACACATGCTGAGAGATTTCCTAAGGTTGGAAAATCTCTCAAAATCTAATGCTTTTGTGAATATGTTAGTCAGTTGGTTATTTGTACCAACAGATTCAATTCGAATCAATCTTTTTTCTACTAAATCTCGAATAAAGTGGTGTCTAATGTCAATGTGTTTTGTTCGAGAGTGTTTTACTGGATTTTTTGAAATATCAATTGTACTAGAATTATCATATGTGACCGATTTCTCTCTAATAAAACTAACCCATGAAAATTGTGAGAAATCATAAACATAAACTTGACAAATAAGCATCTCACCTTTAGATTTCTGAATAAAAAGAGTTTGTCTACCTCACCTCGTTTGAAACCAATTTTTAGTAGATATTCACTTAATCTGTGAGTATAAGGAGCTCATGCAAATAAGTCCAGCCATCTTTCGTTAATCCACTTTTTCTTTCTTTCGAGTTTGGACACCTTCATGCATACTTCCAATTATTTGAGATGATGGATGGTTATTCTGAATTTTACTTGGAATATTCTGTCCATCATCTACTGCGTCATCATCATTATTCGTTTCGTCCGCAGCTTCAGTGACTTCAGTGTCAGGTGTTGTGTCAGATGTTGCAACATCCTGGGGCAACATCTGCATTTTCCAGTGATATTGGAATTTCCAGAAACTCATCCACATCATCTTCAGCTGTTTTCTTTTTGAGATCTGCAAGGTCATCAAAAACAACATTAATGGATTCCATAATAGTCCTAGTTCTAAGATTAAACATCCGATAAGAACGACTATTAGTGGCATATCCTAAAAACAAACACTTATCACTCTTTGAGTCAAATTTTGCAAGTTGATTTCTGTCATTCAAAACATAGCACACACAACCAAAAACATGAAAATATTTAAGGTTAGGCTTCTTTCCCATAATTATCTCATACGATGTCATTGTCGAACCACTTCCAAATAAACTCTATTTGAAATGTGGCAAGCGGTGTTAAGGACTTCTGCCCAAAAATACTTTGAAATACACTTTGAAGTCAACATCACTCTTGCCATTTCTTGAAGTATTCTATTCTTACGTTCGTCTATCCTATTTTGTTGTGGTGTCTTTGGAGCAAAAAATTCATGTCAAATACTTTTTTTGTCACAAAAAGATGAGAATGAAGTGTTTTTGAATTCCTTACCATAGTCAGTCCTTATCCTTCTCACCTTCAAATTATGAAAGTTTGTAATCCTTGTGATCAATTTTTTAAACACATCGAAAGTGTCTGACTTTTCCCTAATAAAAATTATCCAAGAAAATTGTGAAAAGTCATCTACACACACAAAAGAATATTTCTTACCTCCGAAACTTTCAACTTCCATAGGACCCATAAGATCTATATGTAGTAACTCCAGACAGCGTGTTGTCCCAGATGATGGCAACACTGGGTGTGACGCGCGAGTCTGCTTACTTTTTTGACAATCTCCGCATACAAATGGTATACCAAATGAAAGATTAGACATACCTCGTACTGCATCGTACTTACTCAAGTTCTTTAAGGTTTTGAAGTTTGCATGTCCGAGTTTTTGATGCCAAAGGTCAAGTTCGGTGATTTACACATGTTTGCATGAAAGATCTTCACCTATTTGGTAGAAATTATCCGAAGACCTTGTACCTGTCATAATGCACATATTAGTTTTATCAAAAACTTCACAAGTATGTTTATCAAACTTAACAAGCAAATTATCATCACACAATTGGCTTATGCTTATCAAATTTGAATGTAATCCTTCAACATGAAGCACATTGTGGAGCTTTGGCAGTCCTTCAACATTCAAAGTACCCTTTCCAACAATTTTTCCTTTAGCTCTCCCTCCATAGGTCACTCTACCACATTTTTGTTCAACATAATCAATGAGATGTTCTCTTGAACCTGTCATGTGGCGTGAGCTTCCACTATCAAAGTACCAATGACGTGCAGTGTTAGTTTTCAATGAAGTATAGACAACATTACAGTGAGTTTTTACCTTTGGTACCCAAATTTGTCTTACTGTAGGTCGATCGTGGGAGGTGTTGCGGGAAATGTTGTGCAACATTCAGGGCAACATCCTGCTCGACTTTCGATTCATGCAGTCATCCTTGAGTTTAAAACAGTATGGCCTGATATGTCCAGACTTAAAACAGTAATGACATACATACCTTCGTTTTCTCTTCTTAGTAACAAATGCAGTTGGTTGTCTTTTCGGTGGAAAGCTTTTGGTTGAAGATCTAGATTGTGGCGGTGTGAATGTTTCAGTTTTTCCTTTTACAAAGACAGTGGATTTGAAGATTCATCAGTTTCATATACACTGTCTTTAAATCCCAAACCTTCTTGTCATATTTTCCCATTGAAAGAATGGTTTCAAGTTTTGATGTACTCGAATTAAACTTGGACAAGGTTTCAGTTGATTTTTGGAGTTCTTCTTTGATCTTTCCAAGTTCCAAATCCTTTTTGCTCAAAATTACCTCAAGTTTGGCAACTACGGCTTTTAGTTCAACGTTCTCCTTCATGAGACTTGAGTTCAACTTGTTTCTCTTGGTCCAATCTTCAAACAGCTCTTCATAAAGCTTTTGCACACTCTCAAGAGTGAGTTCTTCATAATCAGTCTCTGATCAATCATCCCCACTTAAATTTCCAGAAGACGTGGATTTCAAACAAACTGATTTTTCGCAGATGTTGCGGCCAGGAGTGGCAACACCTAGGGCAACACCTAAAGGATTTACTTGCAACCAGCGTTTTTCTTCATTCCTTGGTCGAAACTGTTGTTGGACAGGAGGTTTAGGAGCTGGTGGTCGAAGTGCTCCGTTTTCAAGTGATGTGTCCATTAAATATTTCTGTCAAAACAAAATAAAAACCAGAATCAGCACTTAAGTATATCAAGAGTTGGCTCTGATACCACTTGTTAGGATTATTTTGTCCAACAGATATCGAAAATAATGAAAATATCAGAATATGATATAAAATCGTAAATTCGTGTTTTTATCATAATTAAATGTTGTGCCAGATGTTACAACATCTCGGACAACATCTACACGCAGCGGAAAATTAACTTTTCTAACACAAATTGACTTTAAATTAATAGATGGACAAGATTGAATATGCACAAGTATAAATACTTGTGCGGTGCCTTAGGGCAAAAATTAATCAATAGAAAACCGCAATGTTTACATAAAAACCTATCACTAGTGATTATGACAAAAATCAATTTTCTCAACAAGTTGAGAAAATAAAGCTTTCTAAAACTACCAACAATATTAAAACGTTAACAAGAAAGCAAAAGAAACGAGATCCCTAAAAACACGAGCAGCTAAACACGATCTCCAGCCAACATCGTTACGGATATTGTCTGGAGATGTTCCCAACATGCACGGCAACACCCTATCACAACTCTTCAAACACAGCACGTCTCTTGAATAAGGTTTTCTCTTAAATTCTGAACGTGCAAAAGTGCATAAGTTATACATTCATGAAAACCTTCAAGCGAAGAGTGAAAACGATATAAATCGAAAAAGCTCTCTCTTAAAAGTATGCGTGAATCCTCAATCCAAGAGCTCTCTCCAAAGTGCGTGTATGGATAATCGAGAAGGCTTGTGCACAAGAGAGAGAAGAAAAAGTGAGAGAGAGAGCTTCAACAACGTCTTTTCTCTCTTATTTATAGATGTAGACTTTTATTCTTCAAGGAAACCTATTTCACAAGGAAATTGAGAGTTTAATTAGAAATAAACTCTTTTTAAACATTGATACCATATCTCATTAAATCATTATCATAAATATAATATCTAGAAAAGGGAAACTCAATATTCCACATAATCTTATCAATAAGAAATTAAATTTAAGGAAGATATTATATCACAATAAAATCTTATCATAATTATCTAGAAAGGAAAAATCATAATTAATATTATACTCAATCAAATCAACAAGGAATAGATAATATTAGGAAAATTATTTAAGATAATAAATTATATCAATTAAATAAAGAAAATATATTTCCCTTCAAATATTCCAATGAATTTTTTAAAAATAATTATTAATTTTCGCAGTCCAATCTCTCATAGGTTATGTTGGATTAATGTTTTTGTTTCCAATGCAACAAAAACGCTATACGATAACAGATTTTATCCGATATCATAGGCATTATGACAACTGTTGTAATTTACAGTGTTGTTGAAAATGCGTTCTATGACAATGTTGTAGCTCCAATCAGCAACGGTTTTTCCAATTAGCGACGGTTTTTACTATCGTTAATTAGCGACAGATTAATTAAACCGTCGCTAATATTAGCGATGATTTTTTTAAAAAACCGTCGCTAATATTACGATCGCTAAAATTAGCGACGGTTTAAGTTATACTGTTGCTAACATTCTATAAACCGTCGCTAATTAGCGATGGCTTTCTCAAAAACGTCGTCAATTAACGTCGGTTTTAGATTAAACGGTTTAGAATAACACCGTCGCTAATTAGCGACGACTTTCTCAAAAACGTCGTCAATTAGCGTCGATTTTGGATTAAACGGTTTAGAATAACATTGTCGTTAATTAACGACGATTTAGTCATAATCTATCGCTAATATTTTAAGTAAAATAAAATAAAATTACTTTTATAATTTAATAAATCTAATAAAAAAAACTTCCTATCTTTCTAATCTAATATAATAAAATTTATAATCTTAACTAAAACTTAAAAATTTATAAAGAATTCAAGCGAAAAAACTTATTTTAAATCGAAACTAAAATCGTACCAGATAGGAAAATATATTGTTGATGTGAAAAAAAATAGACCGAAAGTATGAGCAATATTTATAGACAATTTGCGACAGTGTTTGGTAAAACCGTGGTTATTGGCGACGGTGTTTGGCTAACTGTCGCTAATATATTAAATTTTAGAGAAGTATTTATGAAAAGAGTAAGTCTCATGTGAGACCAGTCTCACGGATCATAATCTGTGAGACGAGTCAACCCTACCATATTCACAATAAAAAGTAATAATTTTAGCATAAAAAGTAATATTTTTTCATGTGCGGCCCAAATAAGAGATTTGTCTCATAAATAAAGATTCATGATATCGTCTCACACAAATTTTTGCCTTATGAAAAAGACAAATATTTTTTTATAATCGATGTATCATATCATGTTAAGATTGTATTTGAATAAATAAAATCGAAGTTAGATATTTCAAATTCATAATAATAAATCTACTTGAGAATTGATTTCAAATCTCAAAGAAATTTTCTTTATTCATAAATTTTAAATCAATCTCAATATTAAATCATTTCAAATCTTCTCATCGAACTACCTCCTCAAAGCTAAATCTTTTAATTCAGACACAATGAAATTAAAATTTTGTCAATAAATCAAATTGTTTCGATAACAATGAAATGGGAATAATATTTTCCCGACCTTTCATCGGGATGTAAATATAGAAGTTCATTGAATCTGAAGTGAAATACACTGTTACAATTGCACTGTCGCTATTTTTTTATTTTTGATTTTAACCATATCATAAATGCTATAATTATTTTATATATATCAAGAAACATTTATAAAAAAACTATGTTCATTTAATTTCGGTTGGCTTGTTTGAGTGCATGAATGAGGGGTAGCTGTGGACAAGAAACTTAAAGAAAACTGTGAAATTTGCAGACGTAACAGGCTTGTGATTGTGCTTGGATTTTCGTGAATAGATATTTAATAATTTTTGTGCAATATGCATTTACTGTTTTGAGTGGAGGGGGACAACAATGGCAGCCGTCAGTGGGATTTCTCCCTTTATCACAATTGAGAATTTTATAATAAACCAGCATGAATTTGTGGCCCATTCCGAATGTAAGAGTTTGCTTCGCAATGATCGAAAATATACAAAATTTTGAATATTTTGTCATTATTAATTTGTTCAGTACATGTATATGTAAGATTAGGTATCTACCAAGTTAAATTATGACTTCTTTTTATTAGTTGTTATATGGAAATAATTTTTTTATAATATTTTATGGTTTTATATAAGAGTAAGTCTTTTGTGAAACGGTCATCACGAATCTTTATCTGTAAGAGGGGTCAACCCTATCAATATTCACAATAAAAAGTAATACTCTTAACATAAACAGTAATACTTTTTCATGGATGACCCAATAAGAAATCCGTCTAACAAAATACGACCTGTGAGACCGTCTCACACAAGTTTTTGGTTTTATATAATTATAACATTTATTTTATATGTATACTCATTCATGTAAGATAGATTGAAATTTCTGCTACTCGTTTTCCTTTTAAAATGTATTAGAAAATTTTTTTCCTCGAGTTCGGCCGAAAGTACCATGTATATACATATATATATTTAAAATACTTTTGCGCCATCTAATATAAATCAACCAACTAATATTTCAAAACCCAAAAGAAAGTAATTCAAATTATAAAGTTATGAGACGTCAACCAACTTAAACAAACATTATTTCAAAAATAAACTTAACTCTAACATCCTCTCAAAAACATCTCAAAAACATCACAATCCTAAAATCTTTAAGTAATCATAAATCATAAACATGTTTTATTTGCGGAAAACTAGCGACGGTCATCGGGTTGTGTGCATCTTCAATCCTGATATTTCATCTATCAAGTCTTCCATGAACATCATGCTCACCTGCATCGATCACACCTAGTGAGTCTATTGACTCAGCAAACATTGACCATGATAACAAGTAATACATATACATCCACATGCAACAGTGAAAATACTTTTACTTAATATAACTTTTCATGAACATGCATTCACTTAAACATTTTTTCTTTCATTGTATCATATCGTGTTTCCTTTCATCATATCATATCATATTTTCTTTCATCATATACGTATACGTTTTCTTTTTATTGAATTCGGATCGTTAATTGTGGATTTCGTATCAGCCGAGGGTCGATGGATCCATCTACGTATAACCACAGTACTGGGCGGCAAGGGCATCATCAACACTCTCACCCATCAACTGAGTATTGGCCTTACATATCATCATAGCACTTTGATGAAAATACGATCGTCGGGCTCCATCTGGGGTCTTCTTCCGTAAACAGGCTCCCTCTGGGGCCTTTTCCCTCACGATATCCATAATCACATCATCATATCATCGTATTAGTCACAATCACTTCAACTCCTTCAACTTTTGATATTTCATCACTTATAAAAATCCATGTACATATAAATCATTTTCCTTTTAAATCAAAAATGCAACATATCTTTTAGCATTAACGTTTCATCATATAATTTCATAAACATTTAAAATAAACATATTAAATTTTTTACAGCATTCAGGGCACTAGCCCAAGTCCTCCTCAAATCCTTCAAACCTAGAACCTAACCGAGTGGACCAGACTCTGCCCAACCCTCCTAAGACCTACACCGAACCCTTTATGACCCTACTGGACCAACCTCTACAGCCCATACAAAGCCTGCCCCCAAACCCGCAACTTCAAGCGAAGCACGTCTCCTCCTCATGCGCGGTTCCTCCCTAGCCTTCACTCCATCCCCCATGCGATCAGCCAAGGACCTGTACTAGCCTCTCTTAAGACCCTTGATGTCCCCTAACAGCAGCTCACGGCTGCACGCATTAGGAAGCAAGCCGCCCCCTAGCTAAACCCTAACTCATGCATAACCAACGTTTTTGGTTCGAGTCATCAGTCCTTCACACCTAGCATCGTGTAGCCCCTCTTGAACCACCATACAACCTCTTTTTGGTCTCCTAGACACGCCCTATCAGCAGCTGTTAGCCGTAACCCTCGAAGACTCCTAGTCGAAGAGTCATAGCCCTTAAGGAGTCTATTTATGTTCTTATTCCTTACCTATCTTGTCCAGCCCTTAAACGCACACTTAAGTTACCTTAAACATGTGAAAAAACATCAATTTCCATAGCCCTATAATGACAACCCTTTTATGTATCATTAACATAAGTTTTAGAACCAAAAAACATGAGTTTTAAGCAAACCATGGCATAAAAAGGAAAATACAGAGTAGGGTATCATATTTTTTATGCAACCATTTATCAAATATATAACATGATGTGATAGATGTGAAAAAAATATTAGGGTGTGCCTTTTGCGTTTATTACGCACGAAAAATGGCTTGCGATACGAAGAACGTCGACAAAGAGAGGACCTTGCTGATTTTTCCTCAAATCCACATGATTTTCCTTCAAAGTTTTCGTGTGATGTGTGGTTTGTGCTGATGAGAGCGTCCTAGTGTTTATAGGGGGTTGGGACGTGGGGTTGTATGAGTAGTGGTGGGGTTTAGGGCTTTAAAATTTGATATATAACAAGTGGTGTAAGCTTAGGTCCATTGCCCATTATGTAATATTAAAAATATTTTGTTTAGGAAAACTTGTGAAAATAATAGCCGAATTCTCGAAAAGTTCATATTTTCATCGAAAATCGAATACCGTTTAAAAATACGTCTCGGCATATAAAATCACCTCAAAACACCTCATTTTCGAAAATTCTATTTAAAATGAGCCACATTAAACCATTAAAAATAATCATTTAATAAAATATTTTCTGATATGGTCCCCGGTCTCTGTTCCTCGATCACGTATTGAATAACCTTTTAAAAAACAGTTTTAGGCATTCATATAGAAAGGTACATTTTAAATATGTACACATGCACATCATATTTAATTCATACAATTAAAATATTTTGATTAAAATACATAAAAAAAATTGATAACTTGCATGCATGTGGTTCACGTAGACCTTCAAATTTTTGGGACGTTACACAGATAAAATTCTTGAATATATTATAAAATTATGATATTTATCTCGCAATGAATATCATGAAATTCATTAGAAAAGTATATTATATATTCTAACTTTGTTCATAGTTGATTCAGCTGCTTATAACAAGGATAAAAACTCACTCGAGTTCGAGACTAACATATATTATGTAAACATCAAGTTTCATTTGGTAAGACATGGAGATATCCCTGCATATATATGGGTGCTCGTTGGGTGAGTCACTGAACAATCCTCAATCGAACTTTCCAAATGATTATCACTGTGGAGTAAATTATTACGTGGTTATGTTTGAACACTAGTCCTTTGATTTAGGACAACATAGAGACTCTATGTATTAGCGTTTCACTTTGACTCGTTCATTGACATCATGAGGGTCATCAGATGACGAGATGGGTGTAGTCCCGATGTACCTAAGAGTCGATCCATCGCAGTCGGTGATTCACTGCTCGCATACATGTGTGAATATCGCATATGATCTGATGAGTTAATAGTGCCATAAATATCTGACCAGAGTAAGAGTTGTGGTTTAGAGAAAGTGTTTCGTGAGTTGCACACTCGATGCGACTATGGTTACTTAAAGATACATTACATCATTATCGAATTCATTTGAAACTCTCAATATACCAATAGTTGTAGGTTCGATCAAGATATATGAGTTTAAGGGACCGTAGTATATGTTAACCATAACCTACTAATTCTTGAAAGCACTATCAGTTATACATAGGGATCATGGGGCGACAGTAACAAAGGCTTTTACCATGATATGATGAGTGTAATCAGACTTGAATTCTGACGTTCTTGATCAAATGGTTGGTGGAAATAATGATGCTAGTTAGTGTAAGTCTGAATAAGTCAAATGTTCATGAATCACATGTAGTTGTGAACCAACGATTAGCTGTATTCCTGAACCATTGAGGATCATGTAAGTATGAAATTATATGTTATCGTTGAAATATTTGAATTTAAGGAGTTTAATTTGATGATTAAATTTGATGGAGATCAAACTTATTTCTTGTAAATTATATTTATGTAGATTCTATATTTATAAGTCGTGGAAGTTAGCTTGACTGATAATTTTGTGAGGAGAGTGCAACTGCCTAATTTAGTAAAAGAGTTCTAAAATAGACAACTGCCAAAAATTGGATATGGAAAATTTTGACATTCGAAATTTTTGTTTTCATTACATTAACAACTTTTGTACTATCTTGACATCGACGTTGTCTTTTCGTCGATTAAAAATATAATAAATCAATAATCCTAAAATGTTTTGTCACGTCCCGAGCTCGGGCCCGCACCTGCGTGACTGCACAATGGGTTCCTATAGCAACTACTTCGTATTCGTCATCGTTTTACGAAAATAATTAACCCAAGTTGCTATAGAAGTCCATTATAAGATATTATAAACTCATTTTAAATCTTTTATTTTTAAGATGTGGGACAAGGGTATCACAATCACCCCTCCTTCAGAACGCGACCTCCTCGTCGCGGCCTGACCCCTCGATCCACCAGCACCGAGAATCTAGCGGTGGCTCCTACAGGTTCAAGAGGTGGCTCCCGTCATGTAGCACTTTGCCCCGCAGGTTCAAGAGGTGTCTCCCATGCACATAGCACTTTACCCCGCATAGCAGTTATTTCTCGGTGTTCCACGCCGGTGACCGGCTCTGATACCATTTTCTCACGTCTCGAGCCCGGGCCCGCACCTGCGTGACTGCACAATGGGCCCCTATAGCAACTACTTCGTATTCGTCCTCGCTTTACGAAAATAATTAACCCAAGTTGCTATAGAAGTCCATTGTTAGACATTATAAACTCATTTTAAATCTTTTATTTTTAAGATGTGGGACAAGGGTATCACAATGCATTCTGTCACGCCCCGAGCCCGGGTCTGGGCCTGCGTGACTGCACAAGGGGACCCTATAGCAACTAGTTCGTATTCGTTCTCGCTTTACGAAAATAATTAACCCAAGTTGCTATAGAAGTCCATTGTAAGCCATTATAAACTCATTTTAAATGTTTGATTTTTTTCGATGTGGGACAAGGGTATCACAATCACCCCTCCTTCAGAACACGACATCCTCGTCACGGTCTGACTCCTCGATCCACCAGCACCGAGAATCTAGAGGTGGCTCCTACATGTTCAAGAGGTGGCTCCTGTCATGTAGCACTTTGCCCCGCAGGTTCAAGAGGTGGCTCCCGTCATGTAGCACTTTGCCCCACAGGTTCAAGAGGTGGCTCCTATGCACGTAGCACTTTGCCCCGCATAGCACTTATTTCCCGGTGTTCCATGCCGGTGATCGGCTCTGATACCATTCTGTCACGCCCCGAGCCCGGGCCCGGGCCTGCGTGACTGCACAAGGGGCCCCTATAGCAACTAGTTCGTATTCGTTCTCGCTTTACGAAAATGATTAACCCAAGTTGCTATAGAAGTCCATTGTAAGCCATTATAAACTCATTTTAAATGTTTGATTTTTTCGATGTGGGACAAGGGTATCACATGTTTAATTAGTAAACATGGAAAAATATAGTAAAATGTTGATTAGTATATTTCAACAAGTCAAAACATCCATACAATATTCTAAGAGAATCTAAAATTAATTATTTATTTGAATAATTATTATTTATTTATATCAAGTATTTTTAAGAGTTCAAAATAGTTCATGAGAATATTCTAGAAGTATCTAGAGTATGTTAATTGAATAATAGTTATTTAATTATATCACATGTTTTTAATATTTTTCATATGAAAGAGTCTTTGGTCATCTTTCATTTCAGACATGACTTGTATGTTTCAAGAAAGTTAATCTTTGGTCATCTTTCATCTCCTACTAGTTTGTGCAACATTTTTTGGGAAATATGTTCTAACCTAGCGTGATACAAGTGTGGTTGATTTAGACTATCTTGTTTTCTTTTGTCTATTATTGATATCGTGTTTATTTGAACACCATTAATTGAAACATCTTTTATTTTTAAGTTATAAAGATCGTTTTGTAATTCGTATGTTCTAATTAAACATCCATTCTTATAAATATTGCAAAAACATTTAGTAAATAAACAAAAAAATATATCTTTATCAAGCATATAAATGAAAAAAAATATTTTTAACTAAGTCAAAAAATATAAAATATCTCTTAAATGTAACTTAAAATTATTTTTTAATACTAAGTAAATGTCTCATACGGTTGAAACGACTCCTGCTACATTGTCCATCCTCAGGAAGGTCTCATCATTCCTTAATCTTATACTTCTTGTCATCACTTGCAAATCATTTCATATATGAGATCCACATCAAATATCTAATACCCAAGAAGTTGAATTAATTGAAACATTGATTTCAATATAAAACATATCCTTGTCAGAACTCTCTTGCACTAGATATTCTTTGCAATTTCGATTCAAATGTTCAGGTTTATTGCAACAACTCCTGCTACATTGTCCATCCTCCGGAAGGTCTCATCATTCCTTAACCTTATACTTCTTGTCATCACTTGCAAATCATTTCATATATGAGATCCCCATCAAATATCTAATACCCAAGAAGTTGAATTAATTGAAACATTGATTTCAATATAAAACATATCCTTGTCAGAACTCTCTCGCACTAGATATTCTTTGCAATTTCGATTCAAATGTTCAGGTTTATTGCAGTGGAAGCAAACATCTTCTACCTTGTCTGGCTTTGTGAGCATTTTAGAAGTGTTTGGAGCTTGTTTTTTCCTTTGTTAATTTTTCTTGGAAGGAGCATAATGTTTCTTTCCATAGACTTTGGGCATTTCTTTGTCCTAGATGAAGAGTCCACTAGGAAAACAAGTTTTTAATTTTTTGTTGGCTTCAGAAAATGTAGAATATTTGATAGAAGAATGGGTAATCATGTTGACTAACTAGTAAGATTGTTGACCAACTCTTCAAAGTTGGTCTCCAACTTGTTTATATTGAAGCTCACCACAAACCCATCAAACGATGATGGTCGTGACAATAGTACAATGTTCATGGACAATTCATTTGGAATAACAAAGTCTAGGCACACTAGTTTCTCGATGAGCTCAATCATCGTTACACCATGATCATGGAGTACTAATGCCCTTTTCATGCATACGTCATGAGCTCCTTGGCTGTAGCATGCCTTAGTGGACATGTTTGTTCACCATACCACTCTTGTATGTGATCGAAAATGTCGTCAGCATTTACAGACCCCATGTGTAACTCGTTCAACATAGAAGCCAACGTATAACTCTTAGCTTGTAAATCATGGTCCACCATTTCTCAAGCCTAGTCAATTCCTCAGCAGGGGCATTGACATCAGCAGTTTTCGAAGGCAATTTTTGAGCAGATATCCTATTTCCTCATAATCTAAAACAATTTTTAAATTCCTCAGTCATTTTAGCTAATTTGGTCATGTGAGCTTTTTTTTGAATGAGTATAATAGATAGAAGATTTCACGAAGATATCTAAATCTACTGAAATGGAAACAAAATAAACGTTTGATGAGGGCCCAATAATATGATCTCCTTTATTTTCACGTGTCAAACTTGACCCATCAATATTGAATCTTAATGGACGGTCGTCATGAGATCGACCAATAATATGAGCTAATTTCATGTCAGTTTCATGTAGTTCACATGAAGTATGTTAATGGAAGTCACAGTTTTCCGACGTCTAGGACTTCCCAATAATAAGAGCCAGACATTGGCTGTGGGTAACGTTCATTATACAACCAGCATTGATGAAAGACAATGAAATATTAACTTTAATTTTATTTCAATGAGTTTGATTTAAATTTTGGATCTTATCCAAAATGAATGATTTTAATTTTAAAAATTTGTCGCATCAATATTTTTAAAATCTCGTGTCATGTTTGTTTCTATATTTGTCGGATTAATGCAACTCTTGTTATTATATTAATAATAACGCACATACTGATTATTTATTATATATCATATACATTATAAAAAAATGATCGATAACCGAGAGCCAATTGATCCATACGAGCCATATATGGATCCATGTCCAAAAACTAGGAAAATGTAGGTATTCAAATACAATATTACATAAGTTTTCAGTATTTTACATGTTTTCGATCTTTAAAACTCTTGAGGATCTGGGCCACCATCTTTAAATCTTAATCTCTCACTAAATCTAATATTTACATTAAATTTTCATAATAAACTGGGATATAAATTTAAGGGGTGCGAACGAGCCATAAATTAGACTCACTTTAAATAATTATCAAATAATTAAAAATACAATATGTAAAATATCAGGACATATATCTAGAAAATTGATTACGACTTTCGATCATCCTTTTATCATATAATATCAAATATTATATTAAATTCATAATATCACATATTATCGACAAATCATGTATCTTGAAATTATCACTAACCGTCATAATTATAAATAAATTAATAAGTTAAATAAAAACCTTTATTTAATTTCAATTAGTTCATTAATAATTTAATTTATCGTAAAAGATCTAATTCTAATTATTTATTTATAATAAAAATATATAATTTTATCAAAAATTTATTCCAAGGATAAATTCGGCCATATTTTCATAAAATATCAACATAGCCCAAAAAAAATTCGAGAACTTAGAAAATCGTCATGAGGCTCCCGAAAAAGAGTTCTTCTCAGGCAGGGCAGCCGAAGTCCATCTCGGACACCCAACTCGTGCCCTTACTGCACTGCCCGAACTATTTTGGCATTGTGGTCGCGGTTGCCTGCCCACCCTGGGCAGCGTTGCTCGAAACGGGCAGTGTTTGCCCCCACCTGCTGCCTCGAACAGTTACGAGCAATTGCAAAAAGTTTTAATCTCTAATTCTTTTCAATCTGCGTGCCTCAGTCCTTGACCAAGTCAGTTTTAATCTCTAATTTTACTTTGACTGGAATTATGAATCCAACCCAATTTTTAAATGATATAATTAATGACAATCTTACAATTCAAAGATGGTATACTCAATCTTTTGAGCTGCCCTTGACCATTTACCAAAGGAATCAGCATAGTACAAGAATAACCATGGAATATATGATAAGAGTACATTCCGGACTACTTGTGGATATTCCCTCGTCCTATGGCCTACTACAACAAAACCCATTCAAGCTTTACATTGATCTTTCTATTAAAATATGTACAAGGATGTCATATTTTAGTTTTGTAAATTTTGTAAATCAATTGTAGTTATGTTCGCTTTTAACATGACGAAAAAAACATAAGTTGTTCGTCAGAATATAGTTAGGTGACTATAATTGATTCAAATACGGACTAGAAATAACACATGAAGATATACATGATTAACATTAACATTTTGCCACTAAAAAAACTTTAACCATCATTAAATTTACCAAATAAGAAATGAATGATAAAGATCAACCCAAGAACTTCACCAATTCAAAATCATTCCAAAATGGCCGCAAACTCATATACATTCACAACAAAAGAACAAGTGATCGATTGCAAATTCAAAGTAACATTCATTATTAGCCAATATTACACATTATACCGTTATATGTTGCCACAAATCCGAATATATATCACGAACTCTTTCGATAATTCACAAATACTTGGTCTCAAATTATTCTCACATGCGGAAAAACCTATTAGCAATCACCATTCTTGGAGATATATTATTCTCATTGTTTTACAAAAGTGCGAAAAGTTCCCTACGGTCTGACAGATGAAAGGTTACGTAGTGGTCCAAGTCGTCTCTTCCGAAGCCGCTCAGCAATAATGAAAGCAAGTTCCAATGATTGAGAAGCATTAAGCCTTGGGTCGCAATGTGTATGGTACCGGGAGCTCAAATCGTTATACGTAATTGTACGCGAGCCCCCAACGCATTCTGTAACGTTTTGGCCTGTCATCTCCATATGCACCCCTCCAGGGAAGCTTCCTTCTTGGTCGTGTACGTCAAAAAATGCTCTCACCTCAGCCTAGGTGATGAAAACGTACCACCAGTTAACAAAACAAGCATTCTTGCATAAAAATTACTTTACAGATGATTATAAATTTCATATGAAGGAAAAAAGGTCGAAATTTACCCGGATGGCATCAAAGGAGCGAGTCTTGAGTCCACAAGGAGCTTTGATGGTGTTTCCATGCATAGGGTCACTGACCCAAGTGACGATTTGACCTGCTCGACGAACGGCCCTGATGAGATAAGGAAATTTCACTCTTAAGTTTTCAGCACCCATACGAACTATCACTGTTATTCTTCCAGGTTGGTTTTTGGGATTCAGAATCTCAATCAGTTTCACAAGCTCGTTTGGGTCCATTTTGTCACTTACCTGAATCATAATCCCAAATAGGGTACCTCAGTCACAAAAGCCATATAACCAAGTAAAAAAACTATTTAAACTAGATTAACGGATATAAATAGCTTGTTAGAAACCTTAATCCCAAGAGGATTGGAAACTCCTCTAAGAAACTCAACATGAGCACCGTCCAATTGCCTTGTTCTTTCCCCAACCCAAATCATGTGAGCGGAGCAATCATAATATAGGCCGGAGGTTGAATCTAGCCTAGTAAGCGCTTCTTCATACGGTAAAAGTAAGCATTCATGGGATGTCCAGAACTCAGTAGTGGTCATGACCGGATGATCTGCTGTGAGACCACATGAAGCCATGAAGCCAAGGGCCTCATCGACTCGATGAGCCAGTTCACGGTACCTATGAAAAATATCAGCTCATTAAAACTAAATATAGAATTGAAAAGAAAAAAATGGTAAAGTAAACAATAATAGATGTGATACCTATCGCCCTGCTCGCTATGTTCAGTAAAATCAAGGTTCCATTGGGCAACCCTCTGCATGGCAGCATATCCTCCAGTAGCAAATGCTCGAAGAAGGTTCAAAGTAGACACAGATTGGGTGTAGGCTCGAATCATTCTATCGGGATCAGGAGTTCGTGATTTCTCATCAAAAGAATCACCATTAACATTGTCACCTCGATAACTCGGCAGCTTCACCCCATCCTTCTCTTCAAATGGATCAGACCTTGGCTTAGCAAATTGCCCCGCCATTCTTCCCACCTAAATGTTTGAACTTTGGTTGGTTCACAAATCGGTTATAGAAACCAAATACAGATAATCAATAAGCCAATAACAAATGGATCGATGATCACATCACCAAGTAGTTTCAAGTCCATGTTTCGTTTTTGGGAGAAAATCAATCTCTTGATATTAAACAGACTAACATAAGAAAACTATTTCAAGTCATCAGCCTATGAAATGACTATATTCTTCCACCACAATAATTACACACTTTCCCTTTTCATCAGTTATGGAGTGTTTGCATGAGCAGCCACTTAAAATATATACACTTAAACCCAAAAGTACACAAAAAATTTAAGATAAAAAATAATTGCCTCAAATCATTAATTAAACTAACTTAGTTGAAATGGAGAACAAAAAATGAGAAGACGAATGCGAACTCAGCATCCATGGCAAATTCGTAACAACTGTCTTATGAGCAACCAACTCTCCAACTACTTAAATCTTCCTGATAATTCTGCATTCAGTCTTCTCATCAGTAGATGGTGGCTACCTAGGGATTTCAAATTCATCCATAATTTTAAAACTTGGAATTCATTGCAAACCAACTAATCTCAATTCTAATCTGGAACAAAATCCGAAGGAACTAAAAACAGGATAGTTCTAAACCAATTATTCACATATCCAGCTTAAAATCAAGGATATAAGAGGGAAAAAAGGGACCTTGATAACAGGCATCTGGCCACCAAACATGAGAACCACGCTCATCTGCAAGAGCACCCTAAAAGTGTCCCTAATGTTATTTGCGCTGAATTCTTTGAAACTCTCCGCACAGTCTCCACCCTGCAAAAGGAATGCATTCCCCAGAGCAGCCTGCCCCAGCTTCTCCTCCAGGCTTCGTGCCTCACCTGCAAAGACAATCGGGGGAAAGGATTCAAGAGTCTTGACGACTGATTCGAGCGCGGCTTTATCAGGGTATTCCGGAAGCTGGGACGCTTTCTTCGATTTCCAGCTGTCAAGACTCCATTTTATTGATGCAGGAGAGGCGGAAGTGGATGGAGGTGGGTTGGAGGATTTGACGGCTGATATTGTTTTCGATCTCGGTTTGATTGAAAGAGAGGTAAATGCGTCAGGTTTGGTGGGAATTGAAGGACTAGGGGCGGCGGGAGCGGTGGAAGTGTGGAGGAAGGGGTAAGGGGTTGTCGAGGCGCGGTGAGGCGGCGGCGTAGGTTGTCAGAGCCATGGGTCTTGGCGGCAGAGTTTTCGTGATCTCCTCTATGGGAAGTTGGCGAGTGGATTTGGGAAGAGAAGGATGGCTCGGGACTCGGGAGGGACTGAAAGAAAATAAATATTGTCAAACAATTTATATAAAAATAATTCCCTACGTCAGCGTTTCTATTTTTTTATATTTAGCATTTTCGTCAAAAGAAATTAAATATTAAAAAAATATCAATAATATTTTATGCTAAAAAATAAAGATTATTTCGGGGATACTAATAAAAATACCTAAAAATTAATTTATAAATATTAACCTCTACCTTGATATAGTTGATTTACAAATAATATTATTTTTAAACAATAAAATATTTATTTGCTATAAGTTTTAGACAAAGAGTGGGTCTCATGTGAGACCGTCTCGGATTTTAATCTGTGATTGAGTCAACCTACCGATATTCACAATAAAAAGTAATACTCTTAGCATAAAAAATGATAATTTTTCATGGATGACTCAAATAAGAGATTCGTCTCACAAATACGACCTGTGAGACCGTTTTACACAAATTTTTGTCTTATACAAATTTTTTTCATCTTGAAAAATAAGTTAATTTTCTTTGGTTTAATTTTATCTTTGGGAAAAAAATATTAAAGAAATGATCTTGGAAGATACAAATTCCGGTCAATTGGTGTTGGCGCCTGATTTTTTAAAACTCCTATTTAGTCAAATTTCATCCCCGTAGACTTTTGTTAGTGTGTGCTTGGATTATAGCGTCAACTCTGAATACAGTCAATTTATTTAGAACCTTTTTAAAACTTTATCACGGGCATATCACATTGTATGCAATATTAATATAATAAAATTTTGTGTGAGAAGATGTTGGTCAATTTTGTGAGAAAAATATTTTATTTGGGTCACAAATAAAAATATATTATTATTTCATTAAAATTCTTTTTAGATGGTCTCATGGGTCAATTTTGTAAGGCATATATTGATGGACAGATTCTTACACCTTCGAGGGTGCTTCAAACATAATATTTTTAATGAGCTCCAATAGCTCGTGTTCTAAGAATGTAAATACTGATGAATTAAATCGAGTTTGCCTACATCAGTTCTGTTAAACGAAATGTATACGCACAAACAGAAAGGAACAAAGAAAACAACGAGAAACAAAACAGTATCGCAAAGCTTAAAATAAGCAAACCGAGGCCTGTATGAAATACAGTGTCCTTAAACAGATTCGTCCCCTCTGGTGCGTGCTGCGAGGATGAACGTGGACGTCTGTTTCCCAGGATACAACGGAAAACCAGTAGTACCGTAGCACAAGGCACCACCACGGGGAACTGAAAAAGTACCTGAACTTTATCATGGGACGGAGCAACGACAGAGGAGCGGCAGCCGATGGAAACAGCGGGAGCCGAGACAGGAAAGCTAGAGCAGGGCCGAAAATATAAGAGTGCAGGGGAGTGTCGTTGGATTTTTTTTTTTTTTTGAAAGACTTGATGTTGCCTCTGTTTTATAGGCACTCCGGCTGTAACTGTTGGTCATCCGAAAGGCCAGCTAGCTGAAACACCAAAGGTCAACTGAAACTGTCCCAGCTGAAGCACCAAAGGTCACAGACCATTTCGAAAATAAAAAATAGCAAAAGCTAGTTAAGCTTGGTGGGAAATTTTGCCTTGATCGGTCCGACATTCGACGCGCCCAGGTCGCGCACGTACGCCTGCACACAAGTCAAGCCTTTTTCCACTGCAAATTGGGCCCATGATTTGCATCCCCCTGCGCCTGTGCGCGCGAGAGAGAGCCTCTTGACCAATCTTTGTTACACCTCCATAAAGTATAACACAATATAAACTCACCAATGTTATATTCATTTTCCAATGTGGGACATTTCCCACTTGCCATCTACTAAGCCTTGTCCAATTTCTCATTCAAAGAACAAGCCCAATAGCCCAATAAGCCTAAGTCCAACAATCCCCCACATGAATGGAAATTGAAAGATATTCAACGATTTTCGTGATAAAGTTCAACAGTTGAATCTTGCATAGGATAGGTAGGTATTACCCTTTGAACCTTCCCTTGTGAAAGCATAATAATTCACTGGGTGACAGTAGACATGATGTCTTTGAACTGTACAGCCGTTTGTGTGAGTTAAGATATACTCCACACAAGATTCTTCCTAATACTATTCTGTTCTCATGATTGTGTTCGTTTTGGCCATGAACACACTCCTGGTTCTGCAAGAGGGTCTAGAATTGAGCCCTGCAATTCCTTCGAAGCGGACCCACTTCTCTCTCACATAGGTGATTCTATATTGCTTCTCATCAGAATCATTAAAAGCCGTAAGCTTATCCTCAACATTCACTGTTTCATGATAGGAATGGATTAGGGATAACCCCCACAGTGATTCTCTAAATTAGTGCGATTAGGTTGTCCCATTGAACCTAGTTCTTGGGATCTCCAGTCAGCGTAGGTTGGGTTTTCCTTCACACCAACTTATTCTATAGGCTTGAGCCCCATTCCCCTTGACATTTTCGCAACTAACTCTCTGTTTAACCCTTTGGTTAGCGGATCCGCTATATTATCCTTTGACTTTACATAGTCAACAGAGATAACTCCAGTTGAGAGTAGTTGTCTAATGGTATTATGTCTACGACGTATATGCCTAGACTTACCATTATACATATTATTTTGTGCCCTACCAATCGCAGATTTGCTATCACAATGTATGCATATAGCCGGCACTGGTTTTTCCCATCCTGGAATATCTTCTAAAAAGTGACGCAGCCATTCAGCCTCTTCACCACACTTTTCAAGAGCTATAAACTCAGATTCCATTGTGGATCTGGCTATTACAGTTTGTTTAGAAGATTTCCACGCAATTGCTGCACCTCCTAAAGTGAATACGAATCCACTTGTAGATTTTGAATCTTTCATATCAGATATCCAATTAGCATCACTGTATCCTTCAATAACAGCAGGATATCTTGTATAGTGCAGTCCATGATCACAAGTGTACCTTAAGTATCTTAGCAATCTGATAATTTCTTTCCAATGTTCAACTCCTGGATTACTCGTGAATCTACTCAATTTGCTTACTGCATAGGATATGTCTGGTCTTGTACAACTCATTAAGTACATCAGACTTCCAATGACTCGAGAGTATTCTAATTGAGACATACTCTCACCTCGATTCTTTGATAGATGCTGACTAGTGTCAATCGGGGTTCTAGCCAATGCAGAGTCATCATTATTGAATTTCTCAAGTATTTTGTCAACATAATGTGATTGACTTAGGACTATCCCTTCTGATGTTCTATGGATTTTAATTCCAAGGATCACATCGGCTAAGCCTAAATCTTTCATGTCAAATCTTGAGTTCAATAACTTCTTAGTGGATTTGATCATCTTATCATTACTACCAATGATAAGTATGTCATCTACGTAAAGACATAAAATGACATATCCAAATTCAGTGTTCTTTATGTATACACATTTGTCACATTCACTGAATTTAAATCCACTTTCCATCATGGCTTTATCAAATTTTTCGTGCCATTGCTTTGGTGCTTGTTTTAAGCCATACAGAGACTTCACCAATTTACATACTTTGTTTTCTTGCCTATTCGCAGAAAATCCCTCAGGTTGTTCCATGTAAATTTCCTCTTCTAAATCTCCATTTAGAAAAGCAGTCTTTACATCCATTTGGTGTACTTCAAGATTCCGCAATGCGGCAATCGCAAGTATCACACGAATAGAGGTTATTCTCGATACAGGAGAATATGTGTCAAAGTAATCAAGCCCTTCACGTTGATGGTAACCTTTAATTACCAATCTGGCTTTATACTTATCTATTGTTCCATCTGATTTCATTTTCCTTTTGAAAACCCATTTACAGCCTAGTGGTTTACTTCCCGGAGGAAGATTTACTAATTCCCACATATGGTTTTGTAAAATTGATTCCATTTCAGAATTGATAGCCTCTTTCCATAGAGGTCCCTCAGATGAACTAATTGCTTCCTTGAAGCTTTGAGGTTCACTTTTCATCATGAAAGTGATGAAATCCGGACCAAAGGATTTCTCAGTCCTAGCTCTCTTGCTACGTCTAGGTTCAATGTCTTGATCAAGCTCTTGTTCTTCATCAACTGTTTCATACAATCTTTTGGATTAACTTGGTTCTTCCTTAGATTTACATGGAAACATGTATTCAAAGAACGAAGCATTTCTTGATTCCATTATCGTATTCTTGTGAATATCAGGTATTTGAGATTCATGTACAAGAAAACGATACGCACTACTGTTTTGAGCATATCCAATGAAAATGCAATCCACAGTTTTTGGTCCTATCTTTACTTTCTTTGGAGTGGGTACTGCTACCTTGGCAAGACACCCCCACACTAGTAAGTATTGGTAGGAAGGACTTCTACCTTTCCATAACTCATATGGACTTTTATCTAGCTTCTTTCGGGGCACCTTATTTAAAAGGTAATTTGCTGTTAGAACAGCTTCCCCCTACATGTTCTGTGGTAAACCAGAACTTAATAGCAACGCATTCATCATTTCTTTCAAAGTGCGATTCTTTCTCTCTGCAATGCCATTTTGCTGAGGAGAATAAGGTGCAGTTCTTTCGTGTTTGATACCATGTTGAGCACAAAACTCAGCAAACGGTGATTCATATTCACCTCCACGATCACTTCTTAGCACCTTAATTTTCTTGCTAAGTTGATTTTCAACTTCACTCTTATATTGAATAAATTTTTCAATAGCTTCATCCTTGCTTTTGAGGAGATACACATAACAAAATTTTGTGCTATCGTCAACAAAAGTAATGAAGTATTTATTTCCACCACGAGTTTGTACACCTTTTAAATCACATACATCACTGTGAATTATATCAAGTGGTTCACTATTTCTTTCAATAGTTCGAAAAGATGATCTCGTTAGTTTTGCCTCAACACAAGTTTCACATTTGTGTTGTTTATCAATTTGAAATGCAGGAATGCTTTCATGTTAATTAATCTACGAATTGTATCATAATTAACGTGTCCAAGTCTACCATGCCATAAACAAGAAGACTCAAGCAAGTAAGCAAAAGTATTAACTTTATTGATCACGGGCTTAATAGCCATTACATTTAGTTTGAACAAACCATTACAAACATAACCTTTGCCTACAAACATTCCACTCTTTGACAAAACAACTTTATCTGACTCGAAAACAATGCGGAAACCATGCTTGTTAAGAAGCGACCCGGACACCAAGTTCTTGCGGATGTCAGGCACATACAGCACATTGTTCAACGTCAGTTCTTTTCCCGATGTCATCTTTAGGACAACTTTTCCTTGACCCTTGATTTCAGAAGTGGCGGAATTTCCCATGAACAGCTTTTCCCCATTCTCAGATTCCTCAAGAGTAGCAAACATCTCCTTATCCGAGCAAACATGGCGAGTGGCACCCGTGTCGATCCACCACTCCCTTGGGTTAGAACCCACAAGATTAACCTCTGATATTACGGCACAGAGATTCATGTTTGAAACCTCTTGAGATATGTTCTCGACCACATTCACCTCGCGGTTTCTTCTTGGATTCTTACACTCAGATGCCTTGTGACCCATGCCATCACAGTTGTAGCATTTTCTCGAGAACTTCTTCTTTGAAACGCCTCCTTTGGGTCCCATGTTCAACTTTCTGTTGGAGGAGGAGAAGATTCTCTTTTTCGAGCTTTGACCACGCTCGACAACATTTGCCTTAGCAGCAACAGGAGAGAACAATCTTCTTTCCGAACTCTTGTTGTCTTCCTCAATACGAAGTCGAACAATAAGCTCTTCCACATTCATCTCCTTTCGTTTGTGCTTCAAGTAATTCTTGAAATTCTTCCAAGCTGGTGGTAGCTTCTCAACAATAGCAGCCACTTGGAATGATTCGCTCAAAGTCATCCCCTCACCGTGAATCTCGTGAAGAATCACTTGGAGTTCTTGAACTTGGCTGATAACCGGCTTTGAATCCACCATTTTAAAGTCCAGAAAGCGACCAACAAGAAACTTCTTGGCCCCGACATCCTCGGTTTTGTACTTTCTGTCGAGGGATTCCCACAGCTCTTTAGCCGTTTTCTTTTCGCAAAACACGTTGTAGAGCGAATCTGCCAATCCGTTTAGTACATAGTTTCGGCACAAGAAATCAGAATGATTCCATGCCTCAACCGCACTAACGGATTCAACATCTCCCTCACCCTCGTTGAGTTTAGGAGCATCCCCCGTGAGGAATCTAGTCAGGTTCAGCATCGTCAAGTAAAACAGCATCTTCTGCTGCCACCTTTTGAAGTCCACACCAGTAAACTTCTCGGGTTTTTCACCGTGACTTGCTGGAACAGCAACCGCAGCAGCACGTGGGGTACCGTGAGGGACAACTTGAGGAGGGACAACATGAACAGTTTCCCTTTGCACACTGGATTCAGTAGCCATATCTGAAACAGCACGTAATGAGTAATCTATTTTAAGATTGTTAAACGAAATGTATACGCACAAACAGAAAGGAACAAAGAAAATAACGAGAAACAAAACAGTATCGCAAAGCTTAAAATAAGCAAACCGAGGCCTGCATGAAATACAGTGTCCTTAAAACAGATTCGTCCCCTCCGGCGCGTGCTGCGAGGATAAACGTGGACGTCTGTTTCCCAGGATACAACGGAAAACCAGTAGTACCGTAGCACAAGGCACCACCACGGCGAACTGAAAAAGTACCTGAACTTTATCACGGGACGGAGCAACGACAGAGGAGCGGCAGCCGATGGAAACAGCGGGAGCCGAGACAGGAAAGCTAGAGCAGGTCCGAAAATATAAGAGTGCAGGGGAGTGTCGTTGGATTTTTTTTTTTTTTTGAAAGACTTGATGCTGCCTCTATTTTATAGGCACTCCGGCTGTAACTGTTGGTCATCCGAAAGGCCAGCTAGCTGAAACACCAAAGGTCAACTGAAACTGTCCCAGCTGAAGCACCAAAGGTCACAGACCATTTCGAAAATAAAAAATAGCAAAAGCTAGTTAAGCCTTGGTGGGAAATTTTGCCTTGATCGGTCCGACATTCGACGCGCCCAGGTCGCGTACGTACGCCTGCACACAAGTCAAGCCTTTTTCCACTGCAAATCGTGCCCATGATTTGCACCCCCCTGCGCCTGTGCGCGCGAGAGAGAGCCTCTTGACCAATCTTTGTTACACCTCCATAAAGTATAACACAATATAAACTCACCAATGCTATATTCATTTTCCAATGTGG
Organism: Primulina eburnea; assembly: GCF_022965805.1. Classification (NCBI taxonomy): domain Eukaryota; kingdom Viridiplantae; phylum Streptophyta; class Magnoliopsida; order Lamiales; family Gesneriaceae; genus Primulina; species Primulina eburnea. The sequence continues at coordinate 2,111,656 of NC_133114.1, forward strand.
GACATTTCCCACTTGCCATCTACTAAGCCTTGTCCAATTTCTCATTCAAAGAACAAGCCCAATAGCCCAATAAGCCTAAGTCCAACAAGTTCAGTTATGAGAAAAACTGAACTGATATCAGCTAAACTGATCAAATCGGTTTTAAAGCAATAGTTAAACAGTTAGGAACACAAGATATGTTTATAGATGTTCGGATACTTCAACTGCTCCTATGTCACCATTTCTACCACCTCGGGTAGGTTCCACTTGAAGACTTTGATTTATACAACACCTTGTACAAACACACTCAGCTTAGGACTTACACTACTGCCTAACTGAACTCCTAGCCTAGATTGAAGGCAACACCTTCCAGCCAACACTCGTTTAACGTTTATGTGTTAAATACTAAATAAACAAGTTTAATTTCTTTATGCAATACTCACTCAGTATTCAATAATCTTAAATCTCTGTATTTGTGAGTGATTGTGTGTGCGTGTGTGAGAATTGATCTATGAATAGAATACGAAAGTATTCTCATACACTGAGGAAATTGTGCTTCTAATCTAAGCTCATAACACCATGAAATGTTCCCTCAAATATGGGCTTGTTGCTCCTTGTAAGCTGATATAAGTTGAGCGTGCCCTATCTTCTTCCACACACTTATTTTTCTCCGCTTTCACTTGTGTGTTCTCTCTCATTATATTTGTTGATGGTCTTGATCTTGTATATATAGGGGAAATTATCCGTACATCAAGACTCATCAAATATTTTTGTTGCAGTTTGAATCTGTTCCTCAAATTTTGTGTCTTGTCTTTTCTGATAGCCATTATGGAAAATTTCGACTTTAAATTTTGCTGCAATATTCATTATTGTCCTTTGATTGGACAATTCTTTTGTACCCTTGTGCAAAGCTGGATTCCACTTAGATAAGTTTTTTTTGTTCTGCAAACTGGTGGGCTCCTAACTGATGCTTTGAACTGGTCTTGAACTGGTCTGGTGAAATCATTTGGCTCGTCGGCTGAACTGATTTCACTGATTCAGTTGAACTGCTCAATTGAGCTTTTCATCAGTTGAACTTTTCATCAGCTGGTCGAACTTCTGAAGGTCTTCTGTTGAACCACCAATCAGCTGAACTGGTCCTATCAGTCGGGCTGGTTCAGTTCGATCAATCAGTTGGTACTTTTAGTTTGCGTCTCGATAGCTTCAGTTTTGACTCTGTAACTAATAAGTTCGAAACCTGGTCAATTTCAGCTTTTTGCGTACTTAGGTAAATTCATTAGAAACAAAGCAATAAGTTTTGTTAACATCAAAATCAAGATCGCGAACATGAAATGTTCCAACATATATGGTATTTGACTCACTAATACAAAAATATTATTTTTTATTGTAAATATGAGCAGTATTGACAGTATCATGAATAAAGATCTGTGAGACCGTCTCACAAAATATCTACTCAGAATTGACTCGTTTTACGAATAAAAATCCGTGAGACCATATCACAAAATACCTACTCAATTAATATAAAGACTTCTATCATTACTAGTACTTTACTAAAATGTTATTTTATTTAATTAATAATTAAAATTAGTAAATTTTAGTATTTTAATTATTATTTATAATTATTGATCATATATAATAAATTTGTTTAAATTTTAAATATTATTATAAATAATTATTAAAAAAAAGTTTATACTATTTGGGATAATATTTGAATAAAGATAATAATCTAATATCGCTTAATTGATTTATATATCTTGATTGAGTGAAATTGTTATTAATAAAAAAAATTAAAATAAATATTATTCAAAAATTCAAATTTTGTGTTGTTTATTAGTATGAATAAAGTTTGATTAAAGTTTATAATTATTTTTTAGGCCATTTTAAAAATATTTATATTTAAGTTTTGATTAAAATGCATAATAATAATAACAACAATAATAATAGTAATTTACAAACAATCAATATACACAAATTTCACGATGAAACTGTCTAAAAAAAAGTTAGAAAACGTACTATTATATAAAAAAATGTATTTATTTAATACGATAGAGAGTTATGAGAATTAAATATATAAAAGTTCGATTTGTTAAACGACAAGCGAATATGGTTGCTCATATATTTGTTAGAGCAACCGATTTTTATACTAGTCCTTATGTTTTTAATGAAACTCATGTATTTTTTATGATTTTTTGTTTTATGATTGTAACAAGTCTACTTCGTTTTAATGAAAATTTGATTTTGTTTGTTTGTTTTTAAAATAAAAAATGGCAATCACCACATCTAGTGGGATTTATTATGATATCGATAAGGTCTCAGTGACAAGTAATCATAAACTTGAACAAATTTACTAGCAATCGTGTTGAGTATCCAATTTTAAGTTTTGCTCGCAATTTAATATTACTAGAAAATTGCGTTACTCAAATTAATAATTTGACATTTCAAAAATCGTGATACATTCTTGAATCTTGAAACATTTCAAATAATATTTCTTTTATAAATCATAGTAATTACAACTTTTTGGTATGTATCGGGTAAAATTCAGATATATATATCGAAATGTACATACCAACTCTAGACGTATGTGAAAATTTTGGTACTAAAGGAATGACAAAATTATTGATGAAAAAACCATCATGAGTGAGTCTCATGTGAGATCGTCTCACGGATCTTAATCTGGGTAGATTCGATGCTACATCTGGGGGTACTGCCTCACATGGTTTGGATGGACAAGATTCACATACATATGTGATTTTAAAAAATTTAATGGACCCCATGTATATGTGACTAAATTTTTGGGCCCTTGATTCTATCATGGGGTAGTGCCCCTACATGTAGGATGAAATAAATCTCTAATCTGTCAGACGGGTCAACCTACCAATATTCACAATAAAAAGTAATATTCTTAGCATAAAAAGTAATACTTTTTCATGTATTATCCAAATAAAGATCCGTCTCACAAAATACAATCCGTGAGACCGTCTCATATAAATTTTTGTCTCATTAAATATATGATCTTCAATCAGTTTACTGAAATATTCCGAAAAATTATCTTATCTATATAAAAAAAAATCATTCCTTTATTATATTATCAGGCTATTCAATTTTTTTTTTTTTCAAAAAAGGATTTCTTATGATTGTATAATTCTTTATTATAAAATTTTAAACTATTATTAAAATCAATGCTAAAAATTATATCACTTTTTAAGGCAAATTGGCACTTTCGTTTTGTGAACGTGCACTTGCACCCGAAATTTTGTCACCGTCCAGGAGTCTCTTTCTTTCTTGTACTTCTTCTGGGCTTCATCTCTTCTCACACTCTACGCATTTTCTTGATTAAATAATCAATGCTTTCAATTTTTTTAAAAATAATTGATGTGTTTTCAGCCAAGTTAAGCATCCACCATTCTTGAGCTTCAGACCCCATTTCTTTACATGTATGTGCGACACCAAATTTTTGCCCAGAATCATTAGAATCTTTTGTAGCTAGTTGGCCATATGGCTGTAGCAGGAGCCTCCGTTTGGAATACGAGCTATGTTTCTTGTTCCTTGGAACTCGTCGGATTCAGGCGAAATACTAACAGGTAAGTACACGTTTATCTACGTTTTTAGTGGGTTTTTCGAATTTTTGCTTGTACGCGTTGCTTGATTCCGGTTGTTTCATTTTGAATATCAAGACTGAAAACATATGTGGTGATGGAATTTAGTTCAGGATCATTCTTGAAAAATGTGAACTTTCATGTTTTTTCCTTGATGTTCTTTGAGGTTGTCTTTTACCCACCTGGACTCAACATTATTGGATAAGTTATATTAACACTAACATCAATAGTAAGATACTGGTTAAAGATTAGATTTTTATACGAGTGTTTGAACTATATAGTTGACCTTTCATATCAGCTCCGATGAGTAAATTTTGAATAAATTATAGATTTTCATGGAGGTTGCTATAATGTGTAGAATGTAATTAAGGAAACTTTAGAACAAATATTGAATTGATCGACAGAGTGGGAACCCTTTCGATTTCAGGATTTATCAAGCATCATCATGTCTTCCAAATGCTGCTCAAAGGCTACTATTATGCACTCAAATGTCTTTCAATAAGACAGGCATAAGGCGATTAAAATCCATGCGATTAAGGGATGGGTTTGGACTGAAGTGTGAAGCTGTGTATGGTGAAATTCCTCTTCAAGAAAAGAGTGAAAATATTTCTAAAGCAACTTTGATATGGAGAGCCATCAAATTGCCTATGTACTCTGTTGCTTTGATCCCTCTCACAGTAAGCATATAGTGTTTCTGTACACTCTCTTGCACATATGTATATACGGGTTTTAATAATTACTCGTGATGGATAAACATTGATTTCTTCTAAAAGTTTTGATAAAAAAATTAGGTAGGAAGTGCCGTTGCTTATTGGCAGACGGGCCACTGTTGTGCGAAGCGCTATTTAACTCTCTTGGTTTCTTCAGTACTTGTTATAGCCTGGCTCAACTTAAGGTACAAAAAATCTTGGAACTTTATGTATAAGTTTTCTGAAACTTGCAAGTTTCGCTTCTCCAAATTTAGAACCCACATTTTGCCTCCTCATCCAATCTTGCCCCCCTCGTTTGAATTCTTGGATCAGCCCCTGATACTTTTTTTATTCAAAAAAATGAACTCATAAGATTTTGGTGAACTTTTGTGTGTACATCAGATTAGTGTCTTCTGGGATGACTTTTACATTTATGATGAAACAGCAACGACGTTCATGATTTTGATAAAGGAGCGGATAGAAACAAGAAAGAGTCGGTGGTTAATTTGGTTGGCAGGTGAGAACAAGTTGAATGATTTTGGTAACCATGATCGACCTTAAACAGACTAATTGTCTAGAAATGGTATATGAAGTACAATATACAGATATAAATAAGCTTATGATGTGTCATGTTGCTCTTTGAAGCCGAACAGGAACTCATATTATAGCTTGTTTGCTACTTGCACTTGGCCTAATTGGCCTAACACGAGTATCGATCGAGGCTGGAAGTCTCCGTTCTGTATTGCTTCTAGTTTACGCCATATTTTGTGGCTACATTTACCAGGTATCTGAAGCATGGAATTTTGGCACAATTTTTGAAACAAGATTCTCAAATGAGTGCTTATGAATGCTTTGTTGCAGAGTCCACCTTTTCGTTTGGGTTACATAGGGCTGGGGGAACCCTTATGCTTCGCAGCATTTGGTCCATTTGCCACCACTGCTTTTTACTTGCTTCAAAGCAGGCACCAGGTTGTTGATTAGACATATATTTGATTGAATTTGTGGTACAAATTTAAGAATACGTTAGACTTGTGAAGTTTTTCTAACAAGAACATTATATTATATGGTTTATTGGACTCCTACTTCAGCTTTCTTTAAGATTATTTTTAAACTATCACACCCAAATATTAAGTTGTTTCTAACCAAATTCATCCTCATCTGGATACTACCTTCTTGCTTGATGATAGTGAGCTTGCAATATCTGTGACTGCCATTTCTTCATCGTTACTTGTCGGTTTTACTACGGCCTTGATCCTCTTTTGCAGCCATTTTCATCAGGTACCCTGTCTCTTTCTGATCTCCTTATTTCAGGTATCTTTATTAACTAAACAAAATGAAAAATATAGGTCGAGGATGACAAGGCTGTCGGGAATTACTCCCCATTAGTAAGTTCTATGAAATATTAAACCCGGAGAATTAAATGGTTAGCTAAATGAACAAATTAAGAGATAGTGTCGGATTCAAACTCAGGTAAAGCTTGGAACTGAAGCGGGTGCAAAAGTAGTCAAAATGGCCGTGACATCGCTCTATTCTCTTTTATTTGCTCTTGGACTTGGACAAGCTCTTCCTTTCTCGTGTGTCGTAAGTCATTATCACTTCGCCAAATTATCCGTTTCATCAGTTGTATGAGACATCTTAAAGTCGTCATGTTTTCAACATTGTTTCAATATTTTTGTTACTTTTTCAACTTTATCATAGCTATCGTTCACTAGTGATAGCGTTTTCTGTTCCAGATTCTTGGTGCTTTAACATTACCGATTGGAAATTTAGTATCTTCCTTTATCGAAAGAACCACAATGTGAGAACTTTTTCCCTAAGCATAAGTTCAGATTCTTACATAATCGAAAAAATAGCAATTGCTTGAGGGACTAAAAATCCTGTACTCCGTCACTTGATGCCTCTGCTCGTGATTTGTTGGTTCTGCATTTCTTTTCGGTATGATTTATTTTATCATTGCCTTTCGATTAATAGGACATATCAATGATCTTTATGGCGAAATACTATTGTGTGAGACTACACACTGCATTTGGAGTTGCCTTAGCTGCAGGGCTGGTGGCAGCTAGATTATTTGTTAGGAAACAGCTCCCACATGCTATTATAATCTGAATTTTGCGCCACTTTCCGGGTTTCAGTTAGTTTATTGGTACACAATCTTTTTACAAGTTTTTGGAGACAGCGCAAAACGGTTGCTCAGCAGGGCTGTCATAGTTTCGAACGAAAAATGTTAAAATTTTGTAGTTGTAGGAAAATTTAATAGTTTCAACTGCCCCGATGAGTTTACCTTAATTTCTTTGTTAGGAATCTGAACATTGTGCTTTACCTTGCATAATTCTTTCTATATATCCCAAGCTAGCATGACAAACTGCTCAAATTCAAATGTAGAAAAAGAGTTCATTATGCTAAATCCACAAAAAAATGAATGGCAGTAGCTTGCCATTCTTTAAACAAGGCCAAAAAATGGTAGCTTTCCAAACATCCCGAACTTTGGGGCAAAAGAAAAGATTATGGCTTGTCATGGCTTCAGACGATCTACAGAAAAGCATCGTCCTGATGCATGGATATGTCTCCTGAAAAGGTTCTCTTCAGTAGGTAACATATAATTGCTCGTACGCCAAAGAAATATTCCGACTTTTTGTGGGATATGAATCTTCCATATCCATTTCCATCAACTCTCGAAGAAATAGGACAGATTGTGATTCAAGAGAATCAAAACATCTAATCTCAAAAAGATTACTCAGATTTAACTGAATAATGATCTTTTTCGGACAAGTACTGTTATTTGGGTTAATGAGATGTTATTCTTATGACATTACTCTAATTATCTATGCATCTAATAGTTCACTTTCATCCTCACACGTGGTGTCCAAAAATAAAATCATGGACTATACGAATAAGAATACCCAGACATGTCCATAACGAATTACCGATAATAATTATGTTATTTATATCATAAATTATTAATTTGATTCTTTTACGTAAATTACATCTCGGACAAGCATGTGCATGGTGCTACAACTCACGGAATTTATTTAGTTTCTTTCTCAATTTCCAACAACCTTCGACTTGTTCGCGACTTCTATGCCAAATTCATCTGGTTATGCTTCTTTTTTATTTCAAGTGTTCACTTTCAACGCATAATTTTTTATTAGAAAATTTCGATGATCATGATATATATGGTACTTACTACTTATTTATATAACACTCGATTAGCTTGTTTTCTAATTAATTCACACTTGATCACGTTTATCATTTTACATCAACGGGAGAAGAAACTTTGAATTGGAGAGATCGTTTGCGCAAAGATTATGATAAAAGGCAAGCCTGATTTGTGTTCAACTTTATGTTTACTATATATACATCATATTTGTACGTACGCGTTCATGATCAATGTGAATGGCCACAGGCGGAGCCATGTGTTACTCGCCCGGGCGGTAGTCCGGATGACTTGTTTTTTTCCAACATTTTTTATACATAAAATTGTCTTATTTTCTGGTAGCACGGAGCTTCATTTGTCAATATTAGTTCAACCATGGTTGGGTAGAGATGAAAATCTGGTTCCGTCTTTATAAACTCATGATCTTTCTCTAGATCTTCCAATGTGGGACTTTGATTACATCCCAACAGTTATTACTCATATCAGTAGGACACATTTTCTTGTCGAGAGATCATAACTTAATAACTTTAAAGTTAAGTGTGTTTGTCTTGAGAGACAATTTTGGGTTGAGTGACCACTATGAGAAGTTCTCAGAATGCATGTGAGTAAAAATTAAACACGTTGGAAAGATCCGTGTTAGTACAATAGGGACAGCGTTGAAGTTGGGGCGTCACATTTTTCATACTTAATGTTATTAAAGGTAAAATTAGATAAATATAATGTATGTAACACAATTCTTAACTACTATTGTTTTAATTTGTATATCTAATAATGAACCAAGGTCCGAGTGTGAGAATTCACACCTATGAAGTCGTGGTGGATATTTCTAGCTTCTATTCTTATCAAACAAAAAGGGCAAAAAAGAAGACGTTTGGTCTTAAATTTTTTTTTGAAGAAACAATAAAGTCTTAATTTAGTGAAAGGAATGTTGTTCATAAACGTACATAAAATTAATAAATTGTGTGTATCAGAAGTTAATGTTGTACTCGTGCTATGGTGTTGTCAACACAAGCGCACAACATGTAGCGAAAATTTATTTTCACACACGTAAACTTTAATGAATAAACACCATATTTACATTATGCACAAGTACGAATACTTGTGCAATGTCTCATGGTAAAAAATTCACTAAAAAATTATGTAAATCGTTTACATTAAAACAATACTAGTGAGAATAATAAAACTGAATTCCTTGATAATCCAAGGAATTAAACAACATCAAAATAAATCATACTAAAAACTAGATGCATAAAACAAAAGAGACGTGTTGCTCGAAACCAAACGACGCCACTTTTCACCTGACACTTCACTCAGTGTTGTTCCAAAATGTCGTCAACACCAAACAACAATACGGTGATAATGTGAATCAATCACACAAATTTTTCTCACGAATCTTCAATACTGAATTTCTGCAGGCTAATGCTATGCCTAAAGGCAAGCAAATTATCCCGAGGAGAGGCAACTCACTCAATCAAATTGCAGTTGGTCAAGAAGATTTCGCGACTGTAGCAAAATCCCTCTGAAAGCCCCGTAATTCTTCTCTTGATATATTACTATATAGATCTTCCTCTTTGCCCTAAATATCTTTCTACAGATACTCAAATTCTAAACACAAGAAAAACAACAAGTTTATTAGGAATAAAACTCTATTCAAATCTAGGATATTATATCTTAAAGATGAGTTCCTAAATTAAATCACATGAAATAACTCCCAAGAATAAAATTATCTAGAGATAAATCTTAATATATTGACCAATTTAAGTTAATCTAGAAATACAAAATTCAAATATTTCTCTTTAGATAGAATATAAATTAAATAAGAATAAAATATTTCTTTCATTTAATAATGCTAATATACAAACATTTCTAAACAACATATCCATATTGAATTCTACATCTATTAGTTTATTACTTGGATGCTATGAAAATTAACTTTGGTCTTAATATGACATTCTCGGTCGCGTTAGAAGATGGGGACATGCATCCAATACAAAACAAATATTTCTATTTTGTTATAATTTCTTACTGAAAAAAATATTTTTTTGGTCATTAATTTGTCAAATTTTGGGTTTTCCTGGTTAATTAAGTTTCAAAGTTTTGTTTTACACCACGTCAAAATTTTCAATGTCATATCAATATTTTCGGTATTATATCAACATTTTCCGTTGATACGAAATAGTCAAAATGAAAAGTTATTGTACCAAAACGAAAATTTAAAAACTTAATCGATCAATACTCAAGATTAGACAAGTGAATGGACAAAAAAAAAACCATTTTCCATTATTCATTTGATTATATATATTTTTAGAGTTTAGATTAACTCACTCACAAAATAAATTAATGCATTTTATTGGCGCTGTCCATGTATCCCGGTTGCCAATATAGAATGTGATTCCACGTGGCCAATATCCATTTCTGTGTTCATGAAAATTCACGTATTAATTTCAAGTCAAAGGCTTTTTATTTTTAAAAAAATCGCCCCACAAAGTTTCAATATATATATATATATATATATATATATATATATATATATATACACACACTAAAAACTTGTGTGAGACGGTTTCACGAGTCGTATTTTATGATACAGATCTCTTATTTGGGTCATCTATGAAAAAATATTACTTTTTATGCTAAGAGTATTACTTTTTATTGGGAATATCGGTAGGGTTGACTCGTCTCACAAAAGACCTACTATATATATATATATATATATATATATATTATATATATATATATATATATATATATATATATATATATATTTCCAGTATCATCGCAACTAGAAGGATTTTTTATTAAGTAGTGAATTTATATATTTACATAGAATTGGTTTCTTGAGATACGTAGTGGCGGAGCCTGAAATATGTCTTTGTTGGGGTTAGAATTTTAAATTTTAGAATCTTTTAATATTTTAAATTGATTTACCCGACTTAATATCATATTATTCCAAAATTATACAAAATTTAAATATAAATATTTTTTTTAAAAAAAATTGAGCAATCCGAGCTAAAACCTGTGTATCATTGCATGTACCTCCACCTCTGGAGATACGTACATATAAGTGAAACGATCTATCTAATTTATATTTATTATAAAAAATAATATTTTTTTAATAAATTGAGTCTGATCGAAATATATTTAACAAAATTAATCATAAAATAAATTCACATAAATTTTTGTGATTTAAATATAAAAATATAAGTAGTTCCCATAGGCCATATATAGAACAACGCACGAGCAAGTTCGTCGGGTCAACGATGTTTAATATTCTCGTAAAGTCTAGTGTTTTAGAAGTTGACGGCACAACTTGACAATTCAGCACTTTGATTCATGAATTCCGCCGCCACTGGAAAATTGTTACGTACTTTTGTTTTATTAGTGTAGATATATATATATATATATATATATAAATATATATATATATATAATTTATACGTGAATTTTTATTTGTTTCTTTATTAATTGTTTTTTAAAAATATGTGTGATTATTATTTATTAGTGTTTGGTCTGCTGTCCGCATTACAACATGTTATTTCTTATTTAATGGTTTAGATTTTTTTGATTTAGTTTTTGATTATGTAAATTAAATTAATTAAAGTTTAGAAATAACTTATTGTTGAAAATTGAAGTTTCTTTAGTGTTTTATTGATTTTTTTTATGTCCTCATTAATTAGATTGTGTATAGTTTATTTTGGTTGTCATCACATTTTATCTTCATTTTCATTGATTATTTTAAAATAAGGTTATGATTTATGAGCTATAACTTATGTGTTTAAATAAAAGTTATTTGCAACTAACATTTTTTTATGTAGTTTATATTCATGAATTACTTGAATATAACATAATTAAAAATAACTGTTATATACATTTTTTAGAGTTTTAAATTTTCTAATATGTAATACTTTTGTTTGTGATGTTGGTTAAAATTATGTGTTTTAAAAAAAAAATTGAACCAAAATTTTTAAAGTTTACATTTATAAATTATTTAAATAAAGTATGATAAGATTTTTGTGATCTGTTTTTTCAGATTTTATAAATTTCTAATCTCTTTTTGCTATTAGCTTGAAATTATATATATATAACTCTTGTGATACGGAGCTACTAGTCGTAGGATGTTAGCTGCTGTTTGTTATGAAATCTTTTCTGATACCAAGGAGGTGAGATGAGGAAACCCTCGAAACCACAAAAAAAAAATAGTAATGAGGAGTTATGTTTCTTGCTTTCGAGTGCAGATGAATAAACCTTTTTTTGCCGCCAATACTCTGCCTCATTCCTTGATTTCACCCGACACGTGAAAAGTATTACTTTTTTATATCCAAAATATTATTTTTTATTGTGAAATTTTCATTTATTCTTAATTACATTATCAAGAAATAATGTGTAACATATATTGATTTGAATGAAAATTATTGTTTTTATATCAAAAGTATATTGTATAATAATATATGTTGATTTAAGTAAAAAATATTATTTTTTATGTAAAAAGTATTTTTTAGCCAACTTTGACGGATGGGAAAAAAAAAAAAAAAAAAAAAAAAAAAAACTTAACTTGTACGCATAGCTTTTGAAAATCTCCATTAATTATCAAACGAATATGTCTGCCAACAAGACAAAATTAGATTATGTGTTAGAGGGTTAGAGGGACGTACGTTTTAGTAAAACTCATCAGTCCTCCTCGTACTCATGACATAATAATAAAATCACCGTAATTTTTTTTCTTTCATGGATTCATCATGATAAGTTTAGAATAAAGTATCTTATGAGACGGTCTAACATATATTTATTCGTTAGATGTTTCAACATTGTTCATATTTATAATAAAAAATAATATTGTTAGCAAAAAATAATATTTTTTTATGAGTAATCCAAATAAAATACTCGTCTAACAAAATTAATCCGTCAGACTGACTCACATGAAATTTTGTGATAAATAAAATATGGACCATGGATCACGGGCGTGCAGCATGCGCCATATGAACTTTCCATGCATGATCCTGATGTCTTCAAGTCAATCAATTTCTTTTTTTTTTTAGAGTGAGTCTCATGTGAGACCGTCTCACGGATCAATTTTTTTAATTCGAATTAGTATAGAAGTAGAATACATGATGGTTTTGATTTTCGAACTTCCAGAAACAAACTTATGTGTTCTATATGTTTTTGCACAATTAGTTACGACACACACATCTTTTATCGGTTTACAAGATTTGTTATCAGTTTGATAAAAATTTTGATATATCAGCTCGATTTTTTTACCACACTTTCATATAAAATTACTCAACTGATCAGTTTCGATTTAAAAAAAAAACAGTTTCATCGGTTGTTAACTCAAACATGAAACATCTATTCATTGCCAAATAGAACCTAACAAAATGAATATTTAAAATAAAATAAAAAAAGTAAAGTTATTTCGAAATTATAATTATGTTAGAGTAATTGCTCAACTAGTCAACTTGGGGCTTGTGTTTTATTGACTCTAATGTAAAAATGATATTATGTTAATAATATTTTACGATTTTATCCAATTATGATATTTACTTTATATATACACTCATGCAAGCTGCATAAATAAAGTCTTTAAATATATAATAGAGTAACCGTGAAGTCTGCCTCTCAATTTACCATATATTCTAAATAAGTTCCATATCGAATCAACCACCTAAAATTAGGATAAATATCAATAGAGCTTAGGACTAGTATCTCTGATGTAAACGTCATGTTTCAGTGGTAAGAACATGAAGATGTCTATTCATATAGATGGGTGATCATTTGATAATTCACTAAACAACCATCATCTTCTCCCTTAAAAGTTTCGGCCAACATCTCCACATTTGGAAAGAATTTCGGCCGAGAATTTCTCAATGCCGCCGCTCCGTTTCCATCGCACCGAATCGGATTTCTGAAATTCTTGTGTCCTAGTATCAACGTGGAAATTGTTTGAAATCTCTAGTGTGAGGTCCTTAACTCCTAATTGTTATTACAATGTAATTTGATTAAGATTAATTAATTACAGCAAAAAACGAGTAAAATATTTATTTACAATGAGCCCAAAATGTGATAACCATAATTATGATACTAATAAATAGTATATAAGAAAGTCTCATATAAATATATTACATCAGAAAACAAGCCCACACATAATCAAAATCAATTATATACAACTCATATCATCGGGACATGCTCCTGTATATAGATACATATATACACTAGGATAGACCACTGAACCTCCACTCAGATGTGACTCCATCCAGAAGTACCATCTCCGATCTTCTGATAACCTGGAATACCTGTCATTGTCCACACAGAAAGACAACAACAGCCCCCCTTGGGGGTAAGCACAATCTCCGTATGTAACAACCATAATATATACAACATGTGTCTACACAATTATATATGATATGCAATGCATGCATGTCGTGGGGATATCAGGTCAAATGCCCATCCACTGAGCATATATCAGAACCAATCGAATCGCTATTAAATCAATGCTCGCGTTGACACACCTGCCTCAATCAAGTATAAGGGTTGATCATATATAGCTTTGGCAAAGCGTCATCAAATCTCAAATCTCAATCATCGATCATCGGGCCACGAATGACTATGTTTTAAGGGTCACACAATGTCAAACATAGCATCATGCTCACAAACCCCAGAATCAAATCCAATGATATAAAGGTATCCAAGGATCATAGCTCAACGTGCATGTCATGTATCGATATATGAATAAAATGATGCGTGTTACCAAAATATTTATATTATACATCGATATACCAATCATGAATATCATCTATGCCACATCAACTCAACAAGTAAGGCATATAGATACATATTCTCAGTCAAATCAATCAAACATATAATGACACAAGTACCTGTTGTATGTTCTCGGTCGTAACATACCTTAATTCTTCGTTTCCAATCAATGTAGCTTTAAGATTTCAATATATAAATGCTATCTACATAATCAACATCTTCATTTTACTCAATGAATTCAATGAAAATCAACAATTCAAGTTCCAAAAATCCTTTGAAACTTTGAAAATTCATATCAAATTGAAATCATAATATAATTCAATTCCGACTTTGAACAGAAGATTCTTGTCGGTTATTCAATCGCATATTTTGATCTCGACTTCAACTACATGCTATTTTAGCGATTCAAGAAATAAAAGTTCTGAATCAAGAAGAAGCTTACCTCAAAAGAACGCTCTCGAAGCGAGGATTCCGAATATATAATTTTTTTTCTAGTTTTTACAACGTTTCAAGGTAGATTTTTACGATAGAATTCGGTTTCCAACTTTTTTTCGAAAGCGATGCCCTAGCGCGCCGGACATGACAGCCCCAACACGCCGGGTTCTGTCCACAAACCTTGATACTGCCGCACTGGGGCGCACGAGAAGTAGCGCCCTAGAACGCCATGTTCTGTCTAGAACGCTAGGTTTTGAATTGGCAAAATTGGTCAACATGAAATTGTAGATCTATGTCTTAAGTTTTCATTTGCCACTGACCTCACTCGATTTGGATATCGGACGTGAATGTTATGCTCATTCTCCCAAAATGTGTCAGTGTAGGAACTTCAATGCATACGATATATTTCGGGGTGATTTTGCCCATATTTTCAAATGGATTTGGACAAAAATCAAAACGTAAAAATTCAAGTACTATGTATTAGCTTTCTAATGAAATTGATTTCATTTCATTTGAACTAATATCCAGATAATTATCTTGAAAATCGTAATATATGTCACTTTTATACTGCAGTTTAGCATATTCTTCAAACACAATTCAATTACTACTACAATCATTCATTATCAAAACATATTTTCTCTAATAATATAAAAATCTCATGAATTATCGATAATCAAGTTATGATTTACGATAATACGATACACGATCCTTACATCTAGTGCGATCCAAACAAGGAATACAACATCCAATCATGGGCTTAATTTAACGATCAAAAAAGAGAGATCCGTTCGAAAGAATATATAAGAAAGATTATTTCTGCTTAAAATCCGGATTGGTTTGGAGTCATAGTTAAATACACAAAAAGTAAGAGTTCTAAACACCTTATGAATATTTAAATTCATACAACGCCTAAGGAACTTTTCAAACGGCGAAACAAAAATTTTAAACTTTTGCTGTGTTTTGAATGCGAGAAAACGATACTCGATAGATTAAATTCAACACCTTGACTTTAATCAATGAATGCCGCCGCCACTGTGATATTGTTACGTACTTTTGTTTTATATATATATATATATCTAAGGGAATTTGGGTTCCCAGCGTCATTTTTTTTTGTGTCAGATCCTAGTTATTCTAATTTCTATGAGTGTACCACATTTCACATGAGTGTACAATATATATAGTAATAATTTTATATATGAGTGAAGCCAAAGAATTTTTATTATTTTCATACTACCCCTATTTAAGTATATAGTTATATATATATAATAGAGAGATAGTATATATATATATATAATAGATATATTGAATTCAAGATAAAAAAATTTCCGGTGAGAACCACCACGCAATCAGTAGATAGTGTTATATATACATATATTTGTATTCACACACATATATTATATAAATATGTAATTTATACGTGAATTTTTAATTCTATATTTATTAATTGTTTTTTAAAAATATGTATGTTTATTAGTGTTTCGTCTTTTGTTATGGCTGTCCACATTACAACATGTTATTTCTTATTTGGCAAAAACTTGTGTGAGACGGTCTCACGAATCGTATTTTGTGAGACAGATCTTTATTTGAATAATCCTATGAAAAATATTATTTTTTATGCTAAGAGTATTACTTTTTATTGTGAATATGAGCAGAGTTTACCAGTCTCACATATTGAGATCCGTGAGACGGTCTCACATGAGACCTACTCTTCTTATTTAATGATTTAGATTTTTTTGATTTAGTTTTTGATTATGTAAATTAAATTAATTAAAGTTTAGAAATAGCCGATTGTTGAAAATTGAAGTTTCTTTAGTATTTTTTTTATGTCCTCATTAATTAGATTGTGTATAGTTTATTTTGTTTGTCATCACATTTTATCTTCTTTTTCATTGATTATTTTACAACAATAAGGCAATAATTTATGTTTTTAAATAAAAGTTATTTTCAACTAACATTTTTTATGTGGTTTATATTTATGATTTACTTGAATAAAGCATAGTTAAAAATCACCGTTATATACATTTTTTTACAGTGTCCCATTTTTTAATATGTAATCCTTTTGTTAGTGATGTTGGTTAAAAATTATGTATTTAAAAAAATGTTTTTTTGAAACAACATTTTTTTGAGTTTACATTTATACATTATTTAAATAAAATATGATAAAACATTATTGTGATATGTTTTTAAGAGATTAAATTTCTAATCTCTTTATTTGACTTGCGCTATTAACTTCAAATTTTATATATATAAGTCTTCTGAGAAATATTCGCTTGTCAAATTTGTGATACGGATCTCCGACTCACTCGACACATGTATTTTTTTTATTTTTTATTTTTATGTTCGAAGTATTATATTTCATTGTGAAAGTATCATTAATTGTTGGTTACATTATCAAGAAAAATTGTGTAACTGATTTGAATGAAAATATTATTTTTTATTTCAAAAGTATATTGTGTAATATATATTGATTTGAGTGAAAAATAATATTTTTTTATTAAAAATTATTACTTCTTATTGGAGGTGTGAATCAAGTTGACACATCTTACTGATATATATATATATATATATATATATATATATATATATATATATATATATATATATATATATATATATATGTATATATATATATATGTATATATATATATATATGTATATGTCGACGGTAATTCAACAAATTTAGCATCAGTGACATGAAGATGTCTATTCATACAGATGAATGATCATTTGATGATTCTCTGAACAACCCTCATCTCATCCCTCAAAAGTTTCGGCCAACATCTCCACGTTTTGGAAAGAATTTCGGCCGAGAATTTCTCAACGCCACCGCCCCGTTTCCATCGTACCGACTTCGGATTTCTGAAATTCTAGTGTCCTAGTATCAATGTAGAAATTGTTTGAGATCTCTAGTGCGATCCAAACAAGGAATACAGTCTCAAATCGTGGACTTAATTTAACGATCAAAGGAGGGAGATCCATTCGAAAGGAAATATAAAAAGGACTATTTTTGCTTAAAATCCGAAATGGTTTGGAGTCAGCGTTAAATACACAAAAAGTAACAATTCTAAACACCATATGGATATTTAAATTCATACGACGCCTAAGGAAAGTTTCAAACATCGAAACAAAAATTTTAAAATTCTACTACGCTTTGAGTGCGAGAAAACAGTACTCTATTATATTCAACACCTAGACTTTTAAACATATTATTATAAAAAAAATTCCGTCATAATTAAGACAAGATGCATGTTTTCATCAGCTTTCTTTAGTAAGGCGTCAAATACCAGCAAAGCACTGGCTAGTTACCTTGAAATTTATGTTTTTTTTAAAAAAATATTATATATACATATACCTACCCCTTAAAATAGTCAAACAGACGTGTTCGATGGCTTTTTTTGGGGTTGTTACTCTCTGTTTATTTTATTTTTTTCTATCAATTAAGATGTATTAAACTAGTGTCATACTTTCAGAAGAGTCCGGATCATGGATAACCCGAGACAATAAATTGACAACTTGGATCATGGTAAAGAAAGTTCTCGGGATGTTATTTACCCAGGCAACCAGAGGCCCGAGCCCTCGGGCGAATTCCCTGGTGACGACTCTCTATTCGGGATACCTCGATAATAATATCGCACTCGAGTACGGGAGCAGATGATATCTTATATCGATAAACGCGCCTGAAAATATCTTACTGATTTGACATAATTAAAAAGTCGAAACGGCGTGACATGAACTTTATGTAGGTGGCAAATATAAGTGGTAAGTAGGCACCGAGAACAAGGAAAAATCATTATTTTCCTTCTTATAAATAGCTGGTTTGTTTTGAATTTATTTCATTCACATATATGACATATATTCACACATATACACACTAGTGGCATTTATTTCTCGGTAAAATTTTCACCTGGTTTTCTTCATTTTCAACCTGCTAACTTAAGCATCGGAGTGACCACGCTATACACCCTTCCGGCTCCCAATCACGAGTTTGTTTTGTTTTTCTGTGTTCAGGACATCAATACAACTTTTTTTCCTCATCAACTTCATATCAAGATTCGATGGATTGCTCGACCCAACTCATCTTATTTACTGGCTGGATCACGTCACTATGTGACAATGACAAAAGAACGTGTCACCCGGGCTAATTTTTTATAGCCTTGTTACATATACTTGTACTCCAAAAATATGTAGTCAAAAAAATTCAGCCGTCTTATTAGGCATTATCTTCTTCTATAAAATTTTTGTATATATTATTTTTTTTTAAAATTAATGAAAAATATAATATAAGAAAAATAGATGTTACTGAAAATGGGGATACGTATGATTATAATTAATATAGGGTACATTCAAGATTTTAGTATCATATCTTAAATTTAATATCTTAGTATTATATGAGTTATAAAACGTCGACATATCACATAAAATGAATCGGGTTATGAGTTATAAACCGTCGACATATCAAATTAAATGAATTTGGTTTGCATAAATTATATAAAATTTGATTATAGTTTGAAAAAAGTGGATGGATGCGACTTGCAAATTGTGCATTAACATTTCTCATATTTCATATACAATATACATTTTACACACCAACACAGAGAAACTTCATATTTATTATTAGAGTTTGAATCGGTTTTCACAATTTCCATACTATAAATAATATCGTGTCATACTCTTTTTTTAAAAAATAATAATAAAAAAGTTATAATTATATAACAACATATCTCATCATTATTTTAGCTACCAAATGTCACACGCGATGCATATGATAAATAAAATATAGAATAAATTAGTATTTTAATTTAAAATGGTAGGAGACACTACAACAAAAATGGCTTTTCGCAGCGTGTAAATTCTCTTTCCGCGGCGCACATTGTGCACGCTGTTAATAATATTATCAACGGCGTGCTTATGGACACCGTTAATACACTATCCGCAGCGTGCAATGTAAGACGTTAATGTTAGAAAAACATCTAAATATTAGCGACGGTTTGTGACAAATCTGTCGCTAATTAGCGACGGTTTAAAACAGACGAAACTATCGCTAATGTGCGACGGTTTATAAACCGTAACGACGGTATTTAAATTTAGCGACGGTTTGTAACTGTAACGACGGTATTTAAAATCTGCGTAAAAATAAAAAAAATATTACTTTTATAATTTAGTAAATTTTTTTAAAAAAATACAATACACCTATGATAAATAAACTCATAATCATAATTAAAACACTTAAAAAATTAACCAAAAATTGAAACAAAAAATTACCTAAATCGAAATTTAAATCGTATGAGAAAGAAAAAGAGTGGAACACTATTACCGACGGTTTTCCAACAACCGTCGGTATTAGCGACAGTTTATATATAACTATCGCTGATTTACGGCAATTAGCGACGGTTTTAGCGACAGTGTATTTTTATACCGTCGCGGATTAAAATGGCGTCGGTTTGGACAAAACCGTCGCTAATTTAAAATTTCTTGAGTGAATTAAATAAGGATAGATTGATAGTCAAATATTTATCGTTAAAATTTTAAGATGTTTTAATAATCATTTTGACCCGGTTTAAGATCCAATTTTATCAATCAAATAGTTATCAATAAAATTGGATCTTAAATCAGGTCAAAATGATTATTAAAACAACTTAAAATTTAACGATAAATATTTGACTATTAATATATCCTTATTTAATCCACTCAACCAAACACACCCATAGAGTATTAACAGCGCACATTTTTGCACGCCGCGAATAGTATAAAATATTATTTTCCACAGTATGTTTTTAATGCACACCGTTAATGTATATGTTATTAACGGCGCGCGTGAAAAGCACGCTGCGGAAAGTATATAATATTTACATCACACATAAAATACACGCTGCAGATATTACTTTCCGCAGCGTGCTTTTGATGCACACCGTTATTTCAGTAGGGCAACAATATTAACAGCGTACATATTGATGCACGTCGTCAGGGACGGATCCAGGAATAAAAGTTGGGGGGGCTTGAACTCAATATGATAAGTTATATATTATTAAAAAAAATTTACATTATATCGTTCAACGAAGTTGTGCCCTACGAGATTTTAAAACATAAAATTCATCAATAATAGAATTTACATCAATATGTTTAGCTAAATCTCGTTCAATATAGAGTGTCAAACAATCGGCAAGAAAGTCATCCTCCATTTTATTGCGAAGTGCCGTCTTCACATGCTTCATTGCTGAAAAAGCCCGCTCAATAGTGGCAGTAGGCACATGTAATGTCAAAAAAAGATGAATCAATCTAGTCAACATAACATAAACACTTGACCGTCCACTCTCGGTCAATTACTGACACAACTCAACAAGTGTAAAATGTAAAACCCGGGATTCTGTACAATCGGGATCATATCAGATTATTATCAAATTTCGAAATTTGTATGGGATAAAAGATTTAATTTTTGAACATATCACGGATAGATCACGATTTGAGATAAAAGATTTAAGCCAGATTTCATCGCGATATCACTCGATCACGATAGCAGCCAACCCCTATAAATAGGAGGGCCCTGTATTCGAAAATCACACCTCTTTCTCCTCCAAATTTTCGAGAATCCCCCCTAGTCTCCTTAGGATTTTCGAGTACAGCGAAGCGCTGCTGCCGTCCAGCCAGAGAAGTAGGAATTTCGAAAATTCCTGTGCAAGCAATCTTAGCTATTAACGTTTCTTTTTCATCAAGAATTCAAGGTAAGTGGGCTGTTTTAAATTTCGGTTTTATGCATATGAAGATTTCGGTTTTTGGTTTAAAAATGCGGTCGAGTACCGTCGTTTTGTCTATATGTTTTTACGAAAGTTGGTACGTTTTTGAATTGGCACTGTGAGGATTCCCTGAAAATGGGTGGAATTCCAACATATGGTGTAATGCCCAGAACACCGAGTGATCATTCTGAATTGAGAGATATGTTATGAACAATGTGTATAAAGATAAGAAATAAGAGATGAAGAAGTTTGGCGTAAAATGTAGAATTATGCCATTGTAATTCGAAGTTATAGCGCACCCGCAGTGCTTGTAAGCACCGCACCCGCGGTGCAATGGGCAGAAAATTAGTAACATTCCCGTAGCCACACCGCACCCGCGGTAGAATTAGACCGCCCCCGCGGTGCTGAGACCGCACCCGCGGTAGTTACATGACCGCACCCGCGGTCATCACTTGTGAAAAATAAAAGTTCTGCCGAAGCCATAGCGCACCCGCGCTCCTTACGTTACTGCACCCGCGGTATTGCGTGTTACAAAAAGACATAGCCATGTGTGGAGTTTCATGCAATATCTATTAGGTGTCTTCGTTTCCTTCATTTCACGCAGCTGATAACCGAGACACCTCCAAGGGAATTCAGTAAGTTCTTGCAAGCCTTCTTTGCTAGTTTTACAAGATTCGATTATCCGAATTTAGTTCCGAGTTGAGATTCTTGTTCCTTGCGTCGAAGGCGTTGAAAGGGTACACTTTTTATTCCGTTCTAACATGTTTCAAGAAGCTCATGTAAGGGAAATGCTATTATGACTATATTTAGATAGTCTAGTAAGGATTATGAGTTTATAATCGAAACTAGAACCAAGAAAGGACGTCGTACGCATTTCTTATGAATTTCAGCATGTGTAGGAATAAGAGGTATCGATTTTGAATATGGTGTTGTGTATTTGATTCGATCGTGAATTGAGGATGGTATATGTGTGATATTTGTTGAGATTGGATTGACCGGTGTTAAGAATATACGTCGTTATGCCGTCAAATTGTATCGAGATCACGTAGTAACTTGGATATGTGTTGATTAGATAAGAGATTGATAGATTTTGTATCAACATTTCCATTTCAGATTCGTAGTGTCAACCGTGACAGCAACTGTGCGACGAAAGGTATAGTACATGTTTTGTTTGGGGACTTACGACTCAAATGAGATCACATTTGAGTTTCCCAACCAAAATCACATACTTGTTTTATTGATTATATCTTGATATGATTATGATTGTTTATAGAACTTGTATACAAATCTTGCTATGCTTTGTTTACAGATCATGTGGCATTGCATTAGAATGATTATGCTTGTTTACAGATTGTGTATTCATGCATTAAGATAGGACAGTCTGGAGATCAGGCAGACTACTAAACGTTCGGCGATATCACAGCTTAGGGGAAGATCACCGCCCCTATTGTAGACGCGGATACAGATCAGGCCGAAGTCTAGGAATAAGACGTACAGCACCTCGATTGGGAGGGTAGGTGACAGACAGTGACGTCTAATTCACAACGAGATCCCTAGAGTTCTAGTCGAGTCGCATCTAGACATGATTAGACTTGCATTGCATGATTTTATATGAATGACATTCATATTAGCATGTTGCATGTTTTAGATTGTTTTACTGCATGTATACATGTCTATACTGGGATTTGTTCTCACCGGTTTTCCGGCTGTTGTTATGTCTGTATGTGTGCATAACAACAGGTGGGGCAGGATCTGGGTCGAGACAGAGATGATCGTGTTAGCGTGGAGATCACGGGCATAGCAGATGGACCAGTAGTTGTCTTTTATTATGTACTGTCTTTTATTACTGGTTAGTTGAGAACATACAGAATAAGACATGTATTGTATGTTGTATGTTGTAAATTAAATAAAGAATGTATGCTTGTTTGGTTACAGGTGTTTTTATGTAAAAAGCGAAAATTTGACCCATGTTTTATAATAACGATCCATTTAATCCCAAGAAAAAGAATTAGAGCCCGGGTCCCCACATATGGCCCTTAACAGTGTGATAGAACTGTTTTATGGCCTCGCCCCCTTAGAGGATTAAAACTTAGGGGCTGATATCAGTAAACCATGAAAG
The DNA here is from genome assembly GCF_022965805.1 of Primulina eburnea. Classification (NCBI taxonomy): domain Eukaryota; kingdom Viridiplantae; phylum Streptophyta; class Magnoliopsida; order Lamiales; family Gesneriaceae; genus Primulina; species Primulina eburnea. The sequence goes on from NC_133114.1 coordinate 2,135,109, forward strand.
GTGAAAAATCGCAGTGTTGTTATGTTATTATGATATGATTATGATTATGAAAAGCATGTTGTATTGATATGTATGTTTCGAAAATGTTATAAAAATTGTTGTGTTGTGTTCAAAGTCCCCCATTTACTGAGTATTCCCAAAATACTCACCCCTTACACACTTTCCCAGATAAATCCGAATGAACAGGTTGAAGAAGAAGAATCTGAACAATTTTGGGGATGGTGAATTTTGCGATTTAGTTTAGTTATGTTATTTTACTTTCAATTTTATGTAAGACGCTTCCGCATTAGTTATTTCAGTTGTAAAGACATAAGTTTTTGAGAAATTATGAATAATAAACTAGTTTTCGGTTTATACTGTGCTGCGAGGCTGGTTGTTTTTAATTGTGTGATTGATAAACAACGCCGGTGTCTACTAACCCCGGTCTCGGGGCGTGACATTTTAGTGGTATCAGAGCCGCCAAGTTCATAATCCGAGTGGAAAAAAAAACGAAAAAATCGAGTTTTAAAAAAAAAAATTCGGAAAATTTCGGGAAAATTTTGGCCAAACAGCGCCTTAGCGCGCCGCCGCGTTCTCCGCCTATTCCGGCCGTTTCCGGTACCCTTTCTTCGATCGGAGACCCGTTCCAGAATCGTCTCAATAAAACGAACTAAAGCCCTCAATCAATTTCATATTTACTGTTCGTGTAAAACCTGAAATTTCAGATCTACGAAATTTGCGTATGAACCCTAAAACCGAAAATTATTTTGTCCAATTACCCTACCAATCCTACTCCGATTTTCAATTCATTTTACCCAACCAATCTACTATCCATGGGTAACTTTTCCCAAGAATCAATGTTGGGATCGGATCAACCAATCAGAAACGCCCAATTTCAAGTGAGTCAACCGATTTCTCGCGAGTTCCGACCAAATTAAGTAGCTTTCCGACCGATTCTGGCCGTGCCACCACCGGTTCCGTGATCTTGACCCCTTCGCCGACACACTCCTTTGCTCCGACCATACTTCGGAGAGTCAACCCAGCGAGTCAACTCGGCCGAGTCAACGTGTCAACCCGCCAACATATCCTTCTATTTGTTTTTGGATATTTTCGAATTTTTAATTATTTTCATATATTTGACTCTATATTTTGTCCTATTTTTGATATTCTGAGAATTTTCTTTTTTATTATTTTACTTTTTCCGTTGTTGCTATTTTATTCAGTACGACTTTTATTTCCTTTAGATTGGCCATGTTCTTTTTTTAGAAATCAATAAAAATTTGTTCTACTTGTTTAATTGATTTCAATTTATTTCAGCACAATCTATTGTATGAACTTTACTCGTACAACAAATTCTTAGAACTTGCAATCTGTAGGAAATGGCCGGCAGACCCCCGAGGCAGAACCGCAACCCGCGTTATGCTAATACCAACCGTGAAGGCGGACATGAGAACGAGCAAGGGAATGGACCCCCGCCTGCAGTCAACTTAAAGTCGAGCTGATCTTATGGCCATAGCCACTATTGTGGCGACAACACTGCAAGGATTGGGAAACCAGAACGCCAATCAGCCGCTACCACCTCCACCACCTAATGGAATTAGGTTCCACTATGAATCGCTCCGCAAGAACAGATGTCCAACCTTCAGTGGAGCTGCTGACCCTGAAGTTAGCCAGAGTTGGCTAAAAAGTGTAGAGACTCAGCATCGACTATTGGAAGTTCCCGAGGCACTGAAAGTGGACGTGACTGTGCCGTTCCTGGAAGATAAAGCAGGAAAATGGTGGGAAGCAATCTCGCCAGCCATGACAGCTGCAGGACCAATGACTTGGCAGCGATTCCGAGAAGCCTTTCTGAAACAGTATTATCCAGCCGAGGTCAGACTGCAGAAACTGAGTGAGTTTGAAAACCTCATTCAAACTCCGGATATGTTGGTTGTGGAATACACCTCCCAGTTCAACGCCCTTGGATCTTATGCTCCGTCAATCATGGCGGACGAAGTTTTGAAATTGCACCGCTTCAAGAAGGGATTGAAGAGCAGGATCCAATCAGCACTAGCAGTCTACCAACCCGCGAATTTTTCAGATCTTGTGGGTGCAGCTATCCGAGCTGAAACTGACATCCAGCGTAGAGAAAAGGAATTCAAGAACAAAAGGCCTATGAATAATCAGTCTTCACGCAGCGATCAGACTTTCAAGAAGCCTAACCAGTCCGGTGAACCATCCAAAGGGCCTCCGCCTACCTCAAGTTACCAGAATATTAAGCCCTGCCCAACTTGTCACTTACGACACCTGGGAGAATGCCGAAGAAACAGTGGTGTATGCTTCGGATGTGGGAAAACGGGACACCGAATTGCCGAATGTCCTACTGCCGCCAACCAGGTAGCCGGGCCCAACAAGGGAACTGGACCAAATATAGGAGCTAACCCCAACAAGCCAAAGGAAGGAAAGCCTAACGCTAGGGTCTTTGCTATGACTCAAGAAGAGGCCGACAACGCCAATGAAGTAGTTTCAGGTACCATCCTAATTCAAAAAGTGCCTGCTTATGCGTTATTTGATTGTGGTGCTACGCATTCCTTGGTATCTAAGAGAGTTTTTAAGAAACTAGGACTTAAGTTGAATCACTAGCTGAACCTTTCGAATAACCACACCGAAAGAGAAGCCACGTGGGAGCTAGAAGAAAGGATGAGAAACCAATACCCATACCTCTTCATAAACCAAGTCAATCCAAGTTTCGAGGACGAAACTTCCCATAAGGATGGAGGGATGTAAAACCCGGGATTTTGTACAATCGGGATCATATCAGATTATTATCAAATTTCGAAATTTGTATGGGATAAAAGATTTAATTTTTGAACATATCACGGATAGATCACGATTTGAGATAAAATATTTAAGCCAGATTTCATCGCGATATCACTCGATCACGATAGCAGCCAACCCCTATAAATAGGAGGGCCCTGTATTCGAAAATCACACCTCTTTCTCCTCCAAATTTTCGAGAATCCCCCCCTAGTCTCCTTAGGATTTTCGAGTACAGCGAAGCGCTGCTGCCGTCCAGCCAGAGAAGTAGGAATTTCAAAAATTCCTGTGCAAGCAATCTTAGCGATTAACATTTCTTTTTCATCAAGAATTCAAGGTAAGTGGGCTGTTTTAAATTTCGGTTTTATGCATATGAAGATTTCGGTTTTTGGTTTAAAAATGCGGTCGAGCACCGTCGTTTTGTCTATACGTTTTTACGAAAGTTGGTACGTTTTTGAATTGGCACTGTGAGGATTCCCTGAAAATGGGTGGAATTCCAACATATGGCCCTTAACAGTGGGATAGAACTGTTTTATGGCCTCGCCCCCTTAGAGGATTAAAACTTAGGGACTGATATCAGTAAACCATGAAAGGTGAAAAATCGCAGTGTTGTTATGTTATTATGATATGATTATGATTATGAAAAGCATGTTGTATTGATATGTATGTTTCGAAAATGTTATAAAAATTGTTGTGTTGTGTTCAAAGTCCCCCATTTACTGAGTATTCCCAAAATACTCACCCATTACATACTTTCCCAGATAAATCCGAAGAACATGTTGAAGAAGAAGAATCTGAACAATTTTGGGGATGGTGAATTTTGCGATTTAGTTTAGTTATGTTATTTTACTTTCAATTTTATGTAAGACGCTTCCGCATTAGTTATTTCAGTTGTAAAGACATAAGTTTTTGAGAAATTATGAATAATAAACTGGTTTTCGGTTTATACTGTGCTACGAGGCTGGTTGTTTTTAATTATGTGATTGATAAACAACGCCGGTGTCTACTAACCCCGGTCTCGGGGCGTGACATAAAAACCTTTAAATTCTGCATCACATCAAGTTTATAATGTATCAATTCATACTCCAAAGCAACAATTTCTTGATCTGTGAAATCTCCAGGATAAAACTTCTTCGCAAGCTTGCAAATATCATCACTATTAAATGAGTCAAATGAATTTTTAGGATCTAAAGCTGTACTAAGAGAAAGAAGTTCCACCGATGACTCATTGAACCGAGTATTTAACTCCATCAAAATGAAATCTATTGCAGCATTAAAAACATCAAAGTGGTAATGATGTTCTATTGTAGTTTGCCGACAAGAACGTCCAATCTTATATAGACAATCAAGGTCAGGCACATCAATTTCATTTCTTGAGCAAAAAACTTTAACTTCCTGAAGAAATTCATTCCACCCACATTCTCTAAATTCTTGAAGGCAAGTTTTGGTAGTAGTGACAAATGTGATAGCAGTCAAAATGTCTTGAGATTTTCTTTGAAGAATTTGACAAAGAGTATCTGTTGTTCTCATAATTTTATGCATTAAGTGCAAAATAAACACAAATTCAAAGCTTGCCATGTTTCTGTAAATCCCCTGAACTTCAGCCTTAGCTCTTCCATTTGGAGAATGATCACTGAGAACTTCAAAAACTTTGCAAGTTGTAGTGTACATACCTATCAAGCTTTTTACCGAATCATAGTGAGAACTCCAACGAGTAGCTCCTGCTCGTTGCAAATTACCAATCTGGTTTGCACCACTTCCAGAATCACGTTCTCCAATTGACAACATATACTCAATTTCATTTCTTTGTGCAGTATGTAATTCAGCAATGCGCTTAGTAGAAGAAGTGACAATATTAGCAATATTGTCCAAATGAGAAAAGAATTCCCAAATAACACTAACATCCTTAGCTGCAGAAACCAATGTCAGTTGTAAACGATGTGCAAAACAGTGGACATAGTATGCATAGGGACAATCTTTGAGAAATAATGCTTGAAGTCCATTCCACGCTCCACGCATATTGCTAGCACCATCATATCCTTGGCCTCTGATTTTCTTAACATGGAGATCATGATGAACAAGAACATTTGATATCTCATTTTTCAAATTCATTGAGGTAGTGTCACTAACACTTTTGATGGCAAAAAATCTTTCTGTCAAAATCCCATGATTGTTCCCAAACCTCAATATAATGGCCATTTGCTCTCGTTTAGATATATCTCGGGCTTCATCAACAAGAATACAGAAGTATTTATCTCCAACTTCTTCACGAACCATCTGTCGTACTCTATTGGCCATAATATGTAAAATCTCTTTCTGAATTTCTGGAGCGATATATTGGGCATTTTTTGGAGCATTCTCAAGCACAACTTCATCAATTTCTATATTCATTTTTGCAAAAGCCTTGACCAATTCAAGAAAATTTCCACGATTAGATGAAGATAGAGATTCATCGTTACCTCTAAAAGCACAACCTTGAAGTGCTAGCCAACGAACAGCTACAATTGAGGTGCTCAAACGCAGACGATTTTTCTCTTTTTCCTCTTTAGATTGTGCATGCATCACTTTATCAATATGTTGTGAGTGCCTCATCAAATTTTCAGCCCTTCTCTCACACATAATATGAGGTGAAGAAGCTGCAGAACCAATATGAGAAAGAAAAGCACATGTTTTCCCTTGGTTTACCCTTTTCCAATTATCAAATCCTTCATTGACCAATGCCGAGATATTAGATGAATTAATATCATTCAGGAAAATAAAACAATGGAAACAATATGCCTTATTTGTTGAAGGCGAATACTCCAACCAATAAAATTTCTGAAACCATTTTTTCTGAAAACGACGATTCTGGCTTCCAAATTTCGTACCTGGATACTCCAACATATCTGGTTGATAAGGCCCCATATTTAGATATGAACGTCTTATCTCATCTCGTACATTAACATGATATTCATATATCTATTTTCTTTTTCCCGGATCTCGTTCAATAAAAGTAGACGAAGACTGATGATCGTCTCTAGGAGAGGAACATGAAGGAATTTGGATATTGGGAAATAAAAGAGTTTCACTGGATTGATGTTGCATTGTAAGGACCGTAGGAATTGAAGTATCTTCACTAGCTTGACGATCTCTCTTCTTAAAGAAAGAGGATATCAATGTTTTTCCTTTCTTTGCAGCAGATTGATGTTCCATTTTCAAATAGTTCAAGTTATAATCTTAAACAAGAATAAAATAATTATTAAACAAATAAACAAGTAATAGTCAATCAACAACAAACAATCAAGAAACCACAAATCATGCACAGAGAAGCTATAAAAAACAAAATAAAAAATGTATAGCCGATTCTTACCTGGATTGTCGCCTTGCCGATGAGCAATTCGATTTCTTCGGGAGTCCGCAATTCTATTCTGTCGCTAAAGGGCTTGGGACTTGGGAGAGAAATTTTGTAGAATTGAGGTGGGGCGGATCAGAGGATATGGGATGAATTTGGTCTCATCTTTGTAAATGGATGGGACTTGATTGGACTAAGACATTGATGTACGACGGTTTTGGAACAACCGTCGCCATTAGCGACTGTTTTTTGAAAAACCGTCGCGAATAGCGACTGTTATTATTTACTTTTTGAATAAACCATCGCTAGTAGCGACGGTATAATTAAAACAGTCGCCGATGTAGATCGGCGACGATTTTACAACAACCGTCGCAAATATTAGCGACTGTTTGAAAAACCGTCGCTAAATTATTAAAAATGGTACCACCCTTGATTATAGGGATGTCAATGGGGCGGGTATGGGGCGGGTTTGGCTAAACCCAAGACCCTCCACATGAAAAAAAAAACTTCGACCCATTACCCGCCCCACCCCGGTTAAATATTTTTCGGACCCACCCCATCTCGAATATGAAACAGGGCGGGTTAGACCCATGAGACCCGTTAGACCCGAACTTTTTTTAAATAAAAACATTAATCTTCTTTGTCACATGACTTAATTATTAAATAAACAAGCATATAAATACCACACAATAATTTGAGAGATACCTTGAGACTTGAACCACTAGCATATTAGCGTATAGTTATGGTGGTGCAGGGGCAACAAGACTTTATTTATAATTGGTCTACCTATTTGGATAATACTAAAGCCCACCCAATAAAGAATTCAATTAACTCAAAGAATCAGATATGTCATGGTTGACTTTGAGGTATGCTATTAAAAAAATAAAAATTAATAAAACTCTTAGAATATTTATATTTAATATATGGGGCGGGTATTATAAAACCCATGACCCGCCCCATACCCATACGGGTCTGAAAAACTGGACCCGAGACCCTCCCCATAACCCATTTAGTATGCCCAAACCCGTCCAGATGGGGCGGGTCCATTACGGGTCTGGGACATCCCTACTTGAATAAATCTGCCTCTGCACGTCGTTAAAAGCACTATTCGCAGCATCTTTTAATGCACGTTGTTGATAACGTGCTGCGGAAAAATATTTTTCTTATAGTGAGATAAAAGTAAGATTGAAAGATCAACGTGGAATATGAAAGTAAGATTAAAAGATAAACATGGAATATGAACTTGAGTAAGAATTGTAATTTCTACAAGATATCAAAATTACTTTCTCTTGAGTAACTTTAAATAATAATAATATGTAACCAGTATTCTAAAAAGACCGCACGAACTTCCAAATTTATTATTTTAATTCCACAAATTAGACGGTATATTTCATAAAAAAGCACAAGGTTATAAAAATATAAATCCAACTACAGTAGAAATTCTACTAATATTCTATGACAAATCCAACTACAGTAGAAATTCTACTAATATTCTACTAAATTCCAACGACTATTTTTTTTGACGCTAAAATTCCAACGACTATTAATATTCAAAGTGTCATTAAATTATCATATATCATTATTAAAATGATAATATTTAGAATAGAAAAAAAATCATATCAGTAAATTAAAATGATAATAAAATAAAAATTTAGTGTTTCATATTAGAAGAAAGTCTATTCGGGTGGTACATTAACATTTCGTAGAGATACGCGATCATTCTGGCGAAATATGACTTGAATGTCAAAAAATTTAAAGTTAGCGCACTAAAACCACAATTTTAAAATTTAGTGAACCAAAACAAAAATAAACAAAGTTAATGTATCATAAAAAATTATTTTCCCATGATTTTTGTTAGTTGATTTTGAAATTTATTTTAAATTTAATTATGATTTTTATAAAATAATATTTATTTATCCTATATATAATAGTTACTATGAGAAAAATATAGCAAAATTCAATTATGAAAGGGTTGGAATTACTAATATATATACATAAAATAAAATTTTATTCAAGTGTATATATGTATATAGGTATCATGCCACATTCAAGTGATGCACAACTCTTGTTCGCTTCACACTCAGAAATTGGCAACCTTCTTCAATTCTATTCAGCAATGGCAGCAACCTATGTTTCCCAAGCTAATAATGGATTTTGTGTCGCCAAGACCAATGGAGGGTACCATCCGGTGAGACACAGCGTGGCGAGGCAAGTCCGGTTTACATTCGCCAGTTAGTAATTAAGCTCTGCCTTTTTTCCCCATGATCTTTCAAACAAAGTCTTTGTTTTCAGGAACTATGCAAGTTTGTCGATGCCGCATTCGACACAGAGGTCATTCGGCAGCTACAACAAGGCATACACGGGCCTGTTGTCCTTGAAAAAGCAGGTTACACATCCTCGTTTCATCCAAAAATGTAGAGCTGCTGAAGTTGCAGAACCGAAACTGCTAAATAATAACGCTCCAGTCGAAGAAGAATTGTCGAGATCGACTTTAATATGGAGAGCTGCCAAACTACCTATGTACACTGTTGCTCTTATTCCAGTACTTGTAAGCTAATTGCAACAACATTAATTGTACTTGATTCTGTGTTGTTGGTTGAGTATAATATTCTTTTGTTAGAATGTATAATTATACTATGTTCCATCACTTCCTTTGAATCCAAAATTCTCTTACAAATTTTTGATATTCGAACAGGTGGGATCCGCAGCTGCATATCAGCAAACGGGCCAGTTTTCGTTCTGGCGATTCTTGGTGTCGTTGGTGTCTTTTGTTATCGTGAATGTCTGGGTAAATTTAAGGTTAGAGTGACTGAGCTTTTGATTCTGCTGTTTTCTCGATTACCACTTTCGAATTCTATGACTTGATCAGACAGCTAACTGTTTTTTCTGCAGCAATGATGTTTACGATTTCGACACAGGAGCAGATAAGGACAAGAAAGAATCCGTTGTCAATCTCTTCGGCAGGTTGGAATCAGCCAGTTTACATTTTCTTGATTATCAGATTTTCTTTCTGTGACGATTTAACTGATTGTGTCTTATATTACTTTCGACCTAGTCGCGAACTCATCAACACCGTCGCTTGGTCGTTACTCGTTATTGGTTTCTCCGGCATTTCGTGGTTGGCGGCCGCAGCCGCGAGTGGCCGTTCAATAGTACTATCAGTCTTTGCTGTGTTTTGCTTCTTCCTTTACCAGGTAAAATAGTGTTCAGGTGTTGTCTCTCTTAAGAGTTCAAGTTTTCATATCGAGTGATCAAATTATGGTGTGATGATGCATAAGCAGTGTCCACCGTTTCGTTTGAGTTATTTTGGTGTGGGAGAGCCCTTACTCATGATGGCATACGGCCCGCTTTCGACCATCGCCTTCTACTTACTCCAAAGCCGAGCAAGGTAACTAAACTTTTCTTTCTGGTGATCTTCTGACTCGGGAACCCGTACCTAAACGTAGACTAATCGTTGCCACGATGTTAGTGAGCTGCCGATATCGGGGACGATTGTTTCGGCATCACTGCTTCTCGGTTTTACGACGGCTCTGATCCTTTTCTGCAGTCATTTCCATCAGGTGCCACTCCGACTCTGTTTCTATTTCTTCGGTACAATGTATTTTTTGTGTTGTTTCAAGGTGACTTGGAATGTGCCTTAATTCCAGATCGACGGTGATAAGGCTGTTGGAAAAATGTCCCCATTGGTAAGGATTGGGACTGACAAAGGCTCAAAAGTGGTGAAATTTGGTGTTGTTGGGCTCTACTCGCTTCTACTGGGTCTTGGATTCTTCCAAGCTCTTCCTTTGCCTAGCGTTGTACGTGACCATGACTTTTTTAGCACATCTCTATGTTATTTCTTTCTCGCGAAAAATATATAATATTCGAATATCAAATAGATCGTATATCTCTGGTTAAATCATAAGCATATTCGAAATTGTTCATACATAGGCAGACATCTACTTGGATTTCAGAGAAAAAATGTTATCCAGATGACTCAATTTTTTTTTTTTTTTGGTTGGATTTGGTTGATCTCATTTAGGAGTCAGTTGACCCGTCAACCTGACCAAATCGACTTTTTAAAAGAATTTTTGTGCATTTATATGTAATAATTTTATTTGCAATCCAACCGAACTGTTTAAATAATTATTTTGTTGAAAATAATCTATTATAATTAAACCGGGTTGGTCAGGTTCAAGTTCGAGTTTAGAATTTTCAAGTTGTTTTGAGACTCGGGTTTATAATTTTTTTTATAATATACTACCCGAACTCACCCGACCCCCTCCCGTAAATTAACAAAACATAGGTTTGTTATATTGTGCATATAAATATTTGTGTTAAATGTTTGACACTTGACAGTCGGCATTTTATAAACATCAAATTAATTCAACTCCCAAAAGCATGGCATGAGTTATGGTCTGGTGAATAAAATAATTTGAATAATAAAAATAATTTGACTTTTTAGTAAAATAAAATATTCTTTTTTATTCATAAAATTTTAATTTAATTGTACTAATTGAATAATTATTAAACTAAGAAATTACATGTTCATAGATTTAAAGTTTATAAATGATATTTGATGAAATATATTCTCATTATATTTATTTAAAATAAAGCTGAAGTACATTGATTGGAGATGAGTTATGTGTTTTGGCAAAAACTTGTGTGAGACGGTCTCATGGGTCGTATTTTGTAAGACAAATCTCTTATATGAGTCATCCATGAAAAAGTTTTACTTTTTATGCTAAGAGTATTGCTTGTTATTGTGTATATCGATAGGGTTGACCCGTCTCACAGATAAAGATTCGTGAAACCGTCTCACAAGAGACCTACTCATGTGTTTTAGCAAAAATTGTACTATTTTAACTATTGTTTAGTATTTGCTAAATTAAAGCTATGAGCTAAAAGACTATTTTTGTATGATAGATTATGAAAAGTTAGTAAAAGATCCAAAATTAAATTAAAATAAATCAACATAAAATAGACTAATTAATTTCCACTTATGTTTCCCATTATTTTTAAAATTCAAAATGTTATATTCTCATTTACTAACCCTTTTTAATTTTTATTTTTATTTTTATATTTTAGATTCTTGGTTTCATGACACTACCAATGGCGAACTTAGTGGTTGGTTTTGTTGAGAAGAATCACATGGTGAGTATTATGCTTTAAAAATTTATTAATCATAATATATTTTTATAATAATTACTTTTTTTAAATCCAAAATAGCCTTATTTTTATAATAAAACAAATACCGTGGAGACTTTTTTTAATATTACTATACTTTATAATATAAAATTTATTATACATAAAATATATGCATAAAATTGTTCATTTTTTTGTATGCTCGTTAGAATATTCTTATTAAAATAATAATTTTATTTTTAAGTGATTTTTTATAATTATTTTGAATAATAATAGATTTCTTTTTTAAAAAAAATTGTGAAATGTATAGGATAAATCGAAGATTTTCATGTCAAAGTATCTGTGCGTGAGATTGCACACTGTATTTGGTGCCGCATTAGCTGCTGGATTGATGATTGCTAGAACGCTTGCACCTGCTGCTGCTGCTACTAAGCTTGTCCTTTGATTTATTACTCCTCAAATTTTGTATCAAACTCGATACCTTATCAGTATACAAAAGTTACTGTAAAACCTCAATATTGGGGCCATAAAAAATTATTAATTTAGCAATATATTTGTTTCTTCAATAAATAAATAATTTATTTATTTTAAAGAGTATTTTTCGATTCAACAAACATAAATTTAATGACAAAAAATGGTGTGCTACACTAATATATGTATTGTTGGATACAATAATTATCCTTGCTTGATAGAGCGATCGAACCGTGGATTCTTGAGCTGTTGTGCAGTTTGAAATATTTGAGTTGCACCATTACTACAAGATATAGCTTTTGGTAAAGCGACAAGCACTCGGTCCTACAATTGGTATCAGAGCCAAGATCACGGGTTCGATTCCCATTGATTGTAAGGAGTGCAATTATTGGGAGGGAGTTTGTTGAGTGCAATAATTGTCATTGCTTGGTAGAGCGATCGAACCGTGGTACTTGAGCTGCTGTGCGGTTTAAAAGATTTGAGTTGCATAATTACTACAAGCTATAGCTTTTGGTAAAGTGGTAAGCACTCGGTCCTACAATTTGTATCAACTCCTCAAGAAAAGTGCTTCAGAACTTGAAGTCTAAACTCGATCATCCTTTTTTAGGATAGAAACATAAATGCATATCATTCTTGGGACCGGTGAAAGGATAAGTTGACTTCGAGGCGGTGTAATACTTTGAATGTGTAGAGCCGGTCAGAGAATGTTTTTGACCAATAAATAGTTCTCTTTAATGAACCGGTTCCAAGCTTCTTTTTATCCAGACGATTGAATATGTCAGCGGTCTGAAATTCGCGTGGTGTAGACTTCCTGAGCTTTGGCCGGTTTCGAAGTTGGGCGGTTGAACTGATACCTGTTACAACAAGCTGTCTGGATTTTGTCATACACCAAAATTCTTGGGTAAATAATATTTTCTAACATGTATCATATTCCTTTTTATATATATATTTATAAAACTAAATGAGATCATTGTATTTAAAAATAAATAATATTAATTGTTTTAACTAACCAAATAAAATTCTCTATTTAATGTGAGTACAAGCCACTTGTATCTATGAGTTCGATGCATTATAATTAAATACATGGGAATTTTTGGATGCAATGAGAAAAGTTATAGATGAAATCCAATTAGATTTAAATTTAAGAAAAAACACATAACCAATAACCATATTTTATTAAATTGTTCTAGTTATCTTTGTAATATTAGAGAATTTTTAGTTTATGATATTGGCAAGACCATATATTTATATAAAAGTCTTCCAAAAAAATTATTAACTTATTAGTTTATTGAAATTATTAATTTAAAAAATTGGTCTAATCAAGCTAGAGAAAAAAATATTACTTTAAAGAGGTCATTAAATTTATCGAATATTGATTTATAAAATTTATTTTATTTAAATAATTTTAAATTCATTTTGGTTAATTAATAAAATTTAAAACCCACCCTAGTTTTAGATTTTCAAGCTCATTCATTTAAGTTTAATATAAAAAGTAAATTAACTTATGAAAATGTTTTTTTTTAAAAAAAATATGTTGTTTATCTACTGATTTTAAAATACCTATTAATAAATAAAAAGTGTTGTTAAATTTAATTATTTCAACAAAATGACATATTATCAGTGGATTTTTTGGACTGAAATTTTGAATTTTTAAGAATAAAAAACTCTAAGATTAAATTTTTTTCTTAACAAAAAAATCGAAATAAATATGCTGAAAAGTTAATAAAAAAAAAAACGAACATTATATAATCTCCAGCCATCCAATTTAACGTAAAAGCGTATGAAACTTCGAATCCAAGAATTTCCCATCACCATCTGAACAATAATGGGCAAGACAAGAAAACAAAGGATACTTGAAATGAAGAAGATGAGAATGTGGGGGTTTTTTTTTTAATTTAATATAGTTATCATATTAGAGTAGGTGTACAGCAAGCCAACATTTGACTTAAACTTTATTGATTCTTGTGTAAAAATTATATTTATTTTAATAATATTTTACGATTTTTATTCAATTATGAAATTTACTTTATTTGTATACTCATGCAAGCTGCATACATAAAAACCTTAAATCTACTATAGTACTATGAGATTTTACATATGATGACGATCGTGAAATTCATTTATAAGTTATTGTATATTCTAAATGTGTTCCTGGTCGATTCAATCGTTTAAAATGAGGATAAAGACTGTCCGAGCTTGAGACTAACATATGTAATTTTGTGTATCACATTTTATTGGTAGAAACATGGAGATTTCAAAACATACGGATGAATGATCATATGATGAATCACTAAACAACCTTCCATCAGGCTTTTCAAGTGGTTATCACTTATCACGTGGATAACCGCGGTTGTGGACCTACGGTTGTATATCATTAGTCATTTAATTCGGGATAACATGGAAGCTCTATGTACTAGCACTGCACTTTGATTAGTTTACCGACTCCACGTGGGTCATCACGTGGCGAGATCGAGTGTAGTCCGACATACATAGGAGTCGATTTTTTGTAGTAAGGGATTCATCGCTCACCTATAGATATAGATATTCTATGTGATTGAATGCGTTAATAGTACTAAGAATATATGTCCCGATTAAGACATATATTTTATGGAAATGTGTTTCCTTAGTTACATATATTATGTCACAATGATTAGTCAATAATACATCACATAGTATGTTATCGAATCATATGCAACTCTCGGTGTACCAATGATTACATATTTGATCGGGATATATGTGTTAAAAAGATCGTATTGTACGCTAAATATAGCTTATTGGTTTTTGCAGGCACTATCAGTCATGCATAGAAGATCGTGAGAAGATGCTACTAGACGCTAATAACATTAGCTGATGGGTACAATCAAACATGAGTTCTGACGTTCTTGTTATCAAGTGGTTGATAACAAAATGTGGCTAACAAAGGGTAATCATGTATACAAAATAAATGTTGTTTCGAATCACATGAGTTGTGGACTCACGACTAGTTATATCCCTGAACCATTGAATGTCACAAGAGTATTGAATTTTGTGTTCCTGTTGAGGTGGTCGAATTCAAATAGTTGAATTTGATGATTAAGTTTGATTGATATCAAACAAAGTTCATAATTAGATTCGATATTTGAAAGTTGTGAAAGTTAGCTTGACTGCTAATTTAGCCAGCAGAGTGCAACAACTTAATTTTGTGGGGACCCGGGCTCTAACTCTTTTCTTTGGGATTAAATGGATCATTAATATAAAAAGTGGGTCAAATTTTCGCTTTTCAACATTAATTCTAATGTATGTACACAAGCACAAGTTCTTTATTTATTTTACAACATACAAACATATCTTGTTCTAGTACATTTATCCAACTAGTGTTTAATACAATAAAGCAAATACAAATAGTCCAAGTCTACTAAAACCACTATTCCTCTGCTGCGTCCGTAGTCTCCACGCTATATCAATCTCGTCTCTGTCTCGACCCAGATCCTGCCCCACCTGTTGTTATGCATACATACAGACATAACAACAGCCGGAAACTCCGGTGAGAACAAATCCCAGTATAAACATGTATACATGCATATAATCAATTTAAAACATGAAACATGCTATTATGAATGACAATCATATAAATATGCAATGCGAATCAAACCATGTCTGGACTCGACTCGACTAGAACTCTAGGGATCCCGGTGTGAATAAGACGATCTATCACCTACCCTCCCAATCGGGGTGACGGTACGTCTTATTCCTAGACTTCGGCCAAATCTGTATCCACATCTACAATAGGAGACGAGTCTTCTCCTAAGCTGTGATATCACCGAACATCTAGAAGTTTGACTGTTTCTGTCAAGACTCCCTATCTTAAATGCAATGCATAACAATCTGTAAACAATGCATAATCAATTCAAAGATTTGAATACAAATTCTATAAACAAATCACAATCATAATTCAAGATAAACAATAAATCTAGTATGTGATTTTGGTTGGGAAACTCAAATGAGATCTCATTTGAGTTGTATCTCCCCAAACAAAAACATGCATTATACCTTTCTTACAACAATCGATGTCGTACTCGAAGTCTCGATGTCAATTCGGCCAGCTTCAATCTGAAATAACAATGTTGATACACATTCTATCAATCTCTAATCTCATTCAACACATGTCCGATTCAATACTTGATCTCGGTATAGTTTGACGGCATTACGACATGAATTCTCGATACCGACCAACTCATATAACAATATCAAATAACCTCAACTCATATTCATCACCATATCTATATCGTAAGCTCATATTACTTCTGAAATCTCCATCTTTCAATTTAATACATTTAACAATCATAACAATCACGTATGGTATCATTTTCTCGATCTGTTTACGTTATTACGATGCCTATATTCTTAAGAACATCTACTAGCAATCACATCTTAATTTCTCCAACACATAAAATCTGAACCATGTTGGAATTCAAAAATACTTACATTACCTTGTAGAACTTAATGCGAGAAGCTCAAAACCGCAATCGGATTAAAGTTTGGGTATCTAAATCTTGTAAAATCACAATTTAAAGAACCTAAGAACATGTAGTTTCCTCTCTCTGAAAGTATCAAATCCTGCTGAAATGAAGAAAGAATCGAAGCAAATTTATATATATATCTTGCATGATTACCAACACATGGCTCATCCTTTGACATACACGTCTCGCGCATATGCGCGACATCACCCGCGCATATGCGCGAGACCTACTGGTCTCGGCAATGTAATTCACAACACCTCGCGCATATGCGCCATTCTTTTCGCGCATATGCGCCAAAGCTTCTGGAGGTGTCGCGCATATGCGCCACTTCATGCCGCGCATATGCGCCAATGCTACTGGAATTGTCGTGCATATGCGCGACTTATCTTCGCGCATGTGCGCCAATTGTTCTGTCCTAATTTGAATATTTTCTTCTCTTGTCCATGTATTTCCTATTCTCATCTCAATTAACACTCCTCATTATATATATCATGCATACTCATAGATTCCGAGTAGTACGTCAATGAGGACTAAGAATCTCGAACCTTACATTTCTCCCCCTCTAATAAATGATTTCGTCATCGAAATCTCAGGCAGTTATCAAATATACATGACAAGTAATATAATCAATACTGAAAATTTACTTACATCATGTAAATAGTTCGGGATAGTTTTGTCGCATATACGCTTCTGTTTCCCAAGTCGCTTCCTCGATGCCATGACGACTCCATTGGACTTTCACTAACGGAATAGTCTTCGTCCTGAGCTTCATTTCTTTCCGATCAAGAATTTGTATCGGTTGTTCAACATAGCTCAAGGTCTTATCAAGCTCAGCTTCGTCAGGCTGAATGACATGAGAAATATCTGGCATATATTTACGCAACATTGACACATGAAAGACATCATGTATCTCGGATAACGAAGGAGGAAGAGCAAGTCGATAGGCTCGGTCGCCAATCTTCTCTAAAATCTCGTAAGAACCGATGTATCTAGGAGACAGCTTCCCACGCTTACCAAATCTGACAACGCCTCTGAATGGGGAAATCTTTAGAAATACTCGGTCTCCTTGTTCAAATACCAACGGTCTACGTCTGACATTGGCGTATTTGGCTTGCCTATCTTGTGCCGTCTTCATTCTCTTCTGAATGACTTTCACCTTCTCAGTCATGTCACGAATCATATCTGGCCCAATTTCTGGTACCTCTGAGATGTCATCCCAGTATAGCGGAGATCTGCACTTCTTGCCATATAAAGCTTCAAACGGTGCCATCTCAATGCTTGTCTGATAGCTGTTATTGTAAGAAAATACACAAAGAGGTAGAGAATCTTGCCAACTAGTGCCAAAATCTAGCACTACGGCTCTCAGCATATCCTCTAATATCTGGATAGTCCGCTCTGACTGTCCGTCTGTCTGAGGATGGTATGCAGTGCTCAGGTGTAATGTCGTACCTAAAGCCTGTTGTAGACTGTGCCAGAAGTGTGAAGTAAATCGTGGATCACGATATGATACGATAGACTTCGGCACACCATGTAATCTGACTACCTCTCGAACATATATCTCCGCCATCTGATCGTGTCTGTAAGTCATTCTATACGGAATGAAACAAGCTGATTTGGTCAATCTGTCAATAATGACCCAAATCGCATCACAGCCTTTAGATGATCGAGGTAACTTCGTCATAAAATCCATGGAAATGTGATCCCATTTCCATTCTGGAATGGCTAAACTCTGAAGTAACCCTCCGGGCTTCTTCCTCTCCGCTTTTACCTGTTGGCAATTTAAGCATTTAGACACAAATTCTGCAATGTCTGACTTCATCTGCTTCCACCAGAACTGTGTCTTCAAATCATTATACATCTTTCTGCCACCAGGATGAATGCTAAACCGACTAAAGTGTGCTTCTGATAGAATCTGATGTCTCAAATCTGAAACATCTGGCACGACAAGGCGGTTATTCACATACAGCACATGATCACGTACCTGGTATTCTGACAAATGCCCTGATCTGACCATCTGAATCGATTTCTGCACATTCTGATCCATTCTTTTTGCTTCTTTAATCCTCCAAATCAGATCAGGTTCAACATGAATGGTAGCAAGTCGTAGTGGCCTACTATCTGTATCAAATTCTCATTTGCACAAACAGCAATTTTCAACTAACTTTGTAACACCTATCGTCGATAAGGATAGGGAACAAATCTTTCGACTCAAGACGTCCGCTGCTGCATTCGACTTTCCTGGATAGTATTTGATCTCACAATCAAAATCTTTCAGCAGATCAAGTCATCTACGCTGCCTCATGTTCAATTCCGATTGAGAAAATAGATACTTCTGGCTTTTGTGATCGGAGTAAAACTCAAATTTTTCGCCATAGAGATAATGACGCCAGATCTTTAATGCAAATACAATAGCCGCCAGTTCAAGATCGTGAATGGGGTATCGAACTTCATGTGGCTTCAATTGTCTCGAGGCGTACGCGACCACATGACCTCGCTGCATAAGAACACATCCCAAACCTCTGTGAGAGGCATCACAATATACAACGAAATCACCTGCACCTGAAGGTATCGTCAGTACTGGAGCACTGGTCAGCTTCTTCTTCAATTCCACGAATCTAGCCTCACAATCTTCAGACCATACAAATGGCGCATTCTTTTGTGTCAACCTGGTGATTGGCTTCGCAATACTGGAGAAATCTTTAATAAATCGTCTGTAGTATCCTGCCAAACCCATGAAACTGCGTATTTCTGGCACAGAAGTCGGTCTTGGCCAGCTGATCACAGCTTCCACTTTACTTGGATCTACAGCAATACCATCTCCAGATATGATATGCCCCAAAAAGACAACTCGATTCAACCAAAATTCACACTTTGACAATTTAGCATACAATTTCTCATTCCTCAAGGTTTGCAACACAATTCTGAGATGCTCTGCATGCTCATTTCTGTTCTTTGAATACACCAGAATGTCATCAATAAAGACAATCACAAAATCATCTAAATACCTCTGGAAGATTCGGTTCATCAAGCTCATAAATACCGCTGGAGCATTCGTTAAACCAAAAGGCATGACAATAAATTCGTAATGTCCATACCTGGTTTGAAATGCTGTCTTCGGTATGTCTACATCTCGAACTCTGAGCTGATGATATCCGGATCGCAAATCAATCTTAGAATAAACAGAAGATCCTTGTAATTGATCAAATAAATCATCGATGCGCGGCAATGGATATTTATTCTTCACTGTCGCTTTGTTCAATTGCCGATAATCTATACACAATCGCATCGATCCATCTTTCTTCCGCACAAAGAGCACTGGTGCGCCCCAAGGAGATACACTAGGTCGGATATATCCCTTGGCTAGAAGATCTTCCAACTGTGCTTTCAGTTCTTTCAGTTCAATAGGTGCCATCCTATACGGAGCTCGGGATATAGGAACAGTACCTGGCATAAGATCTATGCTAAAATCTACCTCTCGAGCTGGAGGTAATCCTCGGATCTCATCTGGGAATACATCTACAAACTCCCGCACTACTGGCAAATCTGCCAATGTAAGGCTCGACTTCTGTACATCTACAACATACACAAGGAACCCATCTGCTCCTCTTTGTAACAATCTATTCATAGTCAAAGCCGAAATTAAGGGAATCCGAGATCTGGAACCCTTACCGTAGAATTTCCACTCTTCTGCCATTTCTGGTCTGAATCTGACAATCTTGTGGAAACAATCCACGGTGGCTCTGTACTTTGTTAGCATATCAATCCCCACAATGCAATCAAAATCATCTAACCCAAGTACTATGCAATCTAGATCAATTTCATGACCCTCAAATTGTAAGATGCAATGTCTAACCGTAGTCACAGCTATCAAACCACTTCCCAACGGAGAAGTAATAGACACTACATCCGACATTGACTCAACAGGCAAGGAATGCAATAATGCAAATCGTTCTGAGATGAATGTATGTGATGCACCAGTATCTATCAATATGTAAGCAGGATAACCGCAAAGAGAACAGTTACCTACTATGACATCATCTGGGGCATCCTGTGCTTGCTCCTCCGTCAATGCAAACACCTGAGCCTGTTTTCGAGGGGGTTGGCTCACGGTCTGGCTACCTCTGGCTCTGGGCTGTGTCTGTGCATGTGGTGGCTGAAAGGAGTGAACCGATGAAGCTTGCCTCTCAGGCTGAGCTACGAATGCAGATGACCCCGCACCTTGAAATCTCTGTGAGCTTCTCTGGGGACACACTTTGGCGAAGTGCCCCGGTTGTCTACATATGTTACATCTGCCCCCTACGCCATGGCACTGCTCTGTGGCGTGCCTGCCACCACAAGAGCTGCAATATACACATGTGTACCTTGTACTCTGATCAAAACCACTCTGTCTGGATCCACTGGAGCTCGACGAACTGCTCCCAGGTCTTTTGAACTGCTTCCCTTTCGCTTTCAGCTGATCCTTCCGCCCGCTGTTACTACCACCGGTATCGAATCAAGGAGGAGGTTGTCCTGGAGGTAGTGGTGGTCTCGGACTCGGAGCAACATACGGAGCACTCCGTTGCCTAAGCAATCCTGCTTCTGCTCCTTTGGCACGGTTCAATGCCTCAGCGAAATTGTTGGGTCTTCCAGTATTTACCAACGTAAAGATATCAGGATTTAAGCCATTTATAAACTGATCTGCCACGGCCTCATCACTACCTGAAACATGAGGTGCAAAGCGAAGCAATGAAGAAAATTTAGCGACGTACTCTTCGATGTTCAATTGCCCTTGCCTCAAGTTTGCAAATTCAGCGCCTTTATCTTTACGGTAGGATATAGGAAAGAATCGCTGATAAAACTCTGTCTTGAACAATTTCCATGTAATCTCCGTGCCACGCTGTTCCAATGCTCTTTTAATGTTCAACCACCAATTCTTAGCCACGTCTTGCAATTGATGGCCAAAGAGTTTCACTCGTTTATCATCACTGTATTCCAGAGACTCAAACAGCATCTCGATATCCTCCAACCAGCTTTCACATTCGATGGCGTTTTCTGTACCCCTTAAGGTAGGTGGTCTGAAGGACTGAAATCGTTTTAACAAAGTCTCCATGGGTGTAGCCGTAACGTCCATTGGATCCCCAGATGTGCTACCCTGCTCTGGTGCTATGGGTCGCAAAGGTACGGCTGCTCTTCGAGGAGGCATGTATCTGCTATTCAAACGAATTAGTATACAAGCTATACAACTGTCTCAGCCCTCCTCTGATCATTTACCTCTGATTCAGAATCGGTTCTGATTCAGTCTTTACTACTACATGTTGTAATACAAGTCAGATAACCGTACAACATGCAATAAAGAAAGCAATAAATCATGCTAGCACATCATAAAGCAAGGAAGAAGACTCGATCTACCCCGCTCATTCTATCTTATCTCACTCTAAAGGATCTATCGCTCTGATACCACCTGTTGTGGGGACCCGGGCTCTAACTCTTTTCTTTGGGATTAAATGGATCATTAATATAAAAAGTGGGTCAAATTTTCGTTTTACAACATTAATTCTAATGTATGTACACAAGCACAAGTTCTTTATTTATTTTACAACATACAAACATATCTTGTTCTAGTACATTTATCCAACTAGTGTTTAATACAATAAAGCAAATACAAATAGTCCAAGTCTACTAAAACCACTAGTCCTCTGCTGCGCCCGTAGTCTCCACGCTATATCAATCTCGTCTCTGTCTCGACCCAGATCCTGCCCCACCTGTTGTTATGCACACATACAGACATAACAACAGCCGGAAACTCCGGTGAGAAAAAATCCCAGTATAAACATGTATACATGCATATAATCAATTTAAAACATGAAACATGCTATTATGAATGACAATCATATAAATATGCAATGCGAATCAAACCATGTCTGGACTCGACTCGACTAGAACTCTAGGGATCCCGGTGTGAATAAGACGATCTATCACCTACCCTCCCAATCGGGGCGACGGTACGTCTTATTCCTAGACTTCGGCCAAATCTGTATCCACATCTACAATAGGAGACGAGTCTTCTCCTAAGCTGTGATATCACCGAACATTTAGAAGTTTGACTGTTTCTGTCAAGACTCCCTATCTTAAATGCAATGCATAACAATCTGTAAACAATGCATAATCAATTCAAAGATTTGAATACAAATTCTATAAATAAATCACAATCATAATTCAAGATAAACAATAAATCTAGTATGTGATTTTGTTTGGGAAACTCAAATGAGATCTCATTTGAGTTGTATCTCCCCAAACAAAAACATGCATGATACCTTTCTTACAACAATCGGTGTCGTACTCGAAGTCTCGATGTCAATTCGGTCAGCTTCAATCTGAAATAACAATGTTGATACACATTCTATCAATCTCTAATCTCAATCAACACATGTCCGATTCAATACTTGATCTCGGTATAGTTTGACGGCATTACGGCATGAATTCTCGATACCGACCAACTCATATAAAAATATCAAATAACCTCAACTCATATTCATTACCATATCTATATCGTAAGCTTATATTACTTCTGAAATCTCCATCTTTCAATTTAATACATTTAACAATCATAACAATCACGTATGGTATCATTTTCTCGATCCGTTTACGTTATTACGATGCATATATTCTTAAGAATATCTACTAGCAATCACATCTTAATTTCTCCAACACATAAAATCTGAACCATGTTGGAATTCAAAAATACTTACATTACCTTGTAGAACTTAATGCGAGAAGCTCAAAACCGCAATCGGATTAAAGTTTGGGTATCTAAATCTTGTAAAATCACAATTTAAAGAACCTAAGAACATGTAGTTTCCTCTCTCTGAAAGTATTGAATCCTGCTGAAATGAAGAAAGAATCGAAGCAAATTTATATATATCTTGCATGATTACCAACACATGGCTCATCCTTTGACATACACGTCTCGCGCATATGCGCGACATCACCCGCGCATATTCGCGAGACCTACTGGTCTCGGCAATGTAATTCACAACACCTCGCGCATATGCGCCATTCTTTTCGCGCATATGCGCCAAAGCTTCTGGAGGTGTCGCGCATATGCGCCACTTCATGCCGCGCATATGCGCCAATGCTACTGGAATTGTCGTGCATATGCGCGACTTATCTTCGCGCATGTGCGCCAATTGTACTGTCCTAATTTGAATATTTTCTTCTCTTGTCCATGTATTTCCTATTCTCATCTCAATTAACACTCCTCATTATATATATCATGCATACTTATATATTCCGAGTAGTACGTCAATGAGGACTAAGAATCTCGAACCTTACAAATTTAATGAAGGAGTTTCAAAATATACAGCTACCAAAAAAGAATCATTAAAAAATTTTGACCTTCGAAATTTTTGTTTTTCACGATAATAATAAGTTTTCGACAATACCTGATCGTCGATCGAGATTATGACAAAGTCGTAATTTTTTAATTAATAAATTTTAAATATGTTAATTAAATATTAATTTGTAGTTTTAACGAATATGTCAAACTTGTCATGAAATAATATTGGGAAATTTTTATTCAGTCCCCTTGGATCATACTTCTTTGTTCCTACTCCCCTTTTTCTAAAATACCCTTCAACCATATTTTAAATTAAATGATTTTCTTTTTAGATAACGGCCATCATGCTTCCGTAAAATAAATTAAATCTTTTACCTTTTTGACCGAAGTACCACCGGTTATATTCACCGTATTTTACGAACTGCTCCTCACAGTCCAACCACGCGATCGCAACCGATGGTTACCGACGCAGATTTCTTCAGCAGTACTCGACACAATCCTAATTCGTTTCCTACCTTAGGGTGTACAATAAAAGATAGAATTTTGGAAATAATACATGAGATGGGCTAAGAGCAAAGATCTCTTTATTCAAATACAAACATTTATTAATACAATGATACATCCTGTAGAGGAAGAAAAACTTGTTTAGCTACTGATAGTAGCCGAACTTGAAAAACACATAAACTAGAAAGAGGAATATTACAATATATTGTTGAAAGAAATGAGAAAAATGTTCGATGATCTTCACTTTGATAAGCTCGTAATAGTTAATATTTTATTTTCATATTTCTCATTATTTTAACCTCCGATATGTTTAATTGACACATTTTTTGTGTAATTTTATTGTAGGAGGAACTTTCTCAGTCTTGGAGCAAATTTGAGTTAAAAAGGTGATGACCATCACATTTGAAATTTCCAAGATAGAGTTTGAAAGAAAATGGTCAAACCAGAAGAGGTTCGGGAATAAGGCGTGGCCACGCCTTGTGATGATATTTCAGCTGCCAAAAATTACAAATAGGGAAAATATAGATAAAATATTATCTATTATATTATATTTTAAGAATTAGGTTAATTAGAGATTAGTAGGCTTTTAGCAAAGAATTTGGACCCAATTTTTCCTTCTTTGACTTACACATCTCACGTGGGAGGCGGCTGAACTTTTGCACAAGAAAAGAATTCAATTCTCCAACCATTTTATTCCATCCTCACGTACAGTAGAGGAGAGATGGCACAATAAATATTTTTCTCTCACAATCTCCCAACCCTCTCAAAAGGAAAAGTGAAGACCAAGAAGAAAACTCAAGGATTTTCTCTCAACTTCTCTCCACAACTTTAGGCTAAGTTTTATTTTTTATTCAGGGGATATTTTTACTATTTCAATTTATCACTGTGAGACTTTTTGTGCTTTAATTTAATATTCGTGTTTTGTTCAAGTATTTGTTGATTTATGATTTATTTAGATGAAAGTTGTATGTTGATTAATCTGACAATTTAATTCGATATATAATTTTCTACTGCTATCCATGAATTCAGTGATCCGTAATTGTCATGAACGATTGGTACATGAGTAGCGATAGATTAGGTGTGTTGTGCTATCATAGCATATTTAATCTAAATAAATCAACGAAACTCAATCTATCAATTGCAGCTATCCCGGTTGTTAGATTTAGGATTAACTGTTTTCACAAAACGAAAATACTATCTTTAACTAATATGGAACGCTATCGTGCCCAGTTAATTACTGATAAGTTTTGACTGGATGCTGGGTTTGGTCAATTAAATTAGGAAAACGCAAGAATTTTAGCGGCTATCCCTATAATTCTAAGGTTAATTACTTGTAACTGCATGAATAAATAATATGTTAGTCGATGAACAGTGATACAATTGAATAGTAAAAAATCCCTTGAATCGAGCTTGGTAATATTAGTTTACATTTCATTAGTTATTCATCTTGATTAGTTATTTCTTCTTGCATGTTAAATTTAGTTTAGTATTTTATTAAATTATTATCAAACAAATCCCTCCTTTATTTGCATTTTACTCGAAAGGAATAAATCTACCGTTCCCTGTGGATTCGACCATACTCACCATTACACTCGTTTTATTTAAAAGAGTATGAATTAATTTGGTGGTCAACGACAGCACACCACACTTATTCCTTCCTGCCTTATTTATAGAAGTCTTCTTCGGATTTGAACTTCGGATTTCAAATCTTCATAAACCTTCACAGCTTGCACATGGATCATGTAGTGGTTGAGTGATCCATTTAGATGGTGGTTGAGTGGTCCATTGGGATCGTCCCTCCACCTTTCTTGATTTGTCTTCTTCTAGATCATCAATCTAGAAACAATCATTTCTTGAATTTTTATCTGCCTGCATAAATAGTTTATATGCATCTGGATCATGATCAGCATGTATCTCCCTTCCTATTTCTTTGAGCCGTTTATAATAATCTTTGGAATTTTTCAGCTCTTTTCTTTTTGCCTTAATCCTACTTCTAGAAACTTTGAGATATGAAAAATACATTTTTGTTTCCAGTTTTGGTTTAAGTCTGGTGTGATTTACTAGTTCCCATTTACCCTTATTTATAGTATGTATTTTGGGTCCAGTTTTCTTGTCCGTTTATCATATTTTCTTTATCTTTAAAAGGAATCCAATGTTCTTTATCATTTTCCACCTATTATGGGTGGTCTTTGTTCTTTTTCCACCAATTATTGGTGGTCCTTGAATTCCACTCACATGATGTTTCACATGGTGGTCCTTCTTTTTTCGGTGGGATGATCACATGTCCACTTTCAACTTTTTTGAGGAATCTATGGCTTTTTGTTTCCTCGAGAAAATGTGCGTGTGGTCCTTCCATGCTTGTCCTTGTTTCGGTAAAATGTTTCCGATCAGATCTCGGTTTGAAACCTTTACCGAACTCCGGTTCTTTCTGATTCTGGCATTCATGACAGATGTTTTCTGACCATCTTCCTACATGTGCCATATTGCAGAATTTCCGACGAGTCTCTTTACTTGCCGGCAGCTTGTTGTTCCACATAAGATTTCTTTTCTTTTCAAATATTTCTTCTGCAAAACTTGTTTTTTTCCCTATCATTGTATTTAACAGGAACGATCCATTCAAATAATTTTGATAAAAATTGAATGGAAATTTGACTTTGTTCATCTCAGTGAGACAGACCCATAAACCCCATGCTCTTCTGGTTAAAATATTGTCTTCAGTTATTGAAGCAACCAGAGGTGTTTCTTCTGTCGGAGGATCCTTGATAAATTTCTGAATATTTATATCTGACCTCCTTAACTTTTTGAAATGAAAGGCTTCGTGTGAACTTTTTCCTGCTGGTTCTGGTACTGAACTAAAAAAATATAGCTCCAAAACATTTCCTATGGACAAATAATCGTTATTCGCCCAAGTTTCATGAACAGCTTCCTGAATCCATTTCGGTAATCCTGAAGTTTCCGAAAAGCTGGGTGAGGTGGTATAAACTGAGGCAAGAGCCCCTAATTCATACCAGGCTTTGACCTCCTTGGAATATGAATTAGGTTTCATCCATACCCTAGGATATTTACCTGAAACATCAACCCTATTGGTAGCTGGGTTAATGCCCACTCTTGTTTTTAATTTCTCCCAGTTTTGTTGATAAACCTGAAATGGAGAAATTGCAACTTCATTATCAACCTTAGATTTGCCTTTGTCAGTACGAAGCCTAAGGTTGATCTCTCCCTCGTACATCCCCGAGGTGGAGGGTTGACTTGAGGACTCAAGATAAGGATTAAGAGTCTCAATTTTTGTTTCAGCCAACTCATCTGGAGATGATCCCGACTTAACACTTGTGCTAGACGTATTTGAGTCCCCTGCTCCAGGTATAGAATCCTGTACTCGAAAACTCTCTATTTGGGAAACCAATGGCTTCTCAATGTCTTGGAGGATAGGCCTTTGTGTTACAGACCATAACTGAGTATAAGCCTGTAAACATCCTGTAATTTGATCAGAGACAACTTTCTTATCGGCTTGTTGTAGTCTTCCCGTAACTTCTGCGTTTAAGACCAGCTTGTTAAACTCGTTTTGAAGCATTTCAAGGTGTTCCCTCAAATGCCTCTGCATCTTGATGATGGCATCGATATCACCGCTATCCATATCTTGTTAAAAAATCTGCAAGAATATTTTCATGAGATTTTATTATCACAATATCAAAAATATAATTTTGACATAGTGTCTGCCATCTAAATAATCTGGCCTTCTCAGGTTTAAACTCAATTCTATTCTTTAAGAAAGCTTTCACATGTGTGTTATCTACTTTAAAAGTAAACTTCTTTGCAAGTAAAAATAATGGCCATTTTTCAAAAGTCCTTTTTACTATATATAATTCTTTCTCGTTGATATGCCATCTGATGGCTTCTGCATCTGAGAATAAACCGCTACAATGTCTGCATAATTGTTCTCCATCTGGTGTAAGCTTAGTAAGAATTGCTGCCCACCAATGATCACTGGCATCGGTATATAATACCAGATCATCTTCATCTTGAGGAATAGCCATTTTTGGAAGATTCTTAAAATTTCCTTTAAATAAACAAGTCCTTCTGTGTGTTCTTTTGTTCATATAAATCTTGCATCTTTTTTCAATAATGGACTAAACACTTTCCTGTGTTTTGCTAGGTTTTTAATAAACATCCCAGCAAAATTAACAACTCTCAGAAAACTTTGAAGTTGTTTCTTGTCTTTGAGACTTTCTGGAAAATTCTGCACCTTTTCGACTATGTGGTCTTGCAGAATTATTTCTGACTCATCGATTTCAATTCCGAGGGATTCAATCTTTCTTGTTGCAATGACTGCTTTCTTTTCAGATAAAACCAGTCTTTTTTTACAAATATTAGAGAAAATCTCCAAGTGTTTAACATGTTCATCCATATTTTTAGATGCTATTAAAACATCATCAATATAAACAAACATAAATTTAAAATAATCTTTGAAAAAATTATCCATTTTTCTTTGAAATATCTGAGGTGAATTAGCATATCCCATTGATAATACTTCCCAAATATAATGTCCTTGAGATGTGGAGAAAGTTGTAAATTTCTTGCTTTCTTCCTGCATCCGAATTTTATAAAATCCAGACTTGCAATCGAACTTAGAAAATATCTTGGCGTTGCGTATGCAACTAATCAAGTGTTCTCTACTAGGTATAAAATACCCATCAAACTCCAGAATCTTATTAATTTCTTGATAATTAATAACAAATCTGGGTTTTTCTCGTTTTATCTCACCATGATTCCTTACCAAGAAACCTGGACTGCTATATGGTGACATTCCTGCTTTGATTAAACCAACCTCCAAATGTTCCTTGATTATAATCTGCATAATCATTTGATTAATGACATTCATTGGGATAAGCTTACACCGGACAAATTCATACTCTTTGCCTTCCTTAATTTTAAGGCAAGCCTTGAGTTGATTTCTGTCCCACCATGCCAAGGGATCTTCATTGTAATTTTTCTTGATCATTTTCTTGACATCTTCTAATGATACCTTAGATTCAAACTCTACTTCATTTGTTTGTAGAGTTATCTTCAGGCATTCTATATCTTCAGGCATTTCTAATAAACAACTCGGAATGATGTGTATTAGATAGATCATATAAAATCTGATAAGTAATAGAATATGGTCTATTACCTTCTTTCATCAGCCTTTTTTCTTGAAATTCTAATGTAATGTCAATGCTCGGCTGAAATCTCGATCTGTCAGGTTGTAGGCTATCCTTGGATAGATTACTTCTACAATCTTTCCTGCCCAGAGATTTCCTGAGATTGTTCTCAGTACTGAATCTTGTAGATTCCCCATTCTTTTATCGTAGATATCAATATCAACAGGCGAATCTATCCCTTCTTTGAAAGTAGCCTTTATCATAATCTGGATTGCTCCAATATGAATCCAGGACATAGTCCATGCTACTTCTATCTTGAGTTTTTTGTAATTTCTCCTTAATTTCTTCGGAGAGAATTAACTTCATCTCCATTCCATTTCCTGTAAGTTCCATCGGGATTTCCATTTCCCTTCTAGAAACTTTATAGATTAGATGATGCTTTCTATTTCTTAGGCCAAGTCTTCCTAAGAACTTTTCTACCTGTCCTACAGAGAATCGTTGATATCTCTATAGACTAGGATTTTCTCTCATGATCCTTTGGACCATATTATGAGATATTGTTGTCTGGCTGAAAAACCCAGACAAATCTTCATGTGTTTCGTGTCGAAACACCTTGTCCTCAGTCAGATTCCGATTTTGTTCCATCAGATTCTCCCTGACTTAAGACTTCTTCTTTATACTTTCATCCGAGGCAATGTCCTCGAATCTGTATACCTAAATAAAATCTTGGTAATAAACTGCTTCTTCAATGTTCGGGGTTGGATCGAATCGTTTAATACCTCTTTTTTTCATTTTCTGGACAGTTGGTCGAGATATGACCTCTTGCTCCACGTGTCCAGTAATTACAATCTTTGAAACTTTCATTTGCTCGAGTATGAGCTCTTCTGAAAGTTTTTTTCGTAGGTGTTCTTCCTGTACTTCGAGATGTACTCGATGCTTGGGATGATATCCTACTTCTTGATGGTCCGCTTCTTTGTCCAAATTTATAAGATCTAGCTTTCTGTCTAGACCATTCAGTTCTTGGTTTCCAAGAACTTCTTCCACTTCGTGCATAAGGATGAGTCCTAAAATTTTTCCTCTTATGCTTCTGTGGTTTACTTCAAATAATTGTTCGAAGATCATTCTCTTTACAACACAAAGGAGTTCTTTTGCTGATACCCCTTAACCGTTTGTAATTCTTTTGTAATGCTGCCATATGGCACCATTCTGCCAATTTTTCTTTAAGAAAAGAGGCTCTTCGTGCCAACGTATCTGGATTTTCAGGTACGTATTCCCTTATGAGCATTTCTCTCCAAGGGCTTGACATTTTGCGAAGAAAAGCTGCATAGCTATATCTTCTTCGACTCCTGAATTCCATCGATATTTAGTGAATAACATAATATATTCATCCATTAAACATATATCGTGTAATTCAAGACTATACAGAGCCTGAGTATATTTCTTCCTCTTCTCTGTATCTTGACTGTTAAAATAATCTACCTCTATAAATTGTGCTTTAAATAAGATAGCCATTTTTCCAGCTATCTCTCTTAGAGATTCTCCAGCCAGGACTGACTCTTTCATTTCTAATGAAGTCATGTCCCAAGCAATTTTCACTGATCCCATAAGACTCAATTCAAAAAGTTTAATGAATCCTTCTTTGTTGAGATCAAGTGTTCCTGCTGCAATTCCCATAGCCGATGTCCAATCATCTATGAGATCTTCTCTGTTTTTGAAATCTAAGCATAAACCCATAAGGATGTATAGGATCTAAAACAGTTTTTCCGTAGGGTGTTTGGTGAAGGGAATTTGACTCCTCCTTGTCCTTGTACCCGCTGGATGTGATCTCCCACCAGTATGAAAATCAGATTGGGATTCTCTCATGTTAACATTCTGAGATCCCACACTCTCCCTTGGTGGTTCCTGAGTAGCTGACCATGTTATAGCAGGTATTTCACCTTCTGCTGTATTCATCTTTAGATCTACCACTTTAAGATTTGCGAAAGATTCCGCCAACTCTTGTAGATCCTCGAGACCAATCCTTTCTGAAGTTGTCATCAGATAAATTTCTTCTTTGAAACAGATTTAATTACATTGATCATCTTTTCTTCTTCAGTCAATGGTTTTGACACCACTCTGGCCTTCTCTTGTTGGTGTAACAAAGGTTCGGTGCCAAATGATGATGGTAACCATCCTTCTGAAGTTATTTTATTAGAACCTGGTTGTTGTTCTAGTTTCTGAATTCTTGTTTGAATATCCTTTAATATTCCAAGAATTGTTTCCTGGTTTTTAAGGATTTCTTCAACTCGTTGGGGTATAAAATATAGCATATTGCCATAATTTTGTACTATTTTCTGGATTTCTCTAAGATCTAAAGAGAGTTTAGAGAAGTCTGGTACTATCTCCAGAAACTTATTTGTTCGAATCATAAGTTTACCTGAGAGTTTACCTGAGGGTGCTGTAACGTACCTTTCGGCTCCTGATATCTAACAATAGTTAGATGCTCTTGTGTATATTCCAAAATATTGGAATAAATCTTATAAATTATTTTTCTCGAACCTAAGTTCGGATTCATAATTCTTTCAAAATTCTCCTCCTCAAACATTTTAATTTATTTATAATAATAAATCATGTGTTTGAAATAAATCAACATTTAGCTTTGATACTATTTTCGGGAGCGCGGGGATCAATTTAAATAAAATAGGAATAAGGGTAAATTTGGTGTTGGAGAGAAAGTTTTCTCTCTCCAGGGAGTTGAGGCCAACTATAGATTGGTTTAGGGACTGGACTTCAATTTGCCCAATATTGTAGAAGTGGCTATACTCCATAGATTGATTATGATTTATCTAATCATGTCAAATCTGTTCAAAAATTGACCAAATCGTCGTAAAATTTTGACACGGTGAAATACATAATTTCATTAATAATTATAATTAATTTAATTAATATGTGTAACCAATAGCTGACTACATACAATAATTAATAACACCGAGAGAAAAAATAACAACTAGACAAGAGGCTCGACCATCTCCTTAAGAAGAAGCTCACGACCGAGCACTCATCTCTAAATATGTGCACCACCGTCGGCTCACTGCACCGCTATCACACAAACCACCGGAAGTCCGCCATCTTCGTGTCGTTGATCTCAATGCAAAATTTTGTATATATATCTAGTACGATCTAAGCGAGAAAGAAATAAATGATCATCACACGAATCCAAAAACAATGAAACATATCCTATTTATGGATTTAGAAACAAATGACATCCAATATCGTTTATGGTTAAAACTAAAAAAAATATCAATTTTTAAAAATTTGACAGTCTTGTGTACGAGTAAACCATTATCCAAATTTTCATTAACTATGAGGATGGTGGGCGTAACGCTACGATACTTTGTGGGTCCAGACCTGGCTAGCTACATCTGCTTCACCATCAGATACACCTGGTTCAGCTCCCTTTCAATATTCATTCTGGTTCAGCTGACATGTAGGTTGTACGTTTTCTTTTCATCTATTGGTATTGTTACATCTGATGTTGCTAGTTTCGTGACGTGGGTTGATCACCTATGGATCCTTTGCTTGTCTCTTTTTTTCGACATTTTTAATACTCCAGATTCGAGGACCGTCTCCATTATATCAAGACGAGTCTTTCTACCATGTTTATGTCCTTATTCACATGCACCCAAGGAAACTTATTGGAGGATCACCCAACCCAGAATTTTTTCAAATCAAGCACGCTTAATTTTGGAGTTCTTATGTAATGAGCTCCACAAAAAAAGATGCACATTTGATATGAGTAGTACATATCAAAGATTTTAGGCCATAATCAACTACACACTCCCATACTTGAACATATTTGGAATCCTCCTAGTTCCGTAGTGAGATCAGTTCATTCATGTTCCCTTTACCTAGAAGCTTGCCAAGAGCTACTCATTGTCCGTGCAACCTCATGGCACTGACGATCACCCCTGCCCTGTTAGAGTATGTGCCCGTCGAGCCAAGTGTTGGCCGAGTGTTCACAATGAAACTCTATATATAAACAATCTTTATTTTAATAATATTTAAAATTATTGTTTTGACACATCTTTATCTGTATATCCATGCTAGTTGCATAGATAAAGTCCTTGAATATACAAATAGTAGAAAGAATATGAGATGCTCATATGATGAGTATCATGAAACTCATACTTGGAATACTGTATATTCTAAACAGTTCCTAGTCGATTCAGCCGCCGCTAAGAAGGATATAGGCCGCTCGAGTTTGAGACTAGTATCTGCGATGTGAATACCATGTTTCATTGGTAGGGGACATTGTGATGTCCGAGAATGCAGATAGGTGCTCCTGGTAGAGTACACTGAACAACCCTCCATATAGGACTTTCCAAGTGGTTCTCACTTATCGAGTGGAAACGTCCTAGTTTATGGTTGTACACTATTAGTCCTTATGACCCGGGACAACATTGAGACTCTATGTGCTAGCATTGCACTTTGACTTGTTTACCGTCTCTCATAGGGTCATCAGGTGGCAAAGTTGAGTGTTTTGTCGAAACATATAGGAGTCGATGCATTGTAGTCGGGGATTCACTGCTTATCTTCGGGTATGGATATCCTATGTGTATGTAATTTGAAATATCTGATCAGAGTAAGGTGGTAATTAAGAAAGGGGTTTCTTAGATTACACCATCGATGCAACTACGACATGACACATGGTATCGATTCTTTGACAGCTCTCGATATACCAATAGTTGTCGAATTGGTCGGGATATATGAGATGAAGGGACCGTACTATACGCTAACCATAATTGAATGGTTCTTGCAGGTACTATCATTTGATACCCAGAGAATCATGTAAGCGATGCTGCTAGGCGTTTAACATAATTGGTTGGGTACTATCTGATGCGAACGTGGACGTCCCAAGGAAAGCATGGGATCCTTTGCAGTTGCCGGAGGGACCAATCACGAGGGGTCGACTAAAGAGATTCAAGGAGGCGCTACAAGGAGTCATGAGTAAGCCTGAAGAGGTCGCGATGCATGGGAGTACGTTTGGAGGCCAACGGAAAGTCGTTCAAACATTGGTGTTGCTTACTGAGTCTGGACGGACCAGTACACGGACCTGCACACGGGGTCCGTGTCCTTCACAAGCTGGGGAGGGTTTTTACAGTGGCTCCACGGACCTGGAGACGGACCCAGGCACGGGGTCCGTGCCCTTTGAAGTTGGCGAATACAGTGCCTACACGGACCCGTACACGGAGGTGAGCACGGGGTCCGTGTCGCTTGATCCCGATTGAAGAGTTTTACAGTATGTACACGGACCCGTCTACGGACGTCTGCACGGGGTCCGTGTCCTCTGTTTTCTGCGCGGATTTGTTTCCTTTTCTAGAGTTTTATTATTTTGGGAGACTAGATTTTTGATATCTTTTGATATATTGACTATGTTGGACGAAAAAATTACACACAATACACATAATATTTTGAGTTTATCAAACTTTTGAGAATTTTCTCTTAACTTTTTCAAAGCCAAGCTTTGTCAAATCAAATCAAACTTATCAAAGTTTTTAACTTTGTGGCGTTTGTCGATCGTTGCTTGTGCGGATTGTCGTAGGCAAAGTTCTTCGAAGGTTCGTATAGTTTTCGATTGTTTATCCTCGTGTTTATTTGTTGCTAAACTTTTGCTAGTTTAGAGGTGAATATCACATATTACTTGATTCAAAAGATCGGGAAAAACACACGAATCTTAATATCGTAATTGAATAGAGGGTGCGATTTATTTTTAATCGTGTTTGCTATTTGTTCGTGTCAAGATTCATATCATTTGGTATCAGAGTCAGGTTTATTGAATTCAAGTAAATTATCTTGTTCTTAAATTGCAGATCTGTATTATTTCTTCGAATATTTTCAGATCTGTTTTGTTCTATCGTTCTTCGTATTTTTTTTCGTGAATCTGTGATACACGAAATTTTGAGTCCTTTTTTTTTTTTTTTTTTTTTTTTGAATTTTCGGAATTCAAAGAGGAAAAAAAAAAAAAAATACAAAAATTCCGAAAATTCACCATTATTTCTTTTTGATATATTGTTCTATTGTCTTCATAGAGTCATATTCAATTGTCTCACACAGTCAAAAAAAAAAAAAAATTTCCTATATTCGAATTTCTTGTCTACACAGTCCAAGTGAGTCGGTCGCATTTGTTCACAAGTTTGAACTTTGATTGTTTGATATACCCACAATACAAAGCTTGAGCACTTCCAAGAGAGCTTTCAAAATTCGAGTGATACACTTGAGTGAGAGTGACTTTTCTTTGGAGTGAACGGTGAGTATTTGTTGTGAGCATACAAATAAAGAGGTAAAAGACGAGTGAATTTCTTTGGAGTGATCGTGAGCATTTGGGTGAGGATTATTTTATTTCTACTAACCTTTTCTTGCAGGTACAACTTTGAAATTAAATGGAGAGGGAGGTAGGAGATAGTTCGAATTCGGGGGTGTCCAAAGCTCATCTAGATGCGTTGTTTGGGGATTTTAGTAGAGCGATGGCGACCCAAATGGAGTCGTTGCATGAGAGGTTGGGTAAACTTGAGGTTAGTGTTAGTGGGGGTAAACCTAAGCCTAGAGATTTGGGTAGAGATGATGAGGAGTATGATCTAGGAGGAGGCGATGAGAGTCAAAATGAGAATTGGGGTAGGAATGGGAGAGATAGAGGATTTGGTAGAGGAAGAAGGGAAGCCATGCGGGGTAGATATGAGGAGACTAGGGAAGATGGTCACATGGGTAGCATTAAGATGAAGTTCCCTTCATTCCATGGGAAATCTGACCCGGAGGCGTACATAGAATGGGAAAAGAGGGTAGAGTTCGTATTTGCATGTCACCACTACTCCGAACAAAAGAAGGTGAGGTTGGCGGTGGTTGAATTCTTAGACTATGCTCTCATTTGGTGGGATCAATTAGTGACCACTAAAAGAAAGTATAATGAGAGGCCTATTGAATCTTGGGATGAGATGAAGAGTGTAATGAGGAAGAGGTTTGTGCCTAACCATTACTATAGGGAGATGTTTAAGAGGTTACAAACTTTGAGGCAAGGGTTGAAGAGTGTTGAGGACTACTATAAGGAGATGGAAGTACTCATGATTAGGGCAAATACTGAGGAGGATAATGAAGCAACTATGGCTCGTTTTCTTTGTGGTTTGAACAGGGAGATCCAAGATCAAGTGGAGCTTCGGCACTACTTAGATCTAGACGAGATGGTGCAAATGGCCATAAAGGTGGAGCAACAACTCAAGAGGCGAGGAGTTGGCCGCACCAATCAAACCGGAGGTGCATCATCTTCTTGGAGATCAAATGTGGGGAAGCGTGAGGAGAACAAAGTGGTGGCCAAGCCCAAATTTGAGACCAAACAAGAGGCGCCTAAGCAAGGAGTCCAAGGTAAATCTGAAACTCCTTCTAATCGCTCTAGAGATGTTAGATGTTTTAGGTGTCAAGGGATGGGTCATATTTCTAGTGATTGTCCTAATAAGAGAGTCATGTTCTTAAATGATTATGGTGAGTATGAGTCTCAAAGTGAGGGGGATGGCGAGGGTAGTGATGATGATATGCCGGAGTTGGAGGATCCCGATGAGGGATATGGGGCGGTTGTAGGAGAAGCTCTAGTGACTAGGCGAATCATGAGTGCCCAAGTCAAAGATGAGGAAGTTAACCAAAGAGAGAACTTGTTCCACACTAGATGTTTTGTGAATGGTAAGGTGTGCAATGTAATCATCGATGGGGGTAGTTGCACCAATGTGGCTAGTGTTGAGATGGTTGAAAAATTGGGGTTGCCTACAATAAAACATCCTCAACCATATAGCCTTCAATGGTTGAACGATTGTGCGGAAGTGAGGGTTAATAGGCAAGTTCTAGTGTCATTCTCAATTGGGAAGTACAAAGATGAGGTTTTGTGTGACATGGTGCCCATGCATGCTTGTCATATCTTGTTGGGTAGGCCATGGCAATTTGATAGGCGAGTGACTCACGATGGGTTCAAAAATAAGTACTCGTTTGTCTTGAAAAAAGAAACAGTTGTCTTACTTCCATTGTCCCCAAAGCAAGTATTGGAGGACCACTTGAAAAAGAAAAAGAGAGATGAGGCCGAAAAAAAGAGTGAACTAAAAAGTGAGATGGCCTTTGAAAACAAAAATGAAGTGGCTGAAAAAAATAGTGATCAAAAGAGTGAGATAGCCACAAAAACAAAAAAAGAGAGGAAAGAAAATGAGAGAAAAGAAAAAGAGAGGAAAGAGGCCAAAAAGAATTCTTATATGGCCCAAAAAGGTAAGGTAAAACACTTGTTGCACACACATGAGCCACTTGTGTTAATTCTTTACAAGGAGATCCTCCTTAACACAAGTGATATAGCCGGATCCCTTCCGAGCATTGTTGTTTCACTATTGCAGGAATTTGACGATGTATTTCCGGAGGAGCTACCTCAAGGCTTACCACCATTGAGGGGAATTGAGCACCAAATTGATTTGGTGCCCGGGAGTGCCTTGCCGAACCGTCCAGCTTATAGGAGCAATCCGGAGGAGACTAAGGAGCTTCAAAGGCAGGTAAGTGAGTTATTAGATAAAGGTTATGTGCGTGAGTCCATGTCACCTTGTGCGGTGCCTGTTTTGCTAGTCCCTAAGAAAGATGGCTCATGGCGTATGTGTGTAGATTGTAGGGCAATCAATAACATAACCATTAAGTATAGGCATCCCATACCTAGACTAGATGATATGTTAGATGAATTGCATGGTTCTTGCATTTTTAGCAAAATTGATTTGAGGAGTGGCTACCATCAAATTAGGATGAGAGAAGGTGATGAGTGGAAAACTGCTTTCAAAACTAAATATGGGTTGTATGAGTGGATGGTTATGCCTTTTGGTTTAACTAATGCACCTAGCACCTTTATGAGGTTAATGAATCATGTCTTGCGTGCACATATAGGTAAATTTGTTGTGGTTTACTTTGATGATATCCTAGTGTATAGCAAGAATCTTGAAGAGCATGTTCAACACTTGAAACTTGTACTAATCACATTAAGGGCTGAAAATTTGTATGCTAACTTAAAGAAGTGTGATTTTTGTACAAACAAACTTGTGTTTCTTGGTTTCGTTGTGAGTTCACAAGGTATACAAGTTGATGAAGACAAGGTAAGTGCCATTCGAGATTGGCCAACGCCTACTACTGTTGGTCAAGTTCGAAGCTTTCATGGTCTTACAAGCTTCTATAGGAGGTTTGTAAAGGATTTTAGCACATTGGCGGCACCGATGACGGCGGTCATCAAGAAGAACGTTCCATTCTATTGGGGCGAGGAGCAAGAGAAGTCCTTTAATATTATCAAGCAAAAATTAATTAATGCTCCTTTACTTGTGTTACCTGATTTTGCTAATACTTTTGAAATTGAATGTGATGCTTCAGGTGTAGGTATTGGTGGCGTGTTGATGCAAGGAGGAAGGCCGGTGGCGTACTTTAGTGAGAAGCTCAATGGGGCAGCGCTGAACTATCCCACGTATGACAAGGAGTTCTATGCACTTGTGAGGACTTTTGAGACGTGGCAGCACTACTTGAGGCCTAAAGAGTTTGTGATTCATACGGATCATGAGTCTCTAAAGCACCTCAAGGGGCAACAAAAGCTGAACAAGCGGCATGCTAAGTGGGTGGCCTTCATAGAGACATTCCCCTACATGATCAAGTATAAGCAAGGTAAGGAAAATGTAGTGGCCGACGCACTATCACGGAGGTATGTACTTTTCTCTACTTTGGAATCTAAAATATTGGGGTTTGAACTTGTTAAAGAGTTGTATGTGCTAGATGATGATTTTAAGGAAGTGTTTGAAACTTGTATGCATGGTCCACATGAAAAATTCTATTTGCATAAAGGTTTCTTGTTTAGAGAGGATAGATTGTGCATTCCCAAGTCATCGATTCGTGAATTACTTGTTAGGGAGGCACATGGGGGTGGACTAATGGGACACTTTGGGGTGGCTAAAACTTTAAGTGCATTGCATGAACATTTTTATTGGCCACACATGAAACGTGATGTTGAGCGTATTTGTGAGAAGTGCATAACTTGTAGACAAGCTAAGTCTAGGACACTACCACATGGTTTATATACACCACTTCCCGTCCCTAGCGAACCTTGGGTTGATATATCTATGGACTTTGTTTTGGGATTACCTAGGACAAAGAAGGGGAGGGACTCTATATTTGTTGTTGTGGATAGGTTTTCTAAAATGGCACACTTCATTGCTTGTCACAAGACTGATGATGCATCTAATATTGCGGACCTATTCTTTAGAGAAGTTGTTAGGCTACATGGCATGCCTAGGACCATTGTGTCGGACCGTGATGTTAAATTCCTAAGTTATTTCTGGAAAACACTGTGGGCTAAACTTGGCACTAAATTACTGTTTTCTACGACCTGTCATCCTCAGACTGATGGTCAAACTGAGGTAGTTAATAGGACGTTAGGAACTTTATTACGTGCTATTCTCAAGAAGAACTTAAAGAATTGGGAAAATTGCTTGCCATTTGTTGAATTTGCTTATAATCGTTGTGTGCATTCTACTACTAGCTATTCACCATTTGAAATTGTATATGGTTTTAATCCTTTGACTCCGTTGGATTTGATGTCTTTACCTGTGAGTGAAAGGTTAAACTTAGACGGTAAAAAGAAGGCTGAATTCGTTAGGAGTTTGCATGAGAAGGTAAAAGCCAATATTGAGAAGCGAAATGAGCAATATGCTAAGCAAGCTAACAAGGGGAAAAAGAAGGTGGTATTCGAGAAGGGCGATTGGGTGTGGCTACACTTGAGGAAGGAGAGGTTTCCGGAGAAGCGACGCTCAAAGCTATTACCTAGGGGCGATGGACCATTTCAAGTACTTGAGAGGATCAATGACAACGCCTACAAACTCGACTTGCCAGGTGAGTACAAATTAAGTTCTACATTTAATGTTAGTGATTTGTCGTTGTTTGATGTAGGTGATGAGCAAGATTTGAGGACAAATCCTTTTCAAGAAGGGGAGGATGATGCGAACGTGGACGTCCCAAGGAAAGCATGGGATCCTTTGCAGTTGCCGGAGGGACCAATCACGAGGGGTCGACTAAAGAGATTCAAGGAGGCGCTACAAGGAGTCATGAGTAAGCCTGAAGAGGTCGCGATGCATGGGAGTACGTTTGGAGGCCAACGGAAAGTCGTTCAAACATTGGTGTTGCTTACCGAGTCTGGACGGACCAGTACACGGACCTGCACACGGGGTCCGTGTCCTTCACAAGCTGGGGAGGGTTTTTACAGTGGCTCCACGGACCTGGAGACGGACCCAGGCACGGGGTCCGTGCCCTTTGAAGTTGGCGAATACAGTGCCTACACGGACCCGTACACGGAGGTGAGCACGGGGTCCGTGTCGCTTGATCCCGATTGAAGAGTTTTACAGTATGTACACGGACCCGTCTACGGACGTCTGCACGGGGTCCGTGTCCTCTGTTTTCTGCGCGGATTTGTTTCCTTTTCTAGAGTTTTATTATTTTGGGAGACTAGATTTTTGATATCTTTTGATATATTGACTATGTTGGACGAAAAAATTACACACAATACACATAATATTTTGAGTTTATCAAACTTTTGAGAATTTTCTCTTAACTTTTTCAAAGCCAAGCTTTGTCAAATCAAATCAAACTTATCAAAGTTTTTAACTTTGTGGCGTTTGTCGATCGTTGCTTGTGCGGATTGTCGTAGGCAAAGTTCTTCGAAGGTTCGTATAGTTTTCGATTGTTTATCCTCGTGTTTATTTGTTGCTAAACTCTTGCTAGTTTAGAGGTGAATATCACATATTACTTGATTCAAAAGATCGGGAAAAACACACGAATCTTAATATCGTAATTGAATAGAGGGTGCGATTTATTTTTAATCGTGTTTGCTATTTGTTCGTGTCAAGATTCATATCACTATCAGACTTGAGTTCTGACGTTCTTATTATCAAGAAGTTGATAAGTAAGAATGGAGCAACTGAGGTATGCTCAAATAAGGACATGTTTAGTCCCGAATCACATTGAGATGTGAACCCACAGCTAGTTGTATCATTGAACCATTGAGGGTCACACAAGTGCTAACTTTCTAGATCCCGTTGAGATGTAAAATAGTTCAATGTGTTGAACGGCTTATAAAGGAATTCATAAGCGCAAATAAAAATAGAAGTATGACTTCTATAAGGAGAATGTAATTTTTAATTTGAGGAAGTGTTCCTAAATTAAAAGTTGGCCAAACAAATAATGTATTTGAAAATTGTGATTTTCATAAACATTATTATGGAATAAATTAAATTAATTCAAGTTTTGAATTAATTAAACACTAGTGGGCCTAGTAAAGTCCAAATAATTAAATTAATTCAAGTGCTGAATTAATTAAACAA
Source organism: Primulina eburnea (assembly GCF_022965805.1). Classification (NCBI taxonomy): domain Eukaryota; kingdom Viridiplantae; phylum Streptophyta; class Magnoliopsida; order Lamiales; family Gesneriaceae; genus Primulina; species Primulina eburnea. The sequence goes on from NC_133114.1 coordinate 2,176,658, forward strand.
TATTGGGTCTTGTAGAGCCCAATAGAAAATAATTATTTAACTAGTGGGCTTGAGTAAAATCAAGTAAAGTTTAATTAGTCTCAAATATGTTTGAGACATTTAAATAAAGTCGACGGACCTTGTAATTGTTACAAGCCCAAATAGAATTGCATGCATGAGAGGTGAAAGGGTGGATGCTACTTTTTCAATATCCAAGGCATGCCATGCCTTTGAAATATACATAAACTTTTTACACAACCAAGAAAATTGTTCTCCCTTCTCTCCAACAAGCATGGCCGAAATTTTAACCTTCATTCTCCTTCAATTTTCTTTCTTCAATTTTTGAGGAAACCTTAGTCTTCTCAATGAAAAATGCTCTAATTTTTCTAGTGCAAAATTAGAATGGTTCTACTTTGTTATTGGTGGACCTAATTTTGAATAAAGGAGTCCATTTGAGCAAGGAGTAGTGTTGGAAGCTTGTAGATAGTCTACCTTCAAGAGCTAAGTTGTTTACAACTTGGTTGAAGCCAAAACATCAATCCTTGTGATTGATAGGTAATTTTATAAACACAATATGAATGTCATTTTGTGTTTTATTGTATTTGCTACACACTATAGTTTAGGGTGCCCTATTTTTCTTGTATGGAAAAAAATTTTGAAACTTCCGTTGCGCATTCGGACACCTTAATCGATCCCCTTTCACGCCCTCTTCGCCCCGGACATCACATGCTCACTAGCTTCCGCTTGGTTCGTCACCGAACAACACCGTACTAGGAGAGTTCGGCTCGGATACCAACTGTAACGCACCAAATTCGATGACTATATTGAAAGCGGACCGGTTACGGTGGCCGGAAACGCAACGGAAGCACAAAAATTCGAAATTTTGAGGTACAAATTTCGGCCACCACTTATATATCTTGTGTAATATTTACAAAATCAAAAACCATACATAGGATGTTAAAGAAATGTACCTATCAACTTTAAAAAGTTGATTGTGGCTCCAACTTTGTTGTTGAACAACAAAGCTCTTGAATGGAAGATGAATCTACAAGCTCTCCTCCTTTCTTCTTGAATCTTTCCTTCAAATTAGGCCCACCACCAACTAGGTAGATCCCCTCACAATTTGCACTAGAAAAATGTGAGGATTTTTCAAAGAGAAGTGTGTGTTTTCTCCAACAAATTGAAGAACACAAAAGAAGAAAAATGGAGAGAATAAACTTGAGAGGTTTCGGCCATCTCTTGTGGAGGGAAGGGAGAATCATTTTTTAATTCCATGTCTTGGTGTTGCAAAAAGCAAAAGTGAAAAGTAGCATGCCATGCCATTATTTTATTCAAAAGTAATCTCCAACCCTTCACCTCCCATGCATGCATACAATATAGTTTTTAATCAAATTAAAAACTTTGGACTAAATTTAATTATCTCAAACATATTTGAGACTAATTAAACATTACTTGAATTTACCCAAGTCCCACTAGTTAAATAATTATTTTAATTGAGCTCTACTAGACCCAATATTATTTAATTAATCCAACACTTGAATTAATTTAATTATTTGGGCTCTACAAGGCCCACTAGTGTTTGATTAATTCAACACTTGAATTAATTAAATTTAGTCCATAATAATGTTTATGAAAATCACAATTTTCAAAAACATTAGTCACTTGGCCATATTTTAATCTAGGAACACTTCCATAAATTAAAATTTATATTTCTCTCATAGAAGTCATACTTCTATTTTTCTTTACACTTATAAACACATTTATAAGCCGTTCAACACATTGAACTATTTTCTCCTTTATAGAAGTCATACTTCTAATTTTCCTTACGCTTATAAACTCCTTTATAAGCCGTTCAACACATTGAACTATTTTTACTTCTCATCGGGATTTACAAAGCTAGTACTTGTGTGGCCCTCAATGGTTCATTGATACAACTAGCCGTGGGTTCACATCTCCATGTGATTCAGACTAAACATGTCCTTATTCGAGCATACCCCAATTGCTCCATTCTTACTTATCAACTCCTTGATAGTAAGAACGTCAGAACTCAAGTCTGATAGTACCCAACCAATCACGTTAAACGCCTAGCAGCATCGCTTACGTGATTCCCTAGGTATCACATGATAGTGCCTGCAAGAACCATTCAATTATGGTTAGCGTACAGTACGGTCCCTTCAACTCATATATCCCGATCGATTCGACAACCATTGGTTTATCGAGAGTTGTCAATGAATCGATACTATGTGTCATGTCGTAGTTGCATCGATGGTGCAATCTATGAAACACCTTTCATAATTACAACCATACTCTGGCCAGAGATTTCGATCTACATACACATGATAACACATAGGATATCCATACCCGAAGGTAAGCGGTGAATCCCCGACTACAATGCATCGACTCCTATGTGTTTCGACAGAACACCCAACCTTGCCACCTGATGACCCCATGAGAGTCGGTAAACAAGTCAAAGTGTAATTCTAGCACATAGAGTCTCAATGTTGTCCCGGGTCATAAGGACTAATTCTGTACAACCATAAACCAGGACTTTTCCACTCGATAAGTGAGAACCACTTGGAAAGTCCTTTTATGGAGGGTTGTTCAGTGCACTCTACAAGGAGCACCTATCTGCATGTTCGGACATCACAATGTCCCCTACCAATGAAACATGGTACTCACATTGCAGATACTAGTCTCTAACTCGAGCGGCCTATATCCTTCTTAGTGGCGGCTGAATCGACTAGGAACCGTTTAGAATATACAGTATTACAAATATGAGTTTCATGATACTCATCATATGAGCATCTCATATTCTTTCTACTATTTGTATATTCAAGGGCTTTATCTATGCAGCTAGCATGGGTATACAGATAAAGATTTGCCAAAGTAATAATTTCAAATATTATTAAAATAAAGACTGCTTATACATAGAGTTTCATTGTGAACACTCGGCCAACACTTGGCTCGACGGGCACCTACTCTAACAATCTCCCACTTGCACTAGAGCCAACTACCCATATGCTTAAAACCCATTGATTCGCGATGCTTGTCGAACAATGGTCCAGGTAAAGGCTTAGCTAGTGGATCAACAACATAATCTGCGGAGCCGACTTTGTCAATAGACACTACTCTTCATTCCACAATCTCTCCGAGGATGTGGTACTTTCTCAATACTAGTTTGGATTTCTGATGAGACCTTGGCTCCTTTGCTTGAGCTATAGCTCCCGTGTTGTCACACAACACCGGGATAGGAGCAATTCCATGAGGAATGACGTCCAACTCTTGGACGAAATTCCTTATCCAAACGGCCTCTCTTGCTGCATCTGATGCAGCAATGTATTCGGCCTCTGTGCTGGAATCCGTATTATTGTCTTGCTTGGAACTCTTCCAAGAGACAGCAGCACCGTTGAGCATGAATACAAAACTAGAGGTTGACTTCGAGTTATCGATATCGCTTTGGAAGCTAGAGTCGGTATAGCCTTCCAATTTCAGTTCTCTACCCCCATAGACCAAGAACAAATTATTGGTCCTTCTCAACAACTTGAGGATGTCTTTCACAGCTTTCTAGTTGTGGAAGACCGGGGTTCGATTGATATCTTTTCACTACACATAGTGAAAACGCCACGTCAGGACGTGTAGATATCATCCCATACATGATGTTACCAATTGCCGAAGCATACGGAATGCGTGTCATCGTCACTATCTCTGCATCAGTCTCAGGAGACAGACTTGGATAGGGACACGCCATGACACATTGGTAGATGTCCTCTCAAGGACGCATCCATCGAGAACCGCTTCACGATGGTATCATGTATGTGGACTGGGTAAGACCAAGCCATCTTTTCGATCTATCTCTATAGATATGTATCCCAATACAAAAGATGCTTCACCCAAGTCCTGCATCGAGAACTTACTCGCTAACCATATCTCAGTTGATTGCAACATTCCTACATCATTCTCAATTAGTAGAATGTCATCAACATATAACACCAGGAATGTCACAACACTCCCACTGACCTTCTTATACACACAGGGTCCCTCATGATTCTTAGTAAATCAAACTCTTTGATTGTACTATCGAATCTAAGGTTCCAACTCCTTGATGCCTGCTTTAGATCATAAATAGATCTCTGAAGTTTACATACCATATGCTCACTTCCGATAGATGTAAACCCTTCAGGTTGAGACATGTAAATCACTTTCTTAAAATCCCCATTAAGAAAGACTGTCTTAACATCCATCTGCCATATCTCACAGTCATACCATGCAGCTATGGCTAGCAAAATCTTTATGGACTTGAACATTACGACTGGGAAAAGGTTTCCTCAAAGTCAACTCCTTGTCTTTGAGTACATCCTTTTGCCACCAATCGCGCCTTGAAAGTCAATACCTTCCCATCCGCCCCAAGTCCCTATGGGAACAGTTCCCACAGGTGGATCCACAAGATCCTACACTTGGTTCGAATGCATGGAATTCATCTCAGATTCCATTGCTTCAAGCCACTTGGATGAATCGGCATCCGATAACGCTTCCTTGAAGGTCCTTGGATCACATCCATGGTTAGGCTCATCATGGCCCTCTTCAAGAAGCTGACCATACCTCATAGGTGGTCTCGAGAGTCTCTCGGATCTTTTAGGAGCTTGTATCTCCTCTCTTGGCTCATCGGGTGTGGGTTCCATAATTGTGGGTTTCTCTCGAACCTCTTCGAGTTCTATCATCTCCCTTTTTCTATCCAATAGAAAATCCTTTTCCCAAAAAGGTTGCATTCCTAGAAACAAACACTTTTGTTTCTTGGGGATGATAGAAATGATATCCAACTTAATTCCTTGGATATCCCACAAAGTAACATAAAATGGATCAACAATCCAATTTATCTCCCACTTACCTGCTTCACATAAGCAGGGCTCCCCATATTCTAAGATAAGAATATTTGGGAGGCTTACCCATCCATATCTCATATGGTATCTGCCTTTGAATGGACATTTAGTAGAATATCTTTTACTTTTAAGTTATAGAGATCGTTTTCAAGTTCTCAAGTACCAATTAAACATTCATTCTTGTAAATGTTGCAAACATCTTTGCTAAATGTGAGGACCGGATTTTATCCACATTATAATTAAATAATTGTAAGAAAATGTTAGCATGAGATTTTATTTTGTGCATGGGAGAATATTTTATGGGATATGTGGAGATACTATTGGACATGCAATATTATAGTGATATATTGTGATTAAGCATACAATTTTCGAAAATTAGGAAGGAGATTTTCTTGCAAGAGTTGAATATTACATAAGTTGAAGAATTAAGGTATAATATGATACAAGAATTTCGAAAATTTCCCTAGGATAAATGCCAAGATTGGTGAGGATTATATGCTTGGTTAACTTGGACAAGAATCATCAAGACATTGCACCACAGCCGTTGGATCGGGTAACCTAGATTTTTCGAATTAACCTAGACCATTGGATTAGAGTGTGAATCTCCTAACTTAAGTAGATGTATTTTCGAAATATGGAAGATGAATCAACATCTATGGCAAGGGAATGAGAGTCAAATATTGAGAGATTATGCAAATTATGGTATGATTTGAACACCATATTTAACACCCTTCCCTCCACCTATAAATACCCCATCACCCCACTCATTCCCCACCCTTCAAATTCTCGAAATTTGAGCTGAAAACCAAGGCGAAACCCTGCTGAAAAATCGTCTCTAAACAGTCCAAAAATTTAAGCCGAGGCACCGCCCGATCGAAGAACGAGTAGCGATCCAAATCCTGAAGCCGAGTACCCACGTTTTAGCAATCAATATATACAGTAAGTGGGCTATTTTCAAACTTTGAAATTTCAGATTCGAGTATGCATGTTTTCGATTTTAAAAGAAAATAAATAGTCGAGTACAATCTTCTTTCTACCTTTCTTGTATTGTCATACGATTTTTAAACGCACTGTGAGGAGTCAACCGTATATGGGTGGGAATCCCAACCATGACGTACCCTTACGCGGTGGGGGATATAACCGCTATACGGCCTCGCCCCCTTAGAGGAGTAAAAATGAGGGACTGACGTCAGTAAACCATAGAAGGTCGATAAATTGCAGTGCTTGATATATGTTTATGCATGTGGTACGAAAATGTTATGCAAGTCATATGATTAATTCGAAATTTTACATGTTGATTTATATTGTGCTCGATATCCCCCACTTGCTGAGTATTCCCAAATACTCACCCCTTACAACCTTCCCAGATAAGTCGTCCGAAGAACAGGTTGAGGACGAAGAGTCCGAACAGTTTTGGGGATGGTGATCCACGCGACCAGTACTAGCAGTAGTATATTTCGAATTTTATGATTTAATAAGCTGTAAGACGTTTCCGCACTTAATTCTGTCATTTGTTGATTTTCGGATGTAAAAGACAATTGTTTATTTCGTTTGAAATTATGATATAAACTGGTTTGGTTTATACTGTGCTACGAGAAGGCTTGTCGTTTTAGATTGTGTGATTGTAAACGACGCCGGTGTCAACTCCGAGTTTCGGGGCGTGACACTAAATAAACAAGAATATCCATTTTTATCACAATAGAAATGGAAACAATGTTTTACATCAAACAGGTACAAACAAAACATCTCTTAAAATTAACTTAAAGTCATTGTTCAACAATAAGTAAACATCCTTAATAGCCTTGGCAGCAACTCTTGCTCCATTGCCCATCCTCAAGAAGGTCACACCTTCCTTAGGCTTCCTACTTCTTCCCATCACCTGTAACCCATTACAGAGATGTGAGTCACAACCGGTATCTAATACCCAAGAAGTAGAGTTAATTAAAATGTTTACTTAAATTTAGAACATACCGTTTCCAGAACACTTCTGGGCAAGATATTCTTTGCAATTACGCCTCCAATGTCCAGGCTTCTTGCAGTGATGACATACATCATTAGTCTTGTCAGCCTTAACTGGTCTGGCTGCCTCAACAGGGTTCGGAGATTGCCTCAACAAGGGCACGTTCTTCTCGGGACGTTGGAAAGAACTCTTCTTTCCCTTCCCATGTGGATCAATCTTCGTACCAGATGAAGAACCCACATAAAGAACCAACTTCTCTTTCTTGATGGTGGATTCAAACGTAACAAGCATGTTCACCAACTCCTCAAGGGTCGGTTCCATCTTGTTCATGTTGAAGTTCACCACAAAAGGATCAAATGAGCTAGGCAGTGATAACAGCAACACGTCGGTGGTCAACTCCGAAGGCAAGATCAGATCCATGCCAACGAGCTTGTCCACGAGCCCGATCACCTTTAGGCCATGCTCATGGACCGAGGTCCCATCTCGCATGCGCAAAGTGATCAGCTCCTTGACGGTAGCATGCCTTAGAGGTCGTGTTTGCTCACCAAAGAGCTCTTTGAGTTGCAAATGAATGTCAGCAGCACTATTTGCACCCTCAAAACGCCTCTGTAGCTCATCGTTCATAGAAGTCAGCATATAACACCTGGCTATCAAGTCATGGTCACACCATTCCTTGTAAGCCTGCAATTCCTCAGGATTGCAGTCAGTCGGAGCCTCAACAGGGGGCGACTGAGTTAGTGTATATTTACCCTTTCCGAATTTAAGACTATTTTCAAATTTCTTAGCCAAGTGAGGTAATTAGGTCCAGTTAATATGTGTTTGTCGAGTATTATAGATATCGAATTGCGCATCGAAGACATTGTCGATTTGTACTGAAAAGTAAAAACAGATAAATGTTGATGACTATTTTAAATATTTAGCAAGATATGAAGTTTGGACTTATACTTCATAAATATTTGCTCCCACTGTTTTGACATCTTTCACTACCCTCTAGTGAAAACGGGAAACTCCTTTCCTCAGTAGGTACGTAAGGTCCAATTAGCGAATTATGATCCCGAATAATATCAGCCAATCACAAAACCTAAAAGGTAGTTTCCAATTGCATCACAATGCAACCCTTAACGTAAACTTTTGTCTCACGTTTGATTAGGACCCAATAATATGACGTCGTTCATCTTCACGTGTCAAGCCTTACCCATCGATGTTGAACCTTAATGGACGGTCGCCATGAGTTCCCTCAATAATATGAGCCGAAATCATGGGAGTTCCACGTAGTTCACATCACCATGTCAATGGATGTCACAGCTTTCCGGCACTCGAGGCTCCCCCAATAATATGAGCCGAGCCCCGAGTACGGGTAGCGTTCATCATGCACCCATTGTCGATGGAAGACAAGGAAATTATAAACAAATTTATAATTCCCCTTTTCGGGCTTGATATTTATTTTGAATCTTATTCAAAATGAGGGTTTTTTTAATTTTGAAAGGTCTCATCATTAATTTTATTTTAAAAGCTCGCCATGTTTGATCGTATGTTTGCCGGATTCATGCAACTTTGTTATTATAATAATAATAACGCACATACTCATTATTTATAACATATCATGCATATATCATAAATAGAAAACAATACAAGGATGATCAATCGCCCCAAAACTAATGGCCCGTGTGAGCCAAACACGGGCCTAGGTCCAATCCTAGGGTAAATGCACGGGATGCAATGCAACTAAATTATTACATTAGCATCCAATATTACATGTCTTCGATCTTCATAATCACCAAGGCCACCATCTTCCAATCTTGATCTTCCCCTATTCTAATATTTACAAATAAATATCCATGGCACATAGGGATACATCTCATGGGGTGGGAACGGGCCATAAACCAAGCCCACTTTAAAAATTGATAATTATTACAATCATACAACACAAATATCCTAGCATACACCTAGCAAATTGGGCTTGGGCTTTTGATCATCCTTCATGCATAATATCACATATCATACACCATCAATTAATTATCACTATAATTAATTGATCCAATATTATATATCTTGATCCAATCACTAACCGCCACAATTATAAATTAAATTAACAAAGTATACAAACACCTTTGTCTACTTTCAAATTAATTTATTTATAATCGAATTTCTTGTAAATCACCATTTACTATAAATAATTGAGGTCCTACTTCAATTATTTATTTTATGAGAAAATATGTGCAACAATTGTAAATTTAAACTTAAGGGCCCAAAACCCATTTTTCACCAAAAATACTTAGGCCCATTTAAATTTCACAAATAATGTTGTCCATCCAATGGCCCAACATCTCAAGGCCCATGACACTAAGATTGTCCAAAACACTTTTGGAAACCCTAGCCGTCATCGCCGTCGCCGGAGCTCCGTCGCCGGATTCCGGCAACAACAAAAAAATTTTTTTTTTTTTTATTTTAAAAACTGAACATTTCGGGCAGCCCCTCGGGCTGCCCTATGCTGCCCGAAATATTCGGGCAGCCCCCTCGGGCAGCCCCTCGGGCTGCCCGAAAAATATTTATTTTATTTATTTTTTTTTTGTTTTTCTTCAAAAATTTCGGCCCTATCAAATCTTGCACCAAAAAATTTCTCAAGCGGTTAGAAATCGATCTCAACATAATATTACGTAAATATTACACAAAATCCGTAACCTTAGCTCGGATACCACTTGAAAGCGGACCGGTTACGGTGGCCGGAAACGCAACGGAAGCACAAAAATTCGAAATTTTGAGGTACAAATTTCGGCCACCACTTATATATCTTGTGTAATATTTACAAAATCAAAAACCATACATAGGATGTTAAAGAAATGTACCTATCAACTTTAAAAAGTTGATTGTGGCTCCAACTTTGTTGTTGAACAACAAAGCTCTTGAATGGAAGATGAATCTACAAGCTCTCCTCCTTTCTTCTTGAATCTTTCCTTCAAATTAGGCCCACCACCAACTAGGTAGATCCCCTCACAATTTGCACTAGAAAAATGTGAGGATTTTTCAAAGAGAAGTGTGTGTTTTCTCCAACAAATTGAAGAACACAAAAGAAGAAAAATGGAGAGAATAAACTTGAGAGGTTTCGGCCATCTCTTGTGGAGGGAAGGGAGAATCATTTTTTAATTCCATGTCTTGGTGTTGCAAAAAGCAAAAGTGAAAAGTAGCATGCCATGCCATTATTTTATTCAAAAGTAATCTCCAACCCTTCACCTCCCATGCATGCATACAATATAGTTTTTAATCAAATTAAAAACTTTGGACTAAATTTAATTATCTCAAACATATTTGAGACTAATTAAACATTACTTGAATTTACCCAAGTCCCACTAGTTAAATAATTATTTTAATTGAGCTCTACTAGACCCAATATTATTTAATTAATCCAACACTTGAATTAATTTAATTATTTGGGCTCTACAAGGCCCACTAGTGTTTGATTAATTCAACACTTGAATTAATTAAATTTAGTCCATAATAATGTTTATGAAAATCACAATTTTCAAAAACATTAGTCACTTGGCCATATTTTAATCTAGGAACACTTCCATAAATTAAAATTTATATTTCTCTCATAGAAGTCATACTTCTATTTTTCTTTACACTTATAAACACATTTATAAGCCGTTCAACACATTGAACTATTTTCTCCTTTATAGAAGTCATACTTCTAATTTTCCTTACGCTTATAAACTCCTTTATAAGCCGTTCAACACATTGAACTATTTTTACTTCTCATCGGGATTTACAAAGCTAGTACTTGTGTGGCCCTCAATGGTTCATTGATACAACTAGCCGTGGGTTCACATCTCCATGTGATTCGGACTAAACATGTCCTTATTCGAGCATACCCCAATTGCTCCATTCTTACTTATCAACTCCTTGATAGTAAGAACGTCAGAACTCAAGTCTGATAGTACCCAACCAATCACGTTAAACGCCTAGCAGCATCGCTTACGTGATTCCCTAGGTATCACATGATAGTGCCTGCAAGAACCATTCAATTATGGTTAGCGTACAGTACGGTCCCTTCAACTCATATATCCCGATCGATTCGACAACCATTGGTTTATCGAGAGTTGTCAATGAATCGATACTATGTGTCATGTCGTAGTTGCATCGATGGTGCAATCTATGAAACACCTTTCATAATTACAACCATACTCTGGCCAGAGATTTCGATCTACATACACATGATAACACATAGGATATCCATACCCGAAGGTAAGCGGTGAATCCCCGACTACAATGCATCGACTCCTATGTGTTTCGACAGAACACCCAACCTTGCCACCTGATGACCCCATGAGAGTCGGTAAACAAGTCAAAGTGTAATTCTAGCACATAGAGTCTCAATGTTGTCCCGGGTCATAAGGACTAATTCTGTACAACCATAAACCAGGACTTTTCCACTCGATAAGTGAGAACCACTTGGAAAGTCCTTTTATGGAGGGTTGTTCAGTGCACTCTACAAGGAGCACCTATCTGCATGTTCGGACATCACAATGTCCCCTACCAATGAAACATGGTACTCACATTGCAGATACTAGTCTCTAACTCGAGCGGCCTATATCCTTCTTAGTGGCGGCTGAATCGACTAGGAACCGTTTAGAATATACAGTATTACAAATATGAGTTTCATGATACTCATCATATGAGCATCTCATATTCTTTCTACTATTTGTATATTCAAGGGCTTTATCTATGCAGCTAGCATGGGTATACAGATAAAGATTTGCCAAAGTAATAATTTCAAATATTATTAAAATAAAGACTGCTTATACATAGAGTTTCATTGTGAACACTCGGCCAACACTTGGCTCGACGGGCACCTACTCTAACATATATCTACTATACCAAGATGAATCTTTCCATCGTGCTTAGGTAATCACTCACACGCATCCTAGTAAATTTTCAAGGGGGTCACTCATCATAGAATTTCTCCAAGTCAAGTACGCTTAACTTTGGAGTTCTTATGTAAAGAGCTCACGAAAAGAAAATGTACCTTATTGATATGAGTAGTACATATCAAATTTTTAAAGACACCTCGACTGCACAGTCTCATACCTGAACAGATTTGGAATCCCTCTTATTCCAGTGTGAGATCGGTTCATTCAGGTCTCCTATGTCTAGAAGCCAGTCAGGAGTAGCTCATTGTCCGTGCAACCTCATGACACCTACGATCACCCCCGGCCCTCTTCGACATAGGGCATCACATGAAATGTAAGGCCTAAATTTCCTTACTCAAACGCGTGCACTAATAAATAATAATATCATTAATTGAAACTTAAAATAGAAAATAATTATATCTCCAAGTCCTATGAATTGGCGTCTCAAATTGTCTTCTTCCTTTATAATCTCCCCCACATATTCCATGTATTCATCCTCATCATCTGTATTAACACCTAAAGATAAATTATTCAATACAATTCTTCAATCAGCCACTAATTCGATCTCAAAAATATCAACAAAGGCTTTCACGATAACAAATAATAAATACACATGCAGATAGGATGCCAGAATTCAAGAATAACAGAATTCGTATCAGAATTTTTACCATGCAGCAATTTGACTATAGAGAAATAAAATGTGGCTCACATATGCTCCCCTCACATCCAACACTTTGACCCGCTGAAACCGAGAGGTGACTCAGACGACATATAAAACATAACGACACCCAAAATGGGACCTTGTTATGCAGCACTCTAACTATAGGAAAACAAGAGGTGTCTCACATGCTTCCCCACATGCAGCACTTTGACCAGCAAGAACCAAGAAATCGCTCACATGACACATATAATTCAAAATATCACTAGAACAAAATCGAATACAGAATTCCAGCAGATAAGGGAATAATAAAGAACCAATAACAACAATATGTATTCAAATATATTATTGTTCAGCTTTTGTGAAATAATGTCGGAATAAGAGTGACACATCTGAGGTCTTTGGATTAATTGCGATAACTTACTTAGATACGAAAATTATCAAAATCTACAAATAAAATTTAATTCATCATATAATCATCCTAACATATCTTAAAATAATATTTCTAATCTCTTTATTTTTCTTAATGTTAATAATTAGAACCCACCATTTCTAAATAATAAAATTCCTTCTAAATTTGTACATGGAAACTAATTATAACATAACTCCTCACTAATAATACTATTAAGAATTTACGCTAAATTACTTTAGTGTACTTGCATTATGACTTTTAAAATTTATACATCTAAAACGTGCCTACATATCCGTATAACCATAACTGAATTATAAGCCTATTAGAATTAAGACAAAAACTTATGTGAGACGGTCTCACGGGTCGTATTTGTGAGACAGATCTCTTATTTGGATAATCAATGAAAAAATATTATTTTTTATGCTAAGAGTAGTACTTTTTATTGTGAATATGTGTAGGATTGACCCGTCTCATAAATTAAGATCCGTGAGACGGTTTCACCCTTTACTCACTCATTAATTAAAGCTTATAGGTCTAAAACAATTTCAAAAGAATTTACCTATTAAAGACAAAACATAACAGTAGGTTAAGCTAGTAGTATAACTTCACAACTAATTTGTTGAAATATAATCTCTCCATGTCATTTATCTTGACTATGATTTAGCTGGCCAGATTCTTTCTAATTACAACCCATGATAAAAAACCATACCAATTGTATTTATAACTTATAAATAAAACGTGTACATTTTCTTCTCAACTTCCGCCTATATTGGAACGCTGGTTTTCTTCTCCTTGTTTCTATATAAACGGCGCAGAGAGGGTTTGGGTGGTGGGGTTTTAACTTGTAATTCTGATAAAGAAGGGTTTTTATTGACTCTATATGTATTATTTTGAGTATTATTATCGAGCTCAAGTCCATGAAAATAAAGAACTCAACTAGTTTAAAATAATAATAGTAATTTAGGCAAAAACTTGTGTGGGACGATCTCACGGATCGTATTTTGTGAGACAGATCTCTTATTTGGGTCATCCATGAAAAATTATTACTATTTATGCTAAAAGTAATATTTTTTATTGTGAATATCGGTAAGATTGACTCGTCTCACAGATAACGATCCGTGAGACCGTCTCACAAGAGACCTACTAATATTTAACTGGTAGCAAAAGCGCTACATCTCCTCCGCGCTGAGTCGTCTTATTCATTCGTTTTTCTTTCAAAACGAACCAGACATGCATATGTTCTTCCTTGACTCTTCAATCAAGTCCTATTATCATTATTTTTACATTACATGATCATCATTTCCATGCAAAAACCGAATCATACCAAGGAATTTTCAGAAAAATAAAAGATACAGATTTCGGCCTTCATGATGCTCTTCACGGGTTCACTTGTTTTGATGGTTTCAAGTATTGGTTCGATTCCAGGCTCCCAAGGCTGCTCCTTTGCATGTACTAGGACATGTTAGGGACACATTTGTCTATTTGTTTGATTCCCATGCTAGCCGAAATCAAGGAGTGACAGCAACACCCCATTTTGGCCACTTGAGTTTTCGAAAGTTTCTGTTTTGCTGTCAACAAGGGAATGGATCTGATCTTGTCTGCCATGAGGGCTATATCCATGGTTAGAACATCTCCCTAGCATGTCTAAGACGTGACTAAGTCGCCCTTTTGGAGGCTTGGTCCATGGTGAATCGGTTTTTAATTAAAAACGCAAGAACAGCCCCATCACCCCTTCAGCTACTCATTTTGACAGCATGTTTTGTTTCGATTTTGTGGAATGGTGTGAATCTTGGTTGGCCTATGGCCCTTAGCCACGGTTCATACCATACCATTAGATGTCTAGATCATGTCATAGTCAATCAAATGGCCACTGGAACGACACGAGACAGCAAACGAAGCACAACACCACACACGCATGAAAGGGTGTTCTCGGTTGGAACTTTCGGGTTACTTCTGGAATGGTGCAAATGGTGGCTAGCCTAGAGCCCTTAGCCATGGTTCAAATCATTCCTTGGGACGTTGGTAAGAGCCTCTGGTCGGTGGTTCAAGCCCCAATGGCCGGTAGTCTCAAAAACGACGCAAGGAAACGCAAGCATGCTGCTGTATTTGTGGACAGCAAGTGATGCGTTGGTTCAGTGGCTCGTTCGAGTTCTCGGTTGGCTTTTAGCCTATGGCCTTGGACTGGACAGTGCCTCATCGAGTTAGTAAGGTCATTATTTTGGTCGTTTGTGATTCGGATCATTTTTGAGATCGTACGAGAATTTCGGTGCGATGTGCCAAATCGACTCTCGAAAGAGCGTTTCATGTTTTGGCCTCCATTTACCTAGATTTCGGCCCTCACTATTTTAGGAGCATTATTTCATCATTTTAGACGTATTTTAATCATGACTACTTGATGGTTCGGTGTCGGTTCGGGTTGGCACAGAGTCATGATTAAATACGAAGTCGTTAGGCGCAATTGTCTCAGTTTTCGGATTTAATTGCATAGTTTGGTCAAGTAAAAGCTATTGCATATTTTTCATGGCATATTTAAGTTGCAGCGAGTCTGGGAGCGATCCAATTTAATCAGTAAAATTATTACAGGATATTTAATTATGTTAATTAATTATATTACGTGCAAAAATATTCATTTTTGATTTATGCGATATTGCTTTTGGTCACTTTACTATCAGTACTTCACCCGGTCGCCAGTTACCGGTCAGTTCAGTTGTACCACCCAGTATAATGTGGCATTAGTTTGATCAGACAAACATTATTAAACCCGGTCGCCAGTTACCGGTCTGGTCGCCAGTTACCGGTCAGCTCAGTTCAGTTCAGTTCAGGGACCACTTGCGTAGACCATAATCTCACCAGAAAATTATTACAAGTTACTTCATGACAGGGCTCCAAGGAGCAACCATTTTCATTTATGATTTCCCAGTTCAGTGATGCACGTATTATAATTAATCATGACGCTACATTTTTACGATATGTCTCATGACATGATATTTTCACTTGCATGCAATTTTACTATTTATTTACGATATATGCATGTTGAATTTGTAGACTCACTAGACTTGATTGTTGTAGGTGCTGATGATGTCGGGATCGAGGGCGGGGACCAGTGAGCCAGCTCGAGTCGGCAGTAGTAGGACCCGAGGACCTCAGTTCAACATTTATTATTATTTGATTGCTCAAACATTTTAATTATCGTTGGATAAACTTTTACTGTTATTCCGAAAATATTAATTTCTTCCGCTATCATTTTGAACATCAAACTTTATTTATCAGATCATTTATGAATGATGCAATTTTAATTATTTAAAAAGAAAAATTTTAAATTTTCCGCAAATTTTCAAACACGGATTTCTAAGCCTCTACAGTATGTGTGTCAAAACAGCTCATCATAACATCATATACTTATACATTTACTATAATTGAATTCAGTTCATTAGTTGTAACTTTCGTATCAGCTCTAATCGTATCAGCTCTATCGTATCAGCTCTATTCGATGGATCCATCTACATATAACTGTGGTACCCGACAGCGGGGACATCAGCGACAATATTACCCGTCCACTGAGTCTTTGCCTCAGTTCATGTATCATATATCATCAGTCACAACCAACTCTCATCGTTCAAAAATATCGTCATTTTTATCAGTTATCAAAATCATGCATATACGTAATTTTTCTTAAAATCAAGCATGCAACATCTTTTCCATAATTCATAAAAAGTTATATACGTGATACATAAAAATTTAAAAACACGATAAATTGTGATCAGGGTGCTGCCAGGTAAAATCTTGACTCGGGTGCAAAATGACCATTTTGCCCCTAGAAATCCAAAATGACCATTTTACCCATAGACATCTAAATTTCGACCCGAAACTTACAAAAATCCTTAAAACATACCAAAACATATTTATAAGCATTTCTTAGACGTAAACTCGAGCCTATTTCAAAAATTAAACTATTCGTTTTAAAACTTGGACCGGAGCCCTTGTTTTAACCTGAATAAACCCGAAACCTAATCAAATTCTTCCCAACTCAAAACATGACTTAACTCTACTTGTCCAGCCTCTAAACCAAGTATTCCAGACCCCTTTATGACCCCAAACCATAACCAAAAGCTGCTAGAAAATTTTTGCTCAACCTAATCGATAACTAGCCGCGACCCTAGCACTAAACCACCGACCCTACACCTAACCAGCTGGGACCAAGTGGGGTCTTTAACTCCTAATCATTATTACAATGCAATTTGATTAGAGTTAATTTATTATAGAAGAAACAGGCAAAAAAAATTTTTATAATGAGCCCAAAACATGTCAACCATAATATGATACTAAAAATAGTATATAATATAGTCTCTTCATAATATATCACAATATAAAATAAGCTCACACATACTTAAAATCAACTACAAACAACCAAACTCATAACCTCGAGAGATGTCCCGGTATATAGATACATATAAATATAAATATACACTGGGAAAGACCACTAAACCTCACCTTAACTGTGACTCCCTCCAGACGTATCATCTCTGGTCTCCTGATATCCTGGAGTATATGTCATTGTCCACAAACAAAGACAATAACAGCCCCCTCTGGGGAGGAGCAAAGCTCCGTATGGAACAACCATAATAAATACCACATGTATCTGAACAATGATATATGATATGCAATGCATGTATGTCATAGAGGTATCAGGTCACATGCCTATCCACTGAGCATGTATCAGAATCAATCAAATCTATGCTCGAGCTGGCACACTGGCCTCAATCAAGTATAAGGGATAATCGTATGATAGCGTCGGCAAAGCGCCATCAAATTTCAAATCTCAATCAATCAATCGTAGAGGCCACAATGACTGTGCTTTAAAGGACCACATAATGCCAAACATAGCATCGTGCTCACAAAACCCAGAATCAAATCCAATCATATCAAGGTAACCAAGGATCATAGCTCAACGTGTATGTCATGTATGCCACATAAACTAAACAAAGAAGGCATAAAGACACGTATTCTCTACCAAACATATATCATATGATACAGACACCTGTCGTATGTTATTCGGTCGCAACATATCTCAATTTTTCGTCTCCAGTCAATGTAGCTTTAATATTTCATTATAGAAACTCTATCTACATCAATAACATATTCATTTTAATCAATAAATTCATTAAAATTCAACATTTCAAGTTTAAAAATCCTTTGAAACTAATTCATATCAAATTGAAATCATAACATAATTCAATTCTGACTTTTAAAGTTAGTTTCTTGTCAGTTATTCTATCTCATATATTGAAATCAACTTCAAATACATGTTATTCCAGCGATTCTAGAAATAAAGGTGCTGGATCGAGAAGAAAATTACCTCAAAAGGACACTCTCGACGCGAGGATTCCAAATATATAATTTTTTTCGAGTTTCAACAACATTTCGAGGTATATTCGAACAATAGAATTCGATTTCCAACTTGTTTCTTCGAACTTTCAGAGGAAGAATGAAGGAATTTATCGTAAAACTCATTCTTATCAACATTAAATATTGTGCAACTGAGTTGTTCGCGCTGGGGCGCAAAATAAATGGCACCATAGCGCCCCACGTTCTGCCGGAACATATTTTTGCTTGGCCACGCGCAGGGACGCGCAAGAAGTGGCGCCCTAGCACGCCTTGTTCTGTCCGAAACACTATTTTAAGTTTCAAATTAGCAAACGTGGTCAACATGAAAGTTGTAGCTTTCATTTGCCACAAACCTCACTCAATTTGGATATCGGACGCGAGAGTTATGCTCATTCTCCAAAAATATGTCAGTGAAGGAACTGCAATGCACACGATACACTTCGGGATGATTTTGCCCCTATTTCCAAATGAATTTGGACAAAACTCAAAACATGAAAGTTTTAGTAATATGTATTAGATTCCTAATGAAATTAATTTCATTTCATTTGGACTAATACTCAGATAATTATGCTAAAAAACGTAACATGTGTCACTTTTCCATTGCGGTTCAACATATTTTTCAAACACAAATCAATTTCTAATACAATCTTTCATTATCACTACCTATTTTCTCACTTTCATTGTCAATTATATACTTAATACACTTAATAGCATAACAATTTCATGAATTCTCGATAATCAAAATAGGATTTACGATAATACGATACGTTCCCATCTTAGGACCCTTCTGGACCGACCTAAACCCAGCCCTCAGCCCCGAGCAAGCGCACCACTCAAAACACCACGGGAAGGGCACACCCAAGCCTCCCTTGAAGCGCATCGGCTTCTAACCTAAGGACCCTTATTCTACTCGAGACCAACTGAGTTTGGGCCTCCCCTGGACCTCGGTTGGATCTTCCTAGACCGCACCTTGGTCTTGTTCAGCCCCCTTTCAGCTGAGTCTTCCCTAATCTTTCACCAAAACGCCCAAAACCCTAGCCTCCTATGCACCACCTTTCGGCCTTCACCTAACCATTGTACACCCTCGAATCCAGCATCATGTCTCCTTATTTTACAGCCTACACGCCCCTTAGCAACCATAAAAATCGGCAGCCCCTTGCAACAATGAATAAAAACGTGAGCATGAGTCATAAAAATGCAAAGTTTCATGTCAAACTTAATCAAAAACATGCACACAAGTTAGATCAAAGGATTTTCATGCATTTACATATAGTTCAACTGATTGTTCAGTTGATAGGTGGTTCAGCAAAAGACCTTCAGAAGTCCAGCCAGCTGATGAAGAGTTCAACTGATGAAGAGCTCAACTGACCAGTTCAACTGAATCAGTGAAATCAGTTCAGCTGACGAGCGAACTGATTTCACCGAACCAGTTCAACAGACCAGTTCAGAGCATCAGTTAGCAATCAATTAGTTTGCAAAACACTACGTGCTAATCTAATGAAATCCAGCTGTGCACAACGGTATAAAATCAATTGTACTATTAATAGTACAGTAATGAACGTTGCAGCAGACCATAAAGCCAAAATGTTCCAGAATGGGTACAAGACAAATTTCGAGGAACAAATTCAAAGTTCAACGAACATATTTGATGAGTCTTGATGTACGGATTCATTTCTCCTATAAATACTAGATCAAGACCATCAACTGATGCACGTAAGTGTGTGCGGAAAAAGAAGAGTGTGTGAAAATCAGAAAGAAGAAGAAGGGCATGCAGAATTTATATCAGCTTGTAAGAATCAATCAGCCCAGATTTGAGGGAACACTTCAACGTGTTATCAGCTTAGATTACAAGCACAATTTCCTCAGTGTGTGAGAACACTTTCGTTTTGTATTCATAGATCAGTTCTCACACACGCACACACAATCACTCACAAATACAGAGAGAAAAGAGATTATTGAATAGTTGAGCGAGTCTTGCACAAAGACGTAAAACTTGTGTATGTAGTCTTTAACACATAGATGTTAAACAAGTGTTGGCTGGAAGGTGTTGCCTTCAGTTTAGACTAGGAGTTCAGTTAGACAGTAGGGTAAGTCCTAAGATGAGTGAGTTTGTACAGGCAGTTGAATAAATCAAAGTCTTCTAATGGATACTACCTGAGGAGATAGAAGGGGTGACGTAGGAGCTGTTGAAGTCTCCGAACATCATAAACATATCTTTTGTACTTAACTGTTTAACTTTTGTTTTAAACTGATTTGATCAGTTCGAGCTGATATCAGCTCAGTTCTCACCATAACTGAACTGATACAAGCAAGAACTGAACTGATACAAGCAAGAACTGATCCCCCTTATTTTGTTAATCAGTTTACACAAGCTAAAAGCTTTAAACTGATCTGCTTTCTTAACGAATGATTACTTCGAGTATTTTCTGCTTGGTTTAAAACCAAACTCGATTTAATTCATCGGTATTTACATTCTTAGAACACGAACTATTGCAACTCATTGAGAATATTGTGTTTGAAGCACCATTTCAGGTGCCCGAACCGATCCATCGTGATGTCTCGCCGAAAATTCATCGGAAAACTAATCGAAAACACCCAAAATCGACTGGAAAATGTCGGAAAAGGAGGAGAAGCAACGCGCAGAAACATAGTAGAAAACAACAGCTTCGATCTTGCTGAATCCTTGCTTAAATTTACCGATTTATGGCTTGAATCGTAACTTAAGGTGTTAGGAACACAATCCTTCAAGAATTTTTGAGTTTTGAATTGGACGAAGAAGTTATGCGATTATTCGGTAGCTGCTACAGTGGTGACACGAATGGGAAAAAAGGAAGCTTACGGGAAAAGCTTGTTCTCCATTTCTTTCTTTTTTTTTTCCTTTTCTAATAACGATAAATGTGTGTGTATTGTATGTATATGTATGTATTTTAATAATAATTGGTTATTAAAAATAGTAAGTCAGTCTCATTTATTCTGGTTTGTATTTATTTTGTTCCCGTGTGTTATTTAAACTCTATATGTATTTTATATCATTTAATTCTTCGATATACTAAAATACATATTTTTAACACACTTTCAAAAATTATTTGGCGTAAATAATTATTTTGATTTACAACACAATAATTATTCTAATTATGTTAAATTACCGGATAATATATTTTAGGGTCTTACAATAGATTAAAATATATCAGGTTAAACCAATTATGCACACACATTATTGACACATATACAGATGCAAATTCTCAAATTTTGACACTTTTGTGTGTGCACGTACACTCACACACACATACATATATGTATATATAAATTACCACATGAGCACAACTGCACATAAATTCACCTACAAACTAAGATGAACCCTAATGCCATGTACTTAGCTCTTCTAAGTACTCATGCAATCTTTTCTTCTCGATTACACCCCTATGAAAGTAAGCAAAACAACCTTAGAGAATGATTTTCGGTGTTACAGTAATACGGAAGCACAAGTGACTTAAAAATTTTGTAGAGATACAAAGAGTTTGTTGGAGGAAAGGGTATGCACGTTGATAAGCATAAAAATGCTAGGGAATTTTGTAGAATGTTGTGGAAAAAAGATTAAGTATAAAAGCATTCAGGCCAATCTAGAGAAGTGTGGAAAGTTTGAGGAAGATTTAAACACTTTTAGGGCTCTCCTGTGTGCATAGAAGACAATTGTAGAGAGTTCTAGAACCTTCAATTGTATAGAGTAATGTAGAATATTCTGGTGGCTTGAGCTCCACCATTAGACAAAAGAATGATTTAGATAGTGTAGGAAGTTGTATATAGGTGCAGGAGTTCATTAGTAAATCACTCAACAATTGAATAAATTTGTTCTTCACACAACCAAGTGTTGTGATGTTTTTCTCTTTATTCTTCTTATTTTAAATTCTTGATCATATTTTAGAGTACCCGTGATGGGTAAAATTTTCAATTACTTTAATCTCCAAGTTTCCATATTTATATTTGTCATGACTAAAAGAGTTCAATTATATACATATTATACGAAAAAAATAAATATTTTTAACAATATCATTGATTTAAAAAGATAGTTAAGAATATAAAAAAAATTAATTTGCTTGGTTTAACTATGTTCACCAATTTAAATTAACGTCTAGTGGTAGGCATACACATTATATGTATTTCATGTTACATAATATTTATGTGAACTTTTAGAGATTATATTAAATAGTAGGTTTTTTGTGAGACGATTTTACGGATTTTTATCCCTGAGACCGGTCAAAATTATCCATATTAACAATAATAATTAATATTTTTGACATAAATTTAATATTTTTTCAGGAGTGACTCAAATAAGAGACTTTTCTCATAAAATTGACTCGCGAGATCGTCTCACAAATTTTTTTTATATTAAAATATAAAAAATCACAAAACATTTTTTTAATCTTAGATTTCATATAATCATTTAAAAATTCAAAAACACAGAGAAAGAAAATAAATTGTTGATAAGATAAAGAGTGTTTTAGACAAATATAAAATTAACCTACGATTTCATTCGGTTAGTATTTGACGCTCTCGTATTATATAATAATATAGTATAGATATAATTTTTCAATTTTTGTTAAAAAATAGTTTTTTTTTTGAGCCTGAAAGAAGAACCCATATTATTCAAAAAGAATTTACGTGTGTGGACATGAATGAGGCTGAGGGGAGACTCACTGTTTCTCAATTGCATCAACTTGAGGAATGGCAATTAAACCCTAAAACTGTTTTTTTTTTATGGAGCATTAATAGGTTTCTACTTAGGCTCAATCTTCCTGGACTTTCTTAAAAAACGAAAAGAGATTCTCTTTTTAAAAAACAAAAAGTATTATATTGGACTTTCCTAAAAAACAAAAAGAGATTCTCTTTTTAAAAAACAAAAAGTATTATATTTAAATTAATGAAAAATTATCTTAAATACTTTTTGGTTTTTTAAAAAGAGAATCTCTTTTCGTTTGTAAGGAAAGTCCAGGAAGATTAGGCCAAGTAGAAGCCCATTACCATAAAAAAAAAAAAAAACAGGTTTAGAGTTTAATGGTTATTCCTCATGTTGCTGCAATTGAGAAATGGTGAATAACATGGTTCTTCTTTCAGCTCCAAATTCTTTCAGGCTCCAAAAAAGAGCTAAGCTTCTGCTGCCAACAAAAATGCCGAGAAATTGGTCAATCCACCCTTCGAGAAACGTCCTAAGCAATTCGGAATAGAAGGAGCTTTACCACAGAAAAGGATCTTCATAGATACTTGAAATGGCCTCAAGTGGTGCGGATTCAACGGAAGAAGATGATTTTGAAGCAGCGATTGAAGGTTCCGCCGCCGATTCATCAGTTCTCCAAGACCCTAGACAAGAACTTGGGTTTGTTGCCCTTATCTAAATCTTGTCGTTTTACAGTATATATTTTTTAGTTTTGTTACGGAAAGGGGGCAGCGATGTAAAGTTCGTTCTTTTTGTGTTGATCTTCAATTGATCCGAATCTAGTCGGAGCTCGTGAGATTTTTATTAAGGAATTTTTTTGGTTGATGCGACTCTGTTCTATGAATTGATGGTGACCTTGTTGCAGATGTTTTCATCTGTTGTGTTTAATGATTAAGATGCATATATGACTATACATTTAGTTCCAGTCCAAGTTATAGATTTCATTCGAGCATTGACACACTAATTTGTTCAAGTTTTAATAGGAGTTGAGTGGTATACTTTGTGCTGTACTGTTGTTAGTGTCGTTTTGAGTGATAAGTTGCAATATTTAGGTACCTTTTTGTTGGACTCGTATCTACTTGTTTTACATTCTTGATTGATTTGCACTGGAGGGATGTAAGGTATTGATGTCCTTGATCTGCTGAATACTGTATTGACAGGAATCCATTATGGTAACATATTACTGAAGCATTCTAGCTTGCTGATAGGAAATATTTCGAGGGATACTGTCAGTCAAATACTCAAATTATTATTTTTTGGATTCACAGCTTCAAATCTGTTCAAGATGATGCTCAAATACAGGCCCGAGGATAAAGCTCAAAAGAAAGAACGCCTTCTGAAAAGAGCTCGGGCTGAAGATGAAGGAAAAACTCCGGAAGTTAAGAAGCCTATTGTCGTTAAATATGGACTGAACCATGTGACCTATCTGATTGAGCAGGTGGGTTTGTTATTCTGCTTCTCGATGTGCATGCTTCGTCTAGTAAGTATTAGCAACGAGAAACTGATGGTGCCATCAAACTTCTATTGCAGAACAATGCCCAGTTGGTTGTTATTGCTCATGATGTGGATCCAATCGAATTGGTTGTATGGCTCCCTGCTTTATGCAGGAAAATGGAAATTCCATACTGCATTGTAAAGGGGAAGGCTAGGTTAGGAACTGTAAGTGTTTTTTATGTCATGGTATTTGATAAACCCTTTGTAAATATTTGTGATACCAATTTAATTTTGTTTGTGCATGGTATTTTGCAGATTGTTCACAAGAAGACTGCATATGTCTTGTGTCTGACCTCCGTGAAGAATGAAGACAAAATGGAGTTCAGTAAAATTTTGGAAGCTATCAAGGTAAGAGATTTACCAAAAACATGCTGTAAATTTTCTGCAGCTTCGAACAAGCTCTATGTGAAACTAGGAAAAAGTGGGGAGGGGGTGTTATGGGCTCAAAATCTCAGGCTAAGACAAAAGCCAAAGAAAAACTCCTTGCAAAGGAGGCTGCTCAAAGGATGACCTAAGGGGGGGTTTTATTGTCATATATGTGGTTGAATGAAATGATAAATTTAATTGTTTGTGTTATTTCCCAGATTTTAATTAGACAATGTTTTTTTTTTCGATTATCGGATTTTTTTGCCAGTTTTTGATTTAACATTGGTGAGGGAATTCATTATCTAGGTTTTCTTGAATGAAGATCTCTGAATGACTAGAAAATATATTGGTAGTAGGAATCATCAAAGGAGAATTCATGGGGTGACTTCTTGGTCTCTCATGGGTTAATATTCCTTTGCTGCTTCAATTTTCACCCTGATTTTGCACATTTACTAGAAAAATTAGACGGTAAAAACTTATTTCTTCTCATGGTATCTTCTATGAATACCACATTAATATCGTAAACCTGCAAGTGACATTTTTATTTATTGGCTTATTTTAGTGCGAACAATAACAATTTAGTGATTGGCTCTTGATAGCAGGTGCGTGATAGATATTCATCTATATAGTATTACTATGATTCTTATGTTGAAACGAGGATCGCATTAATGGACACACAAATAACGGTCGTGTAGTTATTTTCTTTTTTATTTTATTTTTTTTTCAAGTTATTGTTCAATAGTTTGCCAGTCGTTTGTGAGTTTTAATATTTTATTTATATAATATAATTATATATTAAATAATTATATTTCAAATCTTTATTTTCAAGTAGATTGTGAATCTTCGAATATTTAGATTCGATCTTGAGCATGAACTGATTACGAGTAAAAAATATTAAAATTTGAATACTTAAATTTACGATCCAAATGTTAATCACGTGATAGCTAGTCGTGTCAGCTGTAATTAAACTTGGACACATAGACTGATTCAATGTTAACCACGTGATAGCTAGTTATGTCTACTATAAATTTAGATAGTTTCTTTTGCTTGATAAATGATAGCTTATGTATATAGACTCTGTACATGGTGAATTGAAAACCCATAGAAATATTTTTCCATGTCTCCGTTTTCATCTCAACAAATAGTAATAGTAGTATTAATAATAATAAAAAATAATTATACCAAATTAATTTTTAGAGACAATAAATTTTACAAGAAACATAATTGACGATGATCCTTGTTTACTAGCGGATAATTAAAGAAATACTTACGTTAATGCACAATGTCAAAATGAATTATA
The DNA here is from genome assembly GCF_022965805.1 of Primulina eburnea. Classification (NCBI taxonomy): domain Eukaryota; kingdom Viridiplantae; phylum Streptophyta; class Magnoliopsida; order Lamiales; family Gesneriaceae; genus Primulina; species Primulina eburnea. The sequence continues at coordinate 2,202,707 of NC_133114.1, forward strand.
AATGTTAAAACTTGTCAGATTATATTCTAAAATCTAAATATATGTAAGCTTATAGTTGTATTTTCCATATAAATCTCAGACTGAAGCGGAAGGAAAAACTCCTGAAGTTAAGAAGTCTATTGTCGAGAAATATGGACTGAACCATGTGACCTATCTGATTGAGCAGGTGTGTTTGTTATTCTGCTTCTCGATGTGCATACTTCGTCTAATAAGTATTAGCACCGGGAAGCTGATGGTGCCATCAAACTTCTATTGTAGAGCAAGACCTAGTTGGTTATTATTTCTCATGATGTGGGTTCAATCGAATTGGTTGTATGACTCACTGCTTTATGCAGGAAATGGAAATAACAACCAATTCGATTGGATCCACATCATGAGCAATAACAACCGATTGCGCCTTGTTCTGAAATAGAAGTTTGATGACACCATCAGTTTCCCGGTGCTAATACTTGCTAGATGAAGTATGCACATCGAGAATCAGAATAACAAACCCACCTGCTCAATCAGATAGGTCACATGGTTCAGTCCATATTTCACGACAATAGGCTTCTTAACGATGATCCTTGTTTTGTACTATTGATCCTCCGTTGAAAACCCATTATTTAAGTAAGATCAATCAATCTGAGATTGTCTGTGACTTAAATTCAAACACCTGAAGTGTTTTTCTTTCAGGATTTGATGAAATTTTACCCATTGATGATGGAAATTTTTTATTATAATGTGAGGGACCAAATATCCTGAATAAGAGGATAATTATTCTTCATGACGTATGATGATGAAATATGTTAATGGAATCTGTGTTATGAGTTTTTTAAACATTGAAATTGTTAATTATTCATGATCAATAATTATTTTGATAAATTTATATTTATAACACTAAAATAATTTGGTAATTACAAACAATTTGAAAGCATCTACTTCAATAGGACTTATCACTGCTTAACTGAAACTCTTAGTATACTTCAATCTTAATAAAAATTATCATTAAGACTTCTTACTTTCAATTACAAGGTTTCACAAGGAAATTTATAGGCACTAGTTGATCTTCAATTGATCAAATAATAACTTATCAGCGTGCGCTTGCTTCGATCAGTTTGGCTTGCAGAAGGTTTTTCAAGAAATTCAGAGTATCAGATTATTCAAAAAATCAGAGAGTCAGAGGAAAGTTTAAAAGCTTGTCTAACTGATCTATATATAGACTTCATTTGCAATGGTCATCTTTATAAATTATATATTTGTTTCTAATTACAGATTTCGTTGTTGTCATCTCATCGTCCTTTCTGACAGATTCTGGTAATGTACATGAATTCTGACATTTTGATGGAAATCAGTGACTTTTGGTACGGAAAAATTTATCCGATATTTGAATTGAGCTCTGATTCTTAATCACTGAGTATACTGATAATATTTAGAGACTTTTTGAATTTGAGCTGACTGATCGATTGAAATAACCTATTATCAGTTGGGCTCCATCAGTTGTGCTTGGATCAGTTTGCATATCACTATCTTTTTTGCCTTTGAATAATGCATTATTAGTTTGGCTCAATAGTCAGTTAGACTCCGATTGATTTAGAAAAATTTTGCTCGTGATTATTCATTTTATTCTTTAATTCATTTAATTAGGCTCTATAATTATCTATTTGATCAGTAACATTGTTAAATCAGCAAAACTGAAATGTTTTAACACAGTGTATTTGATGTAATGACTTCCAAACCAATGATGTCATTATCTTGTTATAGGACAAAATTCAATTGAATTTCAAAATAATTTCGAAGAGTAACTGTCGTTTATTTCAAATACGTTCGTGATGAGTGTTATTCAAAATTAAGAATGACAACAGGACAAATTAAGATGGATTTGGCCAATCCCATGACTCGCCCAACAAAGAAAAATTGAACATGCACTCGAATGAAAGTTTAGAACCAACGATCAAAATTTGTATACATTTTATGAAATATTTAATTGATATATTAGAAAATTATATCAATATTCTAATGTATTAGTTGAATAGTTTATGTGAAATATTGAGTATTCTTATGATGGCCAATCCGCTTATATTAGTTGAATAGTTTATGTGAAATATTTGAATTGAATCCATCATTTAAAATTTAAAGTAAAATAAATATTACAATATGATTTCACACAAGACCAGTACCCAAACCTGAATGGAGCTGCGGTGGAGGAGCAGGAAAACCAACCAAAATTGTATCGTTTTGAGTGATAAGTTGCAATATTTAGGTACCTTTTTGTTGGACTCGTATCTACTTGTTTTACATTCTTGATTGATTTGCACTGGAGGGATGTAAGATATTCATGTCCTTGATCTGCTGAATACTGTATTGACAGGAATCCATTATGGTAACATATTACTGAAGCATTCTAGCTTGCTGATAGGAAATATTTTGAGGGATACTCTCAGTCAAATACTCAAATTATTATTTTTTGGATTCACAGCTTCAAATCTGTTCAAGATGATGCTCAAATACAGGCCCGAGGATAAAGCTCAAAATAAAGAACGCCTTCTGAAAAGAGCTCGGGCTGAAGCTGAAGGAAAAACTCCTGAAGTTAAGAAGCCTATTGTCGTTAAATATGGACTGAACCATGTGACCTATCTGATTGAGCAGGTGGGTTTGTTATTCTGCTTCTCGATGTGCATGCTTCGTCTAGTAAGTATTAGCAACGAGAAACTGATGGTGCCATCAAACTTCTATTGCAGAACAATGCCCAGTTGGTTGTTATTGCTCATGATGTGGATCCAATCGAATTGGTTGTATGGCTCCCTGCTTTATGCAGGAAAATGGAAATTCCATACTGCATTGTAAAGGGGAAGGCTAGGTTAGGAACTGTAAGTGTTTTTTATGTCATGGTATTTGATAAACCCTTTGTAAATATTTGTGATACCAATTTAATTTTGTTTGTGCATGGTATTTTGCAGATTGTTCACAAGAAGACTGCATATGTCTTGTGTCTGACCTCCGTGAAGAATGAAGACAAAATGGAGTTCAGTAAAATTTTGGAAGCTATCAAGGTAAGAGATTTACCAAAAACATGCTGTAAATTTTCTGCAGCTTCGAACAAGCTCTATGTGAAACTAGGAAGAAGTGGGGAGGGGGTGTTATGGGCTCAAAATCTCAGGCTAAGACAAAAGCCAAAGAAAAACTCCTTGCAAAGGAGGCTGCTCAAAGGATGACCTAAGGGGGGTTTTATTGTCATATATGTGGTTGAACCAAATGATAAATTTAATTGTTTGTGTTATTTCCCAGATTTTAATTAGACAATGTTTTTTTTTCGATTATCGGATTTTTTTGCCAGTTTTTGATTTAACATTGGTGAGGGAATTCATTATCTAGGTTTTCTTGAATGAAGATCTCTGAATGACTAGAAAATATATTGGTAGTAGGAATCATCAAAGGAGAATTCATGGGGTGACTTCTTGGTCTCTCATGGGTTAATATTCCTTTGCTGCTTCAATTTTCACCCTGATTTTGCACATTTACTAGAAAAATTAGACGGTAAAAACTTATTTCTTCTCATGGTATCTTCTATGAATACCACATTAATATCGTAAACCTGCAAGTGACATTTTTATTTATTGGCTTATTTTAGTGTGAACAATAACAATTTAGTGATTGGCTCTTGATAGTAGGTGCGTGATAGATATTCATCTATATAGTATTACTATGATTCTTATGTTGAAACGAGGATCGCATTAATGGACACACAAATAACGGTCGTGTAGTTATTTTCTTTTTTATTTTATTTTTTTTTCAAGTTATTGTTCAATAGTTTGCCAGTCGTTTGTGAGTTTTAATATTTTATTTATATAATATAATTATATATTAAATAATTATATTTCAAATCTTTATTTTCAAGTAGATTGTGAATCTTCGAATATTTAGAGTCGATCTTGAGCATGAACTGATTACGAGTAAAAAATATTAAAATTTGAATACTTAAATTTACGATCCAAATGTTAATCACGTGATAGCTAGTCGTGTCAGCTGTAATTAAACTTGGACACATAGACTGATTCAATGTTAACCATGTGATAGCTAGTTATGTCTACTATAAATTTAGATAGTTTCTTTTGCTTGATAAATGATAGCTTATGTATATAGACTCTGTACATGGTGAATTGAAAACCCATAAAAATATTTTTCCATGTCTCCGTTTTCATCTCAACAAATAGTAATAGTAGTATTAATAATAATAAAAAATAATTATACCAAATTAATTTTTAAAGACAATAAATTTTACAAAAAACATAATTGACGATGATCCTTGTTTACTAGCGGATAATTAAAGAAATACTTACGTTAATGCACAATGTCAAAATGAATTATAAATGTTAAAACTTGTCAGATTATATTCTAAAATCTAAATATATGTAAGCTTATAGTTGTATTTTCCATATAAATCTCAGGCTGAAGCGGAAGGAAAAACTCCTGAAGTTAAGAAGTCTATTGTCGAGAAATATGGACTGAACCATGTGACCTATCTGATTGAGCAGGTGTGTTTGTTATTCTGCTTCTCGATGTGCATACTTCGTCTAATAAGTATTAGCACCGGGAAGCTGATGATGCCATCAAACTTCTATTGTAGAGCAAGACCTAGTTGGTTATTATTTCTCATGATGTGGGTTCAATCGAATTGGTTGTATGACTCCCTGCTTTATGCAGGAAATGGAAATAACAACCAATTCGATTGGATCCACATCATGAGCAATAACAACCGATTGCGCCTTGTTCTGAAATAGAAGTTTGATGACACCATCAGTTTCCCGGTGCTAATACTTGCTAGATGAAGTATGCACATCGAGAATCAGAATAACAAACCCACCTGCTCAATCAGATAGGTCACATGGTTCAGTCCATATTTCACGACAATAGGCTTCTTAACGATGATCCTTGTTTTGTACTATTGATCCTCCGTTGAAAACCCATTATTTAAGTAAGATCAATCAATCTGAGATTGTCTGTGACTTAAATTCAAACACCTGAAGTGTTTTTCTTTCAGGATTTGATGAAATTTTACCCATTGATGATGGAAATTTTTTATTATAATGTGAGGGACCAAATATCCTGAATAAGAGGATAATTATTCTTCATGACGTATGATGATGAAATATGTTAATGGAATCTGTGTTATGAGTTTTTTAAACATTGAAATTGTTAATTATTCATGATCAATAATTATTTTGATAAATTTATATTTATAACACTAAAATAATTTGGTAATTACAAACAATTTGAAAGCATCTACTTCAATAGGACTTATCACTGCTTAACTGAAACTCTTAGTATACTTCAATCTTAATAAAAATTATCATTAAGACTTCTTACTTTCAATTACAAGGTTTCACAAGGAAATTTATAGGCACTAGTTGATCTTCAATTGATCAAATAATAACTTATCAGCGTGCGCTTGCTTCGATCAGTTTGGCTTGCAGAAGGTTTTTCAAGAAATTCAGAGTATCAGATTATTCAAAAAATCAGAGAGTCAGAGGAAAGTTTAAAAGCTTGTCTAAATGATCTATATATAGACTTCATTTGCAATGGTCATCTTTATAAATTATATATTTGTTTCTAATTACAGATTTCGTTGTTGTCATCTCATCGTCCTTTCTGACAGATTCTGGTAATGTACATGAATTCTGACATTTTGATGGAAATCAGTGACTTTTGGTACGGAAAAATTTATCCGATATTTGAATTGAGCTCTGATTCTTAATCACTGAGTATACTGATAATATTTAGAGACTTTTTGAATTTGAGCTGACTGATCGATTGAAATAACCTATTATCAGTTGGGCTCCATCAGTTGTGCTTGGATCAGTTTGCATATCACTATCTTTTTTGCCTTTGAATAATGCATTATTAGTTTGGCTCAATAGTCAGTTAGACTCCGATTGATTTAGAAAAATTTTGCTCGTGATTATTCATTTTATTCTTTAATTCATTTAATTAGGCTCTATAATTATCTATTTGATCAGTAACATTGTTAAATCAGCAAAACTGAAATGTTTTAACACAGTGTATTTGATGTAATGACTTCCAAACCAATGATGTCATTATCTTGTTATAGGACAAAATTCAATTGAATTTCAAAATAATTTCGAAGAGTAACTGTCGTTTATTTCAAATACGTTCGTGATGAGTGTTATTCAAAATTAAGAATGACAACAGGACAAATTAAGATGGATTTGGCCAATCCCATGACTCGCCCAACAAAGAAAAATTGAACATGCACTCGAATGAAAGTTTAGAACCAACGATCAAAATTTGTATACATTTTATGAAATATTTAATTGATATATTAGAAAATTATATCAATATTCTAATGTATTAGTTGAATAGTTTATGTGAAATATTGAGTATTCTTATGATGGCCAATCCGCTTATATTAGTTGAATAGTTTATGTGAAATATTTGAATTGAATCCATCATTTAAAATTTAAAGTAAAATAAATATTACAATATGATTTCACACAAGACCAGTACCCAAACCTGAATGGAGCTGCGGTGGAGGAGCAGGAAAACCAACCAAAATTGTATCGTTTTGAGTGATAAGTTGCAATATTTAGGTACCTTTTTGTTGGACTCGTATCTACTTGTTTTACATTCTTGATTGATTTGCACTGGAGGGATGTAAGGTATTCATGTCCTTGATCTGCTGAATACTGTATTGACAGGAATCCATTATGGTAACATATTACTGAAGCATTCTAGCTTGCTGATAGGAAATATTTTGAGGGATACTCTCAGTCAAATACTCAAATTATTATTTTTTGGATTCACAGCTTCAAATCTGTTCAAGATGATGCTCAAATACAGGCCCGAGGATAAAGCTCAAAATAAAGAACGCCTTCTGAAAAGAGCTCGGGCTGAAGCTGAAGGAAAAACTCCTGAAGTTAAGAAGCCTATTGTCGTTAAATATGGACTGAACCATGTGACCTATCTGATTGAGCAGGTGGGTTTGTTATTCTGCTTCTCGATGTGCATGCTTCGTCTAGTAAGTATTAGCAACGAGAAACTGATGGTGCCATCAAACTTCTATTGCAGAACAATGCCCAGTTGGTTGTTATTGCTCATGATGTGGATCCAATCGAATTGGTTGTATGGCTCCCTGCTTTATGCAGGAAAATGGAAATTCCATACTGCATTGTAAAGGGGAAGGCTAGGTTAGGAACTGTAAGTGTTTTTTATGTCATGGTATTTGATAAACCCTTTGTAAATATTTGTGATACCAATTTAATTTTGTTTGTGCATGGTATTTTGCAGATTGTTCACAAGAAGACTGCATATGTCTTGTGTCTGACCTCCGTGAAGAATGAAGACAAAATGGAGTTCAGTAAAATTTTGGAAGCTATCAAGGTAAGAGATTTACCAAAAACATGCTGTAAATTTTCTGCAGCTTCGAACAAGCTCTATTTGAAACTAGGAAAAAGTGGGGAGGGGGTGTTATGGGCTCAAAATCTCAGGCTAAGACAAAAGCCAAAGAAAAACTCCTTGCAAAGGAGGCTGCTCAAAGGATGACCTAAGGGGGGGTTTTATTGTCATATATGTGGTTGAATGAAATGATAAATTTAATTGTTTGTGTTATTTCCCAGATTTTAATTAGACAATGTTTTTTTTTTCGATTATCGGATTTTTTTTGCCAGTTTTTGATTTAACATTGGTGAGGGAATTCATTATCTAGGTTTTCTTGAATGAAGATCTCTGAATGACTAGAAAATATATTGGTAGTAGGAATCATCAAAGGAGAATTCATGGGGTGACTTCTTGGTCTCTCATGGGTTAATATTCCTTTGCTGCTTCAATTTTCACCCTGATTTTGCACATTTACTAGAAAAATTAGACGGTAAAAACTTATTTCTTCTCATGGTATCTTCTATGAATACCACATTAATATCGTAAACCTGCAAGTGACATTTTTATTTATTGGCTTATTTTAGTGCGAACAATAACAATTTAGTGATTGGCTCTTGATAGTAGGTGCGTGATAGATATTCATCTATATAGTATTACTATGATTCTTATGTTGAAACGAGGATCGCATTAATGGACACACAAATAACGGTCGTGTAGTTATTTTCTTTTTTATTTTATTTTTTTTTCAAGTTATTGTTCAATAGTTTGCCAGTCGTTTGTGAGTTTTAATATTTTATTTATATAATATAATTATATATTAAATAATTATATTTCAAATCTTTATTTTCAAGTAGATTGTGAATCTTCGAATATTTAGATTCGATCTTGAGCATGAACTGATTACGAGTAAAAAATATTAAAATTTGAATACTTAAATTTACGATCCAAATGTTAATCACGTGATAGCTAGTCGTGTCAGCTGTAATTAAACTTGGACACATAGACTGATTCAATGTTAACCACGTGATAGCTAGTTATGTCTACTATAAATTTAGATAGTTTCTTTTGCTTGATAAATGATAGCTTATGTATATAGACTCTGTACATGGTGAATTGAAAACCCATAGAAATATTTTTCCATGTCTCCGTTTTCATCTCAACAAATAGTAATAGTAGTATTAATAATAATAAAAAATAATTATACCAAATTAATTTTTAGAGACAATAAATTTTACAAGAAACATAATTGACGATGATCCTTGTTTACTAGCGGATAATTAAAGAAATACTTACGTTAATGCACAATGTCAAAATGAATTATAAATTTTAAAACTTGTCAGATTATATTCTAAAATCTAAATATATGTAAGCTTATAGTTGTATTTTCCATATAAATCTCAGACTGAAGCGGAAGGAAAAACTCCTGAAGTTAAGAAGTCTATTGTCGAGAAATATGGACTGAACCATGTGACCTATCTGATTGAGCAGGTGTGTTTGTTATTCTGCTTCTCGATGTGCATACTTCGTCTAATAAGTATTAGCACCGGGAAGCTGATGGTGCCATCAAACTTCTATTGTAGAGCAAGACCTAGTTGGTTATTATTTCTCATGATGTGGGTTCAATCGAATTGGTTGTATGACTCCCTGCTTTATGCAGGAAAATGGAAATAACAACCAATTCGATTGGATCCACATCATGAGCAATAACAACCGATTGCGCCTTGTTCTGAAATAGAAGTTTGATGACACCATCAGTTTCCCGGTGCTAATACTTGCTAGATGAAGTATGCACATCGAGAATCAGAATAACAAACCCACCTGCTCAATCAGATAGGTCACATGGTTCAGTCCATATTTCACGACAATAGGCTTCTTAACGATGATCCTTGTTTTGTACTATTGATCCTCCGTTGAAAACCCATTATTTAAGTAAGATCAATCAATCTGAGATTGTCTGTGACTTAAATTCAAACACCTGAAGTGTTTTTCTTTCAGGATTTGATGAAATTTTACCCATTGATGATGGAAATTTTTATTATAATGTGAGGGACCAAATATCCTGAATAAGAGGATAATTATTCTTCATGACGTATGATGATGAAATATGTTAATGGAATCTGTGTTATGAGTTTTTTAAACATTGAAATTGTTAATTATTCATGATCAATAATTATTTTGATAAATTTATATTTATAACAAAAACCAATTCTATAACAAGAGAATTAGACCATCACAACGGCCCTTGAAGACTTTGTGTAATGCCTAGAGTTAATATCACAAAATGTTGATTTAGTAATGTCAGATTACTAAATAATTAATGGTATTTAAATAGTGAAATATGACATATTTTGGTCATATGAAGTCCAAATGATTTGAAGTTTAGATATGACGTAGAAAACTCAAAGATATAGAAGTTTCATATGTTGAGTTTGAAAAAAATTGATCGTTTGACTGATTTAAAAGAATATATCGATGTTAAAAATATTAAATATTAAATATTATATTATATTATTATAATATGATATAATATTTTTTAAAAAAACAAGATAAATTTGAAAATCTGGAATGCAGAATTGAGGAATATATCATTTGACGGAGAGAAACACAGGGGCATGAGAAAAAAATAGAATAAGGTTTTGAATTTTGTTTTCCATCTTGCGACTTATCGGCCTATCCAATCGACGAACCGACTTCAGTTTTGGAATCGTTGATACGAGGTTTTCAATTTGATGTGTAAATTTTATATTTTTGGTGATCTTTGAAATTCGTCGATTTCTGTAATAAATCCGATAAGTTGTTAAATCATGCAGAAATTGAAGCGTGTTGAATAGTGTATGATTTTAACGAAGTAGAGAAGATTATAATGATGTTGTTTTGAATTATTCTCAATTTATTTTAATTAGGGATTTTAATCGTTTGATTGAGATTGGAGAGTTGTTTATCAATTGTTATTAATTCTGATTATATATTCGGAGTCTACGAAGTATAGACTACATGTTTATATAAAGTTTTCGTAGTTTAACGAATGTAGTAAAATAGTCTATTATTTGAAGTTAACTGATTAGGGTGTATTAAATATTAGTATTGTGAATTAAATACATCGGAATATTAATTGTTGAACGATTAAGATTTATAATCGAGTTTTATATTTTGTTGAATTAAATGTTGTTGGGCTATTTGATGTTATATATTGAGGCTATTATGATTGTGTTGATATTGTGACAATGATCTGATAATTATTGTTGAATTATTTAGATACATCACAAGTCTCAGGATCAAAGAAATGGCCAGATTTTATATATACTCGATTATCAGGTACGTATTGACGTAGGAGTATATGTTGTTATTGTTTAGTATTGATAAATATTATTGTGTTGAACGATGGTAAATCACTGGAATTGAGGGATTTTTTTTAAAAGTAATTTAATTTTTAAAATTAATTTCAAAAGTAATTTAAAAAAAACGTTTGCAAAACTAGCTTAATCCACGCTTACGAAGCGCGGACGCTGCTCACGTGGAACAGCGCCCGTGCTCTGTAAGCGCGGACGCTGCAAACGTGGAGCAGCGTCCGTGTACACGAAGCACGGACAGTGTTTGCGACGGAATTTAACGACGGAATGTATACAATAACCGTCGCTAAAAATGAATTAGCGACGGGTGTTAAACTCCGTCGCTAAAAATCGTTGCTACTTTTGGCGACGGACAAAACCGTCGCTGATTTTAGCAATATTATCAAAAAATGCATTACAACAAATCATCAAGTAAACAACCACCCTGGTCATGAATGGTTCAATCTTATATTTTTTTTTATAAATTACTCACCTCTAATTTTTTGTACAAAAAATTATTGATGTGTTTGACAACGTCGACACTGCAATGAAAAAACCGTCGCTGATTTTAGCAATATTATCAATAAAATGCATTCCAGCAAATCATCAAGTAAACAACCACCATGGTCATGAATGGTTCAATCTTATATATATTTTTTTTATAAATTACTCACCTCTAATTTTTTTTACAAAAAATTATTGATGTGTTTGACAACCTCGACACTGCAATGAAAAAACCGTCGCTGATTTTAGCAATATTATCAATAGAATGCATTCCAGCAAATCATCAAGTAAAAAACCACCATGGTCATGAATGGTTCAATCTTATATTTTTTTTTATAAATTACTCACCTCCAATTTTTTTTTACAAAAAAATTATTGATGTGTTTGACAACGTCAACACTGCAATGAAAAATATTAAAACTACAATCATTATCATTATATATAAAAAAATGTATTGATGTGTTTTTACAATAATGTTAAAATTTTATGTTGGGGATTTTAACAATATTATCAATAAAATGCTGATTTTGGATTCTTAATGAGAAAGATTTGTAAAATCATCAAACTATTTGAGATATAGATTGTATTATGCGCACGTAACTTTGTGAATTCAAATCAATTATCAACGGTGAAATTATAAATTTGATAATATAATTTATCACTTTCACTTTAATTAGTCCTATAAGAATTTTAAATTTGTATTTTTAGTATAGTATATTGTTCATTATTTTAGTTTAATATTTTTCATTGCAGTGTTGACGTTGTCAAACACATCAATAAATTTTTTAAAAAAAAAAATTAGAGGTGAGTTATTTATAAAAAAAAATATAAGATTGAACCATTCATGACCATGGTGGTTGTTTACTTGATGATTTGCTGGAATGCATTTTTATGATAATATTGCTAAAATCAACGTCTGTAGCTGAAAATAGCGACGGTTGTTAAACCGTCGTTGATTCATTTTAGCGACGGTTGTTAAACAGCGCTGATTCATTTTAGCGAAAGCCGTCGCTAATGCAATTTTAGCGACGGTTGTTATAAACAATCCGTTGCTAAATTCCGTCGCAAACACCGTCCGTGCTTCGTTTGCACGGACGCTGCTCCACGTTTGCAGCGTCCACGCTTCGTAAGCGCGGATTAAGCTAGTTTTGCAAACGTTTTTTTTTTTAAATTACTTTTGAAATTAATTTTAAAAATTAAATTACTTTTAAAAAAAGTTGATATTATATTTGTTGTTTATTATTATTATTGATGTCGTTGGCTATCGTTGTTGGGAGATGTGTCGTTGATGTTGTTCGTTCAACGATATTGCTGTCGCCGGAGTAGGGGTGCGACGTATCGTTGATGTTGTTCGTTCGACGATATTGTTGTCGCCGGATTAGGGGTGCGACGTATCGTTGATGTTGTTCGTTCGACGATATTGCTGTCGCCGGATTAGGGGTGCGACGTATCGTTGATGTTGTTCGTTCGATGATATTGCTGTCGCCGGAGTAGGGGTGCAACGTATCGTTGATGTTGTTCGTTCGACGATATTGCTGTTGTCGGTGTTGGGGTGCGACGTATCATCGATGTTGTTGTTGCAGTAGTATGAGAGTGATGACGTTGATATCGTTGGTGGTTTGATTGTCCAAAAACAGTAAAGAGAGTATTTATGTTATGATTTCGGTTATATTTTATGTTGTTAATATAACTGTTATGTATTGCGATGATGATTGTTGTGTATGCTCACTTTTTGGGGGATGTGTCTGTTGGACAGGTTACAGGACTATGTCGTGAGACAGAATAGTGGTGAAAGACTAGGTGTGTCTAGTCAAATAGACATGTAGTTGATTGCAGACAGAGACAGTATAGCTTATTGACTTACATGAGTGTATTTATTATAATGTTTATGCTACACTAGTGTAGGTAGTGCGGTGATTGCACTATTTTGTTGTATATGCATTATATTATTATGTCGTTGAAAAGAAAAATTTTATGCATATGACCTCACATGTTGTATGATTACGTGACGAGTTTGGGGCGCCACACTACCGCTAGTAAACAAGGATCATCGTCAATTATGTTTCTTGTAAAATTTATTGTCTCTAAAAATTAATTTTGTATAATTATTTTTTATTATTATTAATACTACTATTACTATTTGTTGAGATGAAAACGGAGAGACGGAAAAATATTTCTATGGGTTTTCAATTCACCATGTACAGAGTCTATATACATAAGCTATCATTTATCAAGCAAAAGAAACTATCTAAATTTACAGCAGACATAACTAGCTATCATGTGATTAACATTGAATCAGTCTATATGTCCAAGTTTAATTACAGCTGACACGACTAGATATCACGTGATTAACATTTAGATCGTAAATTTAAGTATTCAAATTTTAATATTTTTTACTCGTAATCAGTTCATGCTCAAGATCGACTCTAAATATTCGAAGATTCACAATCTACTTGAAAATAAAGATTTGAAATATAATTATTTAATATATAATTATATTATATAAATAAAATATTAAAACTCACAAACGACTCGCAAACTATCGAACAATAACTTGATAGAAATAAAATAAAAAAGAAAGTAACCACACGACCGTTATTTGTGTGTCCATTAATGTGATCCTTGTTTCCACATAAGAATCATAGTAATACTATATATATGAATATCTATCACGCACCTGCTATCAAGAGCCAATCACTAAATTGTTATTGTTCACACTAAAATAAGCCAATAAATAAAAATGTCACTTGCAGGTTTACGATATTAATGTGGTATTCATAGAAGATACCATGAGAAGAAATAAGTTTTTACCGTCTAATTTTTCTAGTAAATGTGCAAAATCAGGGTGAAAATTGAAGCAGCAAAGGAATATTAACCCATGAGCGACCAAGAAGTCACCCCATGAATTCTCCTTTGATGATTCCTACTACCATATATTTTCTAGTCAATCAGAGATCTTCATTCAAGAAAACCTAGGTAATGAATTCCCTCACCAATGTTAAATCAAAAACTGGCAAAGAAAATCCGATAATCGAAAAAAAAACAATGTCTAATTAAAATCTGGGAAATAACACAAACAATTAAATTTCTCATTTGGTTCAACCACGTATATGACAATAAACCCCCCCTTAGGTCATCCTTTGAGGAGCCTCCTTTGCAAGGAGTTTTTCTTTGGCTTTTGTCTTAGCCTGAGATTTTGAGCCCATAACACCCCCTCCCCACTTCTTCCTAGTCTCATCATACTTGTCATTGAAGTTGGCCTGTAAGAAAAGTTGAGAAAGCACATCATATCAACATTGGGTAGAGGAAGACCCAAAAATTTAACTATAAAAATTTGTCACAAAGTATACCACTCAACTCCTATTAAAACTTGAACAAATTAGTGTGTCAATGCATCATGCTCGAATGAAATCTATAACTTAGACTGGAACTAAATGTATAATCTTATATGCATCTTAATCATTAAACACAACAGATGAAAACATCTGCAACAAGGTCACCATCAATTCATAGAACAGAGTCGCATCAACCAAAAAAATTCCTTAATAAAAATCTCACGAGCTCCGACTAGATTCGGATCAATTGAAGATCAACACAAAAAATGTCGACAACAAATAGGAAATGCATTTAATGCATTTAAATGCATTTCCTGTGGTGCATTAATTTGAATTGCAGACGAAAGGAACTCGTTTTATACGCGGTAGGATGCGTTCAGACGGAACACGTTTTTAACGCGTTTTCACACTGACAGGAAGTTCTATAAATAGAGCTTCATTTCTTCATTTCAAATCATCCCTTCTTCGAGTTTTCTCTCATCTTATAAGTATTTGAGTGCTTAGTTATATAATATTTGTGAGGTGTTTTGTTCTCCTGTATTAAGAGAGTGTGTGTTCTCTTTGGAAACACAGTGAGTGAGTTGTACACCACAAAATATTATAGTGGAATTATTTTCATCTTGCCCGTGGTTTTTATCCTAATAATTTATAGGGGTTTTCCACGTAAATCTCGGTGTCCAGTTTATTTTTATTTTCGGGTTTTATTATCTCAAATTCCGCACGTGGGACCAACAAGTGGTATCATAGCCTTGGTTTAAAATTATTTAAAATTCTGAGTATGCTCTGTGGTTGCAGCCTAGACTGATCTTCCACATCAGAAAAGAGTTTTTGAGATTTTTATTTAAGGCGGGATTATTTTGTCCGGTCTACTAAAATTGTTTAGGCATAATGGCGGGAAGGTACGAAATAGCAAAGTTCAATGGAAGCAATTTTATGCTGTGGAAAATAAAGATACAAGCAGTTTTAAGAAATGAAAATTGATTGGCGGCTATTGGAGATAGACCGGTGGAGATTACAGATGATGGAAAGTGGAACGAGATGAATGATAATGATGTTGCCAATTTACACTTGGCTATAGCTGACGAAGTTTTGTCAAGTATCTATGGGATAAAAACAGCCAAAGTTATCTGGGATACTCTGAAAAAGATGTACGAGGTCAAGTCGCTACACAACATGATTTTCCTAAAGAGAAGGCTTTATACTCTTCGGATGGCGGAATCTTCATCGATGACCGACCATATCAACACACTAAATACTCTATTTGCCCAACTCACTTCCATGGGGCATAAAATAGGGGAAAATAAACGTGCGGAGCTTCTACTTCAAAGTCTACAAGATTCATATGATCAACTTATCATCAACATTACCAATGATATTCTTATGGGCTTTCTAAGATTCGACGATGTCTTAACTGCGGTTCTTGGAGAAGAAAGCCGGCGCAAGAATAAGGAAGATAGGTTGGTAACTTCGAAGCAGTCAGAGGTTTTGCCGATGATAAGAAGAATATTTATGGACCTTGACTCCAGTGGGAGCCAAAGACGAGGTAGATCAAAGTCGAGAAGTAAGAAGAAAAATATTTACTGCTTTAAATGTGGCGGTAAAGGGCACTTCAAGAAAGAGTGTAATATTATTCAGCGAAGCAGCAACTGTTGCTGCTTGGGTTGGTATTTCAGGCAATGTGGCCAGTATTTCAGGCCTGAAGTCGAAAAAATATTTTGAGGCAATGTGGCCGGTATTTCAGGCAATGTGGCCTGAAGTCGAAAAAATATTTTGAGTATCGATAAAAGCTCTCAGGAAATGTGGCCAGTATTTCAGGCAGTGGTGAAATATTATTCAGCGAAGCAGCAACTGTTGCAGAAGGCAGACACAAATTTTGTGATACATGGATTATGGATTCGGGAGCGACGTGGCACATAACATCTCGGAGAGAATGGTTTGATCATTATGAACCAGTCTCAGGAGGATCTGTATTCATGGGAAATGACTATGTCTTGGAAATCGCTTGGGTTGGTACTATCAAAATTAAAATGTTTGATGGCACCATTCGTACCATACATGAGGTACGACATGTGAAAGGACTGATGAAAAATCTTTTGTCCTTGGGGCAATTGGATGACATCGGGTGCAAAACTCGTATCGAGAACGGGATCATGAAAATTGTGAAAGGCGCGCTTGTGGTTATGAAGGCGGAAAAGGTTGCTGCAAATCTGTATGTACTTTTGGGAGAAACACACAAAGAGGCGGAGCTAGCTGTTGCATCAATTGGTTCAGGAGAAGAATTAACAGTGTTATGGCATAGAAAGCTCGGGCATATGTCAGAACGAGGGTTGAAAATTCTCTCAGAACGGAAGCTGCTGCCGGGACTTACAAAAGTGTCACTACCCTTTTGTGAGCATTGTGTTACCAGTAAACAACACAGATTAAAGTTTGGCACTTATACTGCCAGGAGCAAAAGCATATTGGAGCTGATTCATTCGGATGTTTTGCAAGCACCGGTTGTATCCCTAGGAGGAGTGAGATACTTTGTCTCGTTCATTGATGATTTCTCTAGGAGACGTTGGGTGTATCCAATCAAGAAGAAATCAGATGTTTTCCAGATCTTCAAAGATTTCAAAGCGCAGGTTGAACTTGATTCTGAAAAGAAAATCAAGTATCTGAGGACTGACAATGGAGAAGAATATACCAGTGACGAGTTTGATGCATTTTGTCAACACGAGGGCATCAAGAGACAGTTCACGACGGCTTACACACCTCAACAGAATGGAATGGGGGACCGGATGAACAGGACCTTGTTGGACAGAACAAGAGCTATGTTGAGGACTGCGGGTCTAGAAAAATCATTTTTGGCGGAAGCAGTCAAAACCGCTTGTTATATTATCAATATTTCTCCTTCAGTGGCGATTGATCTGAAGACTTCGATGGAGATGTGGATCGGGAAGCCGATAGATTATTCTCATTTGCATACATTTGGAAGTTTGGTGTACGTTCTGTACAATGAGTAAGAAAGATCAAAGTTGGATTCGAAATCCAAAAATGTATCTTCTTGGGTTATGCTGATGGAGTAAAGGGGTTTCGCTCGTGGGATCCTACTGTTCACAAGCTTGTCATCAACAGGGATGTTATCTTCGAGGAAGATAAAGTAAAGGGAGACAAAGGCACATTGAATTCAGAAACTACTATATTTCAGGTGAAAAATAAGACGGACGAATGTCAGGTTTCTTGTGAAGCAGTACCAGAGCACGAAGAACAAGAGCATGTTGAGTCTGAGGTTTCCAATGTGAGGCAGTCAACTCGAGACAGAAGACCTCCAGGTTGGCTTTCAGATTATGTCACTGAAATCAACATTGCATATTGTCTATTATCAGAGGATGGTGAGCCATCTAGTTTCCACGAGGCTACTCAAAGCTCGGATGTATCCCTTTGGATGATAGCAATGCAAGAAGAGTTGGAGGCATTAGACAGGAATAAAACTTGGGATCTTGTTACATTACCACGAGGGAGGAAATCCATTGATAACAGATGGGTCTATAAGATCAAGCGAGATGACAATAACCAAGTGAAGCGGTATCGTGCTAAATTAGTGGTAAAAAGGTATGCTCAGAAAGAAGACATTGACTTCAATGAGATATTTTCCCCTATGATTCGGCTTACAACAGTCAGAGTGGTGTTGGCATTATGTGCGGTGTTTGACCTACATCTAGAACAGCTAGATGTGAAAACGGCATTTTTTCATGGAGATCTTGAAGAAGAAATCTATATGCTCCAGCCAGAAGGTTTTGCAGAAATAGGCAAAGAGAACTTGGTTTGCAGGTTGAAGAAATCTCTGTATGGTCTCAAACAGACGCCAAGGTGTTGGTACAAGAGATTTGATTCCTATATCATGAGCCTGGATACAACAGACTGAGTGCAGACCCCTGTACGTATTTCAAGAGGTCTGGTGATGATTATATCATTTTGCTGTTGTATATGGACGACATGTTGGTAGCAGGCCCCAACAAAGATCAGGTCCAAGGATTGAAGGCACAGTTGGCTAGGGAATTTGATATGAAGGACTTGAAACCAGCAAACAAGATTCTAGGGATGCAAGTTCACCGAGATATAAGTAACAGAAAGATTTGGCTTTTACAGAGAAATTATTTGAAGAAAATCTTGCAACGCTTCAAAATGCAAGACAGTAAGCCAATTTCGACCCCTCTTCCTGTTAACTTCAAGTTATCCTCCGAGATATGTCCTAGAAGTGAAGCAGAGAGGATGGAGATGTCTCGAGTACCATATGCATCAGCATTGGGAAGTTTGATGTTCGCCATGATCTGTACAAGACCGGACATTGCTCAAGCAGTGGGAGCAGTTAGTCGGTATATGGCGAATCCTGGAAGAGAGCATTTGAGAACTGTTAAGAGGATCCTTAGATACATTAAGGGTACCTCAAATGCTGCATTATGTTATGGAGGATCAGATTTTACACTCAGTGGCTATGTCGATTCAGATCATGCAGGTGATCCTGATAAAAGGAAATCTACTACTTGTTATGGGTTTACGCTTGCAGGAGGAGCAGTCAGATGTGTTTCAAAACTGCAAACATTTGTGGCGTTATCTACAATGGAGGCAAAATAGATAGCAGCTACTCAAGCTTGCAAGGAGGCCATATGGATTAAAAGGTTATTGGAGGAGATCGGACACAAACAAGAGAATGTTTCTTTGTTTTGTGACAGTCAGAGTGCCTTGCACATTGCAAGGAATCCGGCCTTTCATTCCAGGACGAAACACATTGGAGTACAATTTCACTTTGTGCGGGAAGTAGTAGAAGAAGGAAGCGTGGATATGCAGAAGATCCATACGAAGGATAACATAGCTGATTTTCTGACCAAGCCAGTGAACACTGATAAGTTTGAGTGGTATAAATTCTCAAGTGGCCTAGCAGAAACGTAAGCAGCAGGGAAAGGCAAGGTTGAAAGGATGTGTGGAGATGTGTTTGATTCTCAATCAAATCTCCAAGTGGGAGAAATGTCGACAACAAATAGGAAATGCATTTAATGCATTTCCTGTGGTGCATTAATTTGAATTGCAGACGAATGGAACTCGTTTTATACGCGGTAGGATGCGTTCAGACGGAACACGTTTTTTTGTTTTCACACTGACAGGAAGTTCTATAAATAGAGCTTCATTTCAAATCATCCCTTCTTCGAATTTTCTCTCATCTTATAAGCATTTGAGTGCTTAGTTATATAATATTTGTGAGGTGTTTTGTTCTCCTGTATTAAGAGAGTGTGTGTTCTCTTTGGAAACACAGTGAGTGAGTTGTACACCACAAAATATTATAGTGGAATTCTTTTCATCTTGCCCGTGGTTTTTACCCTAATAATTTTTAAGGGTTTTCCACGTAAATCTCGGTGTCCAGTTTATTCTTTATTTTCGAGTTTTATTATCTCAAATTCCGCACGTGAGACCAACAAAAAAGAAAGAACTTTACATCGCTGCCCCCTTTCCGTAACAAAACTAAAAAATATATACTGTAAAACGAAAAGATTTAGATAAGGGCAACAAACCCAAGTTCTTGTCTAGGGTCTTGGAGAACTGATGAATCGGCGACGGAACCTTCAATCGCTGCTTCAAAATCATCTTCTTCCGTTGAATCCGCACCACTAGAGGCCATTTCACGTATCTATGAAGATCCTTCTTCGGTGGTAAAGCTCCTCCTATTCCAAATTTCTTAGGACGTTTCTCGAAATTCTCGGCCTTTTTCTTGGCAGCAGGAGGAAGCTTCACGCCTTTCTTGGGAGCAGCAACTGCGATTAAACCGTTTTTTATGGAACATTGATGGCTTCTACTTGGACCCAATCTTCCTGAACTTTCCTAAAAAACGAAAAACAGATTCTCTTTTTAAAAAACAAAAAGTATTATATTTAAATTAGTGAAAAATTATCTTATCAAAATTTTAAAAACAAATTATCTTTTTTAAAAAAATCAAAAAATTATATCTATACTATATCTATCTATCTACATATAGGAAAGCATGAATAATTTGAAATGGGCCTATTTTGGTACGGTTCCCGGTTAAAAACATACACGCGTCATGGCCTCTCTCTTCCACCACAACACAGCACAGAACGAGTTTTTGTATGGTTGCTGGTTAAAAACATACACGCGTCATGGCCTCTCTCTTCCACCACAACACAGCACAGCACAGAACGCGGACACAACATGTGGGGACCCGGACGCTAATCATATTCTTAATCATCATTGGGACAACTTAAGAAATTATCATAAACATGGTCTAATTTTTTTCTTTTTTAAAATACAATTTTGAATGCGGAACGTAATGGAATACATTCTAATGTACATGTCAGTATTAAAGTACAAGTCTTGTACTATATACAATCATTCAAACTAAGGTTTAACAACTAAATATCAAGCGTCCAAACCCTATCTCTAATCAAGTCCGTAGTCTCCACTCTAATCACGATCTTTATTTATCTCCTCGACCCCGATCCTGTCCCACCTGTTGCCATGCACACATACAAACACGACAACAGCCGGATAACTCCGGTGAGAATAAAATCCCAGTATAAATAATGTAAACAAGCAGTCATATAAAAACATATATAAAAGCATGAAACACATATCAATAACATGTATCAAATCTGAAAAACATGTATCAATACAAACTCTGAATCACACTCTGTGACTCCTAGACTCTGACTCGACTCATCCTAATCTAGGGATCCCGATTTGACTAAGAACGCAACGTTCTCCCATCTACTTTATCCCAGCTAGATGGTGGTACATTCTTAGTCCCAGACTTTGGTTGTCTATATCGAATATCTGCAATAGGAGTCGGTCTTCTCCTCAGTCTATCGATATATATCCAAAAGTCTAGTGACTTGGCGGTTCTGCCATGGCGGTTCTGCCAAAGACTAGGCAGATCTGCCCAACTCTAAAACATGCTTTGTTATAAATCAATAGAGTAAGCATATCAATATCAAGCATTGCAAATATCAAATGCAAGAATCGGTCAGTATGTGATTTTGTGAAACTCAAGTCAAATCTAACTCGAGTTGTGCAATCTCGAATCAACATTTATTTATATCTTTCTTTATATTGCAATTATGATGTCGTTCCTGTCTGGAATTCAAAGTCTGTCAACCCTCAATCTGGCAATGACAATATCAATAGTACCATTTCAATATACTGCTCAAATCAATACCAATCTGATTAATCTGGATTTAATTCAAATCAACGGCATAACCGCACAATCCCGATATCCCGGTCAATACAATCTCAACAGATATTATCCATAACCAATATCCAATACAATCTGTAATTAATCAATAATCCAAATCTGTCTGATAACAATCGATACACTCTGAAAACTCATAACAATTCCATAATCAATCTATTTCTCAATCTGACTTCGATTCTACGATGTCTAATATGTCAAGAACACTATATATGAATCATATCCGATTCCAACAATACCATAATTTCGGAACATATCAAAACCTAACAAAACTTACGTCCAGTTGTAGCCTGCGTCGATAGGAAAACAGTACTGCAGTCGGATTTAAAATCAGACGGAGGGATCGAAATCTAAAGGCGTAAGAATTCTTCAATTCTTTCTCGGTTCCTTTCTCTGTTTCCTCTTTCTTTTTCCTTTCACTTATGAAGAAAGAAGGTAACGTATATATATATATATATATATATATATATATATAAAACCCATGCATGAATAAAAACCGTGGCATGATTCTTCAAGCAACACGTCTCGCGCTTCGGGGACATAAAGTTCCGCCCGGGTGCGGAACTCTCGGCCTTTGCACTCTATTCAATCGCGCTCGGGCGGATAAAAATTTCCGCCCGGGCGCAAAACTTTCTGCCCTCATGCATGAAGCAATGGCGCTCGGGCGGTCAAAGACTTCCGCCCGGGCGCCAACCCTTCGATCCAAATTTGTATAATTCCCTATGCTTTGCCAAAATCTAATCTCGGAATGGCCCGATTATAATCACATCAGTTCATAATCAATAATCTCAGATTAACAGAATCAAAATCTCGGCCATTACACAACACGTGTGATGGGCTCCTCTCCACGGCGACAGAAAACAGTGGGCAACAATGAGTGTCTCCTTCGTTCTTCGCTTATCTGGTTTGCTCTTGTGAACTTTTGTTCGAAGTTTTTGGTTTCTTCTCTCCGGTTTGCTCTTGTCTTGCTTTTGTTTGGAGTTTCTGATCTTTGCTCTCCACCACGGCAGCGAACAAAGGGCGGAAAATAGTGTTTGCTTGCTCTGTTCTCTACTTCCATATTCTTGCAGCTCTTTCGTTCACAAACCGGTGTTCCCCCTTCTTGTCGTAGGAAAGCTTCTACTGTGTAAGTTTTTCCCCACTTGTTTTTGTTCTGCTTTTTTCTATTTTTTTTACATTTTTGCGTATGTTCATTTTTTGATTTTGTTTGAAGTTTCCGACTTCTTGAGGTTATTTGTTTTTGCTGAGTTAGTTATTTCTCTTGTTTTCGTTTTGTTGAGTGATTTACATGTTTGATTAATTTACATATTTGCATATGCTCATACTAATGAATTCGATTTGTATCTCTGTACATATAAGAGATGGGTGATGGGTTTAAGGCTAAAACGTGATGGTAGCTCAAGTTGAAGTGTTGAACTAAACAAGGCTTAGGACTTAGGAGTGTTAGTTGACACTAGAAATTTTTCCGTGTTCAGCAGGATTTTTCCTTGAGTTGTGCTGCTCAAATTTGTCTGGTAAAACGCTTCTCACTGTTTAGAATTTAAGAAAGAAGTGTAAGCTCATGGTATTTGACCGCATTTTTTTTTTGTAAGAAACTATATCACATTGACATCTTTAAATTATACACTGAAAATTTTGTTCTTAATTATTAAGTAGTTCCAACATGTGATAGGTTTGTTTTTTCATTGAAAATGTTTATGATGTGCCCTGCAAAGCTGATGTGGGTAAGGCACTTTGCATGCTTGATGCTCATGCTTTAGCGTGAAACCTTTGGGGTTTTGCTTGATTAAGTGTTGTTTTTATCTACTTTCTTCTAATAATTTGATCAAATGATGGCTAAACAGTTCTATTTACGCATTCTTTGAGATTTGTTTACTTTTCTGTATTTGCATTATGCACTGGAAAATGAACGGGCTTGTGGCTTGTGGAATAGGCGGCTGAGTTCAATAATAGTGCATTAAATTTGTGCACGAGGAAAAGGATTAAAAAGGGTTTTTCCTCTCTCTCTCTGCACTTAATGTTTGGTATTCCTTTTCTTGTTTGGTGCTCTGCTCTTACCCTTTTTCTTAATTGAGTAATTGCTTTGCCAACAGAATCATTTGATAAGTTTTAAGCTTAACTACTCCACCATTTTTGTAAAAGAACACACACACACATTTGCCTTGACTCAAAACCAAGACACATGTTTTGGCAAACCCACAGCTATATCAATGGGTTGTTTGGTTTGTGGCTACTCCAACTTGCTTCGTAATTCCCCTGTATTCCAGTTTTATTCTACTTTTTATTCATTAAGACACCAGACATTTTACGGTAGCAAGTCATGTGTATTTTTGTGCATCATCTTGTGCCACTATGTCGTGCGAGTATTTCGATGCACTGTGGTTTATAATGGATCCACTGATTACCGATTTTCTATCAGATCACATGAAAAGATTATGTGCAGGTTGAACTTTGAATGCTCAGTGAGTATAAAAAAAACTCGTTATATTATTCCCTAATTTTCAACAAATGGTTATTTTTATGTGTGAAAATTTTATATCAGTGATTGATGTTGTCGGCAATCATTTAAGTTGAGGGGGACCAATTAAAAAAACGAAAAAAAACGTGGGTGATGCAGAAGGAAATTTCGTTTTGTTTTCAGAAGACGCGTTTTTAACGCGTCTTCACACTGACAGAAGGCTCTATAAATAGAGCTCCCCTCTTCATTCTGAAATCATCCATTCTTCGAGTTTTCTCTCATCTTATAAGCATTTGAGTGCTTAGTTCTATAATATTTGTGAGGTGTTTTGTTCTCCTGTATTAAGAGAGTGTGTGTTCTTTGGAAACACAGTGAGAAATATTATAGTGGAAATTCTTTTCATCTTGCCCGTGGTTTTTACCCTAATAATTTTTAGGGGTTTTCCACGTAAATCTCGGTGTCCAGTTTATTCTTTATTTTCGGGTTTTATTATCTCAAATTCCGCACGTGGGACCAACAGATGTGTGAATATGTAAGTGGATCAGCATGGCAACCTTTATTGTACGTAAATTGACATTAAGTACTCCTAGGAAGATAGTGACAAATAAAGCAATGCAAGCAGTGTGTATTTTTAATGATTTAAAAGTAAAACTTCGGGAAAAAGGCATGCCGCTTCCAAAATCATGCAATCATTATTTTTTATTTAGGCTATAATGTCATGATCTTACCTTTGAAAGTGCACCAAGGAAAGCCATAAATCAATTAATTATGTTGGAGAAGGTGGAAATGGAACTGTAGATGTAATGGACAGAGGACATTTACTTGAAATAATAAAAAAGTGAAACTGGTGTAAGCCTAGCAAAAAAGTGAAATTAGTTCAGCTTTACTTCATAATCTGATGTTGGTACTTTGGAATGTGCTTATCGTAGACTGTTTTTGGAAGCAGTTAAAAGACTATTTGGATTTTGTTTAATACTGTAAATGAGCTAGCTTACTTCGACAAGTATTTATGCATAGTAAATGAAGAGTTACATTGGCTAAAATATAGTCAAAAAAGGAATTTACAATCATCCACTAACTAAAATGTATAGAGATATAGCTACATGTTGAAAAATGTATAGAGATCTAGCTACAATTTTGAACATGTCTTCCACATGCATGAACTAATATCGCCATCAACATAAATCTGAAGATAACAAAACGGCAGGAAATGCATTTTGATGACAAGAGTCCATTAAACTTGGTCTTAAATTGTGTGTCTTATGTATCGCGGTACCTCTCCAGTTTCATGTTAGATACTCTTTTCTTACATCTTTTCTATTTTTTTTATCACGTATAACATGGATGACTTAGTTTGCAGCGGTTGTCTATGCTTAAAAGTTTTCTGCCATCTGATTTTGATTTTAGATCCTGAAAACTTAAACTTCCCATATTTAAGCTGTCAAACCATTACTCTCAAATAACGTGTGCAGAATCCAAAAATGTTTGACGGTTAAATACTGTAGTTTGAACATAGTTTAGTTTATATAATGTGATAATTAATCAGTAGTAATGGCTCTGATTGTAGCAAATTTTACATTTGTAAATAAAATACATGTACGAGGAGCAAAGCTTGTGTTTCAATGAAGAAAATAACATCTATCCATGTATTCGAGATGATACTAATTTTGATATTTGTTGCATTTGCTCACGGATATGCAACATGTTTCTTCTACCTTCTTTGTCCCTAAACACATTTTATTCAAGTCAAATTGTTAACAAGAAGTGATAGCAATTCCATTGTGAATAATATTTTTTGACAATCATTTAGGTACGACTTCCCTTGGACTCCGACGAAATATGTCCCTTTTTATGTTGGTGCGGATTACCACGATTACCATCTTTATGTCGGCGGGCAAAGCCAGAGTAATTTTGCATCAATGTTTACGTATTGTGACTGCATATATGGCACTGACAAGGTGATTATTTGAATAATTTGTCATTGTTACTAAAAGATTATTTTGGCTTCCAAATGTAGTTATCAACGAAGGACTGCTCTTTTTAAAAAATAAAATCACCGGGATACCGCCATCAAAAGAAAGTCCTCCAGCAGGTAAATTACCTTAGCATGTCTTGATCGTGTTCCTTTCGCGTCTTAAATATTTTTTCTTGCCGAACAAGACAGTTATCCGACGCACACATGATTAGTAGATTTTGATGAAGAGAATTTAGTTTTGGTCTTGCAGTTACAGGAGAAACTGAAAAGCAACAGCGTGAAGAACGGAAGTTTGTAGGACCAATTGATAATTAGGCAATGATGTGAACTTCAGGTAAAATGCATAAAAGTGGTTGATGTCTTATTTAAAGCACAATGCATTCTAAGACGCACGGACGACAGGGTTTTGGTGCGAAATGTCAAAGCTTGGTGCGATACGTTGAAGTGAATCAGACAAATTGAAGATACACATGAATATGGAAATTTGAAGAGAATGTGATATACATGTAAACTACTAAAAAAAATAAATCAATGCTTCCTCTGCAACATAACATGAACTATGTTACGTTTATCTAGCAGTTCATTTTCGATTTAGCACACCATATATTTAAGGGTCATGCTTCATCCTTCATGTTCGAGGTGAGCCCTTCATGGAAGGGCCGCGCCTTAGCTTGTATCAGAATGCAAGGGCCGAGTCTCGCTAGGCCATAAGTCTTAGTCTTTTTTGGTTTTTAATAACTACGATTCTTGTTTGAAATGGATTTGCCTCATTTATTCAATCTTTTTCCTAATTAGTTACTCTGAAAAAAAAATATAAATATTCATATGTTATACTATAAACCTGGGTAGAACACCTCAAGAATTGAGGTGCCCATGCCTAGTTATTATATAATACGAGAGCATCATATACTAACCGAATGAAATCATAGGTTTATTTTATAGTTGCCTAAAAGACACTTTATTTTATCAACAATTTCTTTTTTATAGTTGCCTAAAAGACACTTTATTTTATCAACAATTTCTTTTCTTTCTATGTTTTTTTTGAATTTTTAAATGATTATATGACATCTAAGTTTAAAATTATTATAAAAATATTTTGTGATTTTTTATATTTTAATATACACAAAAAACTTTTGTAAGATGGTCTCACAAATCAATTTTTTGAGGCGAATCTGTTATATGAGTCACCCATAAAAAAGTACTACTTTTTATGTAAAAAATTATTACTTATTATTGCAAATATAGACAGTGTTGACCTTGTTAGGATTTATTTCGTCCGACAGATATCAATCAATAATCAAAAGATCAGAATATGATGTAAAACAGTAAATTTGTGTTTTATCAGAATTAGGTGTTGTGCCAGATGTTACAACATCCCGGACAACATCTACATGCAGCGGAAACTTAACTTTTATAACACAAATTCACTTGAAATAAATCGATGGACGAGACTAAATATGCACAAGTATAAATACTTGTGCGGTGCCTTATGGCAAAAATTAATCACTAGAAAACCACAATGTTTACACAAAAACCTATCACTAGTGATTGTACCAAAAATCAATTTCCTCAAAAAGTTGAGAAAATAAAGCTTTCTAAAAACAACCAACAATATTAAAACATGAATAAGAAAGCAAAAACGAGATCCCTAAAACCACAAACAGCTAAACACAATCTTCAGCCAACATCGTTACGGATGTTGTCTGTAGAAGTTGGCAACATTCAGGGCAACACGTAAACCAGCACTCTTCAAAACAGCAACGTCTCTTGAATAAAGTTTTCTCTGAAATTCTGAGCGTGCACATGTGAGTGAATATTTGACCGAGAGAAAAGACCACCACGAAGAACTCCCACGAAAATCTTCTCACGTGAAAACTCTTCACGAAAACTTTCCACGAAAAACTCCTCCACTAAAACTCTATGAATTTCTCTTAGTCTCTCTCTCTACAATCTTCTCTCTATTCACCCACTCTCACCTCACGTTGATCACCTCTTCTATATAGCTTTCATCTCTCCTAAAAGTTATCTTCCATAAAGAAATCTATAAGATATGGTAAACAAGAATTCTATTAGAAACAAATCAATAATACCATATCATGTAAATCATTATCATAAATATTATATCTTGAAGATATTTATCACAAAGATAATATCTAGAAAGATAAAACCCAATATTCCACATAATCTTATCAATAATGAAATTAGATTAAAGAAAGATATTATATCACAATAAAATCTTAACTATCTAGAAAGGCAAAACCATAATTAAATATTATACTCAATCAAATCTACAAGGAAAAGATAATATTAGGGAAATCATTTAAGATAAGAAATTGTATCAATTAAATAAGAAAAATATATTTCCCTTCAATCTCCCCCTTTTTGCCTTTCTAGACAAAATCAAATCAAACTCAATTTCTCAATTAATCTCCAGTTAACTCCCCCTTAATATTAGAATTTTTCTCCCCCTGAATAAAATGAAGTTAGTACGGATGTTGTTCGTGGTGTTGGCAACACCTGAGACAACACCTGCAAAAATCATTAACAGTTCATTAAAACAGAAACACATCAGGAAAAGCAAAATAAAAAATGAAATCAAGCGAGGGAATCAGATAGATGTTATCATTTGATCATTTCAATTGACAGTCCCTTGAGTTTGAGTCGCATCTTCTCCCCCTTTTTGTCTAGAATGGACATCTACCTCTATATCCAGACGATAGTCAGAAGCTAAGTTCTCATAGGAGACAATATCAACTTTAGCATGTAATCACTATCCAAAATTACTGAGATAATTGCGTCAAAAATCATTTCAAAAAAAATTTCCAGAATTGAAACCCACATCGATTTTAACACCACTGAACCATCAAAGATCACAAATATTCAATTTTTCGTAAAATCTGGATTTTCATCGAATTTTCTTTGTCGAAATACTCATGTCCTCATGACACAACAATATTCACAATGACATGTTTATGCATGATCTATTTATGCCTAAAACAGAATGTAACAGAATTAGAAACATGAAAACAAATATGAGATATGTTCACAAATGAAGTGTTGGCACAAATGTTGGCAACATCTTCTGACAACACGCACAATTTCAGAAAACAATTTTTATTTTTCTTCACACTTGGTGATTTAACAACTTTATGATCATAGAAGTGGTAGCTCCCACACTAGAAGAACGGTCTTCTTTAGGACTCTTCTAGGTAGCTATTTCCAATTTCTTCTATTTTACTTTCTGTATGAAATTCAGAAGAGGTAGCTCCCACACTAAAAGCACAGTCTTCATTGGACTCTTTTAGGTAGCTTTTTCCCATCTTTTCTTCTGATACAGATCAATATGCATAATCGATTTGTCTTTTTATTCTATCTTTTCAAGTCACTTTTCGTATGAGACAAAGTCATGGAGTACATGATCATCCTTCAACTACTTTGTGATTTAATCAGATTGTTAAGCATAACCAAGTGTGTTAAGATTAAATAGAACAAGAAATTGTAAGTGCACCAGAAGATTATGCAACATTGTAAAAACACATCATAAAACAGTATGCATGAAAATGCAGAATGTCTAATGCCTAAAAATGCATATGCATGTAAGATGTTGTCCGATATGTTGTAACATCTGAGACAACATCTATGAATGATCAGACAGAACACATGCTTAGAGATCTCCTAAGGTTGGAGAATCTCTCAAAGTCTAATGCATTTGTGAATATGTCATCCAATTGGTTATTTGTACCAACAAATTCAATTCGAATCAATCCTTTCTCTACTAGATCTCGAATAAAGTGATGTCTAATGTCAATGTGTTTAGTTCGAGAGTGTTGCACTGGATTTTTGAAATATCAATTGCACTCGAATTATCACAGTACACAATTAAGGTTTCACTCTTAAGCCCATAGTCTTCTATCATTTGATTCATCCATAAAATAACTCAACTTACCAACCATGCTCAATTCAAAAGTAGATGACATGCACTCAACAAATCATTAGCATGCTTTTGAGAAGAGGAACCAAAGATTATATCAACAACACATACTTGAAAAATAAGAATCTCACCTTTGGACTTTTTGAATAAAAAGAGTTTTGTCTACCTCACCTCGTTTGAAGCCAATTTCCATTAGATATTACTCAATATGTCATACCAAACATGTGGTGCTTGCTGTGAGTATAAGGAGCTCATGCAAATAAGTCCAGCCATCTTTCGGTAATCCACTTTTCTTTCTTTCGAGTTTGGACACCTTCATGTATACTTCCAATTATTTGAGATGATGGATGGTTTTTCTGAATTTTACTTGGAATATTATGTCCATCATCTACTGCGTCATCATTGTTATTCGTTTCGTCCTCAGCTTCAGTGACTGCGTCAAGTGTTGTGCTAGGTGTTGCAACATCTGGAGCAACATCTGCATTTTCCAGTATGATTGGAATTTCCAGTAGGTCTTCCACATTATTTGCAGCTGTTTTCTTTTTCAAATTTGCACAGTCATCAAAACCAACATTAATGGATTCCATAATAGTCCTAGTTCGTAAATTAAACATGCGGTAAAGCTCGACTATTAGTGGCATATCCTAAAAACAAACACTTATCACTCTTTGAGTCAAATTTTGCAAGTTGATTCCTGTCATTCAAAACATAGCACACACAACCAAAAACATGAAAATATTTAAGGTTAGGGCTTCTTTCCCATAATTATCTCATACGATGTCATAGTCGAACCACTTCTCAAATACACCCTATTTGAAATGTGGCAAGCGGTGTTAAGGGCTTCTGCCCAAAAATGCTTTGAAATACACTTTGAATTCAACATCACTCTTGCCATTTCTTGAAGTGTTCTATTCTTACGTTCGGCTATCCTATTTTGTTGTGGTGTCTTTGGAGCATAAAATTCATGTGAAATACCTTTTTTGTCACAAAAAGATGAGAATGAGGAGTTTTCAAATTCCTTACCATGATCAGTCCTTATCTTTCTCACCTTCAATTTATGAATGTTTGTAATCCTTGTGACCAATTTTTTAAACACATTGAAAGTGTCTGATTTCTCCCTAATAAAACTTATCCATGAAAACTGTGAGAAATCATCAACACAAACAAAGGAATACTTCTTACCTCCAAAACTTTCCACTTCCACGGGACCCGTAAGATTCATGTGTAGCAATTTGAGGCAACGTGTTGTCCCAAAGTGGGGCAACATGTGATGAGACACGCGAGTTTTCTTACCCTTTTGACAGTCTCCACAAACATATGGTGTACTAAATGATAGGTTAGGCATACCTCGTACATCATCGTACTTACTCAAATTCTTCAGGGTTTTGAAACTAGCATGTCCAAGTTTTTGATGCCATAGGTCGAGTTCACTAACTTCTGCATGTTTGCATGAAAGTTCTTCACCTATTTGGTAAAAATTGTCCGAAGACCTTGTACTTGTCATAATGCACAAGTTAGTTTCATCAAAAACTTCACAAGTATGTTTATCAAACTTGACATGCAAATTATCATCACACAATTGGCTTATGCTTATCAAATTTGAATTTAATCTTTCAACATGAAGCACATTGTAGAGTTTTGGTAGTCCTTCAACATTCAAAGTACCCTTTCCAACAATTTTTCCTTTAGCTCCCCCTCCATATGTCACTCTACCACATTTTTGCTCAACATAATCGGTGAGATATTCTCGTAATCCCGTCATGTGGCTTGAGCTTCCACTATCAAAGTACCAATGACCTGCAATATTAGTTTTCAACGAAGTATAGACAACTTTACAGTGAGTTTTTACCTTTGGTACCCAAATTTTTCTTACTGTAGGTCGATGGTGGGAGGTGTTGCGGGAAATGTTGTGCAACATTCGGGGCAACATCCGACTCGAATTTTGGTTCATGCAGTCATCCATGAGTTTAAAGCAGTAGGGCCTGATATGACCAGGTTTAAAATAGTAATGACATACGTACCTTCGTTTTCTTCTCTTAGGAACATGTGTAGTATGTTGTCCTTTTCGTGGAGAGTTTTTGGTTGAAGATGTAGTTTGAGATGATGTGAATGTTTCAGTTTTTCCTTTCACAAACACAGTAGATTTTGAACATTCACCTATTTCAAACACATTATCTTTGAAACCTAAACCTTTCTTGTCATCCCTTCCCATCAAGAGTATGGAATCAAGCTTGGATGTGCTTGAGTTGAACTTGGATAAAGTTTCAGTTGCCTTTTGAAGCTCTTCTTTGGTCTTACCAAGTTCTAAGTCCTTTTTGCTCAAGATTACTTCAAGTTTAGCAACCACAGCTTTTAGATCAGTGTTCTCCTTCACCACCAATTTCAGTTCGGCATTTTCTTTCATGAGATTTGCATTAAGCTTGTTTCTTTTGGTCCAATCTTCAAACAGTTCTTCATAAAGTTCTTGCACACTCTCAAGAGTGATTTCTTCATCATCAGCTTCTGATTCATCATCTCCACTCAAATTTCCAGAAGTTGTGGATTTCAAACATACTGAATTTTTGCAGATGTTGCGGCCAGGTGTGGCAACACCTAGGGCAACACCTAAAGGATTCACCTGCAACCAGCGATTTTCTGTCAACAGTGCAGACAAGGAGGATTCCATTAGATATTTCTGTCAAACAAGACAAAAACCAGAATCAGCACTTAGTATATCAAGAGTAGGCTCTGATACCACTTGTTAGGATTTATTTCGTCCGACAGATATCAATCAATAATCAAAAGATCAGAATATGATGTAAAACAGTAAATTTGTGTTTTATCAGAATTAGGTGTTGTGCCAGATGTTACAACATCCCGGACAACATCTACATGCAGCGGAAACTTAACTTTTATGACACAAATTCACTTGAAATAAATCGATGGACGAGACTAAATATGCACAAGTATAAATACTTGTGCGGTGCCTTATGGCAAAAATTAATCACTAGAAAACCACAATGTTTACACAAAAACCTATCACTAGTGAATGTACCAAAAATCAATTTCCTCAACAAGTTGAGAAAATAAAGCTTTCTAAAAACAACCAACAATATTAAAACATGAATAAGAAAGCAAAAACGAGATCCCTAAAAACACAAGCAGCTAAACACAATCTTCAGCCAACATCGTTACGGATGTTGTCTGTAGAAGTTGGCAACATTCAGGGCAACACGTAAACCAGCACTCTTCAAAACAGCAACGTCTCTTGAATAAAGTTTTCTCTGAAATTCTGAGCGTGCACATGTGAGTGAATATTTGACCGAGAGAAAAGACCACCACGAAGAACTCCCACGAAAATCTTCTCACGTGAAAAATCTTCACGAAAACTTTCCACGAAAAACTCCTCCACTAAAACTCTATGAATTTCTCTTAGTCTCTCTCTCTACAATCTTCTCTCTATTCACCCACTCTCACCTCACGTTGATCACCTCTTCTATATAGCTTTCATCTCTCCTAAAAGTTATCTTCCATAAAGAAATCTATAAGATATGGTAAACAAGAATTCTATTAGAAACAAATCAATAATACCATATCATGTAAATCATTATCATAAATATTATATCTTGAAGATATTTATCACAAAGATAATATCTAGAAAGATAAAACCCAATATTCCACATAATCTTATCAATAATGAAATTAGATTAAAGAAAGATATTATATCACAATAAAATCTTAACTATCTAGAAAGGCAAAACCATAATTAAATATTATACTCAATCAAATCTACAAGGAAAAGATAATATTATGGAAATCATTTAAGATAAGAAATTGTATCAATTAAATAAGAAAAATATATTTCCCTTCAGACCTCTCATGGATTTGTATGAATAGTATTGACCCGTCTCACAAAAAAACTTATTATTTAGTGTAATATCTAAAAGTTCACATACATATTATTTAACTTATATATATGTGTGTGTGTGTATAATGTGTATGTGTGCCACAAGACGTTAATTTAAATTGGTGAACAATTTTAAACCAAGCAAATTATTATTTTTTATATTCTTAACTATCTTTTTAAATCAATGATATTGTTACAAATATTTATTTTTTCGTATAATATGTATATAATTGAACTCTTTTAGTCATGACAAATATAAATATGGAAACTTGGAGATTAAAGTAATTGAAATTTTTTCTCATTTAGAAATTTTCAATACGAAAATTAAATATGGAGTACATGCATAAATAATTGAACCCGTCACGAATACTTAAAATATGATCAACAATTTAAAATAAGATGAATAAAGAGAAAGAGGCTGTTGGAGGAAAGGATAAGCACATTGATAAACATAAAAAGGATAGGGAATTTTCACGAGGAAAATATTGATATTGGAAGAGTTTCGCATCATGGTCCGATAATATCAACATACAACACTTTTAAGTTTTTGAAAAAAAAAAGTTTGATAATATCTGGGACACTTTTGAGTGTTACAGCGTTCCCTTGAAAGCAAAAAAATATTCTATTTAAGTAAGATGAAAGATTTGAAGTTTCTAGGTTAATGAGAAATGTCCTTGAATATCATGGACAAGACATACAAGACTTGAACATTTCATGTCCATATGAAATGACCTAGAATGTTGTGAAAAAATGTTTGAGTATAGAAGCATTTGGGCCAATCTAGAGAAGTGTGGAGAGTTTGAGGAAGATCTGAACAATTTAGGCTCTCATGTGTGTATAGAAGATAAGTGCAGGGAGTTCTAGAACTATCAATGGTATATAGTAATCTAGAACATTTTGGAGGCCTGAGCTCCACCATTAGACACAATAATGATTTAGACAGTGTAGGAAGTTATATATATAGGTGCAGGAGTTCATTTGTAAATCACTCAACAATTAAAGAAATTCATTCTTCACCCAACCAAGTGTTGTGATGTTTTTTTTTTATATCTACAAAATGTTCAACTCACTTATGCTTTAGTATCAACGTTGGTTAGTTCTTTGGTTAGATCTTCTTGTTTAAAATATTTCAAAGTTTTAGAATAATTCCTGCAAATAATTAATCTCGAACATGTATTCGGATCTATATCATTGGAGAAAATTTTCCTCCTCAAACATTTAATTACACTATAATAATAATTTTGTATATTTAAAATAATTTTACATAGGATCTAATATCATTTATGGCCTATAATAAATTAATTAATAAAATCAACAATATATAATGGTATTTTTGTTATTCTAGAGAGTTTAAACAAAGTTTTTTAGATGTATGAATTGAGATAAATTTATGTTTTCATTTGAAAATTTATTTCCAATTTACCGTACAAAATACCCACCCCTAGTTTATTTTTATGATATAAATGAAATATATTAAAAAAATATTAATCCATAGTAACTGTAATAATATTTTAATACATTCTCTCTAGTTGGGCTCAAATTCAATCTGACATGATAAATTGTGGCCCTTCCAAATATGCTTTTTTCTCCAAAACCTTTGATAATCCAATCACGCCAAATGACAATTTTAAGCCTTAACTGAAAGAATTAACAAAACACATGAGTAGGAGAGAATAGAGAGGTGAAGCTAGCTCACCATTTGTCGACCGACGGCGGAATGGAAACCCTGGATTAGACGGTTGAATTGGTTATATAGTATTCTGGGCCTTATACATGATGGGGCTGTTGATTAGATTGGGCCTACTGGCAGGCTTTCTTGATTAGATTGGGCCTACAAGAAAGCCTTCCAGTAGGCCCAATCTCCCAATCTAATCAACAGACCCATCATGTATAAAGCCCAGCCTACTATATAATCAATTCCACCGTATAATACAGGTTTCCATTCCGCAGTCGTCTACAAATGGTAGCTAGCTTCACCTCTCTACTCTCTCCTACTCATGTGTTTTGTTAATTCTTTCAGTTTCTTTCCCAGCTCCCAAGAAAGGCGCGAAGCTTCCTGCTGCTGCCAAGAAAAAGGCCGAGAAAGTGGTCAATCCGCTCTTCGAGAAACGTCCTAAGCAGTTCGGAATAGGAGGAGCTTTACCAGCGAAGAAGGATCTTCATAGATACGTGAAATGGCCTCTAGTGGTGCGGATTCAACGGAAGAAGATGATTTTGAAGCAGCGATTGAAGGTTCCGCCGCCGATTCATCAGTTCTCCAAGACCCTAGACAAGAACTTGGGTTTGTTGCCCTTATCTAAATCTTTTCGTTTTACAGTATATATTTTTTAGTTTTGTTACGGAAAGGGGGCAGCGATGTAAAGTTTGTTCTTTCTTGTGTTGATCTTCAATTGATCCGAATCTAGTCGGAGCTCGTAAGATTTTTATTAAGGAATTTTTTTGGTTGATGCGACTCTGTTCTATGAATTGATGGTGACCTTGTTGCAGATGTTTTCATCTGTTGTGTTTAATGATTAAGATGCATATATGATTATACATTTAGTTCCAGTCCAAGTTATAGATTTCATTCGAGCATGATGCAATTTGTTCAAGTTTTAATAGGAGTTGAGTGGTATTCTTTGTGCTGTACTGTTGTTAGTGTCGTTTTGAGTGATAAGTTGCAATATTTAGGTACCTTTTTGTTGGACTCGTATCTACTTGTTTTACATTCTTGATTGATTTGCACGGGAGGGATGTAAGGTATTCATGTCCTTGATCTGCTGAATACTGTATTGACAGGAATCCATTATGGTAACATATTACTGAAGCATGGAAATATTTCGAGGGATACTCTCAGTCAAATACTCAAATTATTATTTTTTGGATTTGCAGCTTCAAATCTGTTCAAGATGATGCTCAAATATAGGCCCGAGGATAAAGCTCAGAAGAAAGAACGCCTTCTGAAAAGAGCTCGGGCTGAAGCTGAAGGAAAAACTCCTGAAGTTAAGAAGCCTATTGTCGTTAAATATGGACTGAACCATGTGACCTATCTGATTGAGCAGGTGGGTTTGTTATTCTGCTTCTCGATGTGCATGCTTCGTCTAGTAAGTATTAGCAACGAGAAACTGATGGTGCCATCAAACTTCTATTGCAGAACAAGGCCCAGTTGGTTGTTATTGCTCATGATGTGGATCCAATCGAATTGGTTGTATGGCTCCCTGCTTTATGCAGGAAAATGGAAATTCCATACCGCATTGTAAAGGGGAAGGCTAGGTTGGGAACTGTAAGTGTTTTTTATGTCATGGTATTTGATAAACCCTTTGTAAATATTTGTGATACCAATTTAATTTTGTTTGTGCATGGTATTTTCCTGATTGTTCACAAGAAGACTGCATCTGTCTTGTGTCTGACCTCCGTGAAGAATGAAGACAAAATGGAGTTCAGTAAAATTTTGGAAGCTATCAAGGTAAGATATTTACCAAAAAACATGCTGTAAATTTTCTGCAGCTTCGAACAAGCTCCATGTGATAAATTTTTATAGTTAAATTTTTGGGTCTTCCTCGCCCCAATGTTGATATGATGTGCTTTCTCAACTTTTCTTACAGGCCAACTTCAATGACAAGTATGATGAGACTAGGAAGAAGTGGGGAGGGGGTGTTATGGGCTCAAAATCTCAGGCTAAGACAAAAGCCAAATAAAAACTCCTTGCAAAGGAGGCTGCTCAAAGGATGACCTAAGGGGGGGTTTATTGTCATATAAGTGGTTGAACCAAATGAGAAATTTAATTGTTTGTGTTATTTCCCAGATTTTAATTAGACAATGTTTTTTTTTCGATTATCGGATTTTCTTTGCCAGTTTTTGATTTAACATGGGTGAGGGAATTCATTACCTAGGTTTTCTTGAATGAAGATCTCTGATTGACTAGAAAATATATGGTAGTAGGAATCATCAAAGGAGAATTCATGGGGTGACTTCTTGGTCTCTCATGGGTTAATATTCCTTTGATGCTTCAATTTTTATCCTGATTTTGCACATTTACTAGAAAAATTAGACGGTAAAAACTTATTTCTTCTCATGGTATCTTCTATGAATACCACATTAATATCGTAAACCTGCAAGTGACATTTTTATTTATTGGCTTATTTTAGTGTGAACAATAACAATTTAGTGATTGGCTCTTGATAGCAGGTGCGTGATAGATATTCATCTATATAGTATTACTATGATTCTTATGTTGAAACGAGGATCGCATTAATGGACATGCAAATAACGGTCGTGTAGTTATTTTTTTTATTTTATTTTTTTTTTCAATTTATTGTTCAACAGTTTGCCAGTCGTTTGTGAGTTTTAATATTTTATTTATATAATATAATTATATATTAAATAATTATATTTCAAATATTTATTTTTAAGTAGATTGTGAATCTTCAAATATTTAGAGTCGATCTTGAGCATGAACTGATTAGGAGTAAAAAAATATTAAAATTTGAATACTTAAATTTACGATCTAAATGTTAATCACGTGATAGCTAGTCGTGTCAGCTGTAATTAAACTTAGACATATAGACTGATTCAATGTTAATCACGTGATAGATAGTTATGTCTGCTGTAAATTTAGATAGTTTCTTTTGCTTGATAAATGATAGCTTATGTATATAGACTCTGTATATGGTGAATTGAAAACCCATAGAAATATTTTTCCATGTCTCCGTTTTCATCTCAACAAATAGTAATAGTAGTATTAATAAAAATAAAAAATAATTATACCAAATTAATTTTTAGAGACAATAAATTTTACAAGAAACATAATTGACGATGATCCTTGTTTACTAGCGGATAATTAAAGAAATACTTACTGAAGGGAAATAATGTTTTCCAAGCCTTCGATTAATATTATTAATTATCTCCTTGATATATTTCTCTTATTGTTTTGATTGAGTAAATATTTGGTTTGATTTTGCCTTTCTTAGATAATGAGGGATCAAAAGATTTAGTAAATTAATGTTTAAAAGAGTTTATTCCTAATAAAACTCTTACTTTCCTTGCTTAATAGGTTTCCTTATGAGATAAGGCTATCATCTATATAAAGGAAAACCTAGGACTTTGAAGGCCGTCCTTTTTACTCGAATAAATACTCATACGTTGCACGATAAAAAGCTCAGAGAAATTCACCGTCAAGCTTGCTGGTTGAAGACTGCTGTTAACTAGTGTCGCCTTGAATGTTGGGAACATCTGTTGGCTGAAGACTGGTCTTCTTGGATTCCCTTTTGGCACACGTGTTTTTGGCTTTCTTGTTTAGTTTTATGTTGGCTGTTTTGTTTTAGAAAGCATTTGTTTTCTCAACGTGTTGAGGAAATTGATTTTCGTGATAATCACTAGTGTTAGGTTTTTGTGTAAACGTTGTGGTTTTTCTAGTGGTTAATGTTTGCCATAAGGCACCGCACAAGTATTTATGCTTGTGCAAATTTAATCTTGTCCATCCTTTTATTTCAAGTTAATATGTGTTATTAATTTTCCGCTGCATATAGATGTTGTCCGAGATGTTGTAACATCTGGGACAACACCTAATTCTGATAAAACACAAATTTACCATTTTACATCTCATTCTGATGATCTTCATTATTTGTTATATCTGTCGGACAAAATAATCCTTACAAGTGGTATCAGAGCCAACTCTTGACATACTAAGTGCTGATTCTGGTTTTTTTTTTGTTTTGTTTGACAGAAATATCTAATGGACGTTACGTTTGCAAGTGCTGCACTTCGACCACCAGTCCTTGATGGTACTAATTACAGCTTATGGAAGGTCAAGATAAGATACTACATAAAATCTATAGATGAACGGGCGTGGCAGCGTGTCATCAACGGTTGGACACCACCAATCGCAACAGATCAAGAGGGGGACAATCGTCCAAAGCCTGAAAATGACTGGACTCCTGACGAAGTGCAAAATTCAAACCACAACTCAAAGGCTTTGAATGCTATATTCACATCGGTTGATATGAACATGTTCAGCTTGATCACAAACTGTATTTCGGCTAAAAGTGCATGGGACATCCTTCAATGTCATTGTGAAGGGTCTGAGAGTGTGAGACGAACCAGACTAAGGATGCTTACTTCCAAATTCGAGATGATGATGATGGAAGAAACTGAAAGCATACTTGAGTATGATCGCCGTCTACGAGAGATTGCTAATGAGGCATTCAGTGCTGGAGAATCTATCTCCAGTGAGCGTCTAGTAAGCAAAATCCTCCGTTCTCTGCCTGAAAGATTCAATATAAAAATCTGTGCAATAGATGAAGCTAAGGACACGTCTAAGATGTCAGTAGAAGATCTTATTAGCTCACTACGCACATTTGAGATGAACTTGGACATGCAGAAAAAGGATAAAGGAAAGACAGTTGTACTCCAAACTTCAAATGACTCTTATTAAGAACTTCTACAAATATCCCAAGAAGTCAATGATTCTGATCTCTGCGAGGACTCTATTTCCTTTATCACAAAGAAATTTGGTGATTACCTGAAGAGAATCCGAGATAAAAAGAAGGATGCACAGTCACCCAAATCTTCTAGCCTCCCTGCACCTGTAAAGTCACTAAGGTTTTCTGCAAAGCTACCAAGTCAACCAAGGAGCGAAGACAAGGGACAATTTAAACCAAGGAAGTATGATTCGGTGCAGTGCAGAGAATGCCAAGGGTTCGGCCACTATGCCAATGAGTGTGCAAACAGACTACGTAAGAATAAAGGCTACAATGCATCCCTTAGCGATGAAGAATCTGATCTTGAGGAGAAGTCCACTGATGAAGAAAATCAAACCTCCCTGACTGCACTACTGACAGAAACCCGCTGGCTACAAGTTAATCCCTCAGGTGTTGCCCTAGGTGTTGCAATACCTGGCTACAACACCTGTGAAAAATCAGTCTGTCTCAATTCTACAGTTTCTGGAAATTTGAATGAAGATGATCTGGAGGTTGACGATGAAGAACTTACTCTTGAAAGTGTCCAGGAGCTTTATGAAGAACTGTTTGAAGATTGGACCAAAAGAAACAAGCTTAATGCAAGTCTGGTGAAAGAAAATGCTGAACTAAAATCATTGGCGAAAGAAAATTCTGATCTAAAAGCAGTGGTTGCCAAACTTGAGGTAATTTTGAGCAAAAAAGATTTGGAGCTTGGTAAGACCAGAGAAGATCTTCAAAAAGCAACTAACACCTTGTCCAAATTTAACACAAGCTCATCCAAGCTTGAATCCATTCTTCTGATGGGAAGAGATGACAAGAAAGGCTTAGGGTTTAAGGACAGTATGTATGAAACAGGTGAATCTTCCAAGCCTACTGTCTTTGTGAAAGGAAAAACTGATACATCTCCACAACTTCAATCCAACTCTCCCACCAAAAGCTCTCCTCCAATAAAACAACCTTCTGCACCAATTTCTAAAAGAAGAAAACGAAGGTATGTATGTCATTACTGCTTTAAGCCTGGTCATATCAGGCCCTATTGTTTTAAACTCAGGGATGACTGCATGAATCAAAAGTCAAGCCAGATGTTGCCCCGAATGTTGCACAACACCTCCCGCAACATCTCCAACCGCAGACCTACAGTAAGACAAATTTGGGTTTCAAAGGTAAAAACTCATTGTAAAGTTGTCTACACTTCATTGAAAACTCAGACTGCAGGTCATTGGTACTTTGACAGTGGAAGCTCACGCCACATGACGGGTTCTAAAGAACATCTAATCGAGTATGTTGAACAAAAGTGTGGTAGAGTGACCTATGGAGGGGGAGCAAAAGGAAGAATTGTAGGAAAGGGTACACTGAATGTTGAAGGACTGCCAAAGCTTCACAATGTGCTCCACGTTGAAGGATTAAATTCAAATTTGATAAGCATAAGCCAATTATGTGATGATAATTTGTTTGTTAAATTTGATAAACATAACTGTGTAGTTTTTGATGAGTCGAATGTGTGTATTATGACAGGTACAAGGTCCTCAGACAATTGTTACCAAATAGGAGAAGACCTGTCATGCAAACACGTGCAAATCACCGAACTTGACCTTTGGCATCAAAAACTCGGACATGCAAATTTCAAAACCCTGAAAAACTTGAGCAAGTTTGAAGCAGTAAGAGGTATGCCTAATCTCTCTTCTGGTGTGCCGTATGTGTGTGGTGATTGTCAAAAGGGTAAACAGACCCACGAGTCACATCCAGTGTTGTCAACACCCGGGACAACATGTTGTCTGGAGTCACTACACATGGACCTTATGGGTCCTATGGAAGTTGAAAGCTTCGGAGGTAAGAAGTATTCCTTTGTTTGTGTTGATGATTTCTCACGATTTGCATGGATAAGTTTCATTAGGGAGAAATCGGATACTTTCAATGTGTTTAAAAAATTGGTCACAAGGATTACAAACTT
This sequence comes from Primulina eburnea, assembly GCF_022965805.1. Lineage (NCBI taxonomy): Eukaryota > Viridiplantae > Streptophyta > Magnoliopsida > Lamiales > Gesneriaceae > Primulina > Primulina eburnea. The sequence continues at coordinate 2,245,121 of NC_133114.1, forward strand.
CCATAATTTGAAGGTGAGAAGGATAAGAACTGATCATGGTAAGCAATTTGAAAATTCTTCATTCTCATCATTTTGTGACAGGAAAGGAATTTCACATGAATTCTCTGTACCAAAAACCCCACAACAGAATGGCATTGCTGAACGTAAGAACAGGACTCTGCAAGAAATGGCAAGAGTAATGCTAACTTCAAAGAACCTTGCAAAGCGTTTTTGGGCAGAAGCCCTTAACACAGCATGCCATATCTCAAATAGGGTGTATTTAAGGAGTGGATCAACCATGACCCCTTATGAAATAATTATGGGAAAGAAGCCTAATCTTAGATACTTTCATGTTTTTGGCTGTGTATGTTACACATTGAATGACAGGGAGCAACTGGCTAAGTTTGATTCTAAAAGCGACAAGTGTCTGTTTCTTGGTTATGCCACTAACAGTCGTGCTTATCGTATGTTTAATCAAAGAACTAGGACTATTATGGAATCAATTAATGTTGTTTTTGATGACTGTGCAGATCTTAAGAAGAAAACTGCTGAAGATGAGGTGGAAGACCTGTTGGAGACTCAAGCACCACTGGAAAAGAAAGATGTTGCTCCAGATGCTGCAACATCTGGCACAACATGTGACACTGATGTCACCAAATCACAGGAAGATGCTCACAGCGACAATGAGGTAGTCAATGATGGACCATATATTCCAAGCAAATTCCAAAAGAACCACCCATCATCTCAAATCATCGGAGGAATGAGTGAAGATGTCAAGACCCGGAAGAAGGATAAAATCGACTACAGAAAAATGGTAGGACTTGTGTGTATGAGTACCATGTACTCGCAGGTTAGATTCTCATGCTTTGTGTCTCAAATTGAGCCTAAAAATGTTATGGAAGCATTAAAAGATGAATTTTGGACTAATGCTATGCATGATGAGCTTGAAGAGTTTGTTCGAAATGATGTGTGGACTCTAGTTCCATCCCCTGACCATGGAAATATTATTGGATCAAAATGGGTTTTTAAAAATAAAACAGATGAGTCAGGAAACATCATTCGAAATAAAGCACGGCTGGTTGCTCAAGGGTATACACAGGTTGAGGGGGTTGATTTCGATGAGACCTTTGCTCCTGTTGCCCGCATTGAGTCAATTCGGCTCTTGCTTGCTATTGCATGCTACATGAAAATAAAACTATTTCAAATGGATGTCAAAAGTGCCTTCCTGAACGGGTTCTTGAGTGAAGAGGTACACGTAAGACAGCCTAAATGATTCGAAGATCCACATAATCCAAATCATGTGTACAAATTGAAAAAGGCTCTCTATGGTCTGAAGCAAGCACCCCGGGCATGGTATGGAAGATTGACTGACTATCTCCTTGACATTGGATTTACACGAGGTGAGGTAGATAAAACGTTTTTCATTCAAAAGGCACAAGGTGAGATTCTTATCTGTCAGATCTATGTCGATGATATGATCTTTGGTTCTTCTTCACAAAAGCATGCCAATGACTTTGTTGAGTGCATGTCATCTACTTTTGAAATGAGCATGGTTGGTGAGCTAAATTTCTTTCTTGGTTTACAAATAAAACAAATGGATGACGGCATCTTTTTGTGCCAAAGCAAGTATGCAAAAAATTTAATTAAGAAATTTGCAAATGAAAACACCAATCACATGAAAACACCAATGGGATCAAATGAAAAATTATCCAAAGATGTTGCGGCCGAAGATGTTGACAACACCCTTTACCGCAGTATCATAGGAAGTCTGTTGTACTTGACTGCTAGCCGTCCTGACTTGATGTTTAGTGTGTGTTTATGTGCAAGATACCAATCTAATCCCAAGATGTCTCACCTAAAAGCCGTAAAACGTATCCTACGATACATAGCCGGAACTGTTAACTTAGGATTATGGTATACTCACGAAACCAACACGAACCTAGTAGGATTTTCAGATGCTGATTGGGCGGGGGATTTAGATGACAGAAAGAGTACTTCTGGGGGGTGTTTCTATCTTGGCAATAACTTGATTTCCTGGCATAGTCGAAAACAGAATTGTGTATCCCTATCCACTGCTGAATCTGAATATGTAGCAGCTGGAAATTCTTGTACCCAACTCTTATGGATGAATCAAATGATAGAAGATTATGGCCTCAAAAGTGAAACTTTAGTAGTGTACTGTGATAATTCTAGTGCAATTAACATCTCAAAAAATCCAGTACAACACTCTCGAACAAAGCACATTGATATAAGACATCATTTCATTCGAGACTTAGTAGAAAAAGGATTGATTAGAATTGATTTTGTTGATACAAATAACCAATTGGCTGACATATTCACAAAAGCATTAAGTTTTGAGAGATTCTCTAATCTTAGGAAATCTCTCAGCATGTGTTCCATTTGATCATTGATAGAAGTTGTCCCAGATGTCCCAACATCTCCGACAACATCTAACATGCATGTGCATTTCTAGAATTTAGACATACTGCATTTTCATGCATACTGTGATATGCTGTGTTGAAACTATGTGGCATAGCTTTTCTGATGCACTTACAACTCCCTGTTATCTCTTTTGAATCTTCACACATGTTAACTTGATCACAAAGAACTTGACGATTGGTCACTTGACTCTAACCAATGTGACAAGTCACCTTAAAAATATTGGAATAAAGAAGATGTATCTGCGAACAGAAGGAAGATGGAAAAAGCTACCTAAAAGAGCCCAATGAAGGCTGTGCTTTTAGTGTGGGAGCTACCCCTTCTTAATTTACACAGAAATAGGAGAAAATGGAAAAAGCTACCTAGGGGAGTCCAATGAAGACCGTTCTCCTAGTGTGGGAGCTACCACTCCTATGCTCAGAAAATTTGCTAAGTCACCATGCGTGAAGCTATTCATATTTGCTTTCGGGAATTGTGCGTGCTGTCAGGAGATGCTGCCAACATTCGTGACAACACTTCATCTGTAAACATATCTCATATCTGCTCACATGTCTCCATTTATGTTACATTCTGTTTTAGGCATAACTAGGACATGCATCAACATATTTCCGTGAATATTGATGCGCCACGAGGATATTTATGACTCGACAAAAGAAAATTCCATAAAAATCCAGATTGTTCTAAAACCTCGAATTTACGTGATGCTTATTGTCTAGTGGAGCGAAAATCGATGTGGGTTACTTCTGGTAAGTTTGAATCAGTTTTGTGCGAAAATTAACTCTGCAATTAATCGATGGGCTTAACGGCTAAATTTTTGTTGAGTTTCATCTTTGTTACCGTTAGACTTAAGGGCAGTTACTTTGTGCTTAATTATGATAATCAGTTTCTCCACTGCTCATCACACTCATACTAATCGTTCTCGAAACCCTAAAGAATTGCACCAGCATTTTCGTATTTCTCTCTGAAGTTTTCCTTCGTTCCAGACCTAACTTGCAATTTATCATCAATGGCAGGCAAAGGCTTTAATCCCCATGATATTCGAAGTGAAATGGGACACACAGACAGTGTTACCCCCAAAACGACAACACCGGCTCCAACACCCTCCGCTGAATCGTCTCTACCATTGGTCACTACTGTTGAGGAGCCAGTGCCGCTGGAAATCATTGAACCAGGTGAGCCAGGAAATCCTCAGGATGTTGACAACCCTCCGATTATTCCAGTGTTCAACCCTCCGCGTCAGCAAGTCCGTCGCTCCAAAATACAAGCAGGGTATAACCCTGATTTGACCCCTTCCAAGCGATTTCGCCGCAAAGGGGAGGGATCCAGCTGTCCATCTCTTGCTGATCCCGACAACACCTCAGGTGATGACTCAGAGGATGCAGACTACGAGTTTGTCGCTCGCAAGAAGCCTACACCGCCGCCTAAGGTCAGTCGCTCTCCCACTAGCGAGGCCGATGAGGCTGATCAGGATACATTTCCTACTCCACCTAGAGAGACCACACCTTCTACTGCCGAAGAAATCACGTTGGCCCAATTTATGGCCAACTTGAAAAATCAGAAATTCGGTACCTCTGTTGGTCCTACTTCTCCTCATCTGCCTGAAGTTTCGTCTGATTCGAGCCGCTCTGTTGATATGGCTGCCGAGGAAGGTGCTGTTTCTGAAGAAAGTGAGGATGATGCGCAAGATGTTGTCAAGGATGTTGCCAATACTGAGGGCAACACTGACCTCGGAGATTATGATTTGGACTCTGCCTTCGATGCAAAGTTCTACAGCGAGCATGCAGCTGTCCAGTGGAATCTCTATGTCCACCGAGAAATCATTGAAGAACGGAACATCGACACTGTTGCCTTTGAGAAGCACAATCTGATTGCCTTCCTAAAGCAGTGCTCTCTGCTGTCTACGGTCTCTGAAATCACACCATTCAGTCGGTGGCCGGTGTTGGAGTTCTACTCAAATCTGTCATTGGGTGTTGCTGATGAAAGATCTGCCAAGTATGGGAGAGTGTTTCTACGCAATAGGGTTTTTGAGTTCAATCCTACAATCATCAATACACATTATCAGACTCCTGCCAATGATGACAATGAACCTGTACCTGACATTGATGTAGTTACTTCCACTCTCACAGGGGGACTTGTCACTCAATTTCCAATCCATCCACAGAAGTTATATGCAGCCAAACTCACTTCCTTTTATTCAGTTCTTCACAAGCTGTCAGTCCGCAATTGGACCCCCTCTACTAACACCACAATTGTCACTCGACATCAAGCTTTGGTCTTATACTCCATTGGAGCTACAGGAGCCTTCAACTTCGGGAAGCTTGTCTTCCACACGGTTATGCAGTTTGCTGCTGGGGGGCTGAAGTCTTCGCGGCTCCCATACCCAAGTTTGATCTATGGGATACTGATCTCTCAAGGATTTATACGGGATCTCTCTGAGCAACTCTCGGAGCTTGGTGAACCTCTCAAGATAGCCCCTGCTTTGTTCAAAGGCTCCAGAAAGATAGACCTTCCCTGGTCTTCTTCACCTCCGACACCTTCCTCCAGGGTGTCTCCAAATGCCTCTACCACTGCACCCCCTACCACTGATCCATCTGCACCTTCACCCTCTACTCAATCCAGGTCTGATTTTGTAAAAATATCAGTCCCTGGTGCCCAGATGGTTCTCGATCATGCCCTGAAGAAGATTGCACAAGCCAAAGCTGATTTGGCTTTCTATGAGGATTTGGCTGTTACCATCCAAGCACTGCTGGCAGTTGGTGTCTTTCATGGACAAAAAGGGGGAGATGATGCTGGTCCTTCTGGCACTAAGGATGACACTGACTCAGAAGATGAGGATGATAGTGATGATGATGAATGAGCTCTTAACTGGTTTTGGATCTTCTGTCTTTGTTCTTATAGTACTAAGTACCAGTGTTTATGCTTTTACTATCTCAGTGAGTCTGCTTATCAAGGATTGTGCAGGTGTTGCTTTTAATGTTGTCTTATTCAGGGGGAGTTTAAGTGAACTAAGAATGATAAATGGGTTTGATCTCATTTTGTCCAAGAAAGGCAAAAAGGGGGAGATTGAAGGGAAATAATGTTTTCCAAGCCTTCGATTAATATTATTAATTATCTCCTTGATATATTTCCCTTATTGTTTTGATTGAGTAAATATTTGGTTTGATTTTGCCTTTCTTAGATAATGAGGGATCAAAAGATTTAGTAAATTGATAAGATATGATTTCAATGTTTAAAAGAGTTTATTCCTAATAAAACTCTTACTTTCCTTGCTTAATAGGTTTCCTTATGAGATAAGGCTATCATCTATATAAAGGAAAACCTAGGACTTTGAAGGCCGTCCTTTTTACTCGAAGAAATACTCATACGTTGCACGATAAAAAGCTCAGAGAAATTCACCGTCAAGCTTGCTGGTTGAAGACTGCTGTTAACTAGTGTCGCCTTGAATGTTGGGAACATCTGTTGGCTGAAGACTGGTCTTCTTGGATTCCCTTTTGGCACACGTGTTTTTGGCTTTCTTGTTTAGTTTTATGTTGGCTGTTTTGTTTTAGAAAGCATTTGTTTTCTCAACGTGTTGAGGAAATTGATTTTCGTGATAATCACTAGTGTTAGGTTTTTGTGTAAACGTTGTGGTTTTTCTAGTGGCTAATGTTTGTCATAAGGCACCGCACAAGTATTTATGCTTGTGCAAATTTAATCTTGTCCATCCTTTTATTTCAAGTTAATTTGTGTTATTAATTTTCCGCTGCATATAGATGTTGTCCGAGATGTTGTAACATCTGGGACAACACCTAATTCTGATAAAACACAAATTTACCATTTTACATCTCATTCTGATGATCTTCATTGTTTGTTATATCTGTCGGACAAAATAATCCTTACACTTACGTTAATGCACAATGTCAAAATGAATTATAAATGTTAAAACTTGTTAGATTATATTCTAAAATCTAAATATATGTAGGCTTATAGTTGTATTTTCCATATAAAAATAGAAATAGGATAAAGTATAAGTCCCATTTTATGAATAAGATTGGACACAAAGTGTGGCTCCCCAAACTCGTCACGTAATCATACAACATGTGACGTCATATGCATAAAATTTTTCTTTTCAACGACATAATAATATAATGCATATATTAAAAAATAGTGTAATCACCGCACTACCTACACTAGTGTAACATAAACAGTATAATAAATACACTCATGTAAGTCAATAAGCTATACTGTCTCTATCTGCAATCAACTACATGTCTATTTGACTAGACACACCTAGTCTTTCACCACTATTCTGTCTCACGACATAGTCCTGTAACATCTCCAACAAACACAGCCCCCAAAAAGTGAGCATACACAACAATCATCATCGCAATACATAACAGTTATATTAACAACATAAAATATAACCGAAATCATGACATAAATACTCTCTTTGCTGTTTTTGGACAATCAAACCACCAACGATATCAACGTCATCACTCTCATACTACTGCAACAACAACATCGACGATACGTCGCACCCCAACACCGGCGAAAGCAATATCGTCGAACGAACAAGATCAACGATACGTCGCACCCTTACTCCGGCGACAGTAATATCGTTGAACGAACAACATCAACAAGACATCTCCCAACAACGATAGCCAACAACATCAACAACAATAATAAACAACAAATATAATATCAACTCACTCAATTCCAGTGATTTACCATCGTTCAACACAATAATATTTATCAATACTAAACAATAACAACATATACTCATACGTCAATACGTACCTAATAATCGAGTATATATAAAATCTGGCTATTTCTTTGATCCCGAGGCTTGTGATATATCTAAATAATTCAACAATAATTATCAGATCATTGTCACAGTATCAACACAATCATAATAGCCTCAATATATAACATCAAATAGCCCAACAACATTTAATTTAACAAAATATAAAACTCGATTATAAATCTTCATCGTTCAACAATTAATATTCCGGTGTATTTAATTCACAATACTAATATTTAATACACCATAATCAATTAACTTCAAATAATAGACTATTTTACTACATTTGTTAAACTACGAAAACTTTATATAAACATGTAGTCTATACTTCGTAGACTCCGAATATATAATCAGAATTAATAACAATTGATAAACAACTCTCCAATCTCAATCAAACGATTAAAATCCCTAATTAAAATTGTGAGGCCCAGTGTCGAAGAGGGCGGGAGGTGATCACCGGTGCCATCAGTTGCACGAACAATGAGCGGCTCCTGGCAAGCTTCTAGGTGGAGGGAACATGAATGAACCGACCCACACGGGAATGAGAGGGATTTCGAGATTGTTCAATGTAATGGACTGTACAGTTGAAGAGGGCTTAAAAGATTTGATTGGTACTACTCATATCACGAAGGTGCATCTTCTTTTCGGTAGCTCATCACATAAAAACTTCAAAGTTAAGCGTGCTTGACTTGGGGCAATTTTGGGATGGTGACCTCCTGGGAATTTTCTCAGGGTGCATGTGAGTGAGGACATAAGCACGCTGGAAAGACTCGTCTTGGTACAGTGAGGACAGTCGTCGAATCTGGGGCGTTACAAGTGGTATCAGAGCCGACCTCTCTTAGTACGATGTGGTTCGGGGACGAACCAAGCGGAAGCTGATGGGCATGTGAGGCTAATGTTCAAAAAAAATTACATATATAATTAAAGTTAAATCTCAAATTGTTTTTAAATCTAATCGGTTAATTCGGCCGATTTTAGTTTGCTTTTCATCGGTTATGAAAATTAATTCGATCGATTCGATTATGGATAAATATTTCAGTTCGATTATGGCTAATTCGGTTTGGTCGGTAACCGAACTGAACGAATGCTCACCCCTACCAAGAGGTGGCTCACATGAATGGCAGAACAGAAAAATATCCACAATGGGACCCCGTCATGCAGCACTTTGATCATAGGGAAACAAGAGGTGGCTCACATGCATCTCACATACAGCACTTTGACCCGCAGGAACCAAGAGTTGGCTCACATGACATACATATCATCCAAAATATCACCAAAACATAACCAAGCACAGAATTCCAACAAATAAGAAACATTAAAGCATCGATAACAACGATATGCATCCAAATTCATTATTGTGGAGCTTCTGCGAAATAATGTCGGAAGACAAAAACTTGTGTGAGATGGTCTCACGGGCCGTATTCGTGAGACGTATATCTTATTTGGATCATCCATGAAAAGTATTATTTTTTATGCTAAGAGTATTATATTTTATTGTTAATATGGGTAGGGTTGACCCGTCTCACATATTAGGATCCGTGAGATGGTCTCACATGAGACCCACTCATGTCGGAATAGGAGTGTACACACCTGAGATCCTTATATAAAATGTAATAACTTAAGCATAAGCTCGTGAAACACCAAAATCTATAAACATAAGTTATATGCATTAGCTAACATATCCTAAAATATTATTTCAATTACATTTGCTTTACAAAGTATCAATAATATCTAAGACTCCATATCTTTAAATAATGAACTGCCCTTAATTTAACAGTACTACGTACAATTGTACGTTGATGATTCGTATTAAATTTACACTCACCAAAATATAGTTTTACTAGTATTCAAACTCGTAAAAATATTCAGTCGAATTATGCCTTCTGGAATTATATATAAGTGACGTACATGTATGTCTATAAGGTTCAAAAGTTTTAAAATATAATAGTTTATATTTACTAATTGAAATGTATGACTCATACCTAACAACGTGAATTTGATATGATTTAGAATAATCCGTAAACTTGTAATTGAATACTAAAATCTAGATTTAGAATACCCGAAGAGTGTGTTTGGTTGGTGTGATTAACCAATGATAAATAAATAATCATACTTTTATCTAATGTTTGGTTCAACTTTTAAGATATATTAATAATCCTTTTGACTTGGTTTAAAATCTAATTTTATGATTAATTGTTTGATTATTAATCTAATAAATTAGGTGGGATAAATAATCATCACACCACAAATGACCTTTTTCTCCTTCTCTTATTTCAAAACCCTACTCACACCATAAATTAATTTTAATAAATGTAAATTATAATTATAAATATTTAATTATCTATCAAATTATTTTAAAAATATTTATAATTATTTTAAAAAAACAATAATATTATAATTATTACTAAACTTTATTTAACATTAACATTGAAAATATTATTACTATTTTAATTATTAAAGTAATTGCATATTCACATATTTATTTCTAATAAATATATTTAAATTAATTTTAATAAATGTAAATTATAATTACAAATATTTAATTCGCTATCCAATTATTTTAAGAATATATGTCTAATTAGTATTTGGGGCATTTTGGTCATTGCAATAAAATTTACAAAATTAATCCATCATTTTAAAATCATACCAAACACCATGTTATTTATCCCTCATACTATTAATCTATATATCTCATTTTTTAATCACTCTAATTATTAATCATTCACTTATCCTATCACACCAACCAAACACACCCGAAAGGTATAAATTTGAAGCACCATGATTGAAATGATTTCCAATAAACAACATGTAACTTAAACTTTACTATTAAATTTCAAATATTTATCCATCACAATCTTAAATTTCATTTAAGATATGCATCCCATCAGATCCAATTTTTATTAAATATTTTACACCAAAAATCCAATTAATACTGAACCTAAAATAAACAAAAAATGAACAAAAGAGAACTGGCATAACTTACTGCTATCAAGAGATACCAAATTGATATGATAGACTTTTCTTCTTAATTCAATCGATGATGGGTGATGATTTTATTCTTCAGTTTTATTATTATTATTATTATTATTCACTACAAAAAAACGGAAGGGGTAGCGACGGTCAAAGCTAAACCGTCGCTTTTATAGCGTCGGATTTTTGTAAACCGTCTCTATAATAGCGTCGGTTTAGCAAAAACCGTTGCTTTACTGACAGTAGCGACGGCTTAGCTTAAACCGTTGATATTATTGCGACGGTTAAAATGAATCCGTCGCTTTGTTGCGACTGATGACGTGCAACTGTCGCTACAATTGCGACCATTCGAACAACTTCGTCGCCATTTTGTGCGACGGGTTTGTAACCGTCGCCATATTAGGCGACGGACGAAAATACCCGTTGCCTTGTGCGACGGTATAATACAATACCGTTGTTATAATTAACGACGTGTTTTTTTAAACCGTAGCAAAATTTTAAATAGCAACAGTTTTAACAAAACCCGTCGCTAATTTTAGCCACGGTTTTAGTTAAACCGTCGCCGATTTAGATCGGCGACGGTTGAAATAAAACTGTCGGTAATTGCGACGGTTTATTACAACCGTCGCTATTAGCGACGGATTTTTAAAAAACTGTCGTTATTAGCATACTGTCTATAACTTGTCTCGTTTTCAGCCAATTTTCTCCACACCACTTTCTTCACTAACATTTTGGCGATAAAAATCTTCACTCGTGGAACGTTTATTGTTTCTTTTTAGGTACGTTTTTTTGGCAATTCAATTCTTAGTAAATTCCTGAGTGTTGGTTGAGATCATGAATTTTGTTAGCTTGTAGTGCAGCTCGTGATCGTTTTTCAGTTAAATTCTTGACGCGTGTACAGCGCTCCGACGTCTTGTACGTTTACACTGTAAGTTTTTTTTAGATTTATACATATTTTAATTTGTTTTTAATACGTTTTATGTAGAATTCAAATAATAAACCTTAAATGTTTTATTTGTTATTAAAATATTATTTAATTTAATTTATATAAAATGTAAACATTAAATTTATTACATATATTAATTTTTTAAATTAATGAGTAAATTGTGGCGATCAAGTAAAATACATCTTATGTATTATTTTGTAGGATAAAATGGATAACAATAGAAATTGGATGTACCGTCGGGTGGAGAATGGACTTCTAACGGCTGATTATTGTGTTGGTGTAGAGTCGTTTGTAACATTTGCACTTAGTCATCCTGAATGTTTATTAAATGGAAATATCCGTTGTCCTTGCAATCGAAAAAATGTCAAAACAAAACATTTTTAGATGAAGATATCGTCAAGGTACATCTCGATCGTTATGGATTTGTTCCAGATTACTACAATTGGTATTTTCATGGAGAGGAGTATATTCGCCCGTTCTATCCTAATTTTAATATGGAAGCTCCTTCGTCATCTTCGTTTCGTGTTGCACCACCAATTGCTGAAAATACATTTCCGGATTTTTTTGATACTGTTGAAGAAAATGTTAACTTTGAACAGAACCCTGAAAATGAGAATGATAATTTTGGTGAAGAAAATCCTACAATAAATATTGTTCCTGAAGTTCCTGAAAGTCCAAACAGTTATGTTAAATAATTGTATGAATGCATTAAATCAGCAGAGAAAGAAATTTGGGATGGAAATCCACACGGTCATTCTGTGTTGTCTGTGCTCGCTCGGTTACTGAAGATGAAACATGAGCGCAATATGTCCGAGCGCAATTACAATGACATGTGTCAACTCATGTCAGAGTTATGTCCGGCTGATAACTACGTCCCCGAGAGTTTTTACGTGACCAAGAAAATTATCAAAGATTTAGGGCTTCCGGTTGAAAAAATTGATGCATGCATGAATAATTGTATGATATACTGGGGTGTTGACGATGTTTTAACAGAGTGTAAGATATGTGAACATCCTCGATACAAACGTAGTAGAAGTCGATCTCAAAATTCTCAGAAGAAGGGAATTCCATACAAGTTCATGTATTATTTTTCGATCACTCCACGTTTGCAAAGGCTGTATGCTTCAAAAGCTACAGCGTCACATATGCGTTGGCATAATGATCATCATTTTGACGATGACACTATGACACACCCTTCTGTTTGTCAAGCGTGGCGTCATTTTGACGCTTTGCATCCATCTTTCTCATCAGAAATCCGAAATGTGAGATTAGGATTATCAACAGATGGATTTCAACCGTTTGGACAAAGTGGCCAGCAGTACTCGTCGTGGCCTATCATTGTTACTCCATATAATTTACCACCTTGGATATATGTGTATGAAAGACGAATACATGTTCTTGGCTGTGATTGCTCCTGGACCGAGTAACCCAAAAGACAAATTGGACGTATTCTTTCAGCCATTAATTGTCGAGCTTCAATCCTTGTGGTCTAATGGTGTTCCCACTTACGATATTCACTCCCAAAAAAAATTTAATATGTGTGTGGCTTTGATGTGGACGATAAGTGACTTCTCCGCGTACGCAATGTTGTCTGGTTGGAGAAGACGGAGTATTTTTTGGGAGCTTTCATATTGGAGTACGAACTTTGTAAGACATAACTTGGATGTCATGCACATTGAGAAAAACGTCTTCGACAATATCTTCAATACGGTTTGTAATATACAAGGGCGTACGAAGGATAATGCCAAATCAAGAGCTGATCTTGTTCAGATGGGTATTAGAACCGAGTTGCATCCATCTACAACTGACGGTAGATTTCCGAAAGCAAATTACACACTTAACAAGCATGCCCGACAAGTTCTTTTTAGATAGCTCAAAGAAGTTAGATTTTCTGATGGGTATGTTTCTAAAATGGCGCGTTGCATAGACATGAACAAGTTGAGGATGTTTGGTATGAAGAGTCATGACTGTCATGTATTCATGCAGCGACTAATTCCTGTAGTATTCAGAGAGTTGTTACCACGAGATGTTTGGGAGGCTCTTACCGAGTTGAGTATTTTCTTTGCAGACTTAACAGCGCGGAATGTTAAACAAAGTGATATGATGTGTTTAACTGAACAAATTCCCATCATAATGTGCAAGTTAGAAAAGATTTTCCCCCCAAGTTTTTTCGACTCGATGGAGCATTTGTGCATACACTTACCATATGAAGCACGCATCATGGGTCCATATGCAATGCGTACTTGGTTAAGGAGGCTGCTATATTCTGCCAGCATTACTTCAGTGATTCAACGGGCAGCAGAAGACGAAAAACTGGGAAAGCTCATGAAAGCACATACGTTGACACTAATGACTCACAAATTCTCTCAATATTCCGCAATCGTGGTAAGAAGATTGGAGCTGCAAAATCGCGATGGCTAACAAATGAAGAATATCATGCAGTTTCAACATATGTTTTGCACAATTGCACTGAAATAAAGCCATTTGTCAGGTATTGTGTATATTTAATTCATTAATTTATATAAACACTCGTTACGTGGATTTTTAATTATATTCAATGTATTGCATCATGTACGAGAACAACATCCGTATGGCATATCCAGAGATGGATGACTCTTCAGTTGAGGCGTACATCCAAACCAATTTGTTTCAGTGGTTTCGTTCATATGTATAAATGACAAATTATAACTTTGTTTACATATTTCAATAAACTGTTAAATAATGTGATAGAAAATTTTAATTTTTTTAATCGTAGGTTACCTTGCCGGATGCTGAAATTGAAAATCCAAATATTAAACAAGTTGCAGGAGGTCTGTTGATGAAAGTCAAGACTTACCGAGGTTATTGCATTAATGGATTTAACTTTCATACAGTGCATGACACTTCGTTCAAAGGTACAAACAACTCGGGGCTTCAAGTCAGTGGTCATATGAGTAGTGGAGATGTCACTGAGTTTTATGGGCAAATTGAAGAAATAATAGAAATTGAATACCCAGGTCTACCAATGAAACAAGTTATACTTTTCAATTGTCGTTGGTTTGATACTCATCCTCGCTCGGGCACACGCATACACAAAAAGTATAAAATTGTTGATGTCAATCGAAAAAAGAATATGGGATACTACGAACCATTTGTGTTTCCTACGCAAGCCTCGCAAGTTGTGTATTTGACTTATCCAACAACGAAGAGAGCAGAATCAGATTGGATGCATGTGAGTACTCTACGAAGGCGAGCTTATGTCACTGATGTTGAGGCGAATACTGAGCAGAATCAAATTGATGTGAACGATGCATTTCAAAACAACGAAAGTGGACTTCATGATATCTCAACTCAATTTCTTTTGACGTCTCAAAATATAGTCGATGTTAATGTTATGTACGACAATGAAATTGATTTGAACAGCACTGAAAGTGAAACAGAAGAGGTTCAATATTCGAGCAACGATGTTCGTGACGTTTACGATGAAAGTGAATAAGGTTGAGTTTACTTATGATTGAATTATAATTTGAAAAAAATATGTATGATTTTGTGCACTTAATTAATGAATTGTTTGCATACCTATATTTGTACGTATATATATGGCAGAGCAACAGCGTAGATCAACTTCGCATGATGGTCGTACTCCGATATGGGTCGCAAATAACATGTACGTATATATGATTTTGTGCACTGAATTATGATATACATGTCGTTGCTAATTTTATAAATTTTGATAAGAGACTCAGTCGGATCACAATGAACTTATCTATCTTGTTCATTACTGCTCCTCAGCTTTCGTTACAGACTTTCGACGAGGACTATTCATGGAAGCATTTTACTGTATCAACAAAACTAAATTGTTGCTAAATACAACTAAATTTAATTTCAACTGTTCTTTTCATAGATAAGTTTAAATTAAATTTTTTTATTAAATTATAAATTTTTTCTTAAAAACATTATAATTTTTTTATAAAAAAAAACAACAATTTGCGATGATTTTTGTTAAAACCGTCTCTATATTTTGCAACGGCTTCTTCTGCTGTCGCTATTAGCGACGATTGTGTCAAAAACCGTGGCTAATAGCGACGGCTATTGACATACAGTCGCTATATTTAAATGAAAAACGGTAGGATTAGCGACGATCCGAGGTAAACTGTCGCTAATATTGCGACGTGTTTTCTTAAACCGTCGCTTTTCTAATGACGACGTGTCCAACTGTCGCTATTGGTGGTGACGCTTAAAACCGTCGCAATTGGCGACAACTGTTCAAAAAACGTCGCCGATCTAGATCGGCGACAGGTTGACAAAACCTGTCGCTATTGACAGTTTACATAACTCGTCGCTTTTAACGACGGTTTAATCAAAATCCGTTGCTAATGGCAACAGGTTTTGATAAACCGTCGCTATGATTTCTATATATACTGAGGTCCGAGAATATTTTCTTCAGCGATTTCCGCCTTCCTTCTGTGGTAGTATCGAAACTCTTATCTTTTTTTCGCGTGCAGTTTCTATTTTTTTATTTGTACTAACATCTCTTCGTAATCATGTCGTAGATTTGCTCGTTAGTGTGAATTTCCAGTGTTACGTGGATCTGTATATCTTCACGCAAGTGAGATTTTTAAAGCGCTTTCTGTACTGAAAATTTAATATGTATTTGTTATTTTTGCGTATTAGTTTAGTTATGAAATTTTGCGTAATATGTTATTTATGAATTGTAGCACATGAGATAGAAGTTGGATGTATCGTAGGTTGAAGAAAGGGGTCTTCAGTGGTTAATTTTGTGTTAGTGTTAAGACATTTGTAATAACAAAATTTTTGTAATTACACTTCTAGGCTTCAAAAGGTAGCATATGATAAAATTTGATAATATAATTTAATTAAATTAATATTTAAACACTTCTACGCTTCAAAAGGTAACACATGAGATAGAAGTTGGATGTATCGTAGGTTGGAGAATGGGTTCTTAAGTGGTGAATTTTGTTTTGGTGTTAAGACATTTGTAATAACAAAATTTTTGTGTTTACAGTTTACATATTATGTCTGGAGATCACGATGATGCCCCGCCTCCTCCACCGTCTGATAACAGGCTTGAGCTTACCATATTGGATGGGATGTAAGTAAATATTTTTTAAAACATAAATTAATTGATTGAAAAATTTTTGTTCTAATTATTGGATATTTTTCGGAAAAAAGATTACAATGACATGTTTTTCTGGTTATAGATTTAAACCAAATAATAACAGTGTATCGAGATACATATCTAGACAGTTCTCAATGCAGACATGTGATCCCGGCCTGTCGTGGAGGTATGTGACACCTGAGCAGCGGCAGTGGTACTGGGACCAGTTCTGTGTAAGTCTTTATTAAAAAAATTAAATTGTACACGAACATGTTTCAATTTTTATTAAACTTATAACTTACTTAAATATAAAATATTGCAGTTGAGGTATAGATGGGCTGCTGACATTGATGCTCAGGTACGAGACTTGTGGTTCCGTACCACAGCCACCCTATAACGCCGGACCATTCATGGCTGGAGGAGCAGGGACAGGCATCCACAGACGGTCACGCCTGAGAGATGGGCTGCTTGGACTGATGCATGACAACAACAGGACTGGCAGGACAGAGCTGCGAAGAATAAGGCCAACAGGAACAGCGAGCCTGCAGGTGTAGGTACAGGGACGTCGAAGCACATTGCAGGTGCGAAGACGTACAGCGCTCACGGGCAGGATTTGGTATTTCTTCCAGTTTAATACTTTTCATTTTTATTTTAACATATATATTTATTTCTCATTAAGTATAAATGTTATTGTTTTACAATTATTGAATTTAGTTTAGCGGGTACGACATGGCAGAGATCCAACGTCATGGGAGCTATAAGTGCACACACATCGACATGAAGATGGATCTTTCGTTGACACGCGATCCCGCCTACTCCACGTAAGTTTATTAAATTCCGTTACTCTCATTAACGTTTACATTAAGAAAATTCGATTTGATTCAATTTTAATCAACATCACAGGAGGAGATGGAGCGCAACATGGCTGAGTCGGTAACTCTAGCAGCTGATGGATCAGAGCCTGCTGTCCCCAGCCCACAGTCGGTAAACAGCATGTTCAAGATTGTTGTTGGGGGGAAGAAGAAGGGGAGGATGTACGGGTGTGGGTCCATGTCCAGCACCTTTTATCCCGATGAGATGGCTCCGGGTCGACATGGTGGGTCATCGAGTGTCGGTCAGTCGTCTGAGTCTCAGCATATGGCAGACATGCGCCAGACTCTAGACTCATCGTTACGCCGTAACGATGATCTTTGCGAGAGGATGCGGGCTACAGAGGCGGAGAACGCCATGCTAAGAGATCGCATGACCTCACTAGAGGAGCATGTCCGAGTCCTAGTTGCAGGCATGTCTTAGGGAGCTACTGCGCATATATCAGGCCACACGCTGCTTGGACCCGGCACTTCGCACAGGGGTCGATCCCGTGGCGCAGCATTTGGTTTTTCATCTCGTCCACACAGATTATAACAGAGTTATATTCCTCCGACGCAGTGGTACGGGGAGGGCGACGACGACGAGGAGAAAGAGGACGATGACGAGACTCAGTCACCGTAGCTACGTTTTTTTGAGATTTTTTTCTAATGAGATTTGTATCAAACACTTGTTTTATTATTTGTCGATTAGTAATATGATTACATTTCGCAAACTTTGTTGTTACATTTTTGTCAATTATATAGCACAATATAGTTCAATATCAGTACGTATTTAAGGATGCTTTCAAAAATTTAAAAAAAAAATAAAATTAAAGATAGCAACGGTTAACTAAACACCGTCACTAAATATAGCGACGGTTTTTCGCAAACCGTTGCTATATTAAGCAACGGTGTTTTGTAAAAAACAGTCGCTATATGAAGCGACGGTTTGGTCAAAAACCGTCGCTTAGTGAAGCGACGGTTGGTAAAAACCGTCCCTTAAAAGAGCGACTGTTTTTAAAAAACCGACGCTTAATTGAGCGACGGTTTGAAATTAACCGTCGCTTTAATTAGCGTCGATGTTAATATAACAGTCCCTAAAATAGCAACAGTGTTTATCAACAACACCGTCGCAAAATTGTCACGGTTATTGAATAACCGTCGATTTCAGAAAGCGACACCAACTTCTGTTACGGACCGACAAACCGACGTTAAAACCGTCGCTTTTATCTTTTAGCGACGGAATTAAACCGTCGCTAAATTTTTTTTTTTGTAGTGATTATTATTATTATTTTGTTATTTTTGTTAAACAGCGGCGCATAGGGTTTGGTGGTGAGGGTTTTACGTATAATCATTATAGAGAAGGGTTTTTATATATATAATTGGTCTATATAATTGGGTAGTAACACCAACTCCAAGCCCAATAAAATTCAATTAACTAAAAAAAATATTAGTGACATTATCTAAAAATTTCTTATTATTAATTAAAAGATAATACCAAAATCATGGTAAGGGAAAATCTCTTATTTCTTTTTACTTATTTGTTTTTCAAATATTATCTTGATCAAAGCTTATATTATTTTATCTAATTATATCATTTTTTTCCTAATTACTTGGCTACTATTTGGGGTGTAACAGTATATCAGCAAAAAGCCATCAACATGTCAGTATGTTATATTTTAATTTTGATTAGGTGAATCCTTGACTTTGTAAGACATAAGTTTTTCCACAACCAAAACTATTTTGATGGGATCATGAGTGAAGATTAGAGTTGAAAATGGATTTTAAATTCTATAAAATATATAAAAATCACAATGAAATGAGAGATGGAATAGTAAAAGAATTAGAAATTCTTTTTTACATATACCTAGCAAACGTTTCTGTTACTAAATATACAAAACTAGTGAGAATAGAACATTGGAAAATATTTGGTATTAAAGGAGACAATTTTAAAAAAAAAATTAAATACTCAAGTAGAATTTTTTTTTGTTGATCATATTTTAAGGAGTAGGTCTCATGTGAGACCGTCTCACGGATATTAATCTGTGAGACGGGTCAACCATACCCATATTCACAATAAAAAATAATATTTTTTCATGGATAACCCAAATAAGATATCTGTCTCACGAATACGACCCGTGAGACCGTCTCACACAAGTTTTTACCTATTTTAAGTACTCGTGATGGGTTCAATTATTTGTACTCCATATTTAATTTACGTATTGAAAATTTCTAAATGAGAAAAATTTTCAATTACTTTAATCTCCAAGTTTCCATATTTATATTTGTCATGACTAAAAGAGTTCAATTACATAGATATTATACGAAAAATAAATATTTGTAACAATATAATTGGTTTAAAAAGATAGTTAAGAATATTAAAAATAATAATTTCATTGGTTTAAAATTGTTCACCAATTTAAATTAACGTATCATGGCACACATACACATTATATAAATTTTATGTTAAACAATATATGTATGTGAACTTTTAGATATTATACAAATTGTATACTGTCCATACAAATATAAGAGGTCAACACTGTCCATATTTACAATAATAAGTAATATTTTTTTATATAAAAAGTAGTAATTTTTTATGAGTGACTCAAATAAGATATCTGTATTACAAAATTGATTCTTGAGAGTTGAGACCATCTCACAAAATTTTTTGTGTATATTAAAATATAAAAATCACAAAATATTTTTATAATAATTTTTTTTTATCTTAGATGTCATATAATCATTTAAAAATTCAAAAACACAGAGAAAGAAAATAAATTGTTGATAAGAGTGTTTTAGGCAACTATAAAATTAACCTATGATTTCATTCGGTTAATATATGGATTGGGCCCAAGTTAAAGCCCATTAATGTCTATAAAAAAACAGCATTAGGGTTTATAGCCAGCCATTCCTCAGGTTGCAATTTGAGAAATGGTGAGTCTCTCAGCCTCATTCACGTCCACACGCGTCAATACTTTTTGAATAATATGGTTCTTCTTTCAGGCTCCCAAGAAAGGCGCGAAGCTTCCTGCTGCTGCCAAGAAAAAGGCCGAGAAATTGGTCAATCCACTCTTCGAGAAACGTCCTAAGCAATTCGGAATAGGAGGAGCTTTACCACCGAAGAAGGATCTTCATAGATACGTGAAATGGCCTCTAGTGGTGCGGATTCAACGGAAGAAGATGATTTTGAAGCAGCGATTGAAGGTTCCGCCGCCGATTCATCAGTTCTCCAAGACCCTAGACAAGAACTTGGGTTTGTTGCCCTTATCTAAATCTTTTAGTTTTACAGTATATATTTTTTAGTTTTGTTACGGAAAGGGGGCAGCGATGTAAAGTTCGTTCTTTTTTGTGTTGATCTTCAATTGATCCGAATCTAGTCGGAGCTCGTGAGATTTTTATTAAGGAATTTTTTTGGTTGATGCGACTCTGTTCTATGAATTGATGGTGACCTTGTTGCAGATGTTTTCATCTGTTGTGTTTAATGATTAAGATGCATATATGATTATACATTTAGTTCCAGTCCAAGTTATAGATTTCATTCGAGCATTGACACACTAATTTGTTCAAGTTTTAATAGGAGTTGAGTGGTATACTTTGTGCTGTACTGTTGTTAGTGTCGTTTTGAGTGATAAGTTGCAATATTTAGGTACCTTTTTGTTGGACTCGTATCTACTTGTTTTACATTCTTGATTGATTTGCACTGGAGGGATGTAAGGTATTCATGTCCTTGATCTGCTGAATACTGTATTGACAGCAGGAATCCGTTATGGTAACATATTACTGAAGCATTCTAGCTTGCTGATAGGAAATATTTCGAGGGATACTGTCAGTCAAATACTCAAATTATTATTTTTTGGATTTGCAGCTTCAAATCTGTTCAAGATGATGCTCAAATACAGGCCCGAGGATAAAGCTCAGAAGAAAGAACGCCTTTTGAAAAGAGCTCAGGCTGAAGCTGAAGGAAAAACTCCTGAAGTTAAGAAACCTATTGTCGTGAAATATGGACTGAACCATGTGACCTATCTGATTGAGCAGGTGGGTTTGTTATTCTGTCTCGATGTGCATACTTCGTCTAGTAAGTGTTAGCAACGATAGTAAGTATTAGCAACGAGAAACTGATTGTGCCATCAAACTTCTATTGCAGAACAAGGCCCAGTTGGTTGTTATTGCTCATGATGTGGATCCTATTGAATTGGTTGTATGGCTCCCTGCTTTATGCAGGAAAATGGAAATCCCATACTGCATTGTAAAGGGGAAGGCTAGGTTGGGAACTGTAAGTGTTTTTTATCTCATGGTATTTGGTAAACCCTTTGTAAATATTTGTGATACCAATTTAATTTTGTTTGTGCATGGTATTTTGCAGATTGTTCACAAGAAGACTGCATCTGTCTTGTGTCTGACCTCCGTGAAGAATGAAGACAAAATGGAGTTCAGTAAAATTTTGGAAGCTATCAAGGTAAGAGATTTACCAAAAACATGCTGTAAATTTTCTGCAGCTTCGAACAAGCTCTATGTGATAAATTTTTATAGTTAAATTTTTGGGTCTTCCTTGCCCCAATGTTGATATGATGTGCTTTCTCAACTTTTCTTACAGGCCAACTTCAATGACAAGTACGATGAGACTAGGAAGAAGTGGGGAGGGGGTGTTATGGGCTCAAAATCTCAGGCTAAGACAAAAGCCAAAGAAAAACTCCTTGCAAAGGAGGCTGCTCAAAGGATGACCTAAGGGGGGTTTATTGTCACATACATATGTGGTTGAACCAAATGAGAACTTTAATTGTGTTTTATTTCCCAGGTTTTAATTAGTCAATGTTTTATTTTCGATTATCAGATTTTCTTTGCCTGCTTTTGATTTAACATTTGGTGAGGGATCATCAAAATATAATTCATGGGGTGACTTCTTAGTCTCTCATAGGTTAATATTCCGTTGCTGCTTCAATTTTGACCCTGATTTTTGCACACATTTACTAGAAAAATTAGACCGTAAAAACTTATTTCTTCTCACGGTATCTTGTATGAATTTCACTTTAATGTCGTAAACCTGCAAGTGACATTTTATTTATTGGCTTATTTTAGTGTGAACAATAACAATTTAGTTATTGGCTCTTGATAGAAGGTGCGTGATAGATATTCATATATATAGTTACTTTTTTATTTTTAAATCGAATGCCTATTTGTTAAAAGAAATGTATTATTGAAAACATGTTGAACGATATAATTTTTGTGTGTAAGCTATTGAGTGTTTTATTTGATGCAACATGATTATTTTATTACATGGCAAAGTATTTAATTTTTTTGTACCTCTACACAGAGATAATAGTTCGAATACTTTCCACCAAGGTTTATTTCATCATCGTAATTACTTATTTTATTATTGTCCAAGATGGTATTTAAAGATGCACACAACCCACCCACCACGAGGGAGACAGATAGTGTATTAAGACTTGTTTACAACTAGTTAGTTTGACAGATGTTTATGTTAATTAAGAGTGTAAACGATTAATATTTTATTCGTATTCGAATTAAACTTGAATATGCCAAACTATTTTTTGAGCTATTGCTTCATAGTTTGTGAGTCGTTTGTGAGTGATCGAGCTTTTCATGCACTATAAATCCACAGTAAAATTTGTTGAAAAGTTCAAGTTCAAAATGATCTTAAATGCACGATGCAAGTTATAGTATATTGTATAAAAATATAGATATCGTTTCATCGAGACAGTAAGTATTACACGGATATTATTTCTAATTATGTATTCTTTAGCAACACGAATATGTAGGCTTATAGTTGTATTTTTCCATATAAAAATAGAAATAAGATAAAGTATAAGTCGAATTTTATGAATAAGATTGGACACAGAGTCTTAAAGGGCGGTTGTGATGGCCTGATTCCCTTGTTATTGAATTAATTTTTGTTATAAATATAACTTTATCAAAATAATTATTGATCATGAACAATTAACAATTCCAACATTTAAAAAATTCATAACTCATATTCCATTAACATATTTCATCATCACGTGTCATGAAAAATAATTCACCTTTTACTCAGGATATTTGGTCCCTCACATTATAATAAAAATTGTCATCATCAATGGGTAAAATTTCATCAAATCCTAAAAGAAAAACACTTCATGTGCATGAATTTAACTTACCGACAAGCTCAGATTGATTGATCTTAAATAATGGATTTTCAATGGAGCATCAATAGTACAAAATAAGGTAATATGGTACCTAATGCTTTAATCAGAAAGATAGAATCTAGATCAATAAATATCAGACAAGAACTACAATCATAACTCAATAATGACCCTCGTCAAAAAAAAAAAACTCAATAATTACCCAAAGAAGATTCCAGCATGTAAATGTGAGCCTAGAACACTACCTTCGTACATACACTTACATTGACCAAAGGAAGACTGCTGCAGTGCTCGCTTGCCATCCTCAACCACAATCATAAATTTGGCTGCAATCCAATTCATATTGCCATTCTTGTGCAGCATAGCATAACAAACTTGTAATGCACTATTCCGCATGCAATATCCGAAGTGGATTGTAATGGAAATATTTTTTTGTCAAATTCCGCATAACAAACACTTCTTCAAATAGTGTCAAATTTCAAGTTTCAACTTTGTTGTTAGCAGCACATATTTCAGAATTCAAGCCACTTATGAAACACACATCATCCTTGAATGGTTGGATCAGATTGTAATGACAAAAATATAGCGTAGATTAGAGCAAAAGTGTAGTGTTTACATAGAGAATGAACTTCTCGTATGCTATATATTAGGCAACACGAAAATTAACTTGGGTTTGAGTTATCTAGACTATGGAGGGGAGAAGCTCATAGCGGTCTATTAAAAACCATTTTATGCCAAAAAATTTGTCCAATTTTAAAAAACAAAGGAAAACAAGAAAAGTGGAGATTAGAATTTATTGCTCTATAAACTCGTAGAGACAAATATACATAAAATTTTCATTGAGAAGAAGTGAGCACTATAAGTGGTCCTAACACACAAAAAAACATGTGAACAATCAATCATCTTTCATGTAAAAGTAGTCCTAAATCAACCATTGTAGCCCCACCGTTTATGTGATACCATATAACTTCAAGCATCTCATAGCGGAAATATTTCTTCAGCCAGATATATCCATTATCACACGGTAATCCATCACCAATACGACTATATAGTAGTTCCTCACATCGTGTACACCTTAAGTTTCATGACA
Source organism: Primulina eburnea (assembly GCF_022965805.1). Taxonomy (NCBI): domain Eukaryota; kingdom Viridiplantae; phylum Streptophyta; class Magnoliopsida; order Lamiales; family Gesneriaceae; genus Primulina; species Primulina eburnea. The sequence continues at coordinate 2,269,411 of NC_133114.1, forward strand.
CATAACCTTGATAGTTATCAAATTCTTGGTTGCTTGATTGACATCACCGAAAAATTACATCATCTGATGATTATTAGCTAAGTGCCATGAAATACGAAAAATGCCACCAACTCCAAGAAATCGCACAAGTTCCTGGCAAGTATAGTATAACCCACATGTGGGTCTCAAACCCACTCTCCTCAGCTAATACAATGTTGACAGAGGTTTTCCAACCATAATATTGTACATTTCTCAATTTTCTTCTCTGCTCAACTTAGTCTTAGACTTTTCTACACTAAGTTTTCCATTTGTGAACAAAATGATTAAAAGCAGTGTTCTAAAAATCCTCGTCTAGGACCGCCTAGGCGGCGCCTAGACGCTGGGCGGTCCAAAACCGCCCCGATTTTAGGCTAGTCGAAACTTCTAGGCGCCACCATATTAGGCCTAGGCGGTCCGGGCGCCGCCTAGCGCGAAAGCCGCCTAGGCGATTTTACAATTAAAAATTCGCCTAGGCGGTTTACACTTAAAAAAAAAAAACAAATTATGATATTCCTAATTATAGTATAACGGTTGTACAAATTTAATTTTCATTGTACAACGGTTGTAGTAAAGTAGTAAACTGATGTGGATGATTCATATATAAAAATTTATTAATATATATTTATTATTAAAATTTTAAATTTTATAATAATATATATTTCATATACAAACATAATACTCATGAACCACTTGATGAATTTAAGCTTTAAAAAAACCGCCTAGACAACCGTCTATGCCCCGCCTAGTCGCCTAGGCGCTAGGCGGTAGGTAACCGTCTGCCTATCGCCTACCGCTTTTTAGAACACTGACTAAAAGGTACTCTTCCCTGCCCCCATTATTAAGTCTATAATTTCCCCTCTTTAAAATCAACCCTACTTTCCATATCTACCTACATCTCTTTTTAGATTCAACCATATTTTCCGGGATAAGCATTTTTGATCTGCCCACTCTAAGGTTCAATATGAAGGTCAGTCCAATCACTTCAGCATTTGGGAATGACAAGCTATATGAAGTTATATCTCTAACTTTTATTTTTTGGTGCAGTTTCCAGGTTTGATGAAACGTCCTACCCTTTTTATTGCTTTAAAAATACTAGAAATTTTTTTTAACACTCAATTTTCGGCCATATATATTTTTCCATATGAAAATATAAAATATTTTACCCTTTTAAAATAAAATACCAACCATCTAGCATTTTAAAATCAAGTGCAATAGCCATAAAATGAAATCGTCAACTGTTGTACCAAACCTAAAAAGCAATAGTTTGAAAAGAATAGCACATACTAAACCTCTCAAAAATCTCTCAAAAGCATAAAGAATTTCACATTAATATCGTAAACATGCAAATGACATTTTTATTTATTGGCTTATTTTAGTGTGAACAATAACAATTTAGTTATTGGGTCTTGATAGTGGGTGCGTGATAGATATTCATATATATAGTATTATTACGATTCTTATGTTGTAAACGAGGATCACATTAATGGACACACAAATAACAGTCGTGTAGTTATTTTCTTTTTTATTTTATTTTTTTCAAGTTATTGTTCGATAGTTTGCGAGTAGTTTGCGAGTTTTAATATTTTATTTATATAATATAATTATATATTAAATAAATATATTTCAAATCTTTATTTTCAAGTAGATTGTGAATCTTCGAATATTTAGAGTCGATCTTGAGCATGAACTGATTACGAGTAAAAAATATTAAATTTCGAATACTTAAAAGTTACGATCCAAATGTTAACTACATGATATTAGTCGTGTCAGCTGTAATTAAAACTGAACATACAGAACCATGTGATAGCTAGTTATGTCTGTTGTAAACTTAGATAGTTTCTTTCACTTGATAAATGATAGTTGATGTATATAGACTCTGTACATGGTGGATCGAAAACCCATAGAAATATTTTTCCATGTCTCCGTTTTCATCTCAACAAATAGTAATAGTAGTATTAATAATAAAAAAATAACTATACCAAATTAATTTTTAGAGACAATAATTTTTACAAGAAACATAATTGACGATGATCCTTGTTTACTAGCGGATAGTTAAAGAAATACTTGCGTTAGTGCACAATGTCAAAATGAATTATAAAGGTTAAAACTTGTCGGATTATATTCTAAAATCTAAATATATGCAGGCTTATAGTTGTATTTTCCATATAAAAATAGAATAAGATAAAGTATAAGCCCCATTTTATGAATAAGATTGGACACAAAGGCTTCAAATGCGGTTGTGATGGCCTGATTCCCTTGTTATTGAATAAATTTTTTGTTATAAATATAATTTTATCAAGAAAACAAGAAAATTGATGTTTATAATTTACAGCTCTGTAAACTCGTAGACACAAATATACATAAAATTTTCATTAAGAAGAAGTGAGCGTTGTAAGTGGCCCTAAGTCCTAACACAAAAAGAACCTATGAATAATCAATCATCTTTCATGTGAAAGTAGCACTAAATCCACAATTGTATCCCCACCAATTATGCGGTACCATATAACTTCAAGCAATCTCATAGTGGAATATATTTCTTCCGTCAGAAATATCCATTATCACACGGGAATCCATCACCAATATGACTATATAGTCATACCACACGTCGTGTACACCTTAAGTTTAAATTCTTGGTTGCTAGATTGCCATCACCGACAAATTACATCATGTGATGATTATTAGCTAAGTTCCATGAAATACGAAAAATGCTACCTACTCCAAGAAATCGCACAAGTTCCTGGCAAATATAGTATCACCCATATGTGGGTCTCAAACCCACTCTCCTCAGCTAATACAATGTTGACAGAGGTTTCCAACCATTATATTGTATATTTCTCAATGTTCTTCTCTGCTCAACTTCATCTTAGATTTTTCTACATTAAGTTTTCCATTTGTATAAAAAATGATGAAAATTGTACATTTCTCAATGTTCTTCTCTGCTCAACTTCATCTTAGATTTTTCTACATTAAGTTTTCCATTTGTATACAAAATGATGAAAATGTACTCTTATCTGCCCCCCATTAACAAGTCTATAAGTTCGCCCCTTTAAAATCAACCCTACTTTCCATATCTACCTACATCTCTTTTTAGATTCAACCATATTTTCCGGGATAAGCATTTCTGATCTGCCCACTCTAAGGTTCAATATGAAGGTCAGTCCAACCACTTCAGCATTTGGGAATGACAAGCTATATGAAGTTATATCTCTAACTTTTATTTTTTGGTGCAGTTTCTAGGTTTTATGCACCGTAAGATGATGCAAAACAAGAAAACTTGTTCCAACTTTGTCAAATTCATAACATATTGGAACTTTACTTTTTCCTACATCCTCTTTTCTCAATTCATTGCTTAAAAATAAGTTGAACAAAAACTTGTGTCATCACAGTTTAAGGATAAATAGTGACATCTTACGTCATATATGAGGTAATCGACCTTTCTTTTTATTTTTTATTTTTTGAATTTATCAACCTATCTTATTTTGATCGGACAATAAATTGCTATACATAATACAGGAAAAGTTGGTCGGCAATAAACCTTAGTCACTTATCCACAATGTTGTAGAAAAGGTAATCTTTGCAAAACAGTTTTATGTTTTAGGATAAATACCGAGATGGTAGGTTTCCTACAATACAAATGTCGGTGTAAGAAAAAGTGGATGAAAGTAAATGTCACCAGGCTAAAAGGAAACCAGGAATCTCATTTATTTTCTAAATTCAGGAAACCTGTCCAGTTTTCCAGTGCAGACGTCATTAGATGAGCAGAACTACTACAAAGAGTCTATCAAAACTTTATCACAAGCAAAATAATTCGTGGTTGACCTATGGAGACGGTCGACGATTTATCAAAAAATGTCGTTACCTAACGATGATTTTTGAGAAAAAACCGTCACCAAAACCGTCTTATATTTAATTATTGTCCGCCTGTTTTGAGATGATTTTTGATTTAAAACTGTCGCGAACATTGATGGTTTTTGTAGCGATGATTTTAATCAACAACGACATTTTTTGTTAATTGGCGACTGCAGGACCGAGTGCTTGCCGCTTTACCAAAAGATATAGCTGGTGGTAATGGTGCAACTCAAATCTTTTAAACCGCACATCAACTCAAGCACCACGGTTCGATCGCTCTACCAAACAAGGGCAATTATTGCACTCAACAATCTCCCTCTCAATAATTGCATTCCTTACCATCAATGAGAATCGAACCTGTGACCTTGATTCTGATACCAATTGTAGAACCGAGCTCTTGCCGCTTTACCAAAAGCTATAGCTTGTGGCGATAGTGCAAATCAAATCTTTTAAACCGCACATCAGCTCAAGCACCACGATTCGATCGCTCTACCAAGCAAAGACAATTATTGCACCCAATAACGAAGGTTTTTAAATGTTTCATATTCCATTGCTAAATTTTTTTTAGAAAAATAATTTTTTAAAATAAAAAATTATCATTATAAAAAAAATAATATTCATAATGTCTATAAATGATAATATTGCCTGCTATCCTAAATGGTATGCATGCAGTCGCACCCAAGGAAAAACAATTTACAAGGAAAGAAGTAAACAAGAAAAGCAAAAGATAAGGAAAAAGAGTACCTAATTTTCAATATCACATGCAACACCTTTGTATCCGACTTCCTATTTTGTACAGTGATGGCTATGAAACAAGAAATTTAGCAATAATAATAGCTTTGTAATCTGTCAAAAGTTGGTACCAAAGAGAAACGGTATTGATTGCCAATGCAGGGTAACATGGGCGCCTGCACAGCTGGCGCGCTGTGCTGGCGCCCATGTGTTTGCAACAAAACAACATTTAGCGACGGCTTTTACAAATCCGTCGCTACTAGCGACGGAATTTAAGAATCCGTCGCTCATAGCGACGGATTATAAAACACCGTCGCTAAACGTGTAATTTTTTAAAGAAAAAATCGGACAGAGGGGGACAGAGGGGCGTTCACAAAATCGATTCTCCCGTCCAACCTACCGCCCCACAACACAGAAAAGTTTGAGAGAAACACAACACCGAAAAGTGAGGTTCAACTGAAGGCAAATCTGGAGATCTCGTCCAAGGTTTTTCCGTGCGCCTCAAATCCGAAGGTAACTCGATGTATGACAGTTCATCGCCGCTGTTTTCTTCCATTCTACAATATGAAATGAACAAAATTAAATTTGTTTGAATATTTAAATTCCTTTTTATTCATTAAAATTGTGAGGTTTCAAGCAAATTGTGATTTTGAGGCACACAGAAAATTTTTTATTTGAGACGCACTTACATTCACACATACACGAACCAAATTTTTATTTCTAACAACTTCGATTTACATTCACGTACATATTTTTATACCCGAGGTTTTCTAACACATTCACACACAAATTCTACCGGGAGTGACAAATTTTCCGACAACATCGAGTTACCTTCGGATTTGAGGCGCACGGAAAAACCTTGCACGAGATCTCCAGATTTGCCTTCAATATATATATATATATATATATATATATATATATATATATATATATATATATATATATATACACGTCAGAATTTTTCTCAAAATCATGTTTTTACGTATACATGAACAATATGCAGAAGCTTAAATCGAGTGTTACTTCCGGCCATTGAAAATTTTGATTTCTTTGCTTTCCTCTCGGTTGAAGCCTTCTAAGCACTGCACGCTGATCTCTTTAGATGATGTATTTTTCTTATGAAATGTGTGTGCTTAGGGACCTCAATCGCTCTATTTATAGGCGTTTTCTCATACCACCGATGAGTGTATCGGGAGCCGAGATTGAAACGTCTGCTTATTCATTTTCTTAAAAAGTACTAGAAATTTTTTTTTAAACCTCACTTAGCATCGGCCGAACCATAAAATATTTTTGACATCATTTTAAAAATAAACATCCAACTGCCATTTAAAAACCCAAAGGAAAATATTTTAAAGCATAAAATCGTCAAATATTTTACCAACCTAAAAATATTATTCGAAAAGTATAGCTCATACTATAACCTCTCAAAAATCTCTCATAACATAAATAAAAGACGTAAAAATATATTTAACATTACTTAAAATCATAAATCATAACTAGTGCGGAAAACTAGCGTCGGTTCTCGGGTTATGTGCACCTTCAGTCCAGCAAAGTCAACCATCAAGACCTCCATTATCATATTCATAATCAATTAATATCACCAGCATCAATCACACCTAGTGAGTCTAAAGACTCAACACGTCATATTCTTGATAACGAGTAATACGTAATACAGTTAACATATAACAGTGAAAAATACTTATACTTAAAATATCATTTTCATGACGATGCATAAACTTAAAACATAACCATTTTCGTAAACATTTTCATGATGCATAAAAACATTTTCATAAAAACATAAACATACTCATATTCATATTCGTATTCATGTTCATGTTCGTGTTTATTGAATTCAGATCGTGATTGTGACTCGTATTCTTAAACGTATTGGGCGATGGATCCATCTAAAGAAACCACAGTACTGGGCGGCGGGGACACCAGCAACACTCTCACCGGTCAACTGGGCCTTGGCCTACGTATTAACATATTCGTGTCATTGGAAATACGATCGTCGGGGCTCTCTCTGGGGCCTTTTCCCATAAATGGGCTCCCTCTGGGGCCTTCTCCCCTCACGACATCTCCAATCATATTATCGTATTCGTATCAACGGAAACACGATCGTCGGGCTCCCACTGGGACCATAACCCTCACGATATTTCCAACATATTCAGTAGTCACAATCCCTTCACATCCTTCAACATGTTATCATCACTTAATAAAAACATGCATATAATATCATTTTTATTTTTGAAACCAAGCATGCAACATATCTTTTAAATGCCCATATTTAAATCATAAAAATCATAGACATTTAAAAATCATAACTTAACATATTAAAAATCATAAACATCTATGAACAGTTTTAAAATAAACATTTTAACATCATAAACGTTTAAAATAAACATTAAAATAAACGTTTTAGCATATTAAATCATAAAACATTAAACATATTAACATCTTAAAAATCCATAAACATTTAAAATTGACATATTAGCATTTAAACATCCATAATAATTGAAATTAATCACATTAACATATAAAACAGCATTCAGGACACTGTCATGACGTCTACTAATTTTTAGGTGTAAAAAGACCGTTTTACCCCTGGATGTAAAATTTCACGTTTTAGACATTTTCTTAATTTGATTGACTCTAACATGTCCCAAATAATTATTTAAGCCTACATGAATTTTTCCATATTTTTATTTGGCTTAAATCGATAACTTTTAAATTTATTCCTTAAATAAGTCGTGTTATTGCGTTTTAATCCCGAATTAAACCAAAACTTAAAATAAAATTTCCAAATTGAAAACTTAGACTTCTAATAATTATTTAAGCTTAAGCCTAATTTTTCATAATTTTATAAGGCATAAAACTAGGCTTTTCAATTAACTCGTTAACTAGCGTTTCGTGCGGCGATTAAATCCCGAATAAATCCAAAACTCATTATTTTGATCCAAAATTTTTTACCATAACCTTTTTATGATTTATTCTACCCTTCCAAGTCATGAGCCACACCCGTGGACCCTTGTATTTAAATTTAGCTTTATTATTTTCGTTTTGACACCTTATCGAACGCACCGAGCTATCTCCTAATTTACCCGAGCCACGCCCGAGCCTGCTCGAGCCAAAACCTAGCCAATCCATCTAGGGACCCTACTATGCAAGCCCAGCCCATAAAACAGCCCTGGCCCGACCAAAAAACCTCCTGGAAAGTGACCCAAGTTCTGCATGTTTTCTGCGTGAGACTCCCATGAACCATATGACTCATAACTATTCTAGGACTTCTACCAGCCCTTAACCACCGACCCCTCATGACCCTAACCTCCCCTAGACCACGTCCAGCCCAAGCCCAGACCAACCCAGCCCTTAGAACTCAAGCTGCGAACCACTGGACTACATGACAGCAACTTCACGCCTAACTTGCTGCCAAGAGCTTCTCCCTCACGTTTTCCACCTCCAGTTGAGCCAGCAGCGAACCCTCTTGAGCCAACCTCAACCCAGACCTCCTATGGACCCTACTGAACCCTTAGAACCTATGGACTCGACCCCTGCCCCTGAAACCGAAGACACAACATAAGCTGCAACAACACAGCCGAGAAGACCCACTTGACAAAGACCCTTGTTTCCTTGCATAGCCACCTAACCCACGACCCAGCTCTTGAACCAGCCCCTCAAGCACCCTATCAGGACCCTAAGTACCTAACCTAGCCCAGCCCCACAGCCCCTGCACAAGTTGCTGCACACAAACGCTGCTACATAGATCACCTCTCGGGTGCTAGGACTCCTCCCCAGCCCCTGGTCTCGAGTCCTAGCGTGGCTAGGACTCTTCCCCTGACCCCTCACGTGGCTCTAGCCATGGTTCGCCGGAACGGTTGCGGTGCTTGGAATGGCAACTACCGTTCCAGTTCCAATATTATATTGCGGAACGGGGTGTATAAAAAAATTAATAAATTCAAAAAATTGGTAAAAAAATTAAAATATAAATTACATCATACTAAAAAATAAAATATACGAAGTTATTACAAATTTGAATCAATTTAGAGTGATGGACTAATAATAACCATCAAATCTTATATAAAGTGATGTTACAAATTATTTAACATCAATTAAAATAAAAAAAAAATTATAATTAACTTAGTTTTTTCACACTTTGTAATGAAAATTTCTCAATTGAAATAGTTAACTTGCGGATTCTTGAATCCGCGAACCTTTATTTTTTTTTAAAATTCAAACCGTCCCTATAGTAGCGACGGTTGTCTTAAAACCGTCGCCGATTTGACGGTTTTATTAAAACCGTCGCTAAATTAGCGACGGTTGTCTTAAAACCGTCGCCGATGTAAATCGGCGACGGTTAAATACAACCGTCGCTACATACACAAAACCGTCGCTAATAGCGACGGTTCATACATAAAACCGTCGCTACGTCGCAGAACGCCGCCACAAAACAACAAACGATTTGGCCTGGAACTTTGGAACGGTGGCCACCGTTCCCGTTCCGGCCGCATAACGGCCGTTCCGGCGAACCATGGCTCTAGCCCAGCCTGGTCCAGCCCCAGCCAAGCCAAGCCAAGCCACAAACCGAACTCATGATGACCAAACAAGCACATCGGCCCTACTAATTAATTAAACCCACGTTTCCAGCTTGTATGTTCCTTTGTTTGCTGCGATTGTTTGTGTTTCTAGGCCTTTAAACTTGTGTAAAACCATCCCCTAACAATTCCTAATCATGGCAGCCCCTTTTCCCTCATACAAACATGATTTTAAAACAATTACCAAGCTTTAAAATCCATGATCATGTAAAAACGAAAATAAATAAAAAGTCACTTGTTTTCCATGAAAAATTCAATTAAATAAAATACTATGGTGTGAATGATGAGAAAAAGGAGAATATGGCGTGCCTTTGCGTATTAAACGCACGAAAACGAAGCGACGATGCGAAGAACGACGACGAGGAACGACGGCTTGAAAACCTTGCAACTTTTGATGCTTTCCCTTGAATTTACAAAAGTTTCTCTTCGAAATATATTGTGTGTGCCGTGAGTTTGATGGGGGTTGAAAGAATTCTGAAGTTTTGCAAGGGTGGGGACGTGTATGCTAATGGGTTGGGGTAGGTTAATTGCATCTTATATAGATAATTATTTCCTTAATTAAGTTTAGGCCCATTAAGATATTAATTAGGCCCAATAATGCTTGATTAAAATATTTAAAATAATTTTGTTTAAATAAGTTTGCGAATTTATTAGCCAGGTTGCTATTACGTTTGTATTTTTGTTGAAAAACCAACACCGATAAAATTTACATCCCGGCATATAAAATCACCTCAAAATCCCATATTTTTTTTAAAATAAGAAAAAGCATCATCCTTAATTTAAATAATTAAAAACGAATAACCAATAAAAACATTTTCTATTTTTCAGCCCTCGGTCTCTATTCCTCGATCGCAACTCGAATAACCTTTTAAAATACATTTTAATGCAATAATGTAGAAAAATATATTTTAAAAATGCAATTATGTACAACATAATTAATTAATACAATTAAAACATTTATTTAAAAATACAGGGGAATTTAATAATTGCATGCATGTGGTTCGCGTGGACCTTTAAATTTTAAGGGCGTTACAGAGATTCAGAAGGAGAATCGTGTACGCATCTAAATTTTCTTGGCCGTCGCCAATTTCAATTTGTATACGCTACTTCTTTTAACATGTGTCATATTTCTTACATTCTCCCACTTGACACATATATCTCATTTACCATAGGAGACAATAAAATACATGAATCATGGCGATATGTCATCTAAAAACGATTATTATCTTCCATGTATTACAATGTATTATATCTCTCAAATAACTTAATGAATAAACACTATGTTTATTCGAGGTCCAACTTTATTGATATTTCTCGAATCACTGAATGTGTGCACAACATATATGAGAAAATATCACATCATAGTTTCATTAATTTGTTCTTACAACAAATATTACATAAAGGAACCAAGTCTCATTCTTTCTGTATGATCCTTAAATTTCAATGGTGGCATGCCCTTAGTCAAAGGATTCGCTATCATCAATTCAGTGCTAATGTGCTCGATAAGTAACTTCTTATCTTTAACACGTTCTCGTATGGCTAAATACTTAATGTCGATGTGTTTGCTTCGACTACCACTTTTGTTATTTTTAGCCATAAAAACAGCAGCTGAATTGTCACAATATATTCTTAATGGCCTAGATATAGAATCCATAATTCTAAGCCTTGAAATGAAACTCTTCAACCATACACCATGTGAGGTTGCCTCAAAACAAGATACGAACTCAGCTTCCATAGTGGAAGTAGCAGTCAAGGTCTGTTTTGCACTCCTCCAAGATACAGCTCCACCAGCTAGCATAAAAATATATCCTGAAGTGGATTTTTTTGAATCAATGCAGCCAGCGTAGTCTGAATCAGAGTAGCCAATTACTTCCAAATTCCCAGTTCGTCTGAACATAAGCATATAATCTTTGGTCCCTTGAAGGTTCCTCATTACTTTCTTTGCAGCTTTCCAGTGGTCTAAACCTGGATTACTCTGATATCTTCCCAACATCCCAACAACAAATGCAATGTCAGGTCTAGTGCAAACCTGAGCATACATCAAGCTTCCGACAGCAGAAGCATAAGGAATGTTTTTCATTTGTTCCCGCTCTAGATCATTCTTTGGGATTGACTCAAATTGAATTTATCGCCTTTCACAACGGGAGCTATACTTGGTGAACAATCTTTCATCCGATATCTCTCTAAAACTTTGTTGATATAGGTTTTTTGAGACAGACCTATAATACCTCGAATTCTGCCTCTATGTATCTTAATGCTAATGACATAAGATGCCTCACCCATATCCTTCATATCAAAGTTTTTAGAGAGAAATTGTTTCACCTCATATAACAGACCATTATCATTGGTTGCAAGTAATATATCATCTACGTATAGAATAAGGAAACAAATCTTGCTGCCAGTGACCTTCTGGTATATACATTGATCCATGGGGTTCTCAACGAATCTGAATGAAGAGATAACATCATGAAATTTTAAATACCATTGACGGGAATCTTGTTTCAATCCATATATAGATTTCTTAAGCTTACAAACCAATTGCTCACCTTTACTAGAGAAGAATCCTTCAGGTTGTTTCATATAAACCTCTTCCTCTAGTTCTCCATTGAGAAAAACTGTTTTCACATCCATTTGTTGTAAATCTAAGTCAAAATGTGCAACTAATGCTAGAATGATACGGAGAAAGTCTTTCTTAGATACAGGAGAAAAAGTCTCCTTATAATCGATTCCTTCCTGCTGAGTGAATCCTTTAGCAACGAGTCTTGCTTTATACCTTTCCATGTTGCCTAATGAGTCTTTCTTTGTTTTGAAGAACCATTTACATCCAATGGCTTTTACACCATCAGGCAACTGAACAAGATCCCAGACTCCATTAACTGTCATAGAATTCATCTCTTCTTTCATAGCATTAAACCATAGTTTTGACTCATTACAACTCATGGCTTGTGAAAATGTTTCAGGATCATTTTCGGCTCCGATGTTAAAATCCGATTCTTGTAAATACACTACATAATCACTAGATATTGCTGATCTTATAATTCTAGTAGATCTCCTTAGGTTGTTTGGTTGATCAACAATTTCTTGTTGTTCTTCATTAACAACTTGATCTACTGGATTTTCATCAGCGATTTGTGGAACTTCAGTAATCGGTTGTCTAACACCCATTTGGTCTTGAGGAGTGTGAATAACGACCAATCTATCGTTTGAATAAGAGGGTTGTGAATTAATGTGATCTTTCTCAAGAACTATGTCATTTGAATGATCACTCCCACTAATCACATCATTCTCAAGAAATTTTGCATTTCTTGATTCCACAATTCTAGTGTTGTGAGATGGACAATAGAATCTGTACCCTTTGGATTTTTTGGCATACCCAATGAAATATCCACTTATAGTTCTTGGGTCCAGTTTCTTTTCATGTGGGTTGTAAACTCTTATTTCTGAAGGACAAACGCAAATGCGTATATGTTGAAAACTCGGTTTCCAACCTTTAAATAACTCAAATGGCGTCTTTGGGACAGCCTTAGTTGGAACTCAGTTTAATATATACACAGTTGTCTTAAGAGCTTCAGTCCACAAGGATTTAGGAAGTTTAGAGTTACTAAACATGCTCCTCACCATGTCCAATAATGTTCGGTTTCTTCTCTCAGCTACGCCATTCTGGTCAGGAGAACCAGGCATAGTATATTGAGCAACAATCCCATGTTCCTGGAGAAACTTCGCAAACGGACCAGGTGCCTGTCCATTCTCAGTGTATCTACCATAATATTCCCCACCTCTATCAGTTCTCACGATCATAATATGTTTTCCACATTGTTTCTCCACTTCAGCCTTAAAAAACTTAAAGGTTTCTAGTGCTTCGTTTTTATTATGAAGCATGTAGATATACATGTATTGTGAATAATCATCAATGAAGGAGATGAAGTATTTCGGACTATGCATGTCCATATCTGGACAACAAATACCTGAATGTATGATTTCTAATATTTTTGTACTCCTCTTGGCACCCTTTTTTAGACTTATTGGTCTGCTTTCCCTTAATGCAGTCCACACAAGTCTCAAAATCAGTAAAATCTAAAGTACTGAGTACTCCATCATTTACTAATCTTTTAATTCTTTCTATGGAGATGTGTCCAAATATCCTGTGCCACAATATATAGGAATCTTCATTTATAACACATCTTTTAATACCTCCTTGAACATGCATAGTTGTGTTATTATTTTGTAAAGAAATAGAGAAAAGACCATCAACCATTGTACCATTTCCAATAAGATTTGATTTATAAAACAAATTTATTGATTTATCCAAAAACTGAAAGGAATAACCAAAAGGTACAAGTTTTGATACCGAAATTAAATTCATAGAAAAACTAGGAACATAAAAGGTCTTTTCTAATTTTAAAATATAACCACTATTCAACACTAGGCAGCAAGTCCCAATAGCCTCCACATGCGAAGACATCTTGTTTCCTGAATAGATGCTTCGCTCATTTTCTATTGGCTTCCTTAGGTTTTGCATACCCGGCAAGGTATTTGTAACATGGATTGTAGAACCAGAATCAATCCACCATGTGTTATAAATTATATCAACCATATTAGATTCATAACAGACAAATGAAGTAGGAATACCTTTCTTTTCAAGCCAGTCCTTAAATTTATTGCAATCTTCTTAATGTGTCCCGTCTTTTTACAGAAGAAACACTTGGATTCTTTCTTGATATCAGGTTGGGGTGGAATTATTCATTTCCCTTTTCCCTTAACTTTGGCTTGCTTCTTAAACTTTTCTTATGTGGTCATAAACACATTATCACTTGTTTCCATCAACAACCTCCCTTCTTCTTGAACACACATGGTCATTGATTCATTAATTGACCATTTATCCTTATGTGTGTTGTAGGAAATTTTGAAGGGTCCATATTGCTGTGGAAGAGTGCATAAAATGTAGTATACAAGAAAAGTTTCCGACATTTCCACTTCTAGTGTCTTTAGCCGAGCCGCTATGTCTCTCATTTTCATTATGTGCTCTCGCACACCTCTCACACTAGTGAGCCTTAATGAAGAGAATTTCATAATTAGGGTGCTTGCAAGTGCTTTATCTGAAGACTGAAACTGTTCATCAATAGCCTTCACTAATTCTTTGACATTATTATGCTGATCAACAGAACCACGCATACCAGCAGAGATTTTGGTCTTTATGAACATTACGCAGAGTCGATTAGATCGCTCCCATTTTTCATAAAGATCAGCATCATCCGGAATGCTATTTTCAGTAATAGCAGATTGTTCGTCTTTCCGTATAGCATAATCAATATCCATCCACCCCAATTGAAGAAGAATTCTTTCCAAATTTTATAATTATCGCCCTTTAGATCGGGAATGTCACATTTCATATCAGAAAAACTCGCAGGTTGCATAACTGCACAAAATATAATATGCTCAAAATTTTGAGACAATATCATGTTTTACCAATGTAATTCATGTTTTTTTTAAAAAAAAAATCTAGTGACATAAAATTTGCCTGTGAGCTAAAATTTTAATTCAATAAGATTTTTCTGTAACTTTATAATGAAACTATCAAAATATATTTTCCTTAACTCCTGTGGGTAAATTAAGAAAAATATAATTTGATATTTTAACCTAATTAGTTATATAAATATAATAAAAATCCCTGTGGGGAAAAATTTATTATGTCTATATAATTAATTACAATTGATGTCCATTATGTGATCCAAATCCACTTAATGCATAATTTTTCATAATTAAGGATGCTGTGGCTATTCCTCAATTATTTGAAATTATACGGTTCACCGGACAAAATTTTGGCTTTATTTAATGCTTTATATAATAATTATTTCGCAATCAACACTTTCCAAGAGTGCTCCCAGGAAAGATAGGTAGGGCTGAGGTCCTTTAAATACCCAACTCCTAGTCAGAGCAACGTTCCTCAGGGAGACCAGTGGCTAGTCAAGGCAGTTTAAATCGATCTATGAAGAACTCCCTCAGATCATGTTTTCTCACGTCACCTTATAATTATTATTCATCTTAATTATTCACATTTATGTGAATCTTTATAAGCCAAAATTTTTCATTAAATAACTTTATATTCACATTTTTACTTAATATGAACAAATATGTTCCCCATCAGTTTTTCTCTTCAATCAGAGTAGTGATAAAGTGAGGATCACAAAAAATGTGGATTCCTCATCAGTTTTTCTCTTTTATCAGAGTAATGATAAAGTGAGGATTATTTGCTCATTTGTGAATATCTGAAATATTTTATTATATTCACATCTTACTTGATATGTTCATTTCAAATTATAAACAACTTAATATAATTTAATATGAACACAATGTGAATATTGTTTTTTCAAAATATTTTTCAATACAATTTGCATTTAAAAACTTAAAATAAATGCAAACATAATATTAAATTTGCATGTACATATCAAACACTTATCCATAATATTTGCCATTATATCTTACATGCAAAAATAATTTCTAAACATGTATTAGAAATTATGTCGAACTTGAAATTATTTTAATGTGCACAAATTATTTGACCAAATGCTATATGTATACCGAATTATACATATAACTTAATAACACATTAAATATTATTTATTTATTTATTATTATTAAAAATAATAAAATAAATAAATATAAGTAAGTCTCATGTGAGACCGTCTCACGGATCTTAATCTGTGAGACGGGTCAACCCTACCCATATTCACAATAAGAAGTGATACTCTTAGCATAAAAACTTATACCTTTTCATGGATGATCCAAATAAGAGATCCGTCTCACAACTACGACCCGTGAGACCGTCTCACACAAGTTTTTGCCAATAAATATAAATAAATATATTGTAACGACAAGTTTATTCAAATTTCAATTAGTGTGGGTCCCACGTCATTAATTGTGGGTCCCGCATTAATTAATTAATTAATTTTTTTTATTAAAAAATCGAAAAAACTTTATTCTGTCTTCTGTAGGCCAACTTCACGTGGTTGATCAGAAACCATTAATGATTTCATAATATAATACAGAGTGCATTATTATAATGAAGTAATCATATTTCTACGTCAACATGCAGCAAATGCAGCAACCTCTTAGTCATCTCCTCCTTATATTTCAGAAAACCAAATCTCCAATTTTTAAGATTTCAAGGAAGAAGTTTAAGGTGCAACCGAGAACAAAATTATCAGGTAAGTTTCTTAATATCATTTTATCCAATTTTCAACTTCAAGTTTTACGTAAAACTTTCCCGATAGCGAATTTTCAGAAAATGAAAACAAAATTTTCAAGACTGAAGTATCATTGCTCTGATACCAAATGTCAGAATTTTTCTCAATGGCTCTGATTATAACATAATGACAGCTCTCTCAAATTAAAAAATATATTTGTCATCCAAATATAATTCACAATGAAAAAATAATAAAAATAACATAATAGTGAATTTTATCAAAACCAAATCACACTGTGGAGTATCAGTTGCATGCCATATATACATGCCAAAAAACAATATTTCGAAGTTGGTGGATATGTGGATTGATAAAACGAGATAGTAACTTGAAGCAATCTAGCAATCATGAATTTCTCTAATTTTTATTCGTTTGTGATTACGACACTCTTGAAGCGTTCTCAAATCTGGTTGGTCATCTTGTTCATGCATTGTGTATGACTGTATGAGCTTGAGCGAATTCATTGGTATTTTAGTGTTGCATTGGTCTCAGATGAGTCCAATGTAACAGGAATAATCACTTCTTGCATGAAAAGAATCAATGACAAAGTAGAGAAATTAAACCCCATGTATCTGTTTATCCACCTAGTTAGATCTTAATTTATTCTTAGTTGACTAGACCTTAATTTGATAAAGTTATAGTGATAATTATCCTTGCTTGGTGTTGATTTTATAAATTTGAAATCTCTTTTGCGCCTTCGTCGATTTAGTATATAAATTTTCCCAGGCGAGAGTTTGTTCTTCAATTATTTAACTCATATGCATGCTTGAACATATCAGTTACTCGCGGCTTAAAATTCTCTACAAGAACATCTCTGGTTGACTTTAAGATGGTGAAAATTCAACTGAGAAATGTTGCATCATTCATCAATGTGGTCTTTCCCCTAAATTTTTCGGCCCTTTCTGTAGTTCATGCAGACAACTGTTAATCATGACAAAGGAGCAAGGAATTTCATTCTTTTGGAGTACATTTTTACTCACTTATGCTTCCGGTGTTCATCATATCTTATTGAAACTTACAACTTTGTGCCTTTCTCTTTGTGGTGTTACCTACCGTTTTTCATGTTTTTAAAATTAATATATTCGGATTAATTGCGTTGTCTTCGCTTCATGATCTACTTTTCATGGTTTTCTCTATTCTCTTAGAACATGCTACCAGTCCAATATTTTGATCACTCAAGATGTCTTAATGATCCATGAAAAAAGTGTTTCCAGGTTAATAACCTAGGCTAATTCTGTGATTAGAAACCAGAACCTGGTTCGAGTTAAGATCTTTTTACTCCAAAATACGCTTTGAGCGAATAGATTTCGGGATCACATCACAATTTCTTGGATGAAAATGAAAGTCTCTCTTAGATTTATGTAAAATTATTTCTCTAAGCAGGGCTGTTGTGCCTATACTAAAAGGTTTTCTTGGTATTTCAGCGCAGCTTTGTAGTATCAACCCAATGACCTTTTGAGTTGCATTAATTAATGAAAGAGCACAACAAACATGCAAAAAATCAGATTCAGTTTATACCAGCCACTGTTCCATTTTTCCATTATCAGTTTATATATTGATACCTTTTTTATGAGTAGATGTTATTTATCCACTTTGTAACGATACAATCTGTGATATGGAATATGACACTGACAAGGGCGGAGAACACTGTGGGCAAAGCTGGGCATAAGCCCAGCAGATTTTTTTTTAAAATTTTAGGCCTAGGTATGCATGTATAAAGCCCAATTTTAAAGTCCAATTTATTTAGAGGTAATTATTAAATTTGTAGAACCATTATCTCACAAAAAACAAGAAAATAATGGATTGAATTTTAAAGTCCATTAATGGTTAAAGCCCACTTCAAATGGGTAATTAAATGTATAGATTTAAAATCGAATTCAAAATGTTATTATGTGTAGATTGTAATATCATTATTGAAAAAATAAAAACAAGACGCCATTTCGTAATACAATGGCAAATGACCTTCTTGCCAATACCATGGTTGTTTATATATAGAGAGATATCGCTCTGGGTATTGATACAGAATTTATCATAAACAAGTTTGATGTATTGAAAAATCGCAAAATTCGTCTTAAATAAAAATTTAGTACGTTCTTTTAACTTCTTTTTTATTTCTATTATGTGAAGTTTAAATTAATATTTATAAGAATTAGGTATGTTTCTATAGTTTTTTTTATTTCTATTATATGAAGTTCAAATTAAAATTTAAAAACATTCTGCCCACCGGAGAAAATATTTCTGGCTACGCCACTGGACACTGATAAACAATGGCAGGTCTTAAAAGGTAAAGGAAAAGATTACAAATATCAGCACCAATTTTTATTTTCTTGTTTATCTTACCTTTTGTTTTAGGCGCACAAATTATGTAGTATCGAGTACTTACCGCTTTACTTAAAGCTATAGTTGTGGTAATAGTGCAACTCAAATTTTTTAAACCGCACAACAGCTCAAGCACCACGATTCGATCGCTCTACCAAGCAGGGACAATTATTACACCCAACAAATTAGTCGCGAAATTTATTTATCGTTTCATTATCAAGTGCAGTGAGTACATGAATGTTGTCACAAAGCTCTATTGAGTTAGATACTTTCGTACTACTTTTAAATGTTTTATCATTTTAATTTTTTCTCAGTATGTTTTTTTTATTAATGTATTTTTGTAATTATATTTTTAGTGCAATTTCTAATTAAGTAATAAATTATAATTTCAAAAGAACATATATGAAAAAATTAGCCATATATACAATAGTAGAATAAGATGATAAATATAGAATAATATGATAATATGTAGTTTAATACTAACATATTTTATGGTTTTTTAAATTAGAATTAAAAGTAAAGAGTTCAAATTATTTAGGAGAATTTATATTAGTAATTACGAATGTTAATATATTAATAATTTCATAAAATATGAATCTCGTAGAAGAATTCGGAGAGTTTATCTATAATAAGAAATTTAAAAATTTTTAGTAGCACTTTTAAAAAAAAGTTATATATATGACAAATTTATAATTATAAATTGAATTTATAAATTCAATACACAAATTTAGGTATTATTTGAAACATCTACTAAAATTGTTTAAGATTTAGACATTAATAATCTAATTAAAGTAAACTCGACCGTGGTTCTAAGAACAGTAGAATCAAAATCAAAACTAAAATATTTTCTTGTTTCATTTCCAAAATCAACTATCATAATATATAAATTTTACAGCTTAATTGTTAAACAATCAGTTTCATTGTCTTGCATATAACTATTTTATTTGATATTAAAATATAGATTATAGTAGCACTTTTTTAAAAAAAATTATATATCAAACAAATTTATAAATTTAATATACAAAGTTTGGTAGTATGATATCTTTTGATTTATAATTTTCAATTTCTATATATATATTTTAATTATTTATGAAATTTTAAGAAAATAAAAAAAATCAATAATAAGAAAATTAAAAATTTCATAGTCAAATAAGTGACAGAAATATTGCATATAATTTGATAATTCTATAATTCTAAAATTTAAAAAGTAAATTATTTCAAGTGTTCAATATTACAGTGTCTTTGATAATAAAAATGATTCATAGAAAACAAATAATTTTAAATGTTCAGTATACATATGTATATAAGAACTAAGTACACACAAATGCATAAAAAATATAACGATGATTCGTATTTGAAAGATTGATGAAATATAAATTATATTTTTTAAAAATTCTTCATTAAGTAATGTATATGAAAATTACTTGATGCCAAAAAATTATATAATCACGTCTATTTTTCTTTTAAGTGAGATAATAAATATCCATATTAAAATTTATAATATAATAGGTATATAATTTTGATTTTAGAAAATAGTAAAAATTCAAAAATAAAAATTTGAAGAAAAATTTATCTATAACAAATGTATATGTTCTATGATTATTTTATTACATTGTATAACTAAAAAATTACATGCATATGCTCGTCAAAATCAATCATCTATCAAACTCCTAAATATGTAATACATCAAAAGAAATATTAATGAGTAATAAAAAGATAAATAAAATATTTTCTATTGTAAAAACAATATATGACATAATCCTCATAACAAATACAATTATAATGATTATTGATTAGCATCTGTCAAAGTATTAGAGTTTTTACATATGATATTTTAATATCTTTATTTAATTATTTTGAAATCAAACTAACTAATTCAACAAATACCAAAAAAAATTAATTTTTTTATGAAAGTTATTTATTTGATTATATTTCAAATTTTAATGGTGAAAATCATATCAATATTTTAAAATCTAGTTAATAATTATTGTATGAGTTTATTTGATTTTATTTGATATTTACCATATAATATTATTTGAATGTGTATTTCATTATATATGTTGATTTATTTATTATTTTAAAACTGTATTTAATTTAGTATACACAATATCGAATCTGATATATAATTAATTATAAGTTGTTGACCATTGACCGATGAATTATATCCAGCTCTCTGATGCAAGCACATGGCAATCTCGAGTCAAGATAGATAATGATAGGAAGCTTAATTGGTTAAGTGGCAGTTAAGAAAGTTGTTAGGCACGTTCATTGAATACAAGTGGGGTTCATGTAATTAAATAGAACGAGCTTTCACTTTCTTCAGGCTGGCATCTTCAATAATTTTTTATTCCTTGACAGAAGCATCTTCCTGTAAATTGATTCTTGAGAGTTATAATAAGATTCATTGCTCCAGGTTCCCAAGTGGATGTAGGCTATTGGCCGAACCACTATATATCTTGTGTTTCCAACTTTATGCATTAACGTTCTTAATTCTTCTCTGTTGTGTATAATTGAGTTCTTGAATTCATCTTGATCGAGAAGTTCCGTGATTGTTTCACAACAAATTGTATCAGAGCTCCATGCTTAGGATTCCACGAAGATGTCCTGAATGGGGATGACCAAGGTAGATATTGAAAGATGTGATGGGAAGTCGGATTTCTCAATCTGGAGAAAGAGGATGAGAACAATCTTGGTACAAATGAAAGTTGTTAAAGCTCTTGAGCGAGAAGAGAAATTACCATCAAACTTAAGCTCCGAAGAAGGGCAGATATGTTGGAACAAGCATATAGCTCTATTATTCTACATCTCGGTGATCAAGTTCTTCGTGAGGTGGATAAAGAAATCTACGGCTGTAAGGGTATGGCTCAAGATTGAACAATTATACATGACAAATACTCTTTTCAATCGAATCCATCTCAAAGGTAAATTGTTCGGGTTCAATATGACGGAGGATATGTCAATTGAGGATAACCTGGATGAATTCAACAAGATCGTTATCTCCTTGGAAAATCTTTATATAAAAATAGAAGACGAAGACAAGGCGATATTGGTCTGAATTCATTACCCAAAACTTACTCAATCTTTGTTGATACAATGAAATATTCTCGTGAAAGTCTATATTTGGATGAAGTACAAACTGCTCTTAAGGCAAAAGAAATAAATGGCAAGACAGCAAAGGAGGAAGGAGATGGAGAGGCATTGATGACAAGAGGGAGACACGAAAGGATCACGATAACGATAGAAGAAAGGGAAGAAGCAGGTCAAAGTCCAGGACACGGTTGAAATGCTTTGCTTGTCATAAAGAAGGACCTTTCAAAAGATATTGTCCCGAAAGGAAAAAGAAGTGGAAGACAAAGGAGACAGATTCTTCAGATGAAGCCATGGTCTCTGATGGATATGAAAACTCAGATGTGTTGGCCGTTACAAACGATCGAGTGGAAGATGATTGGATCTTGGATCCAGGATGCACATTTCATATGACCCCAAACAGAGAGTGGTTTGAAACATCCAAGGAATGTGATGGGGGGAGAGTGATCATGAGAAATATGCCGAATGCAAGATGACTGGAATTTGCACCATAAAGCTTAGATTGAAGGATGGATCTTGAAAAATACTATCAGAGGTCAGATATGTTCCTGGCCTCAAGAGAAACTTGATATCACTAGAAAGCCTAGATGCAAAAGGCTACTCATACAAGGCCAAAGGTGGAATCCTAAAGATAACATCAGGTGCACTTGTGTTAACGAAGGGCATAAAGACAAACCGCTTGTACATCCTACAAGGTAACACTGTGCCACTCATGAACAACTTACTCTCTGAGACAAAGAACGACATGACTAGGCTGTGGCATTTAAGACTACGACACATCAGCCAAAGGGGAATAGATGAACTAAATAGACAAGGTGTTTTTGGTAAAGATTATGTTCATAAAATGGATTTTTGTGAACAATGTGTGCTTGGGAAACAAACTCGTGTAAGGTTCAACACCGAAAACCATAACACCAGAGGCACATTTGACTACATTCACTCTTATATATGAGGTCCTACCTCAGTAAAAACTTTGTGTGGGCGAGTTATTTCATCACTTTCGTGGACGATTACTCAAGAAAGGTATTGGTGTACATGTTTAAACAAAAAAGTGATGATTTGAAAACATTTAAACAGTGGAAGTTCCTAATTGAAAACCAAACTGGAAAGAAGATTAAAAGGTTCAGAACTGATAATGGCCTAGAATATTTGAGCGAGGAGTTCACTCAACTCTATAAAAATTCTGGAATAACAAGACATAAAACAGTAAGGCACACTCCACAGCAGAATGGAGTTGCTGAAAGGATGAATCGTACCAACATAGACAAGGTCAGATGTATGTTGAACTTTGCAGACCTTGGGAAACATTTATGGGGGGAGGCCGTTGCAACCGCTGTCCACATAATAAATAGGTCACCGTCCACAGCACTAAATTTCAATCCACCAGAAGAGGTCTGGAAAGGAAGACAGGTTGACTATACAAATTTAAGAATTTTCGGTTGTCCAGCCTATGTTCATGTTAATGAAGGAAAATGGGAACCTAGATCAAAGAAATGTGTGTTCTTAGGTTATCCAGATGGTGTGAAGGGTTATAGGTGTTGGCTCAAGGATGAAAACAAGTCAAAAGTGATCATAAGCAGAGATGTGATATTCAATGAGTAAGAAATGCTAAAAACAGATCCTGTAATCATAATATGTAACAAGGAGCAACAAAATGATCATCCCACCGAACGTGAGGGATCTGACTATGAGATGGAACAACAAGAAGTTGTGAAACTTGAACATGAACAAACATCTGAAGCTTCACATTCTGAGGACCAACCGAGTTTGAGTCAATATCAGCTGGTAAGAGACAGAAAGAGAAAGGAGATTAGACGACCCGTCAAGTATGGATATGCTGATATATCTGCCCAAGCATTGTCTGCCATTGTTACATCCATGAATAATGAGCCTAGCACTTATAGAGAAGCTGTGAACGATGGTGAAAGTAAGCTGTGGCAATTAGCAATGGATGAGGAGATCAAATCCCTACAAAAAAATGATACTTGGATCTTTGTGGATAAACCTTATAATCAAAAGTTAATCGGATGCAAGTGTATCTATAAGGTTAAAAAAGAAATTCTCGGAGTTGAAAAGGCAAGATACAAAGCCAGATTAGTAGCCAAAGGTTACACTCAACGAGAGGGAGTTGACTTCAACGAAATATTCTCGCCCGTGGTAAAGCACGCGTCCCTCCATGTCCTACTCTCTATGGTGGCATTCCATGACCTTGAGCTGGAGCAAATGCACGTAAAAACAGCGTTTTTACATGGTGAACTAAAAGAGACAATATATATGTCACACCCGAAAGGATGTGTTAAGAGGGGAGATGAAAATAAGGTTTGTCTTCTCAAAAGATCCTTGTATGGGCTCAAACAATCATCTGGACAATGGTATTTGAGGTTGGACACCTTTATGGTCAACAATGGATATCTAAAGAGTTGTTATGATAGTTGTTTCTATCATAAAAGACAGAAAGATAAGACCAGAGTATACCTCACGTTGTACGTGGATGATATGCTAATTGCAAGCAATAGTGTGATGGAAATGGGCTCTTTAAAGGATCTCCTAAGTTCTGAGTTCGAAATGAAAGAATTGGGTCAAGCCTCAAAAATTCTGGGAATGGAAATATATAGACAAGGAAAGGGGGCTGCTTCACATCACACAACAAGGATACATTTCTAAAGTTCTCAAAAAATTCAACATGTTGAATTCCAAACCAGTAATTACTCCTATTGGTGCACACTTCAAATTTTCAACTGAACAAAGTCCTAAGTTTGAGGATGAAATATATGATATGAAGAAAATCACATATTCTAGTGCTACCGGCAGCATAATGTATGCGATGGTCAGCACTCGGCCTGACATTGCATATGCTTCAAGCCTAATCAGTAGATATATGTCCAATCCGGGTCATGAGCATTGGCATGCTGTGAAGTGGATCTTGAGATATCTAAAAGGGTCTTATGAAGTTGGGTTGAATTATAGTGACAAGTGGAATAAATGTGAGGAAAAGGTGTTTGGGTACGTGGATTCTGATTTTGCAGGAGATAAAGATAAAAGAAGATCATAAACCGGATATGTTTTTACATTATACGGGAACACAGTTAGTTGGAAATCAACACTTCAACCAATTGTAGCTCTATCTACCACTGAATCTGAGTATATAGCAGCAACTGAAGCATTCAAAGAAGCTTTTTGGATCAAAGGCTTGGTTGAAGAGTTGGAAGGAAATACAACTGAGGCTGTGGTTTGGTGTGATAGTCAAGGGGCAGTACAATTAGCCAAGAATCCGGTACATCATGATAGGACAAAACATATTGAGGTGAGATTCCATTTCATACGAGATTGGTGTCTCAAGGAAAGGTCAAGATTCAGAAAGTTTCCACTGATGACAACCCCGCAGACATGTTAACAAAAGTAGAGTGACAGGCACAAAATTCCAACATTGCCGAGCACTACTCAGAGTTGGCAGACCACCTTAGGTGGGAAAGTGACCGAACCAGGAGGAAGGAGGATGAGATTAATGCATCGTTCAGGTGGAGGTTTGTTGACCATTGACCGATGAATTAAATCCAGCTCTCTGAAGCAAGCACAGGGCAATCTCGAGTCAAGATAGATAATAGGAAGCTTAGTTTGTTAAGTGGCAGTTAAGAAAGTTGTTAGGCACATTCATTGAATACAAGTGGGGTTCATGTAATTAAATTGAACGAGCTTTCACTTTCTTCATGCTATCACCTTCAATAATTTTATATTCCTTGACAAAAACATCTTCCTGTAAATTGATTCTTGAGAGTTATAATAAGATTCATTGCTCCTGGTTCCCAAGTGGATGTAGGCTATTGGCCGAACTACCATATATCTTGTGATTCCAACTTTATGCATTAACGTTCTTAATTCTTCTATGTTGTGTATAATTGAGTTCTTGAATTCATCTTGATCGATAAGTTCCGTGATTGTTTCACAACATAAGTAATATAGAATTATAAAAACTAAAAGTAAAAAAATTCCATAGGAGGTTAAATATTAATTAAATTGAATATTATGAGTTATATTTTATAATCAATATTATTATTTATTAGTTTTGATATATTTTTTTGATGAGTTAGTCACGTCGATTTTAAGTTGATATTATTTGTCCTTAATATGCTTTACTTATGTAAATTATGATTTATGTATTAATAAAATACATGATTTGGTTGATTTTTAGGTTATAATGTATGTTGTGTTTGGATGTATAATTTTTTTAAAAATTGTTTCAATTTATTTCGTTCCATATATTATGTTCATTGTCATTTGTTATACAAATAAACTCAACTGCTTGAATTTTAATTTGAGAAACAATTTTGAAATTAAGTTATGTAAGTTCTTAATTAATTTATGCGTCTAATATGACAAAAGATTAAACTCAAATAAATAATAAAATGATTCGTTTTTTTTTTAGAAAATCAATTTTTTAAATTTTTATTATATAATTGATATTTGCGTGCATCACACGTACTTCATACAAGTACTACTTAAATGTATATATACACTAAAATCTATAATGTATTTATTACTGTATCGAAACTTGATTGAACAATGTAAATTTTCATTTTGTCGTTGATCAAATGTTTTCTAATTAGAAATTAATATGTGAACAATTACTTATCTGATTTGTCTGAATTAAATATGTGAACAATAAGATAACACATGATTCATGTGGCTTGATCTATATGGTTCTATCTACGAACATTGTTCAAAGGCTAAACCTTTTTATTAATTGTTTGCCTTGAGGTAGCATATAAGTCCCTTGATGTCTCTAACGTGCGTCCATATATTTTCTCATGTCAAGTGGCGTTCATATCACTCATCCAAGGTTTCTTTAGAGTTTTTGAGGTTCACTTTTTTAAACCATGGTTGACGCAAGCAACTAAAAGGTTGTACAAATATTCAGAATATTTTAGCTGTGACAAGTAATAGCAACATATGATAGCCGGAGACGATTCTTTCATAGTTTTTGTCACGGCGAAAAAGGAAAAAAGCTGTTTCAAGGATCTTATTTGTCTCATATACACATAACATCAGATGTATTAACCATTGAGTAAATATATTATTATGTTTTATTATCTGAAAAATTACTTTGTCTGCAATTCTTAATTTTTCTTTCATCCCCTAACATGCATGTTTATGCATTTATCCACCCCTAATGTATATGTGTATATCTGCACATACTATTATCTGTTCAAGATTGAAATGCTGACATTTTACTCGACTCCAAGGCAAACAAGTTCCTTAACCATGCATGTCATCCCGATGCTAGAGACATTCAATTTTTAGTAACATATCAAAAATAAGATGTTAGCATGTCATCACCAATCTATGCTCTCATCACTTCCATCTTCATTCCCTAACCTAATGTTATCCTCCATTGCATTGTCACTTTCTTCACTTGCACTACAAGAATAAATGCTTATGGTGACATTCATAAATGTCATCATATTCAATATTTAGTGACATTTAAGTTTTAATGACACCTCCAACAAATGTCATCTATTCCAATGTCGTCTTAAACTTACTGACATTTTAATTATAGATGTAATGACAACTTCATACGTGTTACTAATTATTCATATAATGACAATTTTAAATGTCAGGAAAACTCATGTTTAAATACATTTATAGAAGCCCTGTTATTATAGTAATAATGACAAATTTATATGTCAGTTAAAATAATTTATAATGACAAGTAAAAGTGTCGTGTATGTTATTTAAAGTGACAATAACAAATGTGGGAATATTTGGGTTGGATAAATATAGGAGGAGGGAAAATTAGATAAAATAAATGTGAGAATAAAAAACATATTAGATTAGTTATCTTGACATTTTTAATTGATGTCATTTTTTATATGGAGGGAGACAATTATTTTCCCTCCTCCAATATTTATCTAACCCAAATATTCTCACACTTATTTATAGTGAATTTTTTTAGTTTTTTAACGATTTTTTACGATGTAGGAAATGTAATTGTTTCTCTCCATATAAAAGATGACATCAATTAAAAATGTCATGATAACTAATCTAATATGTTTTTTTATTTTACACATTATTAATTTTTTACAAGTGCCATTATTAAGTATTTGTAACAACATTTAATTAAAAGTGTCTACAGAAAAGTTTCACAATAGCCATTTATTGTTGTAGTGTTGAGTCCTCGTGCTTTCCAGCTTCATTAGGTGAATATGGACAAAATGTTAGGATACTGCACAAGTTGAAATTAATAAAAATAAGAACATAAATAACCTACATAGCAAACATGAAGAATGAAAAATTAATAAAAAAAATTCGATGTCGGAGGACAAACGTAACATTAAAATGCACATACCCATAAAGATTACAATTATTGAAAGAATATGCAACCCACATATATGGACCACAAAAAAGTGCATATTAAAAATTGAACAAGAAATCAAACCATATTCCGGTTGAGGAAGTTTCACTCGATCTGAGAGGTGAATCTTCATTTCAAAGCAATGACTTTTCGATTCACAAAGTTCGAATACTGAAATTATCTGTAGACTTCTAAGTTGCATCGATTTCTTTGGGTTCGGAAATGCATCGCGATTTGGAGAAAAAAATTGGCTAAGGTTTAATCTTTGAAGTTGTCGTGACTTTTTTTTTGGGAGAATATGCTTTTTTTTATTTTTCATTTTTTGAATATGTTTTTGGATTTATTTTTAAAAACCATATAGATTTAGTTTTATTTTTTCAATTATATTATTTTCCTACGTGTAACTCGAAAAAACCACCAAAAATCAAAACCTCTCATTCAAATTACAACTCACTATTCCGGAAGCCAGCTAGACATTTTCTGGTGGAAGATTTCAATTTGGAGAAAAATGATTGAAATTGAGAAATATTATAAATTATTGGACTAAGAACGTAAATTTTCTCGTAACATGAATAAAATTAGAAAACGTGCAAGTTATAGGACCAAAATTTAATTTCTTCTATTTTATATATATATAATATTAGTTTTATTATAATTTTTAAATCACACATCATCACTTGAATAAATGAAAATGTTAAGTATTAAATAATTGACAAAAATTTGTGTGAGACGGTCGCATGGGTCGTATTTTGTGAGACAGATATCTTATTTGAGTCATCCATGAAAAAATATTATTTTTTATGCTAAGAATATTACTTTTTATTGTGAATATCGATAGGGTTGACCCGTCTCATAGATAAAGATTCGCGAGACCAGTCTTAAGAGACCTACTCTAAATCATTTATATTATTTAAGTTGGTTGATTGAAAAGATAAAAAATCATAGAATTCACTAATACAGTATTTGAATACAATATGATTATTATTATGGAGTAAACTAAGACTTATTTTATTGATAATATGAATAACAAATAATGAAAAATAAGATAATAACAATATTATTAGAAATATAAAAAATAAAAAAATTAACAACAATATTAAACTAATAAATAATATTAAGAAAATTTGGTCGAGTTAAATTTCTATTAAACCGATGGAACCAAATAAATTAATTTTTCTAAGAATACTATTTGAGATAATTTTTCAAGAACCGGGTCGTGAATTCTTAAAAGGGTAAATTGCTTATAACTCCCCAAACCTAAACTTAACTTTTCCCAAACTCCCCATACATTAAAAACTTCCTTTAAACTCCCTAATTCAATAAAATGGACAAAAATACCCTTATTCCCTATTTGATTTTAATTGATCCTCCGCGCTTTCCAAATGGTATCAGAGCATGGTTAATTTATTTCAAACACGAAAATTTTATTATTACTAGTAACTAAATGTATGAGAAGGAGAATTTGGAAAAATTATGAATCCGAACTTTAGTTCGAGAAAAATAATTTACAAGAACTATTCCAATATTTTGGAATATACACAAGTTCATCTAACTATTGTTAGATATCAGAAACAGGAGAACAGAGGTATGTTCCAATGGTGACTACCAAGTTATGGTACAGATCTGATGGAAACATCAGACATATGACTGTATATGTCATATATCAAGAAATGAAAGGATTTCGGTATCCCCGAAATCATTTCAATCTCTATTCCAGAAACATTAGTTTCCGAATAGATCTATTCAGAGGTTCTATAAAACATCTGAAACAACTCATTGAATCAGGAAACTTATCTCCTGATGAAAGACAGCAGTGTTTGCAAAACCTTGCATACACAAAAGGTAGACTCTTACAGGCCGAAAAGACCAGATCTTCAATGATCTGTTAAATATGCCAGGGACTACCATCCAGTTCGAAATTGAACTTATTTCCCTAGAAATAATTCAATTAGAACAAGAATTACAGCGAAGTACATGCTTCCCTGAATTCAGCACAAAAAGTATGCGTTTACAAGGTCTAAAGAACCGTAAAAACATACTTCAAAATCTACTCAGAAGAAATTCTTCAGAGAACAATGGATCTGTATAAACAGAAGATTTACGAAGGGAAGCAACAGCACCCTCAGGTAAAAATTTATGATTCAGAATAATAAATTTCTGGAGATAGTACCAGATTCCTCTAAGCCCTCTTTGGATCTTAGAGAAATACAGAAAACGGTACAAAATTATGGCAATATGCTATATTATGTACCTCAAAGGGTTGAAAAGGTCCTAGAAAAACAAGAAGAAATTCTTGTAACTCTAAAGGACATTCAAACAAGAATTCAGAAACTAGAACAACAACCAAGTTCTAGTAGACGTACTTCAGGAGGTTGGTTACCACCATCTTTTGGTACCGAACCTTTGTTACATCAACAAGGGAAGGTCAGAGTGGTATCAAAACCATTAACTGAAGAAGAAAAGATGATCAATCTAATCAAGTCTGCCTCAGAAAAGAAATTAATCTGATGACAACTTTAGAAATGATTGGTCTAGAGGATCTACAAGAGCTTGCAGAATCTTTCGCAAATCTTAAAGTCGTAGATCTAAAGATGAACACAGCAGTAGGTGAAACACCACCTGCCACAACATGGTCATCTTCTCAGGAACCACCAAGGGAAAGTATGGGATCTCATGATGTAAATATGAGAGAATCTCAAACTGATTTCCATACTGGTGGAGGATCACACCCAGCGGGAACAAGGGCAAGGAGAAATCAAATTCTTTTGCACCAAACACCCTATGGGAAAACTGTTTTGGATCCTATACATCCTTATGGGGTTATGCTTAACCTGGATGTATTAGATTTCAAAAACAGAGAAGAACTCATAGACGATTGGACATCTGCTATGAGGATTGCAGCAGGAACACTCTATCTCAATAAAGAAGGATTCATTAAACTTTTGGAAATGAGTCTGATGGGATCAGTGAAAATTGCTTGGGACATGACTTCTTTAGAAATGAAAGAGTCAATCCTAGCTGGGGAATCTCTTAGTGAGATCGCTGGAAAAATGGCTACCCTATTTAAAGCACACTTTATAGGGGTAGACTATTTTAACACTCAAGATACAGAGAAGAAGAGGAAATACACTCAAGCTCTGTATAGTCTTGAATTACATGATATATGTTTGGTAGATGAATACATTATGTTATTCACCAAATATAGATGGAATTCAGGAGTCGAAGAAGATATAGCTATGCAGCTTTTCTTCGCAAAAATGCCAAGCCCTTGGAGAGAAATGCTCATAAGGGAATACGTACCTGGAAATCCAGATACATTGGCAAGAAGAGCCTCTTTCCTTAAAGGAAAACTGGCAGAATGGTGTCATATGGCAGCGTTACAAAAGAATTACAAACGCTTAAGGGGAATCAACAAAAGAACTCCTTTGTGTTGTAAAGAAAATGATCTTCCAACGATAATTGGAAGTAAACCACAGAAGCATAAAAGGAAAAGTTTCAGGACTCATCCTTATGCCCGAAGAAGTTCTTGGAAACCAAGAACTGTTTGGTCTAGACAGAAAGCCAGATCTTACAAATCTGGACAAAGAAGTGGACCGTCAAGAAGTAGGACATCATCCCAAGCATCGAGTACATCTCGGAGCACAGGAAGAACACCTACAAAGAAAACTTTCAGAAGAGCTCATACCCGAGCTAATGAAAGTTTCAAGGACTGTAATTGCTGGACATGTGGAGCAAGAGGTCATATTTCGACTAACTGTCCAGAAAATGAAAAGAGAGGTATTAAACGCTTTGATCCAACCCCAGATATTGAAGAAGCTGTTTACTACCAAGATCTTATTCAGGTATACAGATTTGAGGATATTGCCTCAGATGAAAGTATATATGAAGAAGAAGAGGTCTTAAGTCAAGAAGAATCTGATGGATCTGAATCAGAATCTGACTAAAGACGAAGTGTTTCGACACGAAACACATGAAGATTTGTCTGGTTTCTTTAGCCAGACTACCATATCTCATAACATGATTCAAAGAATCATGAGAGAAAATCCTAGTTTACAGAGATATCAAGGTTTCTCTGCAGGACAGGTAAAAAAATTCTTAGGAAATCTTGGCCTAAGAAACAGAAAGCATCATCTAATCTATAAAGTTTTTAGAAGGGAAATGGCAATCCCAATGGAACTTACAGGAAATAGAATGGAGATGCAGTTAATTCCTTCTGATGAAATAAAAGAGGAATTACAAAAACTCAAGATAGAAGTAGCAAGGACTATGTCCTGGATTCATATTGGAGCAATCCAAATTATGATAAAAGCTACTTTCAAGGAAGGAATAGATTCTCCCATTGATATTGCTATATGCGATAAAAGAATGGGAAACCTTCAAGATTCAGTACTGGGAACCATCTCAGGAAACCTCTATGCAGGAAAGATTGTGGGAGTTATCTATCCTAGGATAGCCTACAACCTGGCAGATCGAGATTTCAGCCGAGCCCTAACCTTACATCAGAACTTCAAGGAGAAAAGACTGATGAAAGAAGGTAATAGACCATATTCTATTACCTATCAGATTTCATATGCTCTATCGAATACTCATCATTCTGAGTTATTCATTAGAAATGAGTTTATTGAAATCCCTGAGATATTTGGAAAAGTTGCTCAGGCAATTTATCCAGAACGAGTTGAGTTTCCTCTAATACAGGAAACAGATATCCAAATCCAAGACAAACCGATTCTACAAAGGAATCAAAGTCTTAAATTGGAACCAAGAAGACTATCTTTTCAAGGAGATAGAATTACAAGTTACAGGTGGGGAAAATTGCCTGTACAAGAAACCCAACAAGAGCCAAAGAGCTTTACCACAACTGGAAAGCTTAGATGCCCAGAAGGGTGGAAAGAAGTCGAAATAGTATTTGATATTACAAAACAAAGGAATCAATTTCCTTGTAATACAATATACTATTTAGAACAACATATGATAGGAACTTATCAAGGAATGATTCAGATCGAAGAATTGGAAGTTCACATCACAGGGATTCCAGGAAAAGAATCAGATCGATTGATTCTTGGACTAGAGTTTCTTGAGGAACACAAACCTTGGAAACGTCTAGAGTATGGAATGGAATTTATGGCAGAAGACCATATGTGGCAAATTAAATGACCACAAGTCCATTCTCGATATACATTCCAGTAGGAATGTTGTATGAACAATATAAGGCAGAATATTTTGCTGCTTATATTGATTCAGGGGCTGGAATTTGTACAGCCAAAAGAGGAGTTTTTCCAAATAATTTGGAAGAAGAATTACCCAAGATTGCTGGAAGAGATTTTTCCAGAAGAATCTTAATCTTATGCAAAGGGATTAAGATGACTGAAATTATGATTGGCGGTGCTGGTCAAACACCTTGGTATAAGGTAAAGACACAACCAATTTATTTTCATGATACAGGAGCTGACATATTGCTAGGAAATAACTTCCTACAAATGTTCAAATCATATACTCAAGAAAATGAGACTAGGAGATTAGTGTTCACAACACCATGTGCCCACAAAATCATAGTCCAGCGACTTAGAGAGGCATTTTACAGAAAATTGCCAATCCAGTTTCGCAGCAAGCGTGCTGATTCAGGAAAACTTTTGAACCCAAAAATGAAGGATTCTAGAAGGTTTGGAGAAACAATGCTCCAGTTGAGAGCTGATAAAGAACTCCAACCAGACGACATAGAATGCCTTAAGATAACTCTACAAACAAATGAAGTAGAGTTCGAATCTAAGGTATCACTGGAAGATGTCAAGAAAAGGATCAAAGAAAATTACAATGAAGATCCTTTGGCATGGTGGGACAGAAATCAACTCAGAGCTTGCCTTAAAATCAAGGAAGGTAAAGAGTATGAATTTGTCTGTTGCAAACCTATCCCAATGAACATCATTGATCAAAGGGATATGCAGATTATAATCAAGGAACATTTGGACCTTGGTTTAATTAAAGCAGGGATGTCACCATATAGCAGTCCAGGTTTTCTGGTAAGAAATCATGGTGAGATAAAAAGAGGAAAACCCAGACTAGTTATTAATTATCAAGAAATTAATAAAATTCTGGAGTTTGACGGATATTTTATACCTAGTAGAGAACACTTGATTAGTTGCATATGCAACGCCAAGATATTCTCTAAATTCGATTGTAAGTCTGGATTTTATCAAATTCGGATGCAGGAAGAAAGCAAGAAATTCACAGCTTTCTCTACACCTCAAGGACATTATATCTGGGAAGTATTACCAATGGGATTGGCTAATTCACCTCAGATATTTCAAAGGAAAATGGATAATCTTTTTAAAGATTATTTTAAGTTTATGTTTGTTTATATTGATGATGTTTTAATAGCATCTAAAGATATGAATGAACATGTTAAGCATTTAGAGATTTTCTCTAATGTTTGCAAGAAAGAAGGACTGGTTCTATCTGAAAAGAAAGTAGTCATTGCTACAAGAAAGATTGAATTCCTCGGAATTGAAATCGATGAGTCAGGAATAATTCTGCAAAAACACATAGTGGAAAAGGTGCAGACTTTTCCAGAGAATCTCAAAGACAAGAAGCAACTTCAAAGTTTTTTAGGGGTTGTTAATTTTGCTGGGATGTTTATTAAAAACCTAGCAAAACACAGGAAGGTGTTCAGTCCATTATTGAAAAAAAAATGCTAGATTTATATGGACAGCCGAACACACAAAAGGACTTATCCATTTAAAGAAGGTTTGTAAAAATCTTCCAAAGATGGCTATTCCTCAAGACGAGGATGATCTGGTATTGTATACCGATGCCAGTGATCATTGGTGGGCTGCAGTATTAACAAAGCTCACACCAGATGGAGAACAACCATGCAGATATTGTAGTGGGTTATTCTCAGATGCAGAAGCCATAAGATGGCATATCAACGAAAAGGAATTTTATGCAGTAAAGAGGGCTTTTGAAAAATGGCCGTTATTTTTACTTGCAAAGAAATTCACTTTGAAAGTTGATAACACTCAAGTTAAAGCTTTCTTGAGGAATAGAATTGAGTCTAAACCTGAGAAGGCTAGATTATTACGATGGCAAGCTTCATGTCAAAATTATATTTTTGATATTATGATAATAAAATCTCATGAAAATATTCTTGCAGATTTTTTAACAAGAGATGGACAGCATTGACATTGATGCTATTATCAAGATGCAGAGGCATTTGAGGGAACACCTTGAAATGCTTCAAACCGAGTTCAACAAGTTAGCTGTTAACGCAGAAGTTGCGGGAAGGCTACAACAGCTGATAAGAGAATTGTCTCTGATCGAATTACAGGATGTTTACAGGCATATACTCAGTTATGGTCTGTAACGCAAAGGCCTATCCTCCAGGGCATTGAGAGACCACTGGTTTCTCAAATGGAGAGTTTTCGAGTACAGGACTCTATACCTGTAGCGGGGGATTCAAATACCCCTTGCACAAGTGTTAAGTCGGGATCATCACCAGATGAGTCGACTGAAACAAAAATTGAGACTCCTGATCCTTATCTTGAGTCCTCAAGTCAACCCTTCACCTCGGGGAATGAAGAGGGAGAGATCAACCTTAGGCCTCGAATTGATAAAGGCAAATCTAAGGTTGGTACTAACGAAACAACAATTTCTCCATTTCAGGTTTACCAACAGAATTGGGAGAAATTAAAAACAAGAATTGGCATTAACCCAGCTACCAATAGGGTTGATGTATCAGGAAAATATCCAAGGATATGGATGAAACAAAATTCATATCCCAAGGAGGTCAAGACATGGTATGAATTCGGGGCTCTTGCCTCAGTTTATACTACATCACCCAGTTTCCCAGAAATTTCAGGTCTACCAAAGTGGATCCAGGAAGCTGTTCATGAAACTTGGGCAAATAATGATTATTTGTCCAGAGGAGATATTCTGGAATTGTATTTTTTCAGTGCAGCACCAGAACCAGCAGGGAAAGGCACACATGAAGCCTTTCATTTCATCAAGCTAAGGAGGCCAGATTCAAATGTCCAGAAATTTATCAAGGACCCTCCGACAGAAGAAACACCCCTGGTGTCTTCAATAACTGAAGATGACATTTCTACCAGAAGAGCTTGGGGTATTTGGGTCTGTCTCACTGAGATGGACAAAGTCAAGTTTCCGTTCAAATTCTACAATAATTCAGTGAACGGATCATTCCTGTTAAATACCATGACAGGAAAAACAACAAGTTTTGCAGAAGATCTATTTGAAAAGAAAAGAAATCTTTTGTGGAATAGCAAGCTGCCGGCAAGCAAAGAAACTCGCCGAAAATTCTGTAACATGGCACATATAGGAAGATGGTCAGAAAACATCTGCCTTGAATGCCAAGACCAGAAGAAACCGGAATTTGGTAAAGGTTTCAAACCAAGATCAGATCGGAAACCTTTACCGACACAAGCACAAGTGGGGAAGGACTACATGCACATTTTCCTCGAGGATACAAAAAACCGAAGATTCCTCGACAAAATTAAAAGGGACATGTGACCCTCCATTACAAAAGCAGGACCACTACCATGTAAGTGGTAGAAACAAGACAACCACTAATTAGTGGTAAAGGACAAATGGACCACCAATAATAGATGGTGGATGACACATTGGATACCACAAAAGGAATCCAATGAATAAAAAGTAAATTAACTGGTCCCGAAAATTCATCTATAAAAAAGATAGAATGGAAACCAGTTAACACACCAGAATCAAAACTTAAAAATGTATAGAGTATATTTGAAAGTTTTGAAAAGAAGATTAACATACAAGAGAAAAGAGGCAGAAGCTCTTAAATGGTTAGTAAATTATTTCCGAGAATATAAAGGAGATGAAATTACTGCCGATATATTGGAAACTCATCGTCAATGGTATCTGAAAAAGATAAAAGAGGATGAGAAGTTGATGTCAAGATTGATAATCTAGACAAGGGACCCCTCAACCACTAAATGGTCCCCAATGCAAGCTGTAAAGGCTTATGAAGATTTGAAATCCGAAGTTCAAATCCGAAGGAGCCTTCTATAAAAGACAGGAAGAAAGAAGTGAAGATCATCAAATATTTTCTCCATTTCTTTCATACAAGGTTGTAATATTTTCTTTCAAGTTTTATGTGCGTTAAGAGTTCAGCTACGAGAAGTAGCTAAACAAGTTTCTCTTCCTCTGCAGGAGGTTACTATGTAATATATAAATATTTGTGTTTGAATAAAAGAGATCTTTGCTCTTAGCCCCTCTCATGTATTATTTTAAAAATTTGATCTTTTGCTGTACGCTCTAAGGTAGGAAACGAAATTAGAGCTGTGCTAAGTATTGCTGAAGGAATCTGCTAGTAACCATCGGTTGCGATCGTGTGGTTGGACTGTGAGGAGCAGTTCATAAAATACGGTGGATATAACCCGGTGGTACTCTAGTCAAAGAGGTAAAAGATTTAATTTATTTTACGGAAGCATGATGGACCTTTCACTACAAAAGAAAATCAATTATTTAAGAAATAAGGTTGAAGGGTAGGATGGGAAATTTTAAAGAAACGGAGAGTTGAAACAAAGTTTTAGTGGGGTAGGGAGTAAAAGAGAAGTTGAGAATGGGTATAGGGATTTTTTTGACAAGTTGCCTTCTTAAAATTGTAGTTTTGATTTAAAAAATAAAATTATTATTTAATTAGAAAAACAGAGTTTTTTTTTTTTACGATGATCATTTATCTTTAGATTCTTCTTTCTCCCATTTCCGCCTGTCTGCGATAACGATTGATATGGTGGAATGTATTAGTCAATCTTGGAGGTAAGTGAAATCGACTTCAAGATTCAAGGGATTGTAGTGTGATGATAATATGCAGATCTGTTTGGAATGGGATGAGCCATTTTGTTGATTTTTTTGAAGAAATGGAATGAATGAATTCGAGTATGTTGTGCTTTTGATGATATCCATGCCCACTCCCCGTGTTACTCTACCTCTCGATTCTGCTTCTTATTATATCCTGGTGTTGAACTCCTACGCTTCTGGAGACAATTTTTACGTGAGCTAAATGGATTCTGCCATTAATTTGTTTTTGAATGGTGTTACGTTTTCTGAATTGCGATGGGTATGCCTATGTGTTCTTTTAGATTTGTAGATCGTGTAAAATTGTTTGGAATTGGATCCGATGTGCACATGAAGAATGACGGGGTTTACAATTAAAGGGTCGGCGTCGGAATGGTATATTAATAAGTGGGAATGATTTGACATCCATTCTATCTAGAGAGGGTAGTATTTTTTTTTAGGGGAGATGGCTTTGTTTTTGCTAAGCGAAACAGGTATTTTCTGGACAAATTTCATAGAAAGATCAAATCTTTTAGCCTCTCCTCTGCGTGAGTCTATCCTTCAGTGCAGAGTGGGTCCAAGCTGGGGATGAAATATTAACTCCAATCTTTCATTTGAACACATTCTTATGTTATTTTGTCTCAGTTGTAGATGCAATCATGAATCTTAGTTATTTCTGAAGTGTGACTATTAATGAATATTTGATTTAGTAGTTTTTGGTTCCAGCTCATGAGCAAACATACATTCAAAACCATGACAGAAGTTTTCAGTAATATGAATTAAAGAGTACTAGCTTATTCTGGTTCGAGGAGCCGCTTTCGTTGCTTTGCTGCTAAGTGGTGTAAGCCTTTGTGTGAATTCCAACTAGAGTCAATGGATACAATGTTGGCTGTGTTTGAAAGTATGGTGAAGTGGTTTTCAGATTGGGTGACATCGGTCCTTGATGCACCTTCTGCTCGAGCTGTTATCTTTGGAGTTCCAATAGGAGGTTTGCTATCTTCTTTGAAAGTATCTAGTGTTTTGTTTCTATATTATGTGAATTTTGTCACCTGTTCATTTTTTTGTAGGCCATCTTTTTGTGGAGGGTCTTCTCTTGGTTGTAATTCTTTTTCTTCTGTCCCAAAAAAGTTATAAGCCACCTAAAAGACCATTGACGAAGAAGGTTTGTGTTTCACACACTGAATTATTATCATCTCTACTTTTCTTTTAATCAAATTGATATGCCTGTGACCTATACTTTTGTCAATGCACATGAAATGAGCTACTTTTTAATTATTCTTTTTTTTTTGCTTCTTGATTCCTTTTCTCATTTGTGCCATTGTTTTGCTGCTAATGAATGCTGTGGAATAAAAAATGTGGTATGCAAGACCCAAGAAAGCTCACATAAATTATTAAGATTTTGATAATGTCATCATCACCAGATCCACCTTCTTCGATTCATATAACCGTTATGTTTTAATGTTGTTTGAATGATGATATTGTATAATTACTGCAATTTGTTACCGCACAAAGGCATCCTGATGGGCCATGTATGATAATATATATTTAGCAAACTGCTTGAAGAATATCACATAATCATTTATGCAAAAAACAATTGTGCTGACAGGCCAGTATGTGTCCTCGGTCCTCCTCTATTATTTTCTCTCTTTGCAAATTTCTTGATAAGACAATTTTGATTAAGGCTTTTATAGATTTCAATTCTAGGAAAGCTGTGCTGGTTAAGAAAAACTCTTCTTTCTAAAATTACAACTGGCTTGAGACATGTCAGTTTTACTTATATTTTCCCAGATTCTTTTTACTTTTATAGCTACATCTCATTTTAATGACAGCCAAGGATGGAAGGCAGAGTATTGACTCAGCTTTGCAGTGACATCTCTTCATTTTACATGATTCTGGATGTATTAAAATACATGGTTGCACAATGGTTTTTAGGAAGACCTTGTTTCTTAGGCTTTCAACCCAATCATTGCATCTTAATGTAATTTCGTTTGTAGCATCTTGTTTTTTGTCATCCAAGCTGACACTGTGATACACATGGGTGCGCAATGGTTTTAGGAAATAGATGAGTTATGTGATGAATGGGTCCCGGAATCCCTCATTCCTTCTATTACTAAAGAGAGGAAGTATGAACCTCCGGTGTTGGAAAGGTGAGATTTTTCATCTTGTATTGTTTCACAAGTTTATTTTCTGGAAGAGGCAGTTTTGGCTGATTTGTAAATAAGTCATATAATAAAGTTCCATTCTCTGGAGTTTTGCGGTTTAGGATTGTTCATTCATACTTTGTTTCCTTGAAACAAAATATTGGTACTAAAAAAAAAAAATTAGAATTGATTAGAATAAATGTATGATTTCTTTACATGACAAGAATTTTCACTGTATTCAACAACATGCAAACTTTTATCCCATTGAGTGGGTTCGGCTATACAGATCGTCTTACGCTATTGTGCTCTATCTCCTTTTATATCCTCATCTATATAAGAATTTTCACTTCATGTATCACAATATTGTCTGACGTTAAATTACTTTATATAGAAGTGAATGATGATGTGTCTCCTGTGTGTTGGATTGAGTTTCTATCGGTCTTGCTTCATCAAATGAAGAATTATATTTTAAAGTCCCTATACTCTTTTAGACGTCGTATTACCTCATTCTTTACATTATCCAGTGCTGCTGGACCTCATACTGTAATCAATGGTAAAGAAGTTGCGAATTTCACATCAGCAAATTATCTTGGCTTTTTAGGGCATGAGAAACTGCAAGTAAGAAATAGTTTCTGCTTGTCACAAAAAAGTAAATATTCTCTGGTTTTTCTTTTACTTTGTTGCTTTACATGGTTTCCAATGATGGCGTTTTTTCGAAGCAGAAATCATGTACTAAAGCGCTGGAAAAATATGGTGTTGGTTCTTGTGGTCCTCGTGGATTTTATGGGACAATTGGTAGGATCTGATATTGATATAGTGAAGCTCTTGCACCATTACTTTATCATGTCTCTCTCCTTAAATTTGCTCACCATAACATCGTTCGGTTGATATTTTTAATTGATACAGATGTTCACCTTGACTGTGAGGCCAGAATAGCAAAGTTTCTTGGAACCACTGACTCTATACTCTATTCCTATGGGCTTTCCACAATGTTTAGTACGATTCCAGCATTTTGTAAGAAGGGTGATATTGTCATCGTGTGAGTTTTTCCGAAATACTCCTGGTTCATTTTGTTTTACAGTGCGACATAATGTCTTGCTGGAAATTCCTGAAAATTTTATTTGGATTCAAGTTATGGTTTATTTAAATATAGAAAATTTGTTAGTAATCTGATATCAATTATCATTTGGCACTCGTGGGGGAGTGTTAAGCTGAACACGGTAAAACTCTTATCTGGTTTTGATTTGGTATTTTTGTTTTCTTTTTTTAAACGGATATCAATGGTGAAACCTACCTCCTCATAGATACAATCATGAATCCTTCTTCATTTGTTGGGATTATTTACTCCACCTTGCTTTTTAAATTCACTTCTGACATTATAATTTTAGTTTGCATGCCTCTTTCTTACGAGCAACATAAGCGTGCTAACTTCCATGTTGATTTTATTCATGGGGTACAATGATATTTTTTTCATCACTGTGAATTTTTTTAATTTAGTCATCATGTGGTTCATCACCTTCATCACGCCATCAAACTTAATATGTATTCCTCTTTCTTGTGTGACTGCTGTGACATATGCATATATGAGCTGATTATATTGGAGAGTTAAATTTGTTTTATAGATATGTAAGTATTGGTTTCTGTAGTGATTCTTGTGAATCATAACAAATTGTTCTTTTCTTTGCTTTCTGTTTTTGGTTGTTATGGTGTGAATATCTTGCAGTGATGAGGGAGTCCACTGGGCGATACAAAATGGCCTTCACCTCTCTAGAAGTACTATAATTTTTTTCAAACACAATGATATGAAGTCCTTACAGAGTAATTTGGAAAAGGTTACCCATGACAACAAACGAGCTGAGAAGCTTAGGCGATATATAGTGGTAGAGGCGATATATCAGGTATCACTTCTGACAGAAATTGTCGAGCATTTTGTCATTTCATTTTCTTTGATTTCTTTTTTTATTTTTCTTCTCGGATGTGTTGAGCGTGTTCGCCGAGGCTTTTCTTTCGATAACCATCTCCTTGATCTACACTTTGAACACTAATGTCTTTTATGCTTATAGGATATCAATTGAAATTTCAATTTAATAAATACTGTTTTTGTGTGTATGTGATACCTATGGAGCTACTCCAGTTGATGGAATTGTCTTTAGTTTTCGTAATTTATGACTCTCGACAGATTAGTTTGTGCTAGATTCATAATTTGTAAAAGTACCATTTCTTTTCTGTTGAATCAATAATATAGGAGAGGAAAATGTGAAGGAAAAGGAAAAATTCAAATTGCATCATATTTTCCTTAACAACCTAAGCCTATGTTCCATCACCTTTTCAATTGTAGTGAAGTGAAATGACATGAAATAAATGTATGAACTAATGAATCTCTCTCATAAATCTCTTCATAACTTATATCCTTCCTTTTCCTTAGAAACCAATTGATTGAGAGCAAAAACGTTTGCATTTTAGTTAATATGAACCGAGTTCAAAGATAGCCCGTCTGAATTTTTCTGAGCATACTTTCATAAGATCAATGACTTGCGAAAATGTAAACTGGAGGATTTCCTTACGCCAAAGCACCCAAAGCTTTACGAACAATCTAGAGGCCGTAATCTTACTATTACCTGCACTGAATTCATCAGAATTTTATTTGAGGATCTACCGATGGGCACGGGTTTTCCTCTACAATCATTATTGTTTCTTAGATTCTCACTTATAACTTGCAAAATTGGGAACTGTGTCAACCAACATATTAAGTTCTATGTTTATTTTCCAATTGGAGTCTTATACTTCAATTCTATATTCAAATGAAGTTGAGTTCTTAAAGGTTTATTCCTGACCGATCACGTCCCACTTCCAGAATTCTGGTCAAATCGCTCCATTGGATGAGATCATCAAGCTGAAGGAGAAATATAGATTCCGTGTAATCCTAGACGAAAGCAATTCTATTGGTGTTCTTGGAAGTTCTGGTAGAGGCCTAACCGAACATTACAGAGTTCCGGTAAGTATCCTTCTCCATTCATCTACGAGTTATAAATATATCTATTTAGTTTTTTCATGATTTTTTTGGTAGGTTGAGAAGGTAGATATTGTCACTGCTGCAATGGGGCATGCATTGGCCACTGAAGGAGGATTTTGTACTGGGAGTGCCCGAGTTATCGATCATCAAGTAGGGTTTTTTTTATAGTCCATTGTGTGGGATAAAAACATAGTTGCTGCTAAATTTAATCCCTTGTTCTTTAGATAAATGGTATAGCTCTCTTGAATAATCTGCATCAAACAAGTGGATTCTGGTGTTTTATAGTGTCATATGTTTTTCCGAGAGTTGACTGCTCATCGATGCTTGTTGAGACAAATTGATATAGATCATAACTTTCGCTGGTTTCCAGACACCTCTTACGATTGAGAAACAAAAACTGTTGGCTCCCATCTCATTGCATTCTACTGTTAGAACCACTTTTCGCACTAGCTTAAGCCCATTGGAAGTGGCTCGACAATATTTTTATACTTTGATACACTCTCATGTATATGCCGGAGCTTGGATAATATGTGCCCAGAATTAATATCAACATACATATGTTGATAGGACATTAACAAATTTCTAATAACAAACAAACAAGATCAACTTGGTGAAATATATATGATTTTACACACTGGTGGTATTGCGGGTATGACCCGTGGTTCTAATGCCAAGTTTGAAACTGCTTTTTTCAGAAATTCTGTTTCAGGAGTAGACTAACAATAATTTATGATTTGACATCTTAGTTCACATTATTTTGCTGCATTCTGCCGCTTATCTTCTCTAATATCAATGCTATACTCCTTTTGGCAGCGTCTTAGTAGTTCTGGTTATGTATTTTCTGCCTCTTTGCCTCCTTATCTGGCAAGTGCTGCCATTACCGCCATCGACATCTTGGAAGAAAATCCACACGTTCTCACAAAATTGAAGGAAAATGTAGCTATTCTACATAAAGGTTTCTACTACTCTTTTTCGTGGATCATTTGGCTATTCTCCCATCATTTTATCAACTCGATGACATCTAACTGATATTGAACTTGGTGAAAACACATTGCCACTTTCCCTTTATAACAACATAGCCTAAATTTCCAGGTGTGTCAGAGATACAAGGACTTGAAATAGCAAGTGATCCGCGATCACCCATAGTTTTTCTTAAGCTCAAAAAGTCTGCAGGATCCTTGAAGGCAGATCTACAAGTGCTTCAAGATATTTGCGATCATGTAAGCAGTGTCAACTTCTCGCTTGGACGAATAACATAGTTCTGAAAAACTTGATTGGTAATTCAATATGTTTACAGTTATTGAAGGAC
The DNA here is from genome assembly GCF_022965805.1 of Primulina eburnea. Taxonomy (NCBI): domain Eukaryota; kingdom Viridiplantae; phylum Streptophyta; class Magnoliopsida; order Lamiales; family Gesneriaceae; genus Primulina; species Primulina eburnea. The sequence continues at coordinate 2,313,874 of NC_133114.1, forward strand.
TACTCCATCTTTGTGGCAACTTCAAAAAGATCCACAGTAGACAAATGCAAATTACCTGCTGGGATTAGGCTATATGTGTCTGCTTCTCATACGGAATCTGATCTAAGAAATGCATGTGAATCATTGAAGAAAGTTGCTGCTTTTGTACTGGCAGGTGAATGATTCCATCTTCCAGATGATGTTCCATTGTTTTAGGGCCTTTTTTCGCCGTGTCATTCAGAGCAAGAAACAATAGACCGAGTAGTAGCTCGGCTGTGCATCCACGTAGTCCCATCTGAGAAATTATTTGTCACGTACTACTAGTAGAAGACGTAATTGATCTGAGTGTAGCTATTTAATTTATTTTATAGGTTAGAATTTCCTTGACTTCTATCCCTATTTCCTAACATCTAATCCATTCCAAACGCCTCTTGCTCACCACCACCAAGATCTTTCGGCAAATGTCGCGGAGGAAGGGCGCGATGGCGGCAAGAGGGACTGCGGAAATGGATGAAGAAGGGTACTGACATTAGTCAAGTATATTATGATATTTCTCGTCGCATACATGACATTTAAACATTTTCAATCAAGGGGAGATCATTATAATTTGATGTGGGTGAAGATTTTTTGCCTTATCTAAAATACCATTATTATTATTTTTTAATTCCCTCTCCTATTTTAAAGGACGTAAATTTAATAATTACTTTTAAACGTGTTCAGAATAATTTATTTTATTTGTTCTAATACATATGTTTTTTTTGTAATATTTTTTCCCAATTTAGTTTAGAATTTTAAAAATAAAAACAAGAATTTAAAAATATAAATTTGTATTATATTTATTATTTAACACAAGTCTGCATTAATACTAATTTTAAATCATGAACGACATAAAAACATAACAATTATTTCATTTGAACTACAAAATAAAATCCGACAACCTTGTTTCATTTAAAAAAAAAAAAAAACTGATGCATGACAATATATGTGTTGTCGTTTGGTGTTTTCAGAATTAGAATGGTCGTTTCGATTGAAAACCAGTCACGAGTCTGGTATAATCTACTCCCAAAAATAATTAGAAACATGTTGTATCAGTTCATATTTTTGGTTATATATATGATTATTTGGATTTTCAACTTTATATATATATATATATATATATATATATATATATATATATATAATCAGCTGGAAATGGGTAACATGACTTGAACTGCAAGAGTCAAATGTAGGCAGCGTGCACATCCAATTTCACGCGCATATGCCTTTGATTGGGTGACCATTTTATTCAATTCAACTTGAGACATAATGTGTATTGGGATGAAAATTCCATGCTTTTTTTTTTTCTATTTAACTTTAATTTATTGCATATATCTTTTTTTATATTTATTACTGAAAAAAATAAATTACTGTTTATACAATAACTAATTTGAGTCGAAATGTATCTATTATGTAAGAACTATTTGGAAATATCCACGTCAAAAACTTCCTAGACACGTATATAGATGGATAACTTGGGAAAAGTATATGGAATATATTTTTTTTCCTTAAAAATAATTGACAAATACTCGTGTGAGACGGTCTCAAATATCGTAAGATGAATCTCTTATTTGGGTCATTAATGAAAAAATATTGTTTTTAATGCTAAGAGTACTACTTTTTATTGTGAATATGTGTAGGGTTGACCCGTCTCATAGATTAAGATTCGTGAGACGGTACTCACTCAATAATAGTGATGGTCACCTCCCGGACACTGATATGAAGCGGAAAAAGGGCTGTAAGACCACTTTTTTAACTTGTGTATGGTATGACAATTTTTTTGAAATGTAAAATATTTGTTACGATTGAGTCATAAATTTGTAATCTTATCTCAAACTTATGACCTTTAAATTGTGATAATCGAGTTTCAAAAGTTCTCATGTTTGAAATACATAAAATCAGTGTTCTAAAAAGTCAGCTTAAGCTCTATTTAAGCGCGCTTAAGCTTGAAGCTCGATAAAAACGCACCGTTTTGGAGAAAAGCGGAAAAAACAGTTAAACTGTAGTTCGATCGAATTAAACGTAATTAAGACGTTTAATTAAGTGTGCTTAAGTACAATTAATAATATCTATTTTTTTTTAAATTTTTTTATTTTGAAGGTATGTCTTTTATTTTAAAATAATAAATTAGGTTTATAATTTTGATTTTATTTTTTAATTTTAATTATAATTAATTATGTCTGATAATGATTTGACAAATATTAAACATTTTATAATGTGGTCTAGTTGCAAAAACAAATAAAGATTGTAATTTTGATATTTTTATGTTTTTATAAATATGAGAATTAATGCATCAGACTTAAATTTATCATATTTATGTATTATTTTATCTATTTATCGGCTTGAGATAATTACAATTACAATAAAGATAAAAAAGTTTTTCCGCTTAGCATTAATCTTTAATGAAAAGCTTATCGATTTTTTTCATTTTTAGTCGATTTTTGTTAGTATAGATCTTACATAGTTATCTCGTATGGAGGACGAAAAAGATCAAAGAAAAAAAATGATGCCAATTTGAGTACAATTGATTTACGCAAACAGAAATTTGGCTAAAAGGGAAAACCATTCAGTTGCAGATCAAATCCCCTTTCGGTGTTGACAGCCGTTTCCTCATTTAATCCGATTCTTCATTTTCTTCTGCTGAAAGAACTCATTTTTCCTGTGCTGGGGGGATAATAAACCCGGGCGTAGTACAGCCAAAGTTTTGTTCTTGTTCTGGATATTCAGTATAAGGGTCTTTAGAATTCAAGAAAAAGTAATGGCATCAATTAATTTTTCTTACTCATCGATCCCGATTTCTCGCTCTCGGTTAGCTCTTTTTTCTGTGCTTGTTTTTGTGTGCCTGTTCTTTTTTGTATTTTGATCGTCTACAGATTTATATTCGATGATTGCTTGTAAGAGAACGAAGAAAATTTCGGATTTTGAATTGATTTTTTTCTGCCCATTTCTGGTTGTTCCGGTTTGTTCTCTTTTGTGGACAAAAAGAGATTTTTTTATTAAATTATCATTAAGTTGTGCAAAAATCATGTCATAGGCTATATTTTGATGACGGGTTATATTAGAATGTGGAACAATAGAATTTTGGTGACAAATCGTGCTCTTTATCTATTTTTGTTAAAATGTGAGCTCTGTTAACTAGGAAACTGAAAATTCCTTAAAAACTTTTGGTTTCAATTCTGTCCATGGTTTGGCAGCGGTAGATGAAGTAGGTCGAATTTTTTTCTAAATATGATACGTATTTTTCAGATATACTAGACGTGAAGATTATCTCTTTTTGAGAAATTAAAAATTTTGGTCATTGTACTGACTTGAGAGTTATTGCATATATACGGAAAACTACATTATGCATGGAAATGGAGAGTAGTCCTTGCCCCTACTTGAATATTCTTGACTGATCACGGTCTCCGTGAACATGGACTCTGGTAGGAAGGTGGTGTTTGAGCCTCAACACGACCAATAAATAATTAACTTATGTTTTATTTGCATGTATTAGAGTTTCTTTCTGTGTTGCATCAAAGTCCAATGGCTCTCCTTCAGGCTATTGCATAATGTGTGCTTCTGGATACCTTTACCTTTTGCCCGTCTAATGACACAAATTGGTAGCTAATCTCTTTTTATTGCAGAGCGTTGAAAAATTTTAGAATGTTCAATGGTCTCCACCGTGGAAATTTCCACTCTATGAATGGTTTAGAGTCCGTCAAACAACAGAGTGGAAAAGTAGGTTTCAGCATCAAGGCTAGTGGGAAAATTAAATCCATTTTGTTTTCTGAAGAAAATGGTGTACTTTCTCATTCTTCTGGCGCTAATGGTGTAAAAAGTGACGTCACAAGTAATGGATCGGTTGGCATTGAGGTGCAATCTGATTCTGTAGTATTAGGAGCACTTGCCGCCGATATGATACCAACCAATAGTGCCTTTTCTGTTGATGATGATGAATTTGATTTGGATCTGCCAACAGTAGGTTTCTCGTCTATTAATGAGGCCATCGAAGACATTCGCAAAGGAAAGGTCGGTAATCAGATTGATGTTCTTGAGTTTGGAATGCATAAATTGGTGACAAATTCTTTTTTTTTAATAAAAATTGCAGATGGTTGTGGTGGTTGATGATGAGGATAGAGAAAACGAAGGAGATCTAATCATGGCGGCATCAAAAGTAACACCAGAGGCTATGGCTTTTTTTGTGAGACATGGTACTGGAATAGTATGTGTAAGCATGAAGGAGCAGGACTTGGAGAGATTGCAGCTTCCTTTGATGGTGATTGATAAAGAAAATGAAGAGAAACTTAGTACTGCATTCACTGTTTCAGTGGTAAGTTGCTTCTCTTTGTACGTGAATAATCAAATATAAACTTCTTTTGGCGCTTTGTTTGATTCCAGTCGACTTTCTAAGGAAGATGATATTATGGTTATGTTTCGCATTAGTTTTGAAAAATATGATTGAGCAGAACTGCCTTGATAGTCAAGAAATGGTTCGTAGAAACAAACATCTATGGCTATTCAAAGCTACATATGTTGGTAGCAGTAGGAGCAACTGCTGCTACCTATAAAGATCTTTCAACCCATGCATCATCAAACATGGCTTTTTGAATATGTGAACACACCCAAATAATGCTTTGTGAAGCTTTTGTTAGTTCGACAAATAAGAATATAAATCTCAAGGCAGTGAAGTATGAAATTTTGTAGGATGCAAAGCATGGTACAACTACGGGTGTCTCGGCACGTGATAGGGCGACAACAATTAAGGCTCTTTCTTCAAAAGATTCAAAGCCTGAGGATTTCAACCGCCCAGGACACATATTTCCACTAAAGTACCGAGAGGGAGGTGTTCTAAAACGAGCTGGGCACACGGAAGCTGCTGTTGATCTTTCCACACTAGCTGGATTAGACTCTGCTGGAGTTTTATGTGAGATTGTTGACGATGATGGTTCCATGGCAAGGTTACCAAAGCTTCGGCAATTTGCAGAACAAGAAAACTTGAAGCTTATATCTATTGCTGACTTAATAAGGTAGCTGGTTCATTTGAGCTTTTTCTTCTCTAAACTTGCATATTCTGAAAGGTTATGGCCATATGCTTTCCAGATATAGGAGAAAGAGGGACAGATTGGTGGAACCTGCATCTGCTGCTAGTATACCAACTACTTGGGGTCCGTTCACAGCTTATTGCTACAGATCAATTTTGGATGGGATTGAACATATTGCAATGGTCAAGGTAACTAATAATATAAGAAATTTGGACATATTTCAAGTTTCTTGATCATCAATGGTGACTTGTTGATATACTGTAAAACTATATGCAAGTTTTTGCTTACTAGAGCTTTTTTGTGCGCACTTATACATGTCCTTTTTTGCTTGTGTGTATGTGCAACCCTATCCCACCCAATACCCCCGTGTAAAGAGCACCTTACCTTTCTTTTATTACTTCGATGCCACCAGGGTTTATTAAGAATCGTTTTATTTGTTAAATTCGAGATCATGGACGTTGGCTCAATGTGTTTGTATAATTTAACACAGCCTTTATGTGTATGCCAAAGACCAAAATTTACGTTGATATTAACACCCAAGGTGATCAAAACCCCCAAAGAACTACCCGAGATCTGGTTAAATTGAGTCTAAAGGGATTGCAAAGAGAAGTTTTGGATTTCAAAATATTGAGCTCGTGGAAGGTGGCTTAAAAATAGTTATATACGATTGTCCCCCAATTGTTATTTATTTCCATTTCAAAATCACTCTTAATTCAGCAAACAAAATGTCAAGATGTGGCTTTGGGCTTCCAGCTTTATTCATTTAAGAATATCAAACTTTGATCATTGGCATTTCTGCTGCAACAGGGTGATATTGGTGATGGACAAGATATTCTTGTGAGAGTGCACTCGGAATGTTTGACTGGAGACATATTTGGATCGGCCAGATGTGACTGTGGAAACCAGCTGGGGCTTGCAATGCAACAGATTGAAGCTGCTGGAAGGGGCGTCTTGGTTTACCTCCGTGGTCATGAGGGGAGGGGAATTGGTCTCGGCCACAAACTCCGTGCATACAAGTTGCAAGATGCGGGGCGTGACACTGTTGAAGCTAATGAAGAGTTGGGTTTACCTGTTGATTCAAGAGAGTATGGGATTGGAGCGCAGGTATCGTTACCTTATGGAACTTTATGCATAGCATTCAGTTTTTATGCTTTTCTCTTCATCTGAAGTCTATACAGTATTATTGGCCTCGCATATGCTAAGTTCTTAAAAGAAGAAAATTTAGTCGCCAACAAAATGTTGAAAGTTGAATTATTGGAAACGAGCCGACCAATCTACGACTCTTTTATCTCCATTGTTGTTTAACTTTAATATATCACAGTTGAAACTGGCTTACTGGTTTCAGTAGTACTCTTTTCCATACTAGTGTGGTTTTCACATTATCTTTCTACTCGGAGTGCATAGTCCCTTGTCTTTCAGGATTATGTTTGCAGACGCCTGATCTGATTCGAACCCGAAACCCGGTCCTAGGAAACCAACCATTTGCTTTGGTCTTTCAGAATTGGAGTTATATCTCTGTCACGCAAAATGGTTCGACCCGTAGTAAGAAACTCCAGATCACTAACTGTTGTGTGATCTTATGCAGATACTTAGGGATCTTGGTGTTAGAACAATGAAGTTGATGACAAACAATCCTGCGAAATACCGTGGACTCAAAGGCTATGGTTTAGCAGTTTCAGGCAGGGTTCAACTTGTGACCACCGTCACTGAAGATAACAAGCGATATCTGGAGACAAAACGTTCCAAGATGGGCCATGTTTACTCGATCGAACCCAATGGCTTTCCAGCCATCATCACCAGCAAGAACGGTCGACCAAGTGCAGCAAGTCCGGTTGCATCCGAATCATTGTGAATTCAGTTTGGTTTACACTAACTAATATGGAATTTTTCATGGTAGAATAAGAGCATGTGATGATTGTTCTTTTTCATATTTCGTCAGTCGTTTAGCTCGTCAATGAGAGTGGTTACTAGTTAAATGAAATTATTTGGAAAATTATATTTCCATGAAATATTTTCTATTTTTTACGGTGAAAAAAGTTTAAGATCAATTTTTCCTTTGTCAAAAATAAAATAATAAAGTACGTAAATATTTTACGTATTCAATTATAGATATTATGTAACGATCATGGGCCGTTAGGCTGAACCAACAAAGGCCTCGGCCCATACCCATGCACTACTATTGGTCATGCACCGCCACTCACAGAATATCCCACTCCTGGAAAGTGGTTCCTTTCGCCTTCCCCAACACTTGAACCCAGGACCTTCAGGATAAGTACCTAGATTCTTAAGTGTTGGTAATCGTTACATATTATATAAAAAAATAAATAAACTTTTTCGATATAATAACTAATAAGATAAATTAAACTGTATTTTAGGTGGGCTTTTTGGTCTCCTCAGCCGATTGCACCTCACCAACAGCTGCCTGGATGATAGTATCCATGTCTTCCAAATCTTGCTTTACTTCACCAGCCTGACACCAGAGAAATACTATTAGAAACGTTTTACCTAAAAGTTATCGTCGGTGATAAAACGTAACTCAAATTTTATAAATTATATAGCGGTTTCGACATTATATTTTCTGAGCAATGAAAATTATTCGAGGATGGAAATTTATTATGGAATACATACTCCCAACATCTTACATCAATTTTTGCATGAGGTAAACAATGATAGAGACACAGAAATATATACCTTGTGTATTAGATTCTGAATGAGCTTAGAATCCTGGGCGGCAACACAGCACAAATGTTCCATGTCTTCAGCCTGCTTCTTTAAATTTGCTATTACTAGGCAGCTCTTCCACCACCTCCTTCAACGCCTTATCGGCGGCGTTTGCCACTGACTCCACCAGTTCTGCCACCGCATCCACCTCTTCTGCCACTACTTCTACTTTCCCTGAGATACAAATTCAAACTCAAAGATCAAGTAAGGTTGACCACAACTTAAAAGTGATGGCTTCAGTTCTAAAAACCGACTTTTTTTTATATATATAACGAGATAAGAGAATTTACAGTTTAATCTAACTAAACAACCTACACAAGTGAGATTTGACTGTTCTAGAAGTAAAGATTTTTCCTTTGAGTGAATAGAAAAAAGATGTAGTGGTTACCTTCTAGTCTTAGCACATTTTTCCAGGTTTTACCCAATAGAGGCAATAGCAATGACAGTAAAGATCCCAAGGTCCATTTCATCCTGTACAAATTTAGTAAAATGTAAGGGGAAAAAGGGTTTATATATAGTTAGGAATTTGAAATCCATCACATTAGATAATAAACAAAAAAAATTTATTTAAAAAAAGATTTCAAAAGTGCCTAAATAAGTGGGATTGTTTTAAATCTCGCTTTGAAATATATCGTCAAATGCACCCTTAAATCATTATTTTCGAGTAGGTATCTTGTAAGACGGTCTCACGAATTTTTATTTGTGAGACGGGTCAACCCTACCGATATTCACAATAAAAAGTAATACTTAACATATAAAATTAATAGTATTTCATGGATGACCCAAATAAGAGACCCGTGTCTCACACAAGTTTTTGTCATAATCAGAGTAGCTCGTCCGGATTGAAATCTTTACTAATTGCTAGAAAAATTTAGGGAGAGATAAATGCTCCATAGTCTATAACTTACCAATGCAATAGAAGTTAGCAATCCAAAGGAGGCAATAGAAGTTAGCAATCCAAAGGAAATTTAGAATGCAAAATCTAGTAATATTTTACCAATTGGAGAAGCCATTGTTGCGAGGAACTGGTGACGATGATTGTACCCTGTCAGCACTTTGATACTTTCCCCTGCAATTATAAATAAGATATTTTCATTTTGTTAATAAAAAAAATAGCAATAAATATTATTTTTAATAATATTATTGACATTATAAAGATTGGTACATAGCCAATTTGGTTTCAGCATGCGCCGTAGAGCTACCACTAAAAAACCTCAGCCCTTGATCCACAGAACCACAACAATACGGTGGCAGCTCCCGGCGGTGGGCCAGGCGGCTCGGCCACGGAGCACCGGATACAATTCTTTTCCGGTAAAGAAGCGTGACCCGAGTCTGGAATTTGTACGAGGAGGATGAATTTCTTGCTGCAGCCATATGTATCTATGATTCAACGGAGATTTATCCTATGAAAAATTGATTTCTCTGAATTAATTTTTTTGTAACTTATAGCTTAATGCATGAGCTTGAGGAAGATTGAAGTCAGTTCCATCTTTTTAGTTACGTGCACAAAATTCTTGCATTGCCAAAACTAAAAGATCCTAACACGCCAAGAAATGATTTTCCTTTTAATTATATGGTTACACATGGTACTTAATAACATTGAGAACTGTTAGTTGTCGCGTTTCAGTTGAATAAAATTCTTGATTGTTACATATATAGATTTAGACAATACTTTTTCTTTGGGTTAGTTTTATTGTTGAGTTAGGTACAAGTTCGGATCTTAACAACAACATAATATAAAATTTATTTATTTATTCTTGAAAGATTGGGGTCGTGGTAATGAAAATTGAGGTTTGAATCCCCTATGAATTAATTGGAAACGATTGAACTTAAATTGAGGGATAAAATCTAGGATCCGATGTGATGGATGGATTTAACCGGGATGGTTTGAGAAATTGTCGACCTAATCTACTTATTTTATATAATGGGTAGATTTAATTCATTTTGACATCTCTGATTTTCACAACTCAAATATTGAATTTTAGGCTATTACGTTATCTATAATTTGTTCCCTCTTTTGTTCTATTCTATATCCAAAAACGCAATTGTCTTATTCTTTATTCCATTTAACTAATATCAATATAATAATTTCCCCATATTCTATATTTATATATATTTTTCATTTCCGATAAAATTTGAGTTCCACTGTTCGAGTCTATCACATATTGGACAAGAATATAAGCAAGCTGTGTGCAGGGGCGGAGGTACATCAATTTAAAATATATGATATTTTAAATTTTTTTAAAAATTTATATGTAATTTTTTTTATAATTTTGGATATATTTGATATTAACCCGGATAGATCAATTTAAAATATAAAAGATTTTAGAGTTTAAAATTCTAACTCGGATATAATCGGATTCCTGGCTCCGTCTCTGACTGTGTGTTCCTTTCAAGATTAAACTTATTCTCTTTTTGCTGTGTGTTTCGTGGAAGTTGTGTGAAGATTTAATTTATATGAATTGCGTATTTCGTGGAAATTCTTTTAATCGCAATCCAACTTTATAGTTAGTTCTGCAATTTCCTGGTCCATTCATTTCCCATAATCCGGGCCGGGCCAAAACCAGGCATGCAAACATCACACCATCCCCGGCCCGACGCTGCTAGCAACGACTACACATGTTAAGTCAACAAGAAAAGTTTGCAAACCAAGAAAACCCGAATCATTCTCCCTCTTCCTCGATCCCAATTCTCCTAGCTTGTCATGGCTTTTCGCCTCAGAAAACTGCTGGATGAATCGGATCTTGATTCAAGCTGCCAAAAAGAATTTTGTGATGCCAAGAAAAACCTCAATGGATCGTGTCCACTTCACTGTATGAACATATGCCCTGATTGTTGCAGAACTCCGATAATCGTCACCCCAACACAGCCGCTGCCGCCGCCGGACGATCTCGTACGCGGTCATGGCGAAGCGCACAAATCTTCTACTCTTTCTAGTTTTCTCACCGTATCCTTAGCCATCTTGGCCACGTCTTTCTTTTTCTTTGCTTGCTACATAATCTACAGGATCTTCTTGACTTGGTGTAACTCAAGGAGGCCATGGAGGTCTCGATCATCCAGGATTGGTAACGAAGAGACGGGCCCGGAAGAGTTTCTTGACAGTTGATCACGGCCCGGTCGTTGACCATCCAATCTGGTACATAAGGACAGTTGGTCTTGATCCATCTGTTATCAGCTCGATTGCGATAGTTAAGTACGAGAAAGGCGGGGGTCTTATAGAAGGAACAGATTGCTCTGTTTGCTTGAGCGAGTTTCAAGAAAATGAGAGCCTTAGATTGCTGCCTAAATGTAATCATGCTTTCCACATTCCTTGCATTGACACATGGCTCAGAGCACACACGAATTGCCCGATGTGTCGGACCCGAATAGTGAGCAACCCAGCACCTATTTCATCGTCAGAGAACGTGATTGTTCCGAATTCAGGCGGGGTTGAGGAAACAGAGCCATCTGGTGCAGAGAATGAGGATTCGGACTTGAGAGTTAGGATTGAGGAAGAGGCCGAACCCCGAGCTCCAGTGGGACTGAAGACTAATGAAATTTATGGAGTAGAGAATGGGATTCAACCAACGAGAAGATCGGTTTCAATGGATTATTTATCGGCATCAGTTATCAGAAAAGCCATTGCCAACTCTTCTTCACCTCAATCTGATGAAACTCCATCCCTCGAATCGGTTGAAATGAAAGAAACAAATGGTGGGATTGTTGAAAAAAGTGCTGGGATCAATCGAAACTTGTTGAGATTAGTTGGAAACTCATCACAATCGAGGCTTTCGCGAACAGGTTCTTCTTCTATGAAAAGATCAGCTTCATGTAGTGCAAGAGTATTGCTTCCGAGATAAAGCGGCGAGAGCTGGAATCCTGTTCATCTTCCATGAGTGCTCGAGCTCGAAATCTACAACGTCGGAGAGTTTTTCAACTCACTAAACTTTTGATAATATCTCAATAAATTTAATAAGGACATGTATGTAAAGGAAATGGGATGCCCATGATAATCAAAACATAGGCCTCTCCAGGATACTTTTGATGTAAGTATGAATGAAGGTTTGATCAAAACATAGGCCTGTCTGAAAATCTCGTTTAAGCATCTTTTAGAATTTTAAGATTAATTTTGTCATCTAAAAATTTCAAGTTCACATGGAAGGGAGACAATAACAGCCATATATATTCATAGTGTTCGCTGAGATTAAACAAAATTGGGAACTGTATAAAACTATCAATTTCAGATGTTGGCGTAAAATACAATTAATAGTAGGGATGTAAACAATCCAAACCAAGCCAAATATTATCAGACTTGAGCTTGACTCGATTCGAGGTTTTATCATCAGGCTTGAGCTCGAATTGTCTTGAAATTACTAAGCTCGCGAAAAGCTCGAGCTCGGTTCGTTAAAAGCTTTTTTATCATGTTAATCAACCCGGGATCGACCTTCATACATTAATAGCTTGTTTATCATATTGTTTAACAAGTCTAGCTTGAGCTCGGTTCTTTTTTGAGCTCTTAAAACATACAAGTGAGCTCGAGTTTGAACTTGATTCGAGCTGGTAAAGATTAAATATATTTATGAAATAATTTTAAATCACGCATAAAGTGTAAACTTTATTATTACTAAGATTTTTGTTAGTCAACTCAACATATGAGCCAAACTCGAGCTGACGAGCAAACTAAACAAGTCGAGCTCGAGCTCACGAGCCACCTAAACAAGTCGAGCCTCGAGCTCACGAGCTTATTAACGAACATGTTTGCAAGCTCACGAGCCGAATATTCTTATTCTTGAGCTTAGTTTGATTAAATTATCGAGCTCAAAATCGAGCTTGAGTTGGCTTGATATGATTAACAAATGAACTTAAACAAGCTTTTTATCGAGTCGAACTCCGAATAACTCACGAACGGTTTAGTTCGTTTATATCTCTAATTAATAAGAAATAATAAGTTAAATAATTTGGGATGCATTGGTGAAAATTTTACGATGAATAATTTTTTTTTACAATTTTCATTAATTATTTATTTATATAGATGGATGGTACAAAAATAAAAAATTAGTTTTAAAGTTTTTAAAGATTATATTTACTTTAGAGGCCTCGTAACGAAGAACAATGTCAATGGTTACGAAGAAAAAAACCCATAATCATTTTGTTAAAGTTGTAAAACTTTTTGGGACTTGAGAGTCATACGATAAATTGATTGGGCAGACCTCAATGATTATATCAGATAAAATACCAACAAGTTTCCTGAAAAATGATGCAATTCACTTCCATATTTTGTATATAGAGTACTCAAAGTTAATTTTCCACACCTCTTCTGTAAAGTCTTGGAAATTCGAAATACATAACTGAATATATGTAATTTAGAATTTTATTTAAAATATGTGTTTAAGGATTTTTTATGCATTTAATGCTTGAATATTGCATGGTTATGTGTTAATTTCATTGTTTATTAAAGTTTCATGCATTATTATTTTAATTTGCATTTCGCACTTGAATGAGGAACGGAAACCGGTGATAATTAAGAAAAATATATTTATTAAATAATTATTTTTAATTATTTAATATATAGTGTATTTTAGTGGGATTTCAAAAAAGGACATTTGTGGGTATTTTTACTAGCCGAGTTATATTTTTACTGGTACACAAATTTTAACGATTCAGAGGACTTTTTGAGGGTTTGGACAATATTTTCAAAACGTACCAAAACAAAATATTTTTCAAAAGTGTTATTGAGCTTGATGGGTTTATTTCAGTGCTTAACGGGCTCAAACCCTTTTAATCCATTTAATTTTTAATTAAAACATATCATGATTATATAATAAAATATTATCATATGAGTACAATAAAATATTTTACATTTAAATCCCATCAGTATATTGATTATAACACATATCATAATTATACAATAAAATATCATCATATGAGTACATGAAAATAAAATATTTTATATTTCTATTCAACCAGTATATTGATCATTTTGAGATAAATCATTCAGAAAATCTGCAGCATCAAAATGAGTCGAGTCACTCAAATGATCATTGTGTTCAGTGAAGTTGGTCTCTTTTTCTTTTCCATTAATTAATTCTTTATAGAGCTTACAAAGGTGCTCGGGGCTCGACAAATACGATACCAATATTCTGGAGTTCCGCATCTAAAACAAAAACTTTCAAATTGTTTTAAGTTTTCATTAACACTCATGTTCTCATGATGTCTTTTTAGTGGGTGGTTCGTGACGCCCTTTTAAGATGAGTTATAAAAGTAACTATCTCGATTATTTTCAAAATCACGGCCGCGACCACGACCACTTCTACGTCCATGACCTTGATTTCGACCTCGACCAAAACGTTGTCTTCGACTTCGATTTTGGTTTCCAAGTTTAAATTCATATTTATTTACAACATTTATTTCTGGAAATGTTGTTGATCCAGTGGGTCGGAACTGGAAATTGGGCAGAATTTTTGGTACTCGATAATTGCAACTTTTGGAGAAAACTTTTGATGTTGTTTTGGTGTGATTTCACTCATTCTTTTGCCACTATTTATAGGCAGTAATGTGACTTTAGGCCTTCCCCTCCATACCAAAGGTTGCATTGTTTATGCATTTAATCACCAATGTGACTTTAGGCATTCCCTCTCCATACCAAAGGTTGCATGGTTTATGTCATTAATTACTAATGTGACTTTAGTCTTCTCCCTCCATGCCAAAGGTTGCATGTAATTTATTCTCCTCCATGTCATAATTCATCTCCAATGCAAAACAAAATCAACTTGGTACTTTGTCTCTTTGTATAGTAAAATTGTGGGTCTTCACATAGTGTATATATATACAATGAATAAACAGTAACACAATAAAAATACAAAACACTCTAATAATATAATCACATCATGTTATTATAATAAGCTGTCATAGACTCATTTTATATAATAACATGATATAATATATTATATATATACACAATAAAAATAAATAAACAGTAAAATAAGTATTCGTACTGTTGAATATTGTTACCTTTTTATTGTGTTTTGGAGCTTGGAAAAATATGGAGAACCTTCGAGTTTCGTGCTGATAACGTGTTAAAAATAAAAAATTACGGTAAATAATAAAATCTGAAATGCACAAAATATATTTAACTACACAAGTTATAAAATTTTCTCCACTCAATTTTGTGTCTTCTTCACAAACCGAGAGATCCATTTATAGAATTTTTTTGTAAATAATCTAAAATTAATTACACCATTACATACATCATCACACACTAATTTTCAACTCTAATTTTCAATAAGAATATTAAATTTCAAAAATCATGGTCAAATAAATGTCATTTTTATAAATTTCTTCCCATTACATTGTCATCACTGTATGAAATCAAAAGTAGGTACCAATTTTCTCAATTTGTGTTCTATCATTGTATTTTTCTGTTAGCCAATTTTAACCCTCTATATGAATAAATTTTAATTTTTTATTTTTCAATGTTTGGAAATTCCAAATTTTTTTGTCATAAAAGTGCTGATTTGACATTGCATAACGTTAGTATCATATTGACATTATATTGCCAGCGCTAATTCAACACCACATGTGATATCCTTGTCCCACATCTGAAAAATTAAAGATTTAAAATAAGTTTATAAAGGGCTACAATGGACTTCTATAGTAACTTGGGTTAATCATTTTCGTAAAGCGAGGACGAATACGAAGTAGTTGCTATAGGGGCCCATTGTGCAGTCACGCAGGCGCAGGCCAGGGCTCGGGGCGTGACAGAATGGTATCAGAGCCGGTCACCGGCATGGAACACCGGGAAATAAGTGCTATGCGGGGCAAAGTGCTACGTGCATGGGAGCCACCTTTTGAACCTGCAGGGCAAAGTGCTACATGACGGGAGCCACCTCTTGAACCTGTAGGAGCCACCTCTAGATTCTCGGTGCTGGTGGATCGAGTGGTCAGGCCGCGACGAGGACGTCGCGTTCTAAAGGAGGGGTGATTGTGATATCCTTGTCCCACATCTGAAAAATTAAAGATTTAAAATGAGTTTATAAAGGGCTACAATGGACTTCTATAGTAACTTGGGTTAATCATTTTCGTAAAGCGAGGACGAATACGAAGTAATTGCTATAAGGACCCATTGTGCAGTCACGCAGGCGCGGGCCAGGGCTCGGGGCGTGACACCACATCAACGCCACGAGGAAAAAGGACTAGAAATGCAAAAAACTCGAAGATAATAGACTAAAACCGAAATTAGATATATAATATATATACACCAAATTAACAAACATATCAGAGACCAAAAACACAGTTTTTTCCTTTTATTTTCTAACACCACCAGTGAAATATAATAATTCATGTTGCCCTATTTTCTTGTCGTAAATGCTAACTTCTTATTCATTGACCATTTTGGGGAAAATGATCTGTTACGTTCGCATTTATATCAGTTCACTACCCTCACGTTTAAAAGTCTGAAAATCGTGAAAAATATCGTTGAATACAAAATAATTGAGTGGTTGAACAATTATTTTCTTTACTAATTCAAGAATATTAAGAACATTTTTTTTTAAATCTAAACATTTTTTAATTATTATTATTGTTTAACACTTAAATATATATGATATATTTTTAAATTTTTGAAAGTAATGAATTAGAATAGCGACAATGGCAGCTCCGTCTCACATCGATTCATGAGAAAAAACAAAAAAAAATTTTAGAAATACTAGTAAGGTGTCTGAGCAATAGATTCAGTCGCGAACTTGAAGTTATCATTTTGTTTATCCTTCAAAAGATTTTAATAATAGAATCATTTCTGTAAAATCATATCGAAATTGTAGGACCGAGCACTTGAATCGACATTTTTAATGTGCTGTAATATACGCACATAAATTTTCTATCGATGTTGCAAATATTTTATGTAGTGTGTTTGTGTATGTTTTTTTGTAGGTGGTATAGAAAATATTACTGTAAAAAATATTTGAAACTTCAACTTTACTGTAAAGAAATTTTTAATTTAGAACATCAGTTTTGTCTTTAAAAACTTTCATTTCTTTTATGTGTGTGTGTGTATTAAAGTGATCTGTTGCTTAAATCCATGTACAAATTTTTAGTCATACACGTACATACGCTTATGAGTGTACGTTACATCTGATTCTTATTTTTAATATAAAATGTTTAGTTGATCATATGAGAGATTGTTGTGTAAATATATTTTTTTAATGTAAGTGTCTTGTGAGACGGTCTCACGTATCTTTATTCGTAAGACGAGTTAACACTGCTCATATTTATAACAAAAAGTAATAATTTTCTATAGATGTCCCAAATATAATATATGTCTCACAAAATTAATTTGTGTGATCATCTCACATGAGTTTTTGTGTTTTTAGTACAACTGTTCAATTGAATGTCTGAGATTTTACCTTAAATTTAAGCCATAATGTTTAACATGGTTAATTTCACCCCAAAACAAGAATGAATTAATGACCCCATTTGAAATTTGCAATGGAAAATGATGGAGGATAACTAAATTAATAGGACACAGAAAAAGGGGTGCTAAGTTAGCATCAAATGTGGTTGTTTTCATCAAAACTGCTGCCCCAATCCCCATCCCTCCCCCCCCCCCCCCCCCCCCCCCCCCCCCCCCCCCGATATCTACCATAGGCAATTCTCATATTTAACTTTCTTGAATTGGATCGAGTATTGGTTATTTGAGGTCTGCATATTTTTTGGCATGACCCTTACGTGACCATAAAAATTTGGAAAATAATATTCCATTAAAATTTGTTATTATATTTTATAGAATGGTGTGATAGGGACATTTATTACCAACAAACAGTCAAAACCTCCCACTTTATTGTTCTGTTTTTCAACCTAAATACATTATGCGTCGAACTGCCATTCTTTATATTGGGTTAGATTTTCTAGAAGATGTGCATTTTATTAAACAGAAGCTTCCATTGCTTAATAATGTGACGAAGCCCACAAAAAATGAATAAATATTTGCACCAAAATATTTCATTGTATAGTATGCTTATTATTTTTAATTAAATTTTGTTTAAATGGTATGATAAGACGATGAATAATGTGAAGACAAATTAAGAAATAAGAGTGATAAAACTGTTTTTGAACTTGAATCATATTCAAGAATCTCATTGTGAGGCTCAGGGTCGAAGAGGGCGTGATGATCGCCTGTGTCATGAAGTTGCACGAACAATGAGCTATTCTTAGCAGGATTCTATGCGAAAGAAACATGAATCAACCGATCTCACATCGGAATGAGAGAGATTTCAAAACTGTTCAGATATGAGACTGTGCAGTTGAAAAAAATTTAAAAGATTTGATATGTATTACTAATATCAAGAAAGTGTATTTTCTTTTCAGGAGCTCATCATATTAGAACTCTAAAGTTAGTGTGCTTGAGTTGGGCAATTCTGTGATGTGTGGACCCCAGAGAAGCTTCCTAGAGTGTGCGAATTAGTACATAAGCACACTGGAAAAAACTCGTTTTGATACAATGAAAACAGTCGTCAAATTTGAAGTGTTACACTCATTGTTCGCACCTAATGATTACAATATTTTAAAATTTTGTTATATTGCGTATTTATTTTTGAGTAATTTATTAGTTTATGGTATAGCCCAGCTGCTCCTATAAAGCGCCGCGCGCCCGCCCATCATCTGAGACAGAAAGCACACAAACAATTTATCAGCAATGGCACCAACTGTCCCTCTTGTTCTTGATGACTTGTGCGTGAAAGATCTTGCCAAGTCTTCCGATCTCAAATCCATTCCTTCTCAATTCACTTTTGTAAATGATTCAAAAGGCTCGATCTCCGACTCGATCCCGATCATCGATTTTTCCATGCTCATTTCCGATAATCCTGGACAACGGTCCAAAGCGCTCTTGGATCTTGGCAAAGCCTGCGAAGAGTGGGGATTCTTTGTGGTAAGTTCTGGAAAATAAAATATATTTAGTAAGATATCAAATTATTTTTAGAAAACCAGTTTCTAAAAGACAGCGAAATTACGGTCTTTTGTTAGATTTCCATAAAATAAATTAAATGCTAAAAACTCACTAAAGTTTTCTCAAAAAACAAAAATTCGTTCAGCTGATAAATCATGGGATACCAGAAACTCTGATGAAGGCCATAATTGACGTAAGTACAGAGTTTTTCAACTTACCAGAGGAGGAGAAGCGGCGGTACGAGGCCAAGAGTGTGTCGGATCCCATAAAATCTGGCATTGGAACAGCCAATGGTGCCAACCACAAGATTCTCCTTTGGAGAGATTTCGTGAAATCCTATGTTCATCCCCACTTTCACTGTCCGGAGAAACCTGAAAATCTAAGGTCTTACCTTGTTATGATATTCTAAATAATATATTACTATTTGTCCGAATCTAACAAGTAACCAAATCGATATTTGACATAAAATTTTGTAAATATTATACCAATATAGATTTTATTCTTTTAAATGTGTGAATTAATTTCCAGGGACATTGTATCAGAGTATTCCGGAAAATGTCGATTGGTTTTGAGAAAACTCCTCCAGGGAATTTCTGAAAACCTGGAATTGGAGCCAGGATCCATGGATGAAGCTCTGAACCTGGATTCTTGCTTCCAGTTGTATGCTGCTAATTTTTACCCGCCATGCCCGCAACCCGATCTAGCAATTGGGATCCCACCACATACTGATCCCGGTCTTTTAACCTTTCTGATTCACAATGGAGTTGCTGGCCTTCAAATACAGCACAATGGAGAGTGGTTCCAAACCGATTCTCCGCAAAATTCTATTTTGGTCAACACCGCAGATCATCTTGAGGTAAATTAATATTCGAATCCATATATATAGATTGCAAATAACCGAGTAGTACAAGTGGTTAAAAGCATCGAATTCTATTTTTAATCGGTTTCGACTAATTTTGGAATTGATTTGATCAGATATTTAGTAATGGGAGATACAAAAGTGTGAAACATCGGGCTGTAGTGAACACCGATGCGACCCGTATTTCGATAGTCGTAGCAAACGGTCCGGCACCGGACGTAATTGTGAGCCCGTCGGCCGAATTGGTGCAACGTGACGGCCGGACCTTGTATGGTCCGATGACATGTATAGAATACGTGGAGACGATATTCAGCAAACGATTGATGGCGGAGGGAACTTGGAATGCCTGAAGATCCAAGACAACCAGGAATAGTGAACTTATCTTTTATATGTACAATTTTTGAATAATTGAATAATGTTATAGCGATATATGTTTGCATGTTTGTATTATTTTGCTTTGTTACATATGATATTTCTTTTATATATAATTACGGGATATTTTGTATTATTGGGTACCGTTTGGTTCATGGTATGTGATATATAGTACGGAGATAAAGTAATATTTTGTGATAATAAAATAAATAGAAAATGATAGTTAATTAATATAGTATTTGATTTGATTAATTTAATTGATTAAATTTGAGATAATAGGATATTACCATTTTGTCCTTGTTAAAAATATTAATAGAATATTAATAATATTATTTATTAAGGGTAATATTGTAATTTTATATTATTGATTTGATTGATGCGAGGTAAATGATTAATTATTTGCTTGATGTAAGATAAATGATTGGTAGATGGATAAATAATATAGTGTACGAAACATGGGATTAGATTGGATAAAAATGTGAATAAACAATACAGCGTACCAAACTGTACCTTGGTATATTCTTATAATTGCTCATGAAATTTTGATGATGTCCTAGATTTTTAGTTTTCAAATATTATAAATGAAAGTCTTGAGGACATGAAAATTTTACTCGAATTTGTGAGTATTAATTTTTTTTAAGAAAATAGGGTAGTTTGTATATATTGACAAAAACTTGTGTGAGACGGTCTCACGGATCGTATTTGTGATACAGATATCTTATTTGGGTTATCCATGAAAAATTATTATTTTTTATGCTAAAAGTATTACTTTTAATTGTGAATATGGATAGGGTTGACCCGTCTCGTAGATTAAGATCCGTGAGACAATATCACATGAGACTCACTCTAGTATATTTAAATTTTAGAATTTTTTTGGCAAAAATTTATTTTATTGAAAAGATTAAGGGTGATGTACCAGCTAACCAACACCCATATAATCAAGTAGCACAATGAGGTCTAACCGGTGAAATACAATAATGCATTTGACTTGTCTATATATTAGTTTTTATTAAGTTGGAGAGATCAAGAGAATATGAGGTGAGAATGGTAAAGCCTATCTTGCCTTATTTGAAATATTCACATATATTTTTAGTAAGTTTTTTGTGAGACGGTTTCATATATCTTTATATGTGATTATGCTTATATTTAAATAATAAGTCATATTTTTGGCATAAAAAGTAATAGTTTCTCATTTGTGACCCAATAGAAGACGTATCTCACAAAATTGACAACGAAATCGACTCACAAATTTTTTGTGTTTTTTTAAGCTTCCTCCTATTTTAAAGGAGTGTTATATTAATAATTATTTTTAAAGTTATTCAAAATAGTCCATTTATAACTTTATTTATTTTTCTGATATATATGTGTTTACTAATAATTTTTCCAATTTAGTTTAGATTTTAGAAAATAAAAGTTGTGTTATATAAATATATTATCTGTTTATTTCTACACACAATGTGTGCGCAAAATACTAATATTATGTTATGATTGTTGAAAATAGATATAGAGCTTTGATACGAAGGTTATAAAAATTGCAGACCACGTGTTCGATTTTCTTTGATTTCAAGTAATGTAATAATTAGAAAATATATTGTTAGAATCTAATAATTGTCTCGTATGAGAAAGCGATTGAAATATAACATTTGAGTTGTTGTACAGTTTAAAATATTATAAAAATTGCGCATCATCATCACCGACTATAAATTTTGGTGAAGTGAGAAGCGATAGATCTATAATAGCTTTAGAATGTTTACATACATAGTATTAATTACACAAAAATAATATAATTTTTTTTAAAAAAACTTCAGAACACTTCAATTTGAGTAATTATTGTCACGTCCCGAGACCGGGGCTAGTCGACGTTGTTCAACAATCACATAATCGCCAAACAACAAGCCTCGTAGTTCAGTATAAATCAAAATCATCCTATTTCATAATTAACTCAAAATAATCTTGTCTTACAGTGATAAATTCCAAAAATAAAATATGTGGAAGCGTTGTACAACTTGAATCGAAATTTAGGAAGAACATAAGCGAGAAATCTTCATATCTCGAAACTTTATCACCAACTCCAAAGCATTTCTTATTCATCCCCGTCTACTTGATCTTCATTCGTATCTGTGGAGAGATGTAAGGAGTGAGTGTTTTGGAAAACTGTA
The DNA here is from genome assembly GCF_022965805.1 of Primulina eburnea. Classification (NCBI taxonomy): domain Eukaryota; kingdom Viridiplantae; phylum Streptophyta; class Magnoliopsida; order Lamiales; family Gesneriaceae; genus Primulina; species Primulina eburnea. Next base: position 2,335,942 of record NC_133114.1, read on the forward strand.
GTAGCCCGAATTCCAAATTGGGTAATTAACGGAGTAATGGTGATTAAGAAGGTTTAATGTGTAATTTTGACCGAGTCATGATCGGACGGACCGAAGATGGTTCGGAAGCACCGAAGAGTTCGTAAGGTCCGAAGTGGGTTCGGTGGATCCGACCATTAGGTGTCAAGAGTTGATCGACACGTGGGAGTTCGGACGTTCCGAAGTGTAGGTTCGGTGGATCCGATCATGAGGTGTCAAGAGCAGCTGGACACGTACATGTTCGGACGGTCCGAAGTGTATGATCGGAGGATCCGATCATGAGCTGTCAAGAGCCAATGGACACGTAGCGTTCGGACGTTCCGAAGTGGTGTTCGGAGGATCCGAACATGGCCTATAAATAGTGCTCGGATTTCCTCATTTTGGTTATTCATTTGTTGAGTTGTGGCTCTTCTTTGAGAGGTTTTGGAAGGTTTTTAGGGTTAGTGGTTGGTCGAGCGATAGCCAGGAGCTGCCAGGATTGGTAGTGTAGCGACGCCGGAGTTTCGAGGCAATCGACATCAAAGGGCTGTCGACGGACGAAGGTAAACCCTAAACCTTTGGTAGTACTAGGGAGTGCTGGTTTTGCTAGTCTAGCATGGTAGTATTGTTCATTGGGTGCTTTTGATGCGTAGGCTTGTGCTAGACCTGATTAGCGGTGTTGCGTAAGGCTAGGCTTGCTGTGATAGAGGTACGAAAGTACTATCCGAGATATCCTGGTTGAGTATACATTCTTATATGTGTTGCATGATTATGTGGTGCATTGATATATGTCATATGATGCATGCTATTATGTCACGTTTATTACTGCACGTTGCATTTCATGATTGAGCCGTATTCTCCTTCGAGATAGCCTTTACTGTTGAGCTGTATCTCTTTCGAGATAAGCTATATCTTGGGGCCGCTCAGCCCTGTCTTGTGGACGCATGGACACCGAGAGTACACAGTGGCCGACGGGTCGGGAGGGCTTCGGTGGTCCGGGACATTTTAGGTCCACGTCTGTCTTGTAGTGGATGCAGTGACCCAGAGGTGTACCGCGCGGCACTATCCACTTGGCGCCTCTAGACTGAGCATTGTTGAGATCCTTTTGTGATTCCTGTTTCTTGACTACCCCGGTATCATGATCATAGCATGTGCATTTCATATAGGTCTGTATACTCATACTTTTGTACTGGGCGTTCTTATCGCTCACGTCCTCGGTTTTGTTTATTCTTGGACACCCCATTCCCACGGGGCAGGCCTCAGGTTGGACAGCTCAGGAGGAGCAGGAGGAGGACGTTGAGTAGCTGGTTGGTTTAGTTTATCGGTATTGTTTTGATTCGATATGGTTGTATTGGATATTTTATTTTGAGTTATTCTAGACTTCGATTGGGTTGTATAACCATTATTTTTGTGGTATTTCCGCTGTTATCTCTGATTATAATTGATTAGGTTAATTGCATGCTTAGTTTTTGATTAGTAGGTGATTCTGGAACGGGTCACTACATTTATGGTATCAGAGCATGCATACGATTTTGGGATATAGATTTCTGTTTTGGGATTTCCGTTGACCATTTTACCATTTTCCCTATTCTATGTTGTAGCAATGGCTGACCACTTTGGTGATGAGAGTAGTCAGGGGAGTGTAGGTCGATGGGGTGACCAGGACGATCGTAGACGTCATCGTGAGCATCGTCATCGTCGGGATGGTCCTAGGCGTTTCGATATGCATCGTTTCATGCAGATGGGGCCTAAGCCTTTAGTTGGTGGTGAGACTCCCGATGATGCTGAGGATTTGGTTAGAGCGCATGGAGAGTTGTTTCGTTTTGTTCATCCTCTAAGCTTGATTTCGAGGACGAAATCATTTTAAGGGGGGGAGAATGTAGTAGCCCGAATTCCAAATTGGGTAATTAACGGAGTAATGGTGATTAAGAAGGTTTAATGTGTAATTTTGACCGAGTCATGATCGGACGGACCGAAGATGGTTCGGAAGCACCGAAGAGTTCGTAAGGTCCGAAGTGGGTTCGGTGGATCCGACCATTAGGTGTCAAGAGTTGATCGACACGTGGGAGTTCGGACGTTCCGAAGTGTAGGTTCGGTGGATCCGATCATGAGGTGTCAAGAGCAGCTGGACACGTACATGTTCGGACGGTCCGAAGTGTATGATCGGAGGATCCGATCATGAGCTGTCAAGAGCCAATGGACACGTAGCGTTCGGACGTTCCGAAGTGGTGTTCGGAGGATCCGAACATGGCCTATAAATAGTGCTCGGATTTCCTCATTTTGGTTATTCATTTGTTGAGTTGTGGCTCTTCTTTGAGAGGTTTTGGAAGGTTTTTAGGGTTAGTGGTTGGTCGAGCGATAGCCAGGAGCTGCCAGGATTGGTAGTGTAGCGACGCCGGAGTTTCGAGGCAATCGACATCAAAGGGCTGTCGACGGACGAAGGTAAACCCTAAACCTTTGGTAGTACTAGGGAGTGCTGGTTTTGCTAGTCTAGCATGGTAGTATTGTTCATTGGGTGCTTTTGATGCGTAGGCTTGTGCTAGACCTGATTAGCGGTGTTGCGTAAGGCTAGGCTTGCTGTGATAGAGGTACGAAAGTACTATCCGAGATATCCTGGTTGAGTATACATTCTTATATGTGTTGCATGATTATGTGGTGCATTGATATATGTCATATGATGCATGCTATTATGTCACGTTTATTACTGCACGTTGCATTTCATGATTGAGCCGTATTCTCCTTCGAGATAGCCTTTACTGTTGAGCTGTATCTCTTTCGAGATAAGCTATATCTTGGGGCCGCTCAGCCCTGTCTTGTGGACGCATGGACACCGAGAGTACACAGTGGCCGACGGGTCGGGAGGGCTTCGGTGGTCCGGGACATTTTAGGTCCACGTCTGTCTTGTAGTGGATGCAGTGACCCAGAGGTGTACCGCGCGGCACTATCCACTTGGCGCCTCTAGACTGAGCATTGTTGAGATCCTTTTGTGATTCCTGTTTCTTGACTACCCCGGTATCATGATCATAGCATGTGCATTTCATATAGGTCTGTATACTCATACTTTTGTACTGGGCGTTCTTATCGCTCACGTCCTCGGTTTTGTTTATTCTTGGACACCCCATTCCCACGGGGCAGGCCTCAGGTTGGACAGCTCAGGAGGAGCAGGAGGAGGACGTTGAGTAGCTGGTTGGTTTAGTTTATCGGTATTGTTTTGATTCGATATGGTTGTATTGGATATTTTATTTTGAGTTATTCTAGACTTCGATTGGGTTGTATAACCATTATTTTTGTGGTATTTCCGCTGTTATCTCTGATTATAATTGATTAGGTTAATTGCATGCTTAGTTTTTGATTAGTAGGTGATTCTGGAACGGGTCACTACATTTATGGTATCAGAGCATGCATACGATTTTGGGATATAGATTTCTGTTTTGGGATTTCCGTTGACCATTTTACCATTTTCCCTATTCTATGTTGTAGCAATGGCTGACCACTTTGGTGATGAGAGTAGTCAGGGGAGTGTAGGTCGATGGGGTGACCAGGACGATCGTAGACGTCATCGTGAGCATCGTCATCGTCGGGATGGTCCTAGGCGTTTCGATATGCATCGTTTCATGCAGATGGGGCCTAAGCCTTTAGTTGGTGGTGAGACTCCCGATGATGCTGAGGATTTGGTTAGAGCGCATGGAGAGTTGTTTCGTTTTGTTCATCCTCTAAGCTTGATTTCGAGGACGAAATCATTTTAAGGGGGGGAGAATGTAGTAGCCCGAATTCCAAATTGGGTAATTAACGGAGTAATGGTGATTAAGAAGGTTTAATGTGTAATTTTGACCGAGTCATGATCGGACGGACCGAAGATGGTTCGGAAGCACCGAAGAGTTCGTAAGGTCCGAAGTGGGTTCGGTGGATCCGACCATTAGGTGTCAAGAGTTGATCGACACGTGGGAGTTCGGACGTTCCGAAGTGTAGGTTCGGTGGATCCGATCATGAGGTGTCAAGAGCAGCTGGACACGTACATGTTCGGACGGTCCGAAGTGTATGATCGGAGGATCCGATCATGAGCTGTCAAGAGCCAATGGACACGTAGCGTTCGGACGTTCCGAAGTGGTGTTCGGAGGATCCGAACATGGCCTATAAATAGTGCTCGGATTTCCTCATTTTGGTTATTCATTTGTTGAGTTGTGGCTCTTCTTTGAGAGGTTTTGGAAGGTTTTTAGGGTTAGTGGTTGGTCGAGCGATAGCCAGGAGCTGCCAGGATTGGTAGTGTAGCGACGCCGGAGTTTCGAGGCAATCGACATCAAAGGGCTGTCGACGGACGAAGGTAAACCCTAAACCTTTGGTAGTACTAGGGAGTGCTGGTTTTGCTAGTCTAGCATGGTAGTATTGTTCATTGGGTGCTTTTGATGCGTAGGCTTGTGCTAGACCTGATTAGCGGTGTTGCGTAAGGCTAGGCTTGCTGTGATAGAGGTACGAAAGTACTATCCGAGATATCCTGGTTGAGTATACATTCTTATATGTGTTGCATGATTATGTGGTGCATTGATATATGTCATATGATGCATGCTATTATGTCACGTTTATTACTGCACGTTGCATTTCATGATTGAGCCGTATTCTCCTTCGAGATAGCCTTTACTGTTGAGCTGTATCTCTTTCGAGATAAGCTATATCTTGGGGCCGCTCAGCCCTGTCTTGTGGACGCATGGACACCGAGAGTACACAGTGGCCGACGGGTCGGGAGGGCTTCGGTGGTCCGGGACATTTTAGGTCCACGTCTGTCTTGTAGTGGATGCAGTGACCCAGAGGTGTACCGCGCGGCACTATCCACTTGGCGCCTCTAGACTGAGCATTGTTGAGATCCTTTTGTGATTCCTGTTTCTTGACTACCCCGGTATCATGATCATAGCATGTGCATTTCATATAGGTCTGTATACTCATACTTTTGTACTGGGCGTTCTTATCGCTCACGTCCTCGGTTTTGTTTATTCTTGGACACCCCATTCCCACGGGGCAGGCCTCAGGTTGGACAGCTCAGGAGGAGCAGGAGGAGGACGTTGAGTAGCTGGTTGGTTTAGTTTATCGGTATTGTTTTGATTCGATATGGTTGTATTGGATATTTTATTTTGAGTTATTCTAGACTTCGATTGGGTTGTATAACCATTATTTTTGTGGTATTTCCGCTGTTATCTCTGATTATAATTGATTAGGTTAATTGCATGCTTAGTTTTTGATTAGTAGGTGATTCTGGAACGGGTCACTACATTTATGGTATCAGAGCATGCATACGATTTTGGGATATAGATTTCTGTTTTGGGATTTCCGTTGACCATTTTACCATTTTCCCTATTCTATGTTGTAGCAATGGCTGACCACTTTGGTGATGAGAGTAGTCAGGGGAGTGTAGGTCGATGGGGTGACCAGGACGATCGTAGACGTCATCGTGAGCATCGTCATCGTCGGGATGGTCCTAGGCGTTTCGATATGCATCGTTTCATGCAGATGGGGCCTAAGCCTTTAGTTGGTGGTGAGACTCCCGATGATGCTGAGGATTTGGTTAGAGCGCATGGAGAGTTGTTTCGTTTTGTTCATCCTCTAAGCTTGATTTCGAGGACGAAATCATTTTAAGGGGGGGAGAATGTAGTAGCCCGAATTCCAAATTGGGTAATTAACGGAGTAATGGTGATTAAGAAGGTTTAATGTGTAATTTTGACCGAGTCATGATCGGACGGACCGAAGATGGTTCGGAAGCACCGAAGAGTTCGTAAGGTCCGAAGTGGGTTCGGTGGATCCGACCATTAGGTGTCAAGAGTTGATCGACACGTGGGAGTTCGGACGTTCCGAAGTGTAGGTTCGGTGGATCCGATCATGAGGTGTCAAGAGCAGCTGGACACGTACATGTTCGGACGGTCCGAAGTGTATGATCGGAGGATCCGATCATGAGCTGTCAAGAGCCAATGGACACGTAGCGTTCGGACGTTCCGAAGTGGTGTTCGGAGGATCCGAACATGGCCTATAAATAGTGCTCGGATTTCCTCATTTTGGTTATTCATTTGTTGAGTTGTGGCTCTTCTTTGAGAGGTTTTGGAAGGTTTTTAGGGTTAGTGGTTGGTCGAGCGATAGCCAGGAGCTGCCAGGATTGGTAGTGTAGCGACGCCGGAGTTTCGAGGCAATCGACATCAAAGGGCTGTCGACGGACGAAGGTAAACCCTAAACCTTTGGTAGTACTAGGGAGTGCTGGTTTTGCTAGTCTAGCATGGTAGTATTGTTCATTGGGTGCTTTTGATGCGTAGGCTTGTGCTAGACCTGATTAGCGGTGTTGCGTAAGGCTAGGCTTGCTGTGATAGAGGTACGAAAGTACTATCCGAGATATCCTGGTTGAGTATACATTCTTATATGTGTTGCATGATTATGTGGTGCATTGATATATGTCATATGATGCATGCTATTATGTCACGTTTATTACTGCACGTTGCATTTCATGATTGAGCCGTATTCTCCTTCGAGATAGCCTTTACTGTTGAGCTGTATCTCTTTCGAGATAAGCTATATCTTGGGGCCGCTCAGCCCTGTCTTGTGGACGCATGGACACCGAGAGTACACAGTGGCCGACGGGTCGGGAGGGCTTCGGTGGTCCGGGACATTTTAGGTCCACGTCTGTCTTGTAGTGGATGCAGTGACCCAGAGGTGTACCGCGCGGCACTATCCACTTGGCGCCTCTAGACTGAGCATTGTTGAGATCCTTTTGTGATTCCTGTTTCTTGACTACCCCGGTATCATGATCATAGCATGTGCATTTCATATAGGTCTGTATACTCATACTTTTGTACTGGGCGTTCTTATCGCTCACGTCCTCGGTTTTGTTTATTCTTGGACACCCCATTCCCACGGGGCAGGCCTCAGGTTGGACAGCTCAGGAGGAGCAGGAGGAGGACGTTGAGTAGCTGGTTGGTTTAGTTTATCGGTATTGTTTTGATTCGATATGGTTGTATTGGATATTTTATTTTGAGTTATTCTAGACTTCGATTGGGTTGTATAACCATTATTTTTGTGGTATTTCCGCTGTTATCTCTGATTATAATTGATTAGGTTAATTGCATGCTTAGTTTTTGATTAGTAGGTGATTCTGGAACGGGTCACTACAAAAACACTCGGCAAGTGGAGGCCGATCGATTACCACAAATATATATAAATATAATTTAAAACCCATATGGCAAACTGATTTTCAAAACGTAGTATCTCATATCAGATCAGAATCGGAATCGAAATGCGAAACAGAGATTATCAGAAAATTCAGAACAGAACGAATCAGAACAAACGAAAACACTGTTATTCATCTCGTTTTCCATGGTCAGATTGTCCCCCATATGTTAGTCTTCTAAGGGGTGAGGCCAAAACACAGTTTTATAACCACTAATGGGGGCCAGAAAAAAAATAGTTTTATACCCACTGATGGGGGCCATATATAATTTACAATCGTCGTTCCATATCCCACTCGAATCATAAAGTGCACCAAAGAATCAGATGTATCAAACAACACTTATCGGAATTTTTGAATGAACTCAGCAGAATCAAAGAACATCGGAAATAGAAGAACGTATCGTACATCAATCGAGATTTTATAAAATATATAATAGAATTTTCCGAAAATGATTTGACACACATACACGCATGTCATGAAATACTTATACAAAATTTAAGTTACAAAGAATACATTGCAAAAGCCCACTTACACTTGGTTCAAATGTACGATTTGAACTTAACCGATACTACCTCCTCTTAATTGTACCTATTCATGACCATTAACCTCATATTTAAAACACTTACTCATGGTCATTAACCTCCTCTTAATTATCATTATTTTGTTCTTAATATAGGTGGTTTAATGGTTAATTTATTAGTTTAAATTAGTCATTAAAATGATGATAAATTGTCAATAATGAGGGGGAACAATGATCATTCAAATTTCCAATATTATGATTGCATGGAACTCGAAAACGTTGTGCCAAAATGAGCTGAAATTTCCTATGACATATAAAGGTCTTTCCGTTGCAAAATTTCGGGTCTTTACATCTCTCCCTTTTTATTAGAAGTTTCGTCCTTGAAACTTAAGCTAACTTGATGTAGATATGAAATGATTGATAAATTCGAAATTTAAATCCATGTTGAAAGATCCATGGCTCGAGTTCAATGGATTCAAGGAAAAAATTAAACTTGAATCCTATAATATGAATACGGTAGATTTCAAAACACAAGTAGTGAAATATAAAAACAAAAAAAATATGGACGAGAGTGTCTTTATTCCAAAAGACATATGAGAGCTTAATCTAATCAGTAACGCTTCCATCTCCTATCTCCTCGTTATCCTCTTTTCCTTGTGCATTTAGTGGTTGTTGCATATGCTTGAGTGCAATTTGTTGGTTGGCGATTTCTGCACTCAAGTTTTGGTTGTTGAGCTCATGTTGTTGCACATAGTTTCTCATATCATGACGATACACATTGAACTCATGTTCAAGTTGGTCACAAAACCATTTCTTAGCGTGATAGTGGTTGCACCAAGCTTCGGAGGTGGCAAACATTTGTTGACCATACTTTTGTGACTCTTGCGACTCTTTTTTGTAATCTTTGAGTTGTTTTTCCGCAAATTTCTTGTCGAAAGTGAGTTGTCCCACTTCTACTTGAAGGTGATCCCTAGCTTTCTTCAACTCCTCTTTGTCATGAAGTAAACTCGTAATGGTACCCCTAAGTTGCTCCATTTCGTGCTCGAGGTTGCTAAAGGTCTTGGCTTGGGTCATCATTTTCGATCACAAAGTTGAGCAATCTTTGTTCAAGAATTGAATCTGGGCAATTTCACTAGATACATTTAGTCGAATTCTAAACAAGACCACATACTGAAATTGAATTAGCAATAAAAATATTCATTTTACAATTTCATTGAATCGGTAAATGTGCATGTCATTAGCTAAGTCTTAACCATGATTTAAATAACCTTCTACTTAAAAGCCATACGTAGTTGCCAAATTACATTGGAACTCCTCATGTAAACATTCTGAAATTTCAAGAAGTTGATTACTGAAATTAACAAGTAGCAACTTAGTTCTTATGATCATCAAACCAACATTAATAAATTATATTTTATGATCACCAAATCTTAACATTCCCAAATTCACTTGTTATCCTATCTAAAATACTTGCCAAGATACACATCAAGTTTCCAAAATAATATAACAAATCAAAAGAGTGATTGTACTTCCCTTAAAACAGTAGAAATTAGGTGAGAATATGATATGAGTAAATTTCCTCCCTAAACCTACTCTCTGTGATGAAGGAAGACGGGGCTATATTTTGATGAGGGTTGAGTCTCTTTTTTTTTCATCAGTTTTAATAATATATATGCTTTTAGAAAGAAATTCTTAATTCATTGATGGGCCTAATCCATTTCTTTAGTATTTTAATTTAAAGCCCACTAACATTTGATTAGTATTAAGATTAAATATATTAAAATACGTACATAAGCTTTGGGTGTTACACTCAGTCTAACTGCTCTTGAGAAAACTCAGAATTTCCCTACCCAAGGACAATTTCGGCAAAAGAATGGAGGCAAAAGTCAGTATAATTCGAAAAGGTTTGACCCCATGCAATGCAGATAGTGCAATGGTCTTGGACATTATGTCAATGAATGTGATAATAGATCTCGCAAGAATAAAGGATTTAATGTTTCTCTAAACGATGAGGAATCCGATGAGGAAAAAGAATCCAATGAAGGACATAATCACATCTCGTTGACTGTAGTTTTGGAAAAAAAACGTTGGTTACAAGTAAATCCACTAGGTGTTGTCTCTGGTGTTGCAACACCTGACCGAAACACATGTTCAAAATCATTATGCTTGAATTCTATAACTTCTGAAAATTTAAGTACTCATGAAGATTTTGAAGCTGGCGATGAAGAAATCACTCTGGAAAACGTACAAAGACTATAGGAGGAGTTGTAAGCTGACTGAATCAAAAGAAACAAGTTGAACGCAACTTTCTCAAAAGAGAATACAGAGTTGAAATCTCTTGTTGCTAAACTCAAAGTGATCTTAAGCTAAAAAAGACTCAGAATTGTGCAAAACTAAGGATGAGCTTAAAAAAACAATTGAAACACTTGCTAAGTTCATTTCGAATATATCTAAGCTTGATTCAATATTGATGATGGGAAGGGATAGCATAATTGAACTAAGATTCAAAAACAGTGTCTTTGAAATTGGAGAATCATTTGAATGTCATCAATCTCAATATTTATCTAACCTATATATACACGCTTAACCCAACATTATTATTACATGGTTTTTTAGAATTACGAGGACTCTACTTATAGAAACAACTATTAATAGAATGTGATATATTCTTGGTTGCACCATCCCTAGTTTCTTCTAGTTTCCAAATATTTATATCACAGTCAGAAATGCCATGTTCGACTTCAGACACTTTAGTTTATATATGATTTTATCTATTGGCACTTAAAATTACGTGTAAGATAAAAGAAAATGTGTCCATGGCTTTTAGAAATAATCTAATGATCGTTGGTCCCACGTGCGGAATTTGAGATAATAAAACCCGAAAATAAAGCATAAACTGGACACCGAGATTTACGTGGAAAACCCCTAAAAATTATTAGGGTAAAAACCACGGGCAAGATGAAAAAAATTCCACTATAATATTTTGTGGTGTACAACTCACTCACTGTGTTTCCAAAGAGAACACACAATCTCTTAATACAGGAGAACAAAACACCTCGAAAATATTATAGAACACACTCAAATATGTGTATACTGAGAGAGGAACTCAGAATGGGATACTCCAACTGATGAAGGAATGCATCTATTTATAGATGCAATTCCTCGTCTGAACAAAAAACTTCCGTTTCAAACTTTTCCAACTTTGCATCCCATGTTTTTTTTTATTCAGCCAATTCGAATTCATTTCCCCGATATGCAATTAATGTACACTTTAATTGCATGTCTTCTACCGACATTTCTCTTACTTGGAGATTTGATTGAGAATCAAACTGATCGAGCAAAACTTGCACAGTAAAATCCCCAATAAAAATATGATTTTGTATGCTCAAAATAAATCGCAAGTGCACGATGTCAAGTTATAATATAGTGTACGTGAGTACGAGTATCGTTCCACTGAAGACTGTGTTTAACAATTATTATTTTAGTTATTAAAACTTTAGCGACGAAATTTGATTGTTTGTTTTATGACTAATAAAATTCAAGAAAATTTAAATAAACAAGCTCAAAGATTAAATGATGAAATATGAATGCTAAATCAATGGATTAAATTTCAAATGATAAAAGAATTTGTTGGGAATTCTGGTTCACCTACCCCTTATTAATTAATTAATTCGTTCGATTGTGTTCTACGCTTCCGACAGGATTTCCTATTCAATTGAACACACTCTCTCGAGCTATGCCAAACTAATTCACTCAATGAAGTAATTAAATGTCTTTAATTATTTATCAAGAATGAACCGCATTTCGATTGATGAAATCCCCTAGTTTTCGACCCTAAGGACTATGACTATCGGCACGTATCCAATTTCATATGTCTATGCAAATTGTAGATCCGCAGATTATACTACTCGATCCTATCACTAGTTATTCTCTCGAACTCACTCGTGATATAAAATTGTCGTAAAAGTTAGCTACGCTCAAACGACACAATAAAAATCGTAGTACAATCAAGAATAAATCACAAACCGAAATATAAATTAACCAACTGAAAGTTTGGGGTAGGATCCCCTTTAATCCCAACAAATATTAAAGTTAGCTACTAAAATTCATTGTAAAAATAAATGCAACAATGTTTAAAAATGAAAGAAACTAGATAGAAATACTAGACGAGACGAAATCTGCGAAGAACGGTGCCCGGAAAACTTCAAATCTTCACTCCAAGCGCAAAGTTCTCTCCAAAGCTCCTTGACGGCTGTCGAATTATGTCTGAATAGGTCTCCAATTCGTCCCCCTCGCATACCATATCAGTCTTGTTCAGAAATTAAGGAAAGAATCGGCTGAAAAAAATCTTGCCAAAAATAAGTGGCGCTCGGGCGGTAGAAAAGTACCGCTCGAGCGCCAACTTTCTGTAAGTTCCCTCGGCTGATGCGGCATTCGCGCTCGGGCGGTAGAAAAGCACCGCCCGAGCACCAAGATTCTGTAAGGCTGACTTCGGAGGCATTTTCTCGCGCTCGGGCGGTAGAAAAGCACCGCCCGAGCGCCAACTTTCTGTCTTGGCCCTTAATTTATTCACTTCTCACGCCCGGGCGGTAGAAATGTACCGCTCGGGCGCCGCTTGTTCTGTCCAAATTCTTGAGCCTTCCACCTTTCGCTCTGATTTTCGTTCTCCGACCATTTTTCCTGCAAATTCATCATATACAAGTGAGACATGATAAAATGCAAATGATTACTCTAAAATGAACATAATGTGAATGAAATTCATGCATGCACAATGCAAACACAAATAAATCAATGCAATAAAACACGTAAAAACGACACATATCAACCCCCTCATACTAACCTTTTGCTCGCCCTCGAGCAAAATAGGTTAAAGCACGAGATTTTTAACAGACACAACGAACACAAAACACTCAAACAAGAAATAACTAACACAAGTAAATGGCAATGGTGAGTTAACAACTTTTATGTCATGCCTCAGTGAACTTTCCCACATACAGATCATAATCAAGTCAAATCGCAAACGAATACTCATTCTCATCTACACATAAATCTTGACACTCATTTGAACGTGTGTGTGTGTCATGATGGGTCTAGTCATTCGTATTTCAAATAGATCAATTATCAAATCATGCGAGTCACTCAATTAACACTTTCAATACAAGTCTCACTAGCATGCACCCCCGTGTCCATTTATCACTAGCCATAAATTGAACTTTATTCAACTTTTAAGTGCAGATAAGGGTGACGAAAAGAAGGAAAATAAGCTCAAGTGGCTAAAAGTCGGTAGTACACCGATCATTTTCATTGTGCAATCGTCAAGACTTTTCGTCTGACTTTCCTCGTCTCCTTACATCTCCAACTTTTAGCCTAGGAATAGAATTTCATTCCTTTTATTTCGGCTCTCCCTCACCTTACATCTCCTTTTTTCTTTTTCTTTTTCGTTTCTTCTTCTTTTTTTTTTTAAATGCACAATTTTCACACATGTACTCCCTAGGCTAAGAATATAATACTTTGGATTACAGTTGGTTAGGAGTATGACATTTTGATTCAGTGCATTGGAAAGGAGGTAAATGTAAAGTTCAAGGCAAATCAAATTTTCTCTTTCAAGGTCCCAATTAGTGACTTATTTTCACGGGTTTACATGCTAAATCAACTCATAAATGGTGCCTTTCAAGTTAACCACACAAAACTTTCAAATTTCGCCATTATTCATACAAAATTCTAGTCCCCACACATGTGTGCTCAAAAAGTTCAAACTTTGTGCCCAAAATTCATGTTTTAACAATCAAGAGTACCGTTCATGAAATGACCCAATCAATACTTTTGTATACTATCAATCCAACCGCATCATTGGCGCATAAATTATGTCTTCTCACCATAAACGACACTAGACAAAATAAATGCAACGAATAACTAAACAAACATAACAATCTACCCCCCCTCATACTAGAGTTGTGCAATGCCCTCATTGCACAAAACGAAACAGACACTAAAAATGCAAACACAAATGCAGACTGAAAACATGAAAGCTAATAAACATGCTAGACGGAAACAATGAAAAGAAAGAAAAACAGAAAAGCGGTAAAGGGAAATAAAGTGCGAAGGAGGGGAAACAGTAAACTCCCCTGATCAAGTGTCATCCTCATCCTGCTCCGGCGGTGGCACTCCTGCGGCCTCCCCATGCTGAGAGTAATCGTACTGGAACCGGAACGGGGGAGGGGGTAGCGGAGATGGTGGGATGGTCGATGGGTCAACGCCCCCTTGCACAAGCAGCGAGCGCATCATGGAGTCAATGTGAGACAGATGGTCGGTGACATACGAGTTGAATTGACCCTGATGCGTTTGGAAGGCTAGATTTTCATCCATTTTATCATTTGTCGTCCGCCTGCGGGGTTGTGGTGGGCGGCGCTAGAGCCACCTACATTTTCCTCGTCAGTGGGGAAGTCAATCTGTCGCTTGGCATACTTTCGCTTATCGTCTTCGATGCAAATCGGCTTCATGGGTTGAATCCACTCCTCGTCGTCCCGGAATAGAACTCCCGCCCGGGCACACAACTCGGAGATAATTGTCGGGAAGAACAGACCGACGTGACTGTTGCGAGCACACAACATGATTTGAGAGTGGATAAGTGTGCCCACATTCACGTCGTAGCCGTGAGTTAACGCAAAAAGGAGAACCGCTCGTTCCTTTTGGACCTCGCTCTTATGCGAGACCGGCATCATCCGTCGGGCCACAAATAAGTACCACATGGCAGCGTCAACGGTCAAGAATTTCTCGTCGAAACAGCTCGGCGGTCCACCCACTGGTTTCCACATCGCACCCGCACCCGGATGACATAGCGCGGTGATAATCAAGTCATAGTTCGGGTCAGCAGCTAAAGCCTCAAAACGAGAGTTGTCGACCTCCGCCGTTTCCAACAGTGCATTGATAGTTGCCGAGTCACACGGGACATGTACACCCCGAACAAACACCGTCCCATTTCTCCCCTCCATAGCATTCGCGTAAAATTCACGCACCACCGAAACTACCGCCGCCTTAGGATGATTGGAAAAAGTTTCCCATCCGCGCCGTTCCAATTCTATCCGAGTTCCTAGGTGCCTATCGGCAGATTCTTTTCGGAATCCCCTCTCTACTATCGGATTTCTATTCATCTTGGCATGCTCATACCTAGCCCGAGCTTCTTCACTAACAAAGCGATGCCTATCAAAAGTCGAAGACGAGGAAGAAGCAGAAGTACCTCTTTGTTTCTTCTTTGGAGCCATATTAGTGGATGAGAGAGATTTTGGGGGAATCGGAGAAGATGACGCTTGAATTCCGCAGGAGGCGCTTGCCCACGATGCTTGAATCTTGATGGTTGGAGTGATTCCCTGCAAGAAGATGAGAGAAGAAGAGGCAAGAGTTAGGGATTTGGGAAGAGGGAATTAGAAAATTTCGTGCAGAATGAAAGAGGAAAGGGGGAATTCGCGCATATAAAGTACTCGCGCTCGAGCGGTAAAAAGTTACCGCTCGAGCGCGAACCTCTCTGGGCTGAAAAGTCAGAGGTAAGCGCGGGCGCTCGAGCGGTAAGAAATCACCGCCCGAGCGCCAAGTTTCTGTACGCCAAGGTAAATTTCGCGCTCGAGCGGTACAAAAATACCGCCCGAGCGCCAACCTCGCTGCCTAAAACGCTTCCAATTTTTTTTTTTTAATTTTTTTTTTTAATATGAAAACATAAACTTAAACTAACACTAAAATCAAATTAAATGCAAGATGAAGGGAAGAGATGTAGTTCTCAATTTATAGTCGAGAGCTTGACTGTCGGTCTGTCTCAGTTCGGCAAGTCTTGGAACCGGGGGATTCCAAGTTGTGGCTCAACTGTGCCACCCATGTAGTGCTTTAGACGCTGGGCGTTGACCGTAAACGTCCCATCCTTCCCATCTTGCAATTCTACAGCTCCCGATGGATAGACTTTCGAGATCACGAATGGACCTGACCATCGCGACCTCAATTTTCCGGGAAACAAGCGCAACCGGGAGTTGTAGAGCAGAACACCTTCACCCTCCTTAAACTCTCTCTCGATGATTCTCTTGTCATGCGCCTTTTTGGTTTTTTCTTTGTAAGACAGTGCGAGATCGTAAGCCAAATTCCGGAACTCCTCCAATTGGTCCAACTGAAGCAAACGCTGTTCACCTGACAGTGCGAGATCGTAAGCCAAATTCCGGAACTCCTCCAATTGGTCCAACTGAAGCAAACGCTGTTCACCTGACCGCTTGGATGCCGTCCTTGTTGGTCCGAAGTGACCACCTACCTCACGGTCATGGCAATGGTTGAGAATTTGATCAAACTCTTCTTCCGCAACACACCGTCTTATCATGGCATCTGCACAAATTTTGAACAAGAAAGGTTCCTCCCAAAAATAATACTTCACGTCCGAAAAGAATTTCTTTCTTTGGTGAAATGTTAAATTTGGGGGGGGGGAGGGGGGGGGGGTTGAGCCTGTAACAAGAAAATTTGCAAAATTGGCATACCATGGACAATTTTTCACCTCAAACAACTGCTCATCTGGGAACCAATCATTAATCGCATCAGTCACACAATCATTACTGATAAATTCTAATCTAGACAAATGATCTGCAACCATATTCTCAACACCCTTCTTATCTTTTATCTCCAAATCAAATTCTTGCAATAATAAAATCCACCGAAGTAAGCGTGGCTTTGCATCTTTCTTTGCAAGTAAATATTTAAGTGCAGAGTGATCAGTAAACACAATTACTTTCGACAAAACAAGATAAGCATGAAACTTGTCAAGTGCAAACACTACTGCAAGTAACTCTTTTTCGGTGGTGGCATAATTCAATTGTGCTTCATCTAGAGTCCTACTTGCGTAGTATATGGTGTGAAATACCTTGTTTTGTCTTTGTCCGAGGACAGCACCCACCGCAGTATCGCTAGCATCGCACATGATCTCGAAGGGTAGATCCCAATCCGGTGCCACCAAGACAGGAGCCGTCACTAAGCGCTCTTTCAACTTCTCGTATGCCTGCAAACAATCAGAATTGAAATCAAAAGGCACATCTTTCATGAGTAAAGAAGATAAAGGTTTTGCAATTTTAGAAAAATCTTTGATGAAACGTCGGTAAAAACCGGCGTGGCCTAGAAAACTTCTAACTCCCTTTATGGACGTCGGAGGTGGTAAGTTCTTGATAACTTCAACTTTCGCCTTATCCACCTCTATTCCGTGCCCCGAAACCTTGTGCCCTAGGACAATTCCCTCTTGTACCATAAAGTGGCATTTTTACCAATTAAGCACCAAGTTTGTCTCCTCACATCTCCTCAACACTACCTGCAAGTTCTGCAAACAATCATTAAAAGACGAGCCAAAAATCGAGAAGTCATCCATAAATATCTCAAGAAAAGTTTCAATCATATCATGGAATATAGCAGTCATGCATCGCTGAAAAGTGGCAGGGGCATTACACAAACCAAATGGCATCCGTCTAAAAGCAAAAGTGCCATAAGGACAAGTGAAGGTGGTTTTCTCTTGGTCCTCGGGCGCAATCATGATTTGGTTATACCCAGAATACCCATCTAAAAAACAATAGAACTCATGACCCGCTAACCTCTCAAACATTTGATCAATAAAGGGAAGGGGAAAGTGGTCTTTACGGGTAGCATCATTCAATTTCCTATAATCAATGCACACACGCCATCCCGAAACAGTCCTAGTGGGTATTAATTCATTATTTTCATTTGTGATAACAGTAATCCCACCTTTCTTTGGCACACACTGAGCAAGACTTACCCATGCACTATCAGATATAGGATAGATAATACCTGCGTCGAGAAGCTTAATTGTTTCAGCCTTTACTACCTCTTGCATCTTTGGATTTAATCGTCTTTGAGGTTGCACAAGAGGTGAGTACTTCTCTTCCATCAAGATCTTGTGCATGCAGATGGATGGATTTATTCCTTTGATATCTGCCACCTTCCACGCAAATGCACCCTTGTGCGCTTTCAAAACTTCCAACAGCTTGTCTTCCATCACATCTGTCAAAGCAGCAGAAATAATGACAGGTAAAGTGTTATTCTCACCTAAGTATACGTACTTGAGGTGTGGAGGCAACGGCTTTAGCTCAAGCGTTGGTGGATCCTCGATGCTTGACCTTTGAGGGGTCAAATCTCTTCGTTCTCCTAGATCCTCCAGTCGCATCCTTATTGGCCTTCTCCATGGTTGGTTGGCATTAAAGTGTGCCACAATTTCAGCTCTTTCTTCGTCTAACTCCTCTTCCCCCAACTCAGTATTGATAGTGGCCTCCAAAGGGTCCCTAAGAGCATCCTGCACATAGTTGGATACAAGAGAGTCAAAAGCATCAATTCTAAAACAACTATCAGAATGCAGTGTGTGCTTAAGTGCATTAAAAACATCAAATGTAATCTCTTCTTCGCCCACTCTCAATCTCAACTTTCCCTCTTGCACATCAATAAGTGCCTTGCCAGTCGCAAGGAATGGTCTTCCCAAAATGAGAGGCATCTCGGTATCCTCCTCCATGTCGAGCACCACGAAATCGGCAGGAAAAATGAATTTGTCCACCTTCACTAGCACATCCTCGACTACTCCGCGGGGGTACTTGGCCGATCTGTCAGCCAGTTGCAAGGACATCCTTGTCGGCTTAGGCTCTCCCAACCCAAGTTTCCTAAACACAGAAAATGGCATCAGATTAATACTTGCACCAAGATCACATAATGCTTTATGAAAAATAACATCACCAATCATGCAAGGAATAGAGAAACTCCCTGGGTCTTTTAGCTTAGGTGGGATTTTGTTTTGCACCAAAGCGGAGCAATTTTCAGTTAAGTTGACTGTCATATGATCCTCCAACTTCCTCTTATTTGCTAAGATATCCTTCAAAAATTTAGCATAACTAGGCATTTGCATTAGAGCATCGACAAAGGGAATATTGATATGCAACTTTTTAAACACCTCGAGAAACTTACCAAATTGTGCATCTAGTTTTGCTTTTTTCAATGCAGCAGGAAAAGGAGGCGGCATAACAATTTTTGGTTGTGTAGTGGGTGCTAGTGTAGGGTTAGAAGACTTACCTTTAGATGTCGCATCTTGTTCATCCGGCACTTGGCTTTTCTCTTTTTCTCTAGGCTCCAAAACTTTTCCGCTCTTCAACTCAATGGCCTTCACTTGCTCTTTTGGATTAGTCTCGGTATTACTTGGCAAGGTGCCCGGCTCTCTACTTGCTATCATCTTGGCCAACTGTCCAATTTGATTCTCAAGTCCCTTAATCGACGCATCCTGATTTTGAAGTCTAGTTTCAGTGGATGAAATAAACTTCGACATCATTTGCTCCAAGTTGGACTTTTCTTCTCTAGGAGGATCGGATCTGTACATCGATTGTTTCCCATATTGTTGTCCTCCTTGCGGCCTATTATGACTGTTTTGACCGCCCCATGAGAAGTTGGGATGTTGCCTCCACCCAGGATTATATGTGTTCGAGTAAGGGTCATTCCTTGGGCGGTTTTGGACTCCCACTTGATTCACCGGTGCCTCATCTTGCACATAGAAGGGATTTCCATCTTGACAGTCTTTCACATAGTGTTCCCCTCCACACTTCTCACAGAATATCTCTTGAAGACGCATCGCCGTGCCACCCACATTCAAGCTATCAAGTTTCCTGTTTAAAGCATCAAGTTGCGCAGTAATAGCAGAAAACTCAGTTACCTGGTGAACTTCTCCTTTGGTTGTTTCTGTCAGATTGGGGATGATAACTGCTGGCAGCCATTTCCTCTAACAATTCATATCCTTCCTCCGCGGTCTTTCTCAACAGGTTTCCACAAGCAGCCGCATCTATCATAGTATGGTTAGGAGTAAGCAAACCATAATAAAATGTTTGAACGACTAACCCAAGTGGTAACTCGTTATGTGGGCATCTTCGTAGTAGGTCCTTGAAACGCTCCCATGCCTCATATAGAGATTCCTGATCGAATTGAGCAAATGTTGTAATGTCTGCCCGCAACTTCATGGTTTTTGATGGGGGAAAGTATTTGATAAGAAACGCTGTCGCCATGTCCTCCCAAGTGGTGATTGAACCTATAGGCAAACAATTCAACCATGCTTTAGCTTTATCACGTAAAGAGAAAGGAAATAAACGTAACCTAACAGCATCATCAGAAACTCCATTGAATTTAAAAGTATCGCAAATCTCAAGGAAATCCGCGATGTGCGTGTTTGGGTCATCTACTGCAGTTCCTCCGAATTGGACTGTGTTCTGAATCATCTGGATTATAGCTGGCTTGATTTCAAATTGATTTGCCCGCACCATAGGCCTCACAATGCTAGGGCGTGCACCATCCAAAGAAGGTTGGGCATACTCTAACATTTGTATGCGGCGTGGCATCTCAATATGTCTCTCTTCACGCTGTGCCTCTTCACGTTCTGGCTCGTGTCTCTCCATAAGTTCTTTAAGCCTCTGTTGTTGTCTTCTCCTGCGGAAGGTTCTTTCAATTTCAGGATCAAACTCAAGCTCCACGTCAAGTGATTTTGGCATGCACTGGAAGGGGTATCTGTAAGAAAATGTGAGGTGTTATCTCAAGAGAAATGAACCAATGCTAAAGGAAATAACTAAAAATAAAATTGTAGATTAACAGTCCCCGGCAACGGCGCCAAAAACTTGATCGATCAAAACTTGCACAGTAAAATCCCCAATAAAAATATGATTTTGTATGCTCAAAATAAATCGCAAGTGCACGATGTCAAGTTATAATATAGTGTACGTGAGTACGAGTATCGTTCCACTGAAGACTGTGTTTAACAATTATTATTTTAGTTATTAAAACTTTAGCGACGAAATTTGATTGTTTGTTTTATGACTAATAAAATTCAAGAAAATTTAAATAAACAAGCTCAAAGATTAAATGATGAAATATGAATGCTAAATCAATGGATTAAATTTCAAATGATAAAAGAATTTGTTGGGAATTCTGGTTCACATAGCCCTTATTAATTAATTAATTCGTTCGATTGTGTTCTACGCTTCCGACAGGATTTCCTATTCAATTGAACACACTCTCTCGAGCTATGCCAAACTAATTCACTCAATGAAGTAATTAAATGTCTTTAATTATTTATCAAGAATGAACCGCATTTCGATTGATGAAATCCCCTAGTTTTCGACCCTAAGGACTATGACTATCGGCACGTATCCAATTTCATATGTCTATGCAAATTGTAGATCCGCAGATTATACTACTCGATCCTATCACTAGTTATTCTCTCGAACTCACTCGTGATATAAAATTGTCGTAAAAGTTAGCTACGCTCAAACGACACAATAAAAATCGTAGTACAATCAAGAATAAATCACAAACCGAAATATAAATTAACCAACTGAAAGTTTGGGGTAGGATCCCCTTTAATCCCAACAAATATTAAAGTTAGCTACTAAAATTCATTGTAAAAATAAATGCAACAATGTTTAAAAATGAAAGAAACTAGATAGAAATACTAGACGAGACGAAATCTGCGAAGAACGGTGCCCGGAAAACTTCAAATCTTCACTCCAAGCGCAAAGTTCTCTCCAAAGCTCCTTGACGGCTGTCGAATTATGTCTGAATAGGTCTCCAATTCGTCCCCCTCGCATACCATATCAGTCTTGTTCAGAAATTAAGGAAAAAATCGGCTGAAAAAAAATCTTGCCAAAAATAAGTGGCGCTCGGGCGGTAGAAAAGTACCGCTCGAGCGCCAACTTTCTGTAAGTCCCCTCGGCTGATGCGGCATTCGCGCTCGGGCGGTAGAAAAGCACCGCCCGAGCGCCAAGATTCTGTAAGGCTGACTTCGGAGGCATTTCTCGCGCTCGGGCGGTAGAAAAGCACCGCCCGAGCGCCAAGATTCTGTAAGGCTGACTTCGGAGGCATTTTCTCGCGCTCGGGCGGTAGAAAAGCACCGCCCGAGCGCCAACTTTCTGTCTTGGCCCTTAATTTATTCACTTCTCGCGCCCGGGCGGTAGAAATGTACCGCTCGGGCGCCGCTTGTTCTGTCCAAATTCTTGAGCCTTCCACCTTTCGCTCTGATTTTCGTTCTCCGACCATTTTTCCTGCAAATTCATCATATACAAGTGAGACATGATAAAATGCAAATGATTACTCTAAAATGAACATAATGTGAATGAAATTCATGCATGCACAATGCAAACACAAATAAATCAATGCAATAAAACACGTAAAAACGACACATATCACAAACACATCTCCACACATCCTTTCAATCTTGCCATTGCCTGCTGCTTACGTTTCCGCTAGACCACTTGAGGATCTACACCACTCAAACTATTCAGTGTAGACTGGCTTGGTCAAGAAATCAGCTATGTTTTCTTTCGTATGGATCTTCTGCATATCCCCGCTTTTTTTTTCTACTACTTCTCGCACAAATTGAAATTGTACTCCAATGTGTTTCGTCCTGGAATGAAAAGCTGGATTCCTTGCGATGTGCAAGGCACTTTGACTGTCACAAAACAAAGATACTTTCTCTTGTTTGTGCCCGATCTCCTCCAATAACCTTTTAATCCATATTGCCTCTTTGCAAGCTTGAGTAGCTGACATGTATTCTGCCTCCGTTGTAGATAATGCCACAACTGTCTGCAGTTTTGAAACCTAGCTTACTGCTCCCCCTGCAAGTGTAAACACATAACCAGTAGTAGATTTCCTCTTATCAGGATCACCTGCATAATTTGAATCGACATAGACCCAGAGTGTAAAATCCGATCCTCCATTACATAATGCAGCATTCGAGATACCCTTAATGTATCGAAGGATCCTCTAAACAGTGCTCCAATGCTCTCGTCCAGGATTCGTCATATACCGACTAACTGCTCCCACTGCTTGAGCAATGTCCGGTCTTGTACAGATCATAGCGAACATCAAACTCCCCACTGCTGATGCATATGGTACTCGAGACATTTCCATCCTCTCAGCTTCACTGCTAGGACACATCTCGGAGGATAACTTGAAGTTAACAGGAAGAGGGGTCGAAATTGGCTTACTATCTTGCATGTTGAAGCGTTGCAAGATTTTCTTCAAATAATTTTTCTGAGAAAGCCAAATCTTTCTGTTACTTCTGTCTCGGTGAACTTGCATCCCTAGAATCTTGTTTGCTGGTCCCAAGTCCTTCATATCAAATTCCCTAGCCAACTGTGCCTTCAATCCTTGGATCTGATCTTTGTTGGGGCCTGCTACCAACATGTCGTCCACATACAACAGCAAAATGATATAATCATCACCAGACCTCTTGAAATATGTACAAGGGTCTGCACTCAGTCTGTTGTATCCAAGGCTCGTGATATAGGAATCAAATCTCTTGTACCAACACCTTGGCGCCTGTTTGAGACCGTACAGAGATTTGTTTAACCTGCAAACCAAGTTCTCTTTGCCTATTTTTGCAAAACTTTCTGGCTGGAGCATATAGATTTCTTCTTCAAGATCTCCATGAAGAAAAGCCGTTTTCACATCTAGCTGTTCTAGATGTAGGTCAAACACCGCACATAATGCCAACACTACTCTGACTGTTGTAAGCCGAACCACAGGAGAAAATATCTCATTGAAGTCAATGTCTTCTTTCTGAGCATACCTTTTTACCACCAATCTAGCATGATACCGCTCCACTTGGTTATTACCATCACGCTTGATCTTATAGACCCATCTGTTTCCAATGGCTTTCCTTCCTCGTGGTAGTGTAACAAGATCCCAAGTTTTATTTCTGTCTAATGCATCCAACTATTCTTGCATTGCTATCATCCACAAGGATACATCCGAGCTTTGAGTAGCCTCGTGGAAACCGATGGCTCACCATCCTCTGATAATAGACAATATGCAATGTTACTTTCAGTGACATAATCTGAAAGCCAACCTGGTGGTCTTCTGTCTCGAGTTGACTGCCTCACATTGGAAACCTCAGACTCAACATGTTCTTGTTCTTCGTGCTCTGGTACTGCTTCACAAGAAACTTGACCTTCATCCGTCTTATTTTCCACCTAAAAAATAGTAGTTTCTGAATTTGGTGTGCCTTTGTCTCCCTTTACTTTATCTTCCTCGACGATAACATCTCTGCTGATGACAAGCTTGTGAACAGTAGTGTAGTATCCCGATGCCTAATTTGGGTTAATTATTGGATTAATTATATTTCGGTGGGATCGGAAGGACCGAACCGGGTTCGGATCGTCTGAAGAGGGTTCGGATCGTCCGATCAGGGTTCGGATCGTCCGAAGACAGGTGGCTGGACACGTGGAAGACATGCAAGGTTCGGGTCGTCCGATCAGGGTTCGGATCGTCCGAAGACAGGTGTCTGAACACGTGGAAGACATGCAAGGTTCGGATCGTCCGATCAGAGTTCGGATCGTCCGAAGTGTGCCGGATCGGATCTTCCGAAGTGGATCGGATCTTCCGATCGTTGTCTATAAATAGAGGCGCGATGCTTCACTTTTTACTCGCCAATTTCGAGTGTTCCAGAGCGTTTTAGTCGTTTCTGATGGGTTTCTAGTCTTTTCCCGAGGTTTAGGCACTAGCGGGGAGCTACTGGTTTTGTAGCGGAGCTGTTCTCTAGTTGGGAGCTAGCGGCATCAGTGGGCTGACTACGGACGCAGGCTTGATTCTAGGGCTGATTGCTAGGATCTACTGATTTGAGGTACGAAAGTACTATCCGAGATAGCAGGATTGAGTATGCTTTACTATGTGTTGCATGTTTATATGTTGCATTATTATCTGTCATATGATGCATGGTTTATTATGCGGCATTTGCATAATCATGTTGAGCCTGACTATTTTTGAGATAGCCTGTTGAGAGGGTGCTCAGCCCTCGTTTGTTGTGGATGGTTGGACCCCGTTGGCCGACGGTGGTCAGGTCACCGGTATATCCACAGGTTTATTTTGGTATGGGAGCCATCTCCTGGTGCGACGGCGCAGAGTGCTACATACCTTGACGTCATTTACCTGAGCAGTATTTCGATATACCCAGATCCTGGTATCCAGTACATTTTGCATACATGCATGTCATAGTCTTGTATACTCATGCTTTCGGTGCTGAGCGTTTTATGCTCACGTCCTCGGTTTATCTCTGTTTTGGACACCCTATTCGATGGGGCAGGTCTCAGGTTGGGCGGTCCAGGAGGGAGTGGTCAAGGAGCTGGCAGAGGTTGACTTGTGGTTATTGGTATTTGTTCTTGGTATTTAGTTCGATCTGGTTGTTTAAGTATTTTGTACTTACAGATTCGATTGGGTTGTATTACTGTTTTTCCGCTGTTTACCTGATTCAGTTTTAAA
The DNA here is from genome assembly GCF_022965805.1 of Primulina eburnea. NCBI lineage: Eukaryota > Viridiplantae > Streptophyta > Magnoliopsida > Lamiales > Gesneriaceae > Primulina > Primulina eburnea. The sequence continues at coordinate 2,360,958 of NC_133114.1, forward strand.
TGTTAATTTTGCATGCTTAAGTTCGGATTAGTAGGTGATTGTGGAACGGGTCACTACATTTATGGTATCAGAGCATGCATTAAGATTTTGGGATTTAGAACTGTTCTTTTGGGTTTAATCTCTGGTAACTTTTGTAGCTAAAAGATGTCTGGTTTTGACGACGATGCTAGTAGTCATGGCAGCGTTGGACGCTGGGGAGACCACGACGATCGGGAGCGTCGTCGAGAGCATCGAGAACGTCGTCAACACCGTCGTGATGAGCCTCGGAGTTTTAGTATGCATCGGTTCTTGCAGATGGGGCCGAAACCTCTTTCGGGCGGTGAGACTCCGGATGTTGCGGAGAACTGGCTTGAGAGGATGGAGAGCTGCTTCAAGACTTTTCAGTGCTCGGCGGAGCAGCAGATTGATACCCTTGATTTCTTGCTGGAGGGTGGTGCGCGCAAGTGGTGGAGGTCTACCTCTGCACCGATAGTTCAGCGACAGGGTCGAGTTCTTTGGGCCGATTTCCGAGCCGCTTTCATGTTGCTTTACTTTCCGCCAGCTCTTCTGCAAACCAAAGCGATTGAGTTGATCAATCTGAAGCAGGGAAGTTTGTCTGTGGATGAGTATCAGCAGAAGTTCTTTGAGTTGCTTCCGTATGTTCCGCATGTCAGTGACAATGCTATGGCCAAGTATAACCATTTTCTTCAGGGCCTCAATCAGGAGATTTATGATCGGGTTGTTGTCTGCGATGATACGACATCGTATGAGGGCCTTGTGAATCGTTGTCGCCAGGCTGAGGGCAGTTTGCTGAGAGGTCGAGCCATGCAGTCTGCTCGTCCTACTAGTTCTTTGGGTCCCCGCGCCCAAGCATTCAAGAAAGCTGGATCTACTTCTTCTTCCTCTGGATCTGGAGGAGTTCACCATTTTGGGAAGAAGAAGGGCCCGTGTCAGCATTGCGGGAAGGATCATCCGACGGAACGTTGTCGCAAGGTTGCGGGTGCTTGTTACAAGTGCGGTGAGTTGGGGCACATGAAGAGAGATTGTCCACAGACGGGCGGAGGATCAGGATCTGGTTCTCAGGCTTCAGTTCATCAGAGGCCACAGCAGGGACAGTCTACTCAGGGTTCTAACCTCCGACCGCGTACTCAAGGGCAGGTCTTTGCTCTTAACCAGGATCAGGCGGCTGAGGAGAACGAGAGAGTTATCGCAGGTGTGTTTTTATTATGTGGATTACCTGCTTACGTTCTCATTGATACTGGTGCATCGCATTCATTCATATCTGCGAGATTTGCTAAGCGTCATAAGTTACCTTTCACTTCTTTGGACGTTGTGGTATCTGTTTCCACGCCGATGGGTCATTCGGTGCTAGCTAAACGTCTAGTTTTGGGTTGTCCTCTAGAGTTTGAGGGTAATGTTTTAACTGCTAATTTGATGATTCTTGCGATGGAGGATTTTGATTGCATTCTGGGAATAGATGTGCTGACTGTGTTTAGAGCTACTGTGGACTGTTATCAGAAGTTTGTACAGTTCCGTCCAGTTGAGGGCGACAGTTGGTTTTTCTATGGAGAGGGAGCGCGACCCCCGATGCCTGTGGTTTCTGCTCTGAAAGCATGTCGTGCTTTAGAGTCGGGCGGGGAAGGCTACCTTATTTATGCTATTGATTCGTCCGCAGATAGTGTCGGTATCAGTGACATTCCAGTGGTTTGCGATTTTCCGGATGTTTTTCCCGAGGAGATTCCTGGTTTTCCTCCCGTTCGGGAAGTGGATTTCGGCATTGATTTAGTGCCAGACACGGCACCAATCTCTAGAGCTCCTTATCGTTTAGCTCCATCGGAGATGCAAGAATTGAAACAGCAGTTGCAGGATCTTCTTGACAAGGGGTATATTCGACCCAGTGTGTCCCCGTGGGGTGCACCAGTTCTTTTTGTCCAAAAAAAGATGGTTCTATGCGGCTCTGCATAGATTATCGGCAGTTGAATCGTGCGACGATAAAGAATAAGTATCCGTTACCACGGATTGATGATTTATTTGATCAACTGCAAGGTACCTCTGTGTATTCCAAGATTGATTTAAGGTCTGGTTATCATCAGCTTCGAGTTCATCAGGGAGATATATCGAAGACTGCATTCAGGACCCGGTATGGACATTATGAGTTTCTGGTTATGCCTTTTGGGGTGACGAATGCACCAGCAGTTTTTATGGACCTGATGAATCGGGTATTTCGGGATTTCTTGGATAAGTTTGTTGTGGTGTTTATAGATGATATCTTAATCTATTCGCATGATCAGCAAGAACACGTACAACACTTAAGGATTATTTTACAGACACTTCGCGAGAATCAGCTTTATGCGAAGTTGAGTAAATGTGAGTTTTGGATTGACAGGGTTGTATTCCTTGGTCATGTCATTTCTAGCAAGGGAGTTTCAGTTGACCCAAGCAAGGTGGAAGCGGTATTGAACTGGTCGCGTCCGATGACAGTAGCCGAGATCCGCAGTTTTCTGGGATTGGCTGGGTATTATCGCCGTTTCATTGTCAACTTCTCTCAGATTGCTAAGCCACTCACTCAGCTCACTCGGAAAGATGTTTCATTTGAGTGGACATCAGAGTGCGAAGAGAGTTTCTTGGAACTTCGCAGACGTTTGACATCTGCGCCTGTTTTGGCTTTACCGTCTGGATCTGGTGGTTTCAGTGTTTACACCGATGCCTCTTTACAGGGGCTAGGGTGTGTTCTGATGCAGAATGAGCATGTGATTGCTTATGCGTCGAGACAGTTAAAGCCTCATGAAGAAAACTATCCTGTTCATGATCTGGAATTAGCAGCGATCGTTTTTGCTTTGAAAATCTGGCGCCATTATCTGTATGGTGAGCGATTTGAGATCTTCACTGATCATAAGAGTTTAAAGTATCTGTTCACTCAGGCTGAGTTGAACATGCGTCAGCGTCGTTGGATGGATCTACTCAAGGATTACGATTGTGAGATCAAGTATCATCCAGGATCTGCGAATCTCACGGCCGATGCTCTTAGTCGCAAGGTGAGATTATCTGCTCTTCAGACTTGTGCTGTATCTGGGATTATTCAGGATTTCTGTTCGATGGGATTCAATTGTAAGCATCGGAAGGGAACAGAGAGTATCCGTATAGCTACTATTTTGTCCGAGCCAGTTTTGTATTCTCGGATTAGAGATGCTCAGATGTCTGATTCTAAGGTTCAGAAATTAGCTCGGTTGGCTGATGGAGATAATACTTCTGGATTCCACTATCAGTCCGAGGGTCTTTTGTGCTTATCTGGTCGTGTTGTTGTACCAGAAGATGACACTTTGAGGGAGGAGATTTTGTCCCAGGCTCATCGTAGCAAGTTGAGTGTTCATCCAGGGAGCAACAAGATGTATAAGGATTTGAGGACTCGATTTTGGTGGAAAGGTATGAAACGTAATGTTTATCAGTATGTCTCCAAGTGCCTAGTCTGTCAGCAGGTGAAGGCTGAGTATCGACGACCTGGAGGTTTGTTGCAGAATCTTCCTATTCCGGAGTGGAAGTGGGAGCATATCACGATGGACTTCGTGACTCACTTGCCTATGTCTGTAGGGAATAGAGATGCTATCTGGGTGGTAGTGGATCGGCTTACTAAGTCTGCCCATTTTCTTCCTTATAACAGAGATTTCACTTTCGATCGGATGGCACGGTTGTACATTCAGGAGATTGTACGGTTTCATGGTGTGCCCGTGAGTATCGTTAGTGACAGAGATCCTCGATTTACATCTAGATTTTGGGGCAGTTTTCAGCAAGCTATGGGCACTACCTTGAGTTTGAGTACTGCATATCACCCAGAGACTGACGGTCAGTCAGAGAGGACTATTCGTACTCTTGAGGATATGTTGAGATCTTGTGTGATGGATTTCGGGCCAGCTTGGCAGGATCATCTGCCACTGATAGAGTTTGCATACAACAACAGTTTTCATAGGAGTATTGTTATGTCTCCGTTTGAAGCATTGTATGGTCGACGTTGTCGTACTCCTCTGTTCTGGGAGGAAGTCGGAGAACGACAGGTCGAGGGTCCAGAATTGATTCAGCAGGCCATGAACAAAGTTCTTGTGATCAAACAGCGGATTAAGACTGCTCAGGATCGACAAGCTAGTTATGCGAACTCCAAGCGCAGACCTCTTCATTTTGATGCAGGCGAGAAAGTGTTTCTCAAGGTATCACCTTTTCGGAGGATTCTGAGATTTGGACTCAAGGGTAAGCTATCTCCGAGATTCATTGGTCCTTTTGAGATCTTAGAATGTGTGGGAGATTTGGCCTACAGATTAGCTTTGCCACCGTATCTGTCTAGTGTTCACAATGTGTTTCATGTGTCCTTGTTGAGACGATACGTAGCGGATGAGTCTCATGTTTTGCATCCGACAGAAGTTCAGCTGAATCCGGATTTGTCTTTTGTGGAAAGACCGGTTTCGATCTTAGACCGGAAGGATAAGGTACTGCGGAATAAGACTATTCCTCTTGTCTTAGTGCAGTGGCAGCGCCGAGGTACTGAAGAAGCTACTTGGGAACTAGAGAGTCGCATGCGGTCAGAGCATCCAGAGATGTTCTAGTTGTAGTATTTTCAGTTATGATTGTAATTTCAGTTGTGCTTTCAGTTGTAATTCATTCTTAAGTTGAATGTATTGTTGTTCAGAATTGTCATTCTTCAGACTCGATTTCGCGGACGAAATCCTTTTTAGAGGGGGAGAATGTAGTATCCCGATGCCTAATTTGGGTTAATTATTGGATTAATTATATTTCGGTGGGATCGGAAGGACCGAACCGGGTTCGGATCGTCTGAAGAGGGTTCGGATCGTCCGATCAGGGTTAGGATCGTCCGAAGACAGGTGGCTGGACACGTGGAAGACATGCAAGGTTCGGATCGTCCGATCAGGGTTCGGATCGTCCGAAGACAGGTGTCTGGACACGTGGAAGACATGCAAGGTTCGGATCGTCCGATCAGAGTTCGGATCGTCCGAAGTGTGCCGGATCGGATCTTCCGAAGTGGATCGGATCTTCCGATCGTTGTCTATAAATAGAGGCGCGAGGCTTCACTTTTTACTCGCCAATTTCGAGTGTTCCAGAGCGTTTTAGTCGTTTCTGATGGGTTTCTAGTCTTTTCCCGAGGTTTAGGCACTAGCGGGGAGCTACTGGTTTTGTAGCGGAGCTGTGCTCTAGTTGGGAGCTAGCGGCATCAGTGGGCTGACTACGGACGCAGGCTTGATTCTAGGGCTGATTGCTAGGATCTACTGATTTGAGGTACGAAAGTACTATCCGAGATAGCAGGATTGAGTATGCTTTACTATGTGTTGCATGTTTATATGTTGCATTATTATCTGTCATATGATGCATGGTTTATTATGCGGCATTTGCATAATCATGTTGAGCCTGACTATTTTTGAGATAGCCTGTTGAGAGGGTGCTCAGCCCTCGTTTGTTGTGGATGGTTGGACCCCGTTGGCCGACGGTGGTCAGGTCACCGGTATATCCACAGGTTTATTTTGGTATGGGAGCCACCTCCTGGTGCGACGGCGCAGAGTGCTACATACCTTGACGTCATTTACCTGAGCAGTATTTCGATATACCCAGATCCTGGTATCCAGTACATTTTGCATACATGCATGTCATAGTCTTGTATACTCATGCTTTCGGTGCTGAGCGTTTTATGCTCACGTCCTCGGTTTATCTCTGTTTTGGACACCCTATTCGATGGGGCAGGTCTCAGGTTGGGCGGTCCAGGAGGGAGTGGTCAGGGAGCTGGCAGAGGTTGACTTGTGGTTATTGGTATTTGTTCTTGGTATTTAGTTCGATCTGGTTGTTTAAGTATTTTGTACTTACAGATTCGATTGGGTTGTATTACTGTTTTTTCGCTGTTTACCTGATTCAGTTTTAAATGTTAATTTTGCATGCTTAAGTTCTGATTAGTAGGTGATTCTGGAACGGGTCACTACAAGTAGGATCCCACAAGCGAAACCCCTTTACTCCATCAGCATAACCCAAGAAGATATATTTTCTGGATTTCGAATCCAGCTTCGATCTTTCTTGCTCATTGTACAGAACGTACACCGGACTTCCAAATGTATGCAAATGAGAATAATCTGTCGGCTTCCCCGTCCACATCTCCATCGGAGTCTTCAGATCAATCGCCACTGAAGGAGAACGATTGATAATATAACAAGCGGTTTTGACTGCTTCTGCCCAAAATGACTTGTCTAGACCCGCAGTCCTTAACATAGCTCTTGTCATGTCCAACAAGGTTCTGTTCATCCGCTCCGCCACTCCATTCTGTTGAGGTGTATAAGCCGTCGTGAACTGTCTTTTGATGCCTCATGTTGACAAAATGCATCAAACTCATCACTGGTATATTCTCCTCCATTGTCAGTCCTCAGACACTTGATTTTCTTTTCTGAATCAAGTTCAACCCGCGCTTTGAATTCTTTGAAGATCTGGAAAACATCGGATTTCTTCTTGATCGGATACACCCAACATCTCCTAGAGAAATCATCAATGAACGAGACAAAGTATCTCGCTCCTCCTAGGGATACAACCGGTGTTTGCCAAACATCTGAATGAATCAGCTCCAATATGTTTTTGCTCCTGGCAGTAGAAGTGCCAAACTTTAATCTGTGTTGTTTACTGATAACACAGTGCTCACAAAATGGTAGTGAAACTTTTGTCAGTCCTGACAGCAGCTTCCGTTCTGAGAGAATTTTCAACCCTCGTTCTGACATATGCCCCAGCTTCCTATGCCATAACACTGTCAATTCTTCTCCCGAACCACTTGATGCAACAGCTTATTCCGCCTCTTTGTGTGTTTCTCCCATAAGTACATACAGATTTGAAGCAACCTTTTCCGCCTTCATAACCACAAGCGCGCCTTTTATGATTTTCATGATCCCGTTCTCGATACGAGTTTTGCACCCGATATCATCCAATTGCCCCAAGGACAAAAGATTCTTCGTCAGTCCCTTAACATGTCGTACCTCCTGTATAGTGCGAATGGTGCCATCAAATATTTTAATTTTTATGGTACCGACCCCAGCGATTTCCAAGGCATGATCATTTCTCATGAATACAGATCCTCCTGAGACTGGTTCATAATGATCAAACCATTCTATCTGAGACGTCATGTGCCACGTCGCTCCTGAATCCATAATCCATGTGTCACAAAATTTGTGCCTGCCTTCTGCAACTGTTGCTACTTCGCTGAATAATATTTCACCACTTTCTGAAGTACTGGCCACATTTCCTTGAGATCCCTTTTCATTACTCGTACACTCTTTCTTGAAGTGCCCTTTACCGCCACATTTAAAGCAGTAAATATTTTTCTTCTTACTTTTCGACTTTGATCTACCGTGCCTGTAGCTCCCACTGGAGTCACGTTCCATAAACCTCCCTCTTATCATCGGTAAAGCCTCCGCCTGCTTCGAAGTCACCAACCTATCTTCCTTATTCTTCCGCCTGCTTTCTTCTCCTAGAACCGCCGTTGAGACATCATCGAATTTTAGCGAGCCCATAAGGATGTTGTTGGTTAGGTTGATGATAAGTTGATCATATGAATCTGGTAGACTTTGAAGTAGAAGCTCTGCACGTTCATTTTCCTCTATTTTATGCCCCATAGAGGTGAGTTGGGAAAATAGAGTATTTAGAGTGTTGATATGGTCGGTCATCGATGAATATTCCGCCATCCGAAGAGTATAAAGCCTTCTCTTTAGGAAAATCTTATTGTGTAGCGACTTGACCTCGTACATCTTTGTCAAAGTATCCCAGATATCTTTTGCCGTTTTTATCTCGGAGATACTTGACAATACTTCGTCTGCTATGGCCAAGTGTAAATTGGCAACAGCATTATCACTCATCTCATTCCACTTTACATCGTCCGCCATTTCCTCCGGTCTATCTCCAATAGCCGCCAAACAATTTTCTTTTCTTAAAATTGCTTGCATCTTTATTTTCCACAACAGAAAATTAATTCCATTGAACTTTGTTATCTCGTACCTTCCTGCCATTATGTCTACAACAATTTTATAGACTGGACAAAATAATCCCGCCTTAAATAAAAAATTTCAAAAAATTTTTTCTGATGTGGAAGATCAGCCTAGGCTGCAACCACAGAGCATACTCAAAATTTTAAGAAATTTTAAAACAAGGCTCTGATACCACTCGTTGGTCCCACGTGCGGAATTTAAGATAATAAAACCCGAAAATAAAGAATAAACTAGACACCGAGATTTACGTGGAAAACCCCTAAAAATTATTAGGGTAAAAACCACGGGCAAGATGAAAAAAATTCCACTATAATATTTTGTGGTGTACAACTCACTCACTGTGTTTCCAAAGAGAACACACAATCTCTTAATACAGGAAAACAAAACACCTCACAAATATTATAGAACACACTCAAAAATGTGTATACTGAGAGAGGAACTCAGAATGGGATACTCCAACTGATGAAGGAATGCATCTATTTATAGATGCAATTCCTCGTCTGAACAAAAAAACTTCCGTTTCAAACTTTTCCAACTTTGCATCCCATGTTTTTTTTTATTCAGCCAATTCGAATTCATTTCCCCGACATGCAATTAATGCACACTTTAATTGCATGTCTTCTACCGACAATGATCAGGAGATGCTCATTAAGATTTGATATATATGGAAATAATTTTACCTCTAAATTTAACAACGTACGTATTTTGGGTTTAACTTGATGGGAACTTTTAGCAACAATTTTTTTTAAAATAATACAAAATTTTAGCTCATTAATTTTTTTTCATAGAAAATCCAAAGAAGGGATACAAAATTCTAGGGGTGTCAATTTGGGTGGGTTGGATCAATTCTAGGGGTATCCAAAGAAGGGATACAAAATTCATAGAAAACCCGAACACAACCCGAACCCGAGCCAACCCGTAAAATCTCAACCCGAAACTGAACCCGAATCAACCGGATCAACTCATCAACCCGTATAACCCAATTGTGAAGTTTTAAAAGAAAATTAAATAAAATTCAAATAATAATAATAATATTTTAATACAAACACATAATAACAAAATATTCCTTGTATATATGAATTAAATTTGAAAGTCTAATTGTAGAAAAATAAAGTATATTTACTAAATCAAATAAACAATTATTTAAAAAATAAAAAAATATTCAAAATAAATATTAAATTATGAAAATTTATGATATAAATGTACAATAAATATTTTTCAGACATAAAATATATAAAAAATGTAGGCAATTTTTAATAATTATATATATATATATATATATATATATGTGTGTGTGTGTGTGTGTGTGTGTGTGTGTGTGTGTGTGTGTTTTAAAAAAATTAAATTTTCGGGTTAACTCGAATCCAACCCAACCTGATCATTTTTTTTGGATCAGCTCGGGTCTAACCTGATCTGACCCGAACCCGAAAACCCAAACCCAAACTTTATTTTTTCGGGTAGAACCGTGTCGGATTGGTGGTCCTGTCGGATTTTAACACCCCTACAAAATTCATTAACAAGACAGAGAAAACAAGGGGCTAAGAGAAATCAAACGGGTTGTAACCAAGATCAAAACTGGTAGGCTGCTAGTATCTACCGGCCTCAGTTGTGCACACTCGTAGTCAAAATTCAATTATCAACATTGGTTTTTTAGTTGAAAAAATTAATGAAGCCATATGTGATCCAAGATTTTAATATAATAATTTTTCAGTAAAACATTATTCATGATTTTTTTTATTTTATTTCACTAACTATATAAAATCAAATTTCTTGAATACAAGAATATTCGTACACACAAAATTTTATTAAAATATATTATTATTTTATAAGAATAATTAACTGAAATGATTAATTAAAGTTATTGTTATATGTCGAGATAGGGATATTACAAAGTGCAGAAATTGCTATCAAACCTCAACTTTATTGTTATGTTTTTCAACCTAAATACATAATGTGTCAAATTGGCATGATAGTAGTGTATTTACAGAGGCAGATTTTCTAGAGAATAAGGATTTTCTTAAATATTATATTCAACAGGCATTTCCACATTTGAGGTGACGAGACATGAGAAATCTCGCAAAAATGTGTGAATATTTGTACCAAAACTTTTAAGTCGGGAAAATATTTCAACTCCGAACTTTCTTACCTTCACACTTCTCATGGTCATGGACGGGAAATTTGGTATACATGTGTAAAAGGAAAAAAAAGAAAAAGAAGATATATAAATATGTTGGGTTAAGAGTGCATGAGTGAGAGTAGTGCTGAGATTGTTGAATTTCTGAGAAGTTCTCGTGCGTCAAACTGCTGACGTTGCTCCGTTTGATCTGGTTGTCTAGATGGGCCGTTACGCATGATCTTAACATGTAGCATTAATATCTCTACTGGGAACATGGCTGATGGTAGTGAAAAAATAAGACTGTTCTATAATAGATATGAAATAACATCAGTAGATAGACATGCATTGTAATGCCCGAGACTTAATTACTGTAATCAGACGTTGATGAATTGGTAGAATTGAGGTTGTAGGAGCTTACGTGGAAAGGCCGGGCGTCGGTGCAAGAAAAACAAGATTTTGTACAGAACTCGTGGCGCCCGAGCGGTCAAAAGAGACCGCCCGAGCGCCAATGCACCATAAAAAAGATATTCGAACAGAACGTTTGGCGCCCGAGCGGTAGAATATTACCGCCCGAGCGCCAATGTGTGATAAGCCAAGCATCCGGGCAGAAAGTGCCGCGCCCGAGCGGTACTTTCTTACCGCCCGAGCGCCGCCTGAAAGGGGTGGAAAATGATGACACGTAGCTTTACATGCAATGGGATATATATAAAACGTTTTCCTTCAGAATTCATGAAAAACGAAGAAGGGAAATCGAGAAAAGGTTTCTGGAAAAGAGTGAAAAATCATTACGCTTTATATTTCAATCCGTCCGTCAGAATTTGAATCCGACTTCGGTATTGAGTTCCTATCGACGTAGGCTACAACTGGACGTAAGTTTTGCTACGTTTTGATATGTTTTGAAATTATGGTATTGTCAGAATCTGATATGATTCATATATGATGTTCTTGTCATGTTAGACATCGTATAATCGAAACCGGACTGAAGAACAAATACCATATGGAATTGTTATGATTTTCGGAGTAGTGTGGAGTCGATTTGATATCAGAATTGAGTTGTTATTGAGTATGAGGTGTTGGGATTGATATCTGACTGATATGATAGTGCTGGATATATTGAAAATATAACGTTATGTTGTTGAAACAGAATTTGATTGAATTCTGATTATATCCAGTATTGATTGAGTGGTGTATTGATACTGTACCCTCGATATTGTTATTGTCAGATTGAGTATTGACAGGCTTTGAGTTCGATACTTCGACAGAGTCAGAATATCAGAAAGAAAGGTATAAATTAATGTTGAGTTGGGATTGCACAACTCGAGTGAGGTTTGACTCGAGTTTCCCTAAATCACATACTTAGTTTATTACATTGATATTTGTAATTGATGAGATTGATGTTTGTTGTCTATTGATTTATAGCCACTGCATGTATTGACTACTGAGTCGTTAGTCATTGGCTGATTCGCCTAGTCACCGGCTGATTCGTCTGGTTATTGGCTGATTCGTCTAGTTAATCTTGACTGATTCGTCTAAACTATAGCTGATTCGCTTAATCTTGACTTATTCGTCTAAACTATAGCTGATTCGCTTAATCTTGACTTATTCGTCTAAACTATAGCTGATTCGCTTAAATCTTGAGTCGAGTCTGAGAAGACGCGTTGTTTGAGTCGATTTTGAGTCTGAGTGTGATTCATTGCTTGATATTGATTTATGTTTCTGAGTTGATACATGTTATGAATATTTATTATATGCTTTTATATATGTTTTTATATGATTGCATGTATATATTGTTTATACTGGGATTTATTCTCACCGGAATTATCCGGCTGTTGTCTTGTTTTGTATGTGTGCATGACAACAGGTGGGACATGTTCAGGGTTGAGGAGATGAAGAGAGATCATGATTAGAGTGGAGGCTCCGGACTTGGATTAGAGATAGGGTTAGACACCTGATATTAGCTGTTAAACCTTAGTTGAATAAATGTATGTGGTACAGGACTTGTACTTTTATACTGATATGTAAATACGTTTTATTTCACTACGTTCCGCATTTTAAAAAAAAATTTAGACCATGTTTTATAATTGATTAATTAGTCCCAATGATGATTAAGAACATGATTAGCATCCGGGTCCCCACATACATCTAACCGAACTCGTAGCCTAACAGCTCGCCCTTTAGTATCCCAGTAATTATACTCCACTTTCATTTTATAAATAAATAAAATTATGCATTAACTAACAATTATAACTTTTGACCTATTAGTAAATGTTTGATCATAATAAATTTTTATGTGTGAAATCAATTATCTATTGAAATTATGTTTCTTTAAAATTCGAGTGTATTTATCTCATTTTTCAGATGATTTATGTCTTTTTTAAAGAGTATGGGGTTTTAAAAAATTGACTTTATGTTGGAGATTTTGTGGTGTTTTGATTCTTTTAAATATGTTAAATGATATTTGTCTTGACTAGTGTGAAGATAAAATATGGGCAACTTAGGTTTCAGTACCTAAAGTTTTTCAATTTTTGTTTTAGTACCCAATTTCCCAAAATACCCTTTATGCTTTAATTTAAACAATTGATTTTTTCTTTTAAAATTTAACGGCCCATCATGCTTCCGTAAAATAAATTAAATCTTATACCTCTTTGACCGGAGTACCACCGGGTTATATCCACCGTATTTTACAGACTGCTCCTCACAGCCTAATCACGCGATCGCAACCGATGGTTACCGACGCAGATTCCTTCAGCAGTACTTGGCACAACTCTAATTCGTTTCCTACCTTAGAGTGTACAGTATAAAATAAAATTTTGAAAATAATACATGAGAGGGGCTAGAGCAAAAGATCTCTTTTATTCAAACACAGATCATTATTAATACATAGTAACCTCCTATAGAGGAGGAGAAACTTGTTTAGCTACTAATAGTAGCTGAACTTACAACACTCATAAACTTGAAAGAAAATATTACAAATGGTTTGGAAGAAAAATGAAGAGGTTGATCGATGCCTTCATCTTCCTTCTGCCCGTTATTTATAGAAGGCTTCTTCGGATTTGAAACTCGGATTTCAAACCTTCATAAACCTTTACAGCTTGCTTGGGGACCAGATGGTGGTTGAGTGGTCCTCTTCCCTCTTTGTCTTTTTCTAGATTATTAATCTAGAACTAGTCATTTCTTGAAGTTTTATCTGTCGGCATATATAGTTTATATGCACTTGGATCAGATCAGCTTGAATTTCTTTCCCTGCGTCTTTGAGCTTCTTTTGATATTCTTTAAAATTTTTCAGCTCTTTTCTTGTTCCCTTAATCATTTTCCTGGAAACTCTAAGATATGCAAAATACATTTGGTTTCCAAGTTTGGTTTAAGTCTGGTGTGATTTACTGGTTCCCATTTGGTCTTATTTATAGATTTATTTGGGTCCAGTTTCTCGTCTTTTTATTAGATTTTCCTTATCTTTAAAGATAAGGTATCCAATGTCCTTTGTCATTTTCCACCGATTATTGGTGGTCCTTGAATTCCACTCACATGATTTTTCACATGGTGGTCCTTCTTTTCTTGGTGGGATGCTCACATGTTCCTTTTAACTTTGTCGAGGAATATTTGGCTTTCGGTTTCCTCGAGGAAAACGTGAAGGTGGTCCATCCTCACTTGTACTGGTATCGGTAAGGTGTTTCCGATCAGATCTCGGCTTGAATCCTTTACCGAATTCTGGTTCCTTCTGGTTTTGGCATTCCAGACAGATCTTTTCTGACCATCTTCCTATGTGTGCCATATTACAGAATTTTCGGCGAGTTTCTTTACTAGCTGGCAGCTTGCTGTTCCACAAAAGATTTCTCTTTTTCTCGAATAAATCTTCTGCAAAACTTGTTGTTTTTCCTGTCATGGTATTTAACAGGAATGATCCGTTCACTGAATGATTATAATATTTGAACGGAAACTTGACTTTGTCCATCTCAGTGAGACAGACCCATAGACCCCAAGCTCTTCTGGTAGACATATCATCTTCAGAAATTGAAGCAACCAGGGGTGTTTCTTCTGTTGGAGGATCCTTGATAAATTTTTGGACATTTGTATTCGGCCTCCTTAGCTTGATGAAATGAAAGGCTTCATGAGAACCCTTTCCTGCTGGTTCTGGTGCTGCACTAAAGAAGTATAGCTCCAACACATCTCCTCTGGACAAATAATCATTATTTGCCCAAGTCTCGTGAACAGCTTCCTGGATCCACTTTGGTAAACCTGAGATTTCCGGAAAACTGGGTGATGTTGTATAAACTGAGGCAAGAGCCCCGAATTCATACCATGCCTTGACCTCCTTTGGATATGAATTTTGTTTCATCCATACCCTTGGATATTTTCCTGAAACATCAACCCTATTGGTAGCTAGGTTAATGCCAATTCTTGTTTTTAATTTCTCCCAATTCTGCTGATAGACCTGAAATGGAGAAATTGTTGATTCGTTAATACCAACCTTAGATTTGCCTTTGTCAATACGAGGCCTAAGGTTGATCTCTCCCTCTTCAATCCCCGAGGTGAAGGGTTGACTTGATGACTCAAGATAAGGATCAGGAGTCTCAATTTTTGTTTTGGCCGACTCATCTGGTGATGATCCCGACTTAACACTTGTGCAAGGGGTATTTGAATCCCCCGCTACAGGTATAGAGTCCTGTACTCGAAAACTCTCCATCTGTGAAACCAATGGCTTCTCAATGCCCTGGAGGATAGGCCTTTGCATTACAGACCATAACTGAGTATATGCCTGTAAACAACCTGTAATTCGATCAGAGACAATTCTCTTATCAGCTTGTTGTAGCCTTCCCGCAATTTCTGCGTTAACGGCCAACTTGTTAAACTCGGTTTGAAGCATTTCAAGGTGTTCCCTCAAATGTCTCTGCATCTTGATAATAGCATCAATGTCAATGCTGTCCATCTCTTGTTAAAAAATCTGCAAGAATATTTTCATGAGATTTAATTATCACAATATCAAAAATATAATTCTGACATAGTGATTGCCATCGTAATAATCTAGCCTTCTCAGGTTTAGACTCAATTCTATTCCTTAAAAAAACTTTAACTTGTGTGTTATCAACTTTCAAAGTGAATTTCTTTGCAAGTAGAAATAATGGCCATTTTTCAAAAACCCTCTTTACTGCATAAAATTCCTTTTCGTTGATATGCCATCTTATGGCTTCTGCATCTGAGAATAACCCACTACAATATCTGCATGGTTGTTCTCCTTCTGGGGTGAGCTTCGTAAGAACTGCTGCCCACCAATGATCACTAGCATCAGTATATAATACCAGATCATCTTCATCTTGAGGAATAGCCATTTTCGGAAGATTTTTGCAAACCTCCTTTAAATGGATAAGTCCTTTTGTGTGTTCGTCTGTCCATATAAATCTAGCATCTTTTTTCAATAATGGACTAAACACCTTCCTGTGTTTTGCTAGGTTTTTAATAAACATCCCAGCAAAATTAACAACTCCTAAAAACTTTGAAGTTGTTTCTTGTCTTTGAGACTTTTTGGAAAATTCTGCACCTTTTCGACTATGTGGTCTTGCAGAATTATTCCTGACTCATCGATTTCAATTCCAAGGAATTCAATCTTTCTTGTAGCAATGACTGCTTTCTTTTCAGATAAAACCAGTCCTTCTTTCTTGCAAACATTAGAGAAAATCTCCAAATGTTTAACATGTTCATTCATATCTTTGGATGCTATTAAAACATCATCAATATAAACAAACATAAACTTAAAATAATCTTTAAAAAGATTATCCATCTTCTTTTGAAATATCTGTGGTGAATTAGCCAATCCCATTGGTAATACCTCCCAGATATAATGTCCTTGAGGTGTGGAGAAAGCTGTGAATTTCTTGCTTCCTTCCTCCATCCGAATCTGATAAAATCCGGACTTACAATCAAATTTAGAGAATATCTTTGCATTGCGTATGCAACTAATTAGATGTTCTCTGCTTGGTATAAAATACCCATCAAACTCCAGAATTTTATTAATTTCTTGATAATTAATAACCAATCTGGGTTTTCCTCTTTTTATCTCACCATGATTTCTTACCAGAAAACCTGGACTGCTATAAGGTGACCTACCTGCCTTGATCAAACCAAGGTCCAAATGTTCCTTGATTATTATCTGCATATCCCTTTGATCAATAATGTTCATTGGGATGGGTTTGCATCGGACAAATTCATACTCTTTGCCTTCCTTAATTTTAAGGCAAGCCCTGAGTTGATTTCTCTCCCACCATGCCAAGGGATCTTCATTATAATTTTCTCTGATCCTCTTCTTGACATCTTCCAATGATACCTTAGCTTCAAACTCTACTTCATTTGTATGTAGAGTTATTTTAAGGCATTCTATATCTTCTGGTTGGAGTTCCTTATCTGCTCTCAACTGAAGCATTGTTTCTCCAAACCGTCTAGAATCCTTCATTTTTGGGTTCAGAAGCTTTCCTGAATCACCACGCTTGCTGCGAAACTGTATTGGCAATTTTCTGTAAAATGCCTCTCGTAGTCTCTGGACTATGATTTTGTAAGCACATGGTGTTGTGAACACTAATCTTCTAGTCTCATTTTCTTGTGTATAGGACTTAAACATTTGTAGGAAATTATTTCCTAACAATATGTCAGCCCCTGTATCATGAAAATAAATTGGTGGTGTCTTTACCTTATACCAAGGTGTTTGTCCAGCACCGCCAATCATAATTTCAGTCATCTTAATCCCTTTACATAAGATTAAGATTCTTTTGGAAAAATCTCTTCCAGCAATCTTTGGTAATTCTTCTTCCAAATTATTTGGAAAAATCCCTCTTTTTGCTGTGCAGATTCCAGCACCTGAATCAATATAAGCAGCAAAATATTGTGCCTTATACTTTTCATATAACATTCCTATCGGAATGTATATGGAGAATGGACTTGTGGTCATTGGATTTTCCACATTTTATCTTCTGTCATAAACTCTATTCCATACTCTAGACGTTTCCAAGGTTTGTGTTCCTCGAGAAACTCTAGTCCAAGAATCAGTCGATCTAATTCTTTCCCTGGAATTCTTGAATGTGAACCTCCAATTCCCCAATATTAATCAGTCCTTGGTAAGTTCCTATCATCGGTTGTTCCAAATAGTATATTGAATTACAAGGAAATTGATTCCTTTGCTTTGTAATGTCAAATACTATTTCTACCTCCTTCCACCCTTCTGGGCCTCTAAGTTTTCCTATTGTAGAAAAACTTTTCAACTCCTGTTGGGTTTCTATAACTGGCTTTTTATCCCATCTATAGCTTGTAATTCTATCTCCTTGAAAAGATAGTCTTCTTGACTCCAATCTGAGACTTTGATTCCTTTGTAGAATCGGTTTGTCTTGGATCTGGATATCTGTTTCCTGTATTAAAGGAAACTCGACTCGTTCTGGATAAATTGCATGTGCAACTTTTCCGAATATCTCTGGTATTTCAATAAACTCGTTTCTAATAAACAATTCAGAATGATGTGTATTAGATAGAGCATATGAAATTTGATAGGTAATAGAATATGGTCTATTACCTTCTTTCATCAGCCTTTTTTCCTTGAAGTTCTGATGCAATGTCAAGGCTCGGCTGAAATCTCGATCTGCCAGGTTGTAGGCTATCCTTGGATATATTACTCCTACAATTTTTCCTGCACAGAGATTTCCTGAGATTGTTCCCAGTACTGAATCTTGTAGATTCCTCATTCTTTTATCGCATATAGCAATATCAATTGGTAAATCTATCCCTTCTTTGAAAGTAGCCTTTATCATAATTTGGATTACTCCGATATGAATCCAGGACATAGTCCTTGCTACTTCTATCTTGAGTTTTTGTAATTCCTCCTTAATTTCTTCGGAAGGAATTAACTGCATCTCCATTCTATTTCCTGTAAGTTCCATTGGGATTGCCATTTCCCTTCTAGAAACTTTATAGATTAGATGATGCTTTCTGTTTCTTAGTCCAAGACTTCCTAAGAACTTTTCTACCTGTCCTGCAGAGAAACCTTGATATCTCTGTAGACTCGGATTTTCTCTCATGATTCTTTGAACCATGTTATGAGATATTGTTGTCTGGCTAAAAAACCCAGACAGATCTTCATGTGTTGCGTGTCGAAACACCTCGTCCTCAGTCAGATTCCGATTCTGTTCCATCAGATTCTTCCTGACTTAAGACTTCTTCTTCTTCATATATACTTTCATCTGAGGCGATGTCCTCAAATCGGTATACTTGAATAAGATCTTGGTAGTAAACTGCTTCTTCTATATCCGGGGTAGGATCAAAGCGTTTAATATCTCTTTTTTCATTTTCTGGACAGTTGGTCGAGATATGACCTCTTGCTCCACATGTCCAGCAATTACAGTCTTTGAAACTTTCATTGGCCCTAGTATGAGCCCTTCTGAAAGTTTTCTTGGTAGGTGTTCTTCCTGTGCTTCGAGAGGTACTCGATGCTTGGGATGATATCCTACTTCTTGATGGTCCGCTTCTTTGTCCAGATTTATAAGATCTGGCTTTCTGTCTAGACCATACGGTTCTTGGTTTCCAAGAACTTCTTCCACTTCGTGCATAAGGATGAGTCCTAAAACTTTTTCTTTTATGCTTCTGTGGTTTACTCCCAATAATCGTTGGAAGATCATTTTCCTTACAACACAAAGGAGTTCTTTTGTTGATACCCCTTAGTCGTTTGTAATTCTTTTGTAATGCTGCCATGTGACACCATTCTGCCAATTTTCCTTTAAGGAAAAAGGCTCTTCTTGCCAACGTATCTGGATTACCAGGTGCATATTCCCTTATAAGCATTTCTCTCCAAGGGCTCGGCATTTTTGCGAAGAAAAGCTGCATAGCTATATCTTCTTCGACTCCTGAATTCCATCTATATTTAGTGAATAACATAATGTATTCATCCACTAAACATATGTCCTGTAATTCAAGACTATACAGAGCTTGAGTGTATTTCTTCTTCTTCTCTGTATCTTGACTGTTGAAATAGTCTACCCCTATAAAATGTGCTTTAAATAGGGTAGCCATTTTTCCAGCGATCTCACTAAGAGATTCTCCAACTAGGACTGACTCTTTCATGTCTGATGAAGTCATGTCCCAAGCAATTTTTACTGATCCCATAAGACTCATTTCCAAAAGTTTAATGAATCCTTCTTTGTTGAGATCGAGTGTTCCTGCTGCAATTCTCATAGCAGATGTCCAATCATCTATGAGATCTTCTCTGTTTTTGAAGTCTAATACATCAAGGTTAAGCATAACCCCGTAAGGATGTATAGGATCTAAAACAGTTTTCCCATAGGGTGTTTGGTGCAAAGGAATTTGAGTTCTCCTTGCCTTTGTTCCTGCTGGGTGTGATCCTCCACCAGTATGGAAATCAGATTGAGATTCTCTCATGTTTACATTTCGAGATCCCACACTTTCCCTTGGTGGTTCTTGAGAAGATGACCATGTTATAGCAGGTTGTGTTTCACCTACTGCTGTGTTCATCTTTAGATCTACTACTTTGAGATTTGCGAAAGATTCTGCAAGCTCTTGTAGATCCTCTAAACCAATCCTTTCTAAAGTTGTCATCAGATAAATTTCTTTTCTGAAACAGACTTGATTAGATTGATCATCTTTTCTTCTTCAGTTAATGGTTTTGACACCACTCTGGCCTTCCCTTGTTGATGTAACAAAGGTTCAGTACCAAAGGATGGTGGTAACCAGCCTCCTGAAGTTCTTCTACTGGAACTTGGTTGTTGTTCCAGTTTCTGAATTCTTGTTTGAATATCCTTTAATAATCCCAGAATTTCTTCTTGGGTTTCAAGGATTTTCTCAACTCGTTGCGGTACAAAATATAGCATATTGCCATAATTTTGGACTGTCTTCTGAATTTCTCTAAGATCTAAAGAGAGCTTAGAGGAATCTTGAACTATATCCAGAAACTTATTATTTTGAATCATAAGTTTACCTGAGATTTTACCTGAGGGTGTAGTAGTTTCCCCTTCTGTTTCTGATATCTAACAATAGTTAGATGTTTTTGTTTATATTCCAAAATATTGGAATATTCCTTGTAAATTATTTTCCTTGAACCGAAGTTCAGATTCATAATTTTTTCAAAATTCTCCTTCTCATACAATTAGTTACTAGTAATAATAAAGTTTGTGTTTGAAATAAATCAACCTTTGGCTCTGATACCATTTTCGGGAGCGCGTGGATCAATTAAAATCAAATAAAAGACAAGGGCTTTTTTGGCATTTTTAAAAATCTTTTCTCTCACCAGGTACCAAAACACAAGTTCTTTTATATTGGGTACTGATACCCAATTAACCCATAAAATATCATTATCCCATCTATCACATCAAATGAAGAAATAAGGAGTCGGATGTTCAGCGGAATACATTAACTCTCCCATCAAAGAAACATCAAAATTCAAGAATCGACTCATTTTACTGAAAAGACAACTTATTTACAGATATATAAGACCGTTTATTATATATTTTTGTCCATAAATTGAACAGTTTTCAAGTTATTTTTCTTTGATAGCATTTAAGTGTCATCCAATGACCAACCTAGGTTTAATGTTTAAGCATAAGTTTAAAAGCCCGTTGCATCTTGGAAGGATTTAACTCGTGGATGGTGTTGATAAGAGAGGAGTCATTTCAGAATGTAATTTTGAAATAAAAAAATTTAGTAAGATAAATAAAATTGGTTTCAAATATAATATGCTACACTATTTAAATATGTTGGGCTGCATTATTTATATTTAAAATTCAAATAAAGCGGCACAAGAGACATACACTATACATCATGTGTTTTTTTTCCAGAATTATACCATGTATAAAATTTTCAAATTATGAAAATCTCGAAAATTGAATGTATTGAGAGTCGAACATTTTTTATTATTGAGGATAATTTAATATCTATTTGAAAACCTTTTGAATCTATCTCTTTTAAATTTTTTGGGCATTGTTATTTGAATTTTAATAAGACCGTTTATTATATATTTTTGTCCATAAATTGAACAGTATTGGATGCAATAATTGTTTTTTTAGTAGAACGATGAACCGTGATACTTGAGCTGCTGTGCGGTTTAAAATATTTGACTTGCACCATTACCACTAGCTATAGTTTTTGGTAAAGCGGCAAGCGCTAGGTCCTACAATTGGTATCAGAGCAAATGTCAAGGGTTCGATTATCATTGATTGCAAGGAGTGCAATTATTGAGAGGGAGATTGTTGGGTGCAATAATTGTCCTTACTTGTTAAAACGATCGAACCGTGGTGCTTGAGCTGCTGTACGGTTTAAAATATTTGAGTTGCACAATTACCACTAGCTATAGCTTTTGGTAAAGCGGCAAACGCTCGGTCCTACAAGCAGTTATCAAGTTATTTTTCTTTGATAGCATTTAAGTGTCATCCAATGACCAACCTAGCAGGGACGGAGTCAGGATTTTGGTTCAGCGTAGGCAACCATATATTATAATTAATAAAGCAAAAAAAAAAAAGAACAATAATTAATCGACAGCTAAAAATAATGTATCATAAAATTTGAACACAAGTTACGCACAGCCAATAACATTGATAATTGATGGGAAAACTTCAGAAAAATGAGGAACAACGACGTGTACAAAATCCAAAATAAAAAAAAGATATAAAATATACGTTCGAAAAATAAGCATTAATTCATTATCGAGTGGAAAAAGCATAAAATTATAAAACAATTGAGTGATCGACAAATATTGAACGAAACAACGAACCTAAAATTTGGTAACATTTTGGATTTTTTAGAGATTATGATAGATTAAGCAGTAATTAAAATGAATTGGAATGATTGTTACTCAAAGTATACGACGTTCGTGACTCGAGAAATGAAAACACATACAAAAGGCTATATAGAGTGTATACTTGGATACTAATAACAACTAAAAAATTGAGTCTAAACTTTGGGTCTACAAATTATTAAAAAAAAATTGGATCAGCATAGACAGCTAAAAATATAATAATAACATACACAAATTAAAAATTTAGAAATAAATAAATAAATATATATATATAAACATATAAAAAAATTTTATATAAAAATTTTTTGGCCCAGTGTAGGCACCAGCCCACACTGGGCCTATGCTGGCTCCGCCCATGCAACCTAGGTTTAATGTTTAAGCCTAAGTTTAAAAGTCCATTGCATCTTAGAAGGATCCAACTCGTGGATGGTGTTGATCAGAGAGGAGCCATTTCAGAATGCAATTTTGGAGTAAAAATTTTAGTAAGATAAAAAAATAAAATTGGTTTCCAACATAATATGCAACACTATTTAAAAATGTTGGTCTACATAATTTATAATTTAAAATTCAAATAAGATAGCACAATAAACAAACATAATACATCAGGTACTTTTGCATGAATTATAGCATATATTAACTATTTCAAATTATGAAAATCTCGAATATTGAATGCATTGAGAGTAAAAAATTTCTGATTATTGAGGGTAATTTAATATCTATTTGAAAACTTTTTGAATCACTCTCTTTTAAATCTCTTGGGGTGTCTTATTTGAATTCAAGAAGACAGTTCGAGATATACAATATAGAACTAGTTTTGGAAGAAAAATATTATACATCAACTGTTTCAAATTAAGATAATATCGAAATAGCATGCATTTGTAGTCAAACATTTATTATTTTCATAATGTGGAATTTTAATTAAGAATAAAATAATGATGCAACTATGGTAAGTAAATTTGTAAATTTTATAGATAATGTGTGAATTTTTGGGTAAAAAAAAAAATGAATGAGATATGGTAGCTATGAGTAAATTATAAAGGAAAATTTGTGTTTTTTGTCATATATATGTAACTATTTGTGATTATGGTCATGTATGTTAATTAAATTTCAGTCTTATTAGTATATCTTTTAATTTATGATAATTTTAATTTTTTTTTCTATTAGGAGTCTTTATGTGACCCTGAACGTATCAACATCACATCGCTGTCACAGTGTGGCATCGGTGTCATGTCATCACCACATCGAAAAAATTGCTAAATTGAAAAAAAAAATGAACAAATATAGAAAACTAAAATTTGACAAGATAAAGGAGTAAAATCGCAAAAATGTAAAAATACAGACCAGAAGGGAAATTTTTTTGCCAATTTTAAATTTACTAAAATACAATTTTATGAAATGAAAAAAAAAATTACTTTTTAAGATAATATGAATATTTTCGTAAAATTTAATGTTGGTACTTTTGAAATTTTTTTTAAAAAAATTTTAAATGGTAAAAAAAATTTCAAAAGTACCATTTAACTACCAACTCCATGTTCCGTATGTTCTTTCCTTTCATCAGCTCTTCTAGCTACAGTTTCAATTTCAAAAGTCGATAGATTTCATTTTAATTGTTTTTAAATAAAACTGATGTCATTCGCTTATTTTTTTGCGGATTATATGCATCGCGGGTACTATGACTCGTTATTTTTAAATTATTTTTATACCCATTCTATCATTTTTTATAATTTTTCTTTTAATTTGGAGAGATTTCTTCAAAATTTATGAATATAATTAAAACGCTAATCTAATTAGTGTTACTCCGAATTGAGAGTGTTAAGAGGTCTCACATCGATTAGATATAATTACTGAAAGTTGCATATATGAACTTAGAAAATCGGCGTACTTTGTTGAACTTGACCTTAAATCAGGCCATTTTGAAGAAAGAAAGGAGTACGATTGATTGACCGATGGACTTGGCTTGGGAAGGATCGGATGGATTTGGTTGGGGGTGGAGCGATCATTTTAGCAGTGTTTTTATAACCGGACCGTTAATCGAACCGGTCAAGTCTTAAAAAATGGTTCAACCGGTTCAACCGGTTCGACCGGACGGTCGAACCGGATCAATAAAATTAATATTTTATTTATTTTATATAATAAATAAAATAGTAAAATATTGATTATTTATGTTTTTATAGTTTTTATTTAATTTTTAAGATGAAAATTACAATAAATATCAAAATAAAAATCATTTTTCAAATTCAAAAATCCAAATTACACATAACATGTAACCAAATAGTGATAACCAAGTTTAAGTGTCCAAGTAAACATCAAGATTAATTATAAAAAAAGTAGCAAACATCAAGTTTCTTATAAAAAAAGTTGCAAAACCGTCGCTATTTAGCGACGGTTTTAAAAAAACCGTCGCTAACTAGCGACGGTTATTCTTTAACCGTCGCTATATAGCGACGGGTTTTGAAATAACCGTCGCCGATCTCTGGGCAATTTTTTTTATAATTTCACAGACCCGGCCGGTTCCTGAAGACCGGCCGGTTTCCGGTTTTTCCGGTTGAACCGGGTTTTAACCGGTTTTTTCCGGTTAAACCTGTTTTCCGGGTTTTTATTTATGTCCGGACCGGTCTGAAGGCCGGTTCACGGTTGAACCGGTCCAACCGGCCGATCCGGTCCGGTTTTGAAAACATTGCATTTTAGCGGAGAGATATATTTTAATAAATGTATGTAAATTATCAAAGGACAGTAAAGTAAAATTGTGCCACATACGGATTTGAAATTAAAGTGCCGATTCACAAAGAGTAAGTCTCTTATGAGATAGTCTCACGAATCTTTATGTGTGAGACCGATCAACTCTACCAATATTTACAATAAAAAATAATACTCTTAGCATAAAAAGTAATATTTTTTCAAGGATAATCCAAATAAGATATCCGTCTCACAAAATACGACCCGTGAGATTGTCTCACACAAATTTTTGTGTTTCACAAAATATATTACAGCGGACTGGATCTTTATTAAGACACGGGCATAAGGATTTTAATCTAATCTATTATAATTATATATATATATATATATATATATATATATATATATAGGCATATATGGTTATTTTTGGGAAAATATTGAAAATGTAAGAATTTTCTTATATATATATATATATATATATATATATATATACAAAAATAACCATATATGCCATTACTCGATCTGTAATAATTTATGCTAAAAAAATTGTAATAATATAATTTTTTTGAATAATATTATAAATGAATTAATATGACGTGACACCTATTATTACAATTTTATTCTCAATAAAATCAATTATACCTTTTGTTTTTGCAACATAACCAAACAAAGCCATCATATATTCAATCAGACCAGGAAATGTGCATATAATTTTCCACCAAGAATTTTTAATTATTATGTTGGACAGATGTAGCGTACAAATTAATCACGTAATATTTAAATAATTATAAATTGGACAAAAATATAATTTAAAAATGTTGATCCCATAAAAACTAGTACATAACGAAGCTGCCTAATTATTACATTTGACCATCCCATTGCATTTCAAGTCCTGCTCAATTTTTATTTGCGTTCAGTTTGGTCACGGACATTCGAGAAAATAAAGGTTTGGTTTATGTTTCACCTGAAATAAGTTTTATTCTATAATTTAACATATGTTGTTTGATTGATACTTTTGTGTACTTCACGTATTTTTATTTTGAATATAAATAATCAATTGAATATATTATATTAAAAATAATGACGATATCATCACATCAAGTGTAGCATAAACCGGCTCGAAAATATACGCACATTCAATCAGAAGATAAATTTGTTTATCGAATAGAAATATATCCTTTTTAAGGGATCAAGGGCATAGCTAATATTTTGATTCAGTGTAGATAATAATATACTAAAATTAATACATTCAAAATTATATAAACTTTCTAACCAAGTAATTATTAATTTGGTCACAAAATAATTATCTTATGTTTGGTCTTTTCGAGTTTTCATATTTTAAAATTAATATACAATAACTTCATTATCAACTGTTAGAAATATTTTTCTCTATTGTCTCTCTATATAGACAATAGATTATCATTCATTCAATCATCTCTTATTTGATTGAAAACACTTTCTACAATAACAATTGCAACTCGGTAGAATTAATATAAAATATATTATTATTATTGTAGAACCCGTAATTTGGACTGCGTATAAACCATGCATAATTCCTAGTAATTTAATTGCTTGAGTATTTAAATTCTTTTCTTTAAATTTATTTATTTTACGCAGTAGTTTAATTGTTACCTTTTCAATTAAATAAGTGAGGCCGGACTGGAGATGGAGTATTGAGATAAGCTAATAAAGATTTATTTAAGAAGTGGTAATTTAGCCACTGGTCCCCGCCCTCGGTCTCAACATCATCAGTACCTACAACAATCAAGTCTAGTGAGTCTAAAGACTCAATATGTATAATCCCATCAGCCGACACCCACCCTCCCCACAGCAGCCACGTTCAGATTTCCAGCAGCGAGGCTTCGGCAGTAGCGTTTTTCCTTGCTAGATTACTCCCCGGTGCTTCCCCCGCGGTGCAACTCTCAGATTTCTCGCTTGAATTCTCTAAGGCATGCCATGTACCATTATTTTCCGCATCATGCACGTTATATATTGCTGATATGTGTGTTATTTTCTTGAGAAAAGTTCGATCCAACGTGCAGCATGTAGTTTCATTCGTTTTGATCATAGCATGCGTTCTTCATTGTAACTCACGTTTTTGTTATTTCCTACAAGGGGCTGTCGAGTTTGATGTTAGAGGGTCTGTACATGGCGTGAGGGAGGGTCTCATGGTGTTGGAATCGGGAAGTGGTTGAGACAAGGATGAAACCGAGCGGGCTAAGGGATAGGTGAAATCTTCGGGCGTGTGATTGCATTGTGGGCGTGTGTGTGCTGGGAATGCATGAAATTGAATCGGTGACACAAGTAGGTCCAGTAAGAATTGGACATGATTTTGGGTGAGCTGAATTGTGAGTGGGATGGTTAGGCGTGAGTTAGTGGATCATGTACAGGTGGGAAGAGAGGGATTGGTTCTTGAGGAAAACAAAATAAAATAATAAAATTATGAATAACATTAAGAATGTATAATGCAATGTTCGAGAACCTTAGGGGTGGAGTCTTGTGGGTTTAGGACCTTTGGATGATTTTTAAGATATGGTAAAAAGTTGGGAAAGTTTTAGTTAATCTTGGGTTCGATTCGGGTTAAAACCGGGACCTCGGTCCAAGTTTTAAAACGAATCGGTTAAGTTGCGAATTTGGCTTGAGTTTACATTTAGGAACACTTTTAAATATATTTTGGACATTTTAAGGAGTTTGGTAAGCTTCGGGTCAACTTTAGATTATAATGGCTCAGAACATGATATTTTATCCCATGCAAATTTTACTGTAGTATTTACTTGCTATTTACGATATATACATGTTGAGTCTTTAGACTCACTAGACTTGATTGTTGTAGGTACTGATGATGTTGAGACCGAGGACGGGGACCAGTGAGCTAGCTTGGGTCGGCAGTAGTGGCACCCGAGGACCTCAGTGCAGCAGTTGTCATTTTATTCCGCAAACAATTTTTATCAGTAGTTGGATAATTTTTAAATTGTGATTTTTGGCAACTTTAATTTCTTCCGCTGCGATATTTTAAACTTTGACTTTGTTTATCAGTTTAATTATGAACGAGGCAATTTCAGTTATTTTTAAAAAGAAAATTTTTAATTTTCCGCAAATTTTCAAGCTAGCAGTTTCGGGTCTTCACAATTATTATTATTATTATTATTATTATCTATTTAAAAATAATTTTTTGTGATTGTATAGTAATGTATGACAAATTTAATTCCAAAAAAAATACACTGTATAGCATATTATGTAAGATGTTGAATTTTAGAATTTCTTAACCATTACTAAAATATTTACTATTTGTATAAATTTGATAGAGACGGTATAGAATATGTAATAATTTGATTTTTATTTTTTTTTAAATTCCAGCATAGTGTGCAAGAATGGAGCCCCATGTGGGTAGTACAGCACGGGTGTGTTCTTCTATTTTTAATATTTTGCATTGAGATTTTAGCCCAACCGAACCTAAAAAATTTAATTTTTATTTATTTATCCCCATTATATAAGTAGAAAAAGAAACACAAAGCCTATAAAAATTACCAGACTTATATGTTTTTTTTAAAAAAATTTGTCCCTTTTTTTACCAGACTACGTGTCTGCTTGAAATTGTTCATGACATTGATTTTTACGTAAAACTTGCAGAGTAATTTGTTTAGAATGTTATTCGGAAAGATGGATTTCAATAAAAAAATACCAAAAATGAAAAAAAAAAATACAAGTTACTAAAATACAAATCCACTTAACATGGCAAAAAAATGAAAAAAAAAAAATACGCAAGTTACATAACTAAATTGTAAATGCACCGTTAACATGACGAAATCGAAAGAAAAACATTCAAGTTACATTATTAAATAGCAAATGTGTTGTTAACATGACCAAAAATTTTAAAAAACATACAAGTTACAAGACTAAATATGTAAATTTATTGTTGATAAGATCAAATGTGAAAAAAAAATGTAAATTACAAAACTAAGAACACAATTTTTTCCTATTTTTATAAGGTTTTAGGTATTTTCTCTTTTACTTGTCACGTTTTCCTTTCTTGAACATTTTCGTGACGAAAACATCATTACCTGTTATGAATAGAAAAAAACATTTGTATGAACTTACATCAAAGATATTTATTACAATGTCAAATAACATCAAAGGTCTTGGTTTCAGAAGACGGGATGTCTATTGTTTTTTTCACACAGAGAACTAATTGGGTTATTCCGAGTGGAACGAATGGGGCACACGTTGGAAAAATCGGTTTGTTTCCGAGCCGTTTTGTTGGAAATAACAAGAGCATCTCTAAATACTAAAGTTTATTTAAAACTGAATTTTCATGATAGCAGCTATATTTGACTGTGAATGGCCCCCGCCAGTCCACTATAAAAGGCCACTCATTATCTTCATTTGCTCCACACAAACACACACCATTTCACACACAAACACACATAGAAATGGCACCAACAGTTCCTCTTGTTAAAGACCTTGCCCAGTTTCCCGACCTGAAATCCATCCCTTCTCAATTCACTTTCATTAATGATTCGAAAGGCTCGAATTCTGATTCGCTCCCAATCGTCGATTTTTCCATGCTCGTCTCGGATAATGCTGATCAACGGTCCAAATCCCTTTTGGATCTTGGCAAAGCATGTGAAGATTGGGGATTTTTTGTGGTATGCTTCTGGAAACAAATTCACTTGGATTATCTTTTATAATAAAATGAGTCATATATATAGTACTCATTTATATATATTTTTTGAATTATAATTTAACTGATTTAAAAAAAAAATTTCAAACAATTTAATTCAGGTTACTTTAAGCTTGACTATATAAATATATTATGGCAAAAACTTGTGTGAGACGGTCTCACGGGTCTTATTTTGTGAGACGGATATCTTATTTGGGTTATTCATGATAAAGTATTACTTTTTATGCTAAGAGTATTATTTTTTATTGTGAATATCGGTAGGGTAGACTCGTCTCACATATAAAAATTCGTGAGCCGTCTCACAAGAGATCTACTTATATATTAACCTTGTTAATCAAATTGTATTTCAACAGTGAAGTTATACTAATTTAGCAAAATATCACATTATTTTTAGAATAACCGGTTTCTGAAAAAGAGTCTAATTAAGATATTTTTCTCAAATTTATTGTTGTTCTCAAACCAAGTCCATAAAAGATATTGCCGACAAATAATCAAATTTTGAATTGTGGGTTTATATGAAATGATTTTTGTAAATATTAATTTTTATTTATTTATTTATTTTAACAGATAATTTTCATATTAAGTTTAATACTAAAAGTTCTTACTTTTTCAAAAAATCCTCGCAGCTGATAAATCATGGGATCCCAGAAACTCTGATGAAGGCCATAATCGACGCAAGTTTGGAGTTTTTCGACTTACCGGAGGACGAAAAGCGGCGGTACGAGGCTAAGAGTGCGTCGGATCCCATAAAATCCGGCAGCGGCACAGCAAACGCCGCAAACCACAAGATTCTCTTGTGGAGGGATTTCATGAAATCCTATGTTCATCCCAGCTTTTACTGTCCGGAGAAACCACAACATCTACGGTAATAAATTTATAATTTGTTGGTTGGATGTAATCATGGATCTCATCTCTGGTTGATACATGTATGATGCGTTAATTGTTATCCAGGGACATTGTGTCCGAATATTCCGAAAATAGTCGAGGGGTTCTGAGAAAACTCCTCCAGGGAATCTCTGAAAACCTGGAATTGGAGCCAGGATCCATGGATGAAGCTCTGAACCTGGATTCTTGCTTTCAGTTGTATGCTGCAAATTTTTACCCGCCATGCCCGCAGCCTGATCTAGCAATCGGGATCCCGCCGCACACTGATCATGGTCTTCTTACATTTCTGATTCACAATGGAGTTGCTGGCCTTCAAATACAGCACAACGGACAGTGGTTCCACACCAACTCTCCGAAAAATTCTATTTTGGTTAACACAGCAGATCATCTCGAGGTAAATTCTTCGTTCAAATTCATATATGTTTGCGAATAATCAATAAAATAGTGCAACAAGTTAGCATCATGTTTTTTTTTCTATTTTTCTAACAAGATATTTAGCAACGGAAGATACAAAAGTGTGAAGCATCGGGCTGTAGTGAACACTGAAGCGACCAGGATTTCAGTGGTCCTCGCCAATGGTCCAGCACCGGATGTAATCGTGAGCCCGTCCCCAGAATTGGTGAAACGCGACGGCCGTGCCTTATATGGTCCGATGAAATACATAGAATATGTGGAGACGATGTTAAGCAATCGATATGACGGCAAAGGGAACTTGGAATGCTTGAAAATCCAAGCTAACCATGAATAGACAATTATGTATCTTCTATAGTTAATTACGATGCTCAATAATTACTATGGGATATATGTATTACACGTTTGTATTAAATTATAGTGACCGCTTACAACATATATTGTAACGATCATGGTCTATCTCGATCTTGGGCTCCCTCGGAGGCTTTGTCTCATCTTGGGTTTCCACTGGGGCTTTTTCCCTCACGGACTTTCCCATGCGTCGTTACTCATAGAACTTCTCCAGCCCATGCACTGGAGCTTTTATCTTCCCAGGATTCGAACCCAAGACCTCCTGGACATATAAGTAATGGCTAAACAATCATGATACCAGTTGAGCTAATTGTGATACCCTTGTCTCACATCTTAAAAATGAAAGATTTAAAATGAATTTATAATCGGCTACAATGTACTTTTATAACAACTTGGGTTAATCATTTTCATAAAGCGATGGCGAATACGAAGTAGTTGCTATAGGAGCTCATTGTGCAGTCACGCAGGCGCGAGACCGGGCTTGGGGCGTGACATATATGGTATTTTCTTTGCATATTTCTCAATAAATACTAGATCAGGGGCGGAGCCAGGATCTTGGTTCAGTGTAGGCAACAATATATTATAATTAATAAAGAAAAAAAAACAATGATTAATCGACATCTAAAAATAATGTGTCATAAAGTTTGAACACAAATTACGCACAGCTAGTAGCATTGAAAACAATTGAATGATCGACAAACATTGAACGAAAAAACGAACCTAAAATTTGGTAACATTTTGGATTTTTTAGAGATTATGAAAGATGAAAGCAATAATTAAAATGAATTTGAATGATTGTTAATCAAAGTATATGACGTTCATGTCTCGAGAAGAGAAAACACATTAAGGAGGCTATATAGTATATACTTGGATACTAATAACATGTAAAAAATGGAGTCTAAAATTTGGGTTTACAAAATATTAAAAAAAAATTGGATCAGTATAGACAACTAAACATATAATAATAACTTACACAAATTAAAAATTTAGACATAAATAAATATATATATATATATACACATAAACATATAAAAAAAAAATTTGGCCCAGTGTAGGCACAAGCCCACACTGGGCTGAGCTGGCTCCGCCAGTGTTAACTAGATAATTCATATCATAAATATATTGTAGCTTGTCTTATTTTTTTATTTGAAATATTGAAGATTTATGATTAATTTTTAAAAAAATACATAGGAATCTTTATGTGTGTAAAATTTAAAATTATGTGAAATATTTTTTAAAAAAATTATCTTATCAAACAGATTAAGTTCATCTGCGATCAACTAACAACAGTTACGTCACAGTAGCCATAGAGGACTGAAACAATATGGTCAAATTCAACAATGCTTTTGACTATATGGAGCCCACAATAAATGAAACTTTATTAGATATTAGGAATGCAAGGTTAGTTTTTCGGATTGGTTCAATCAATATTTGATTTGTATTTGAAGTTATAGAACTCAAGTCGAATTCGAACCAAAATTATTTTGTTCGATAATTTGGAAGTTGTTCATGAGTCTTAATATTTTATCAATATAATATATTTACATATTAAACAAATGGAAATGTCAAATATTTCTAGATTTCGAACATTCGTTCTCAAATCTTAATGTTAGAATAATAATTCGAATATTTTGAGCCGAACTCGAGCTAAAAAATTTAAAATTTTCGAGTATTTTCGAGTTTCGAATTGAGTTTGAACTCAAATATACTTAATTCGAGTATTAAATTCTTTTTAATAGTCAGCTCGATTGTGATACCCTTGTCTCACATCTTAAAAATGAAAGATTTAAAATGAGTTTAGAATGACTTACAATGGATTTTTATAGCGACTTGGCTAATCATTTTCGTAAAACGAGGACGAATACGAAGTAGTTGTTATAGGGTCCATTGTGCAGTCACGTAAGTGCGGGCCCGGACTTGAGGCGTGACAAATTTCTTTTTAGTCTCCATGAAAAAATGTTTGTACTCCTTAACCCAACGTGTTTTAACATTTAATCTCCCGTATAGGCTAAAATTAAAATAGTTAAAAATTAATTAATCATCAAAATTATTTTCTAACTTTATATTTATATTATTTAGGAACAAAAAATATTATTACAAGTTAAATTTAATCATTAAAAAAACATTATGATATATATTTTCGTATTAAACATATCATAATATAATAAATTATGCTATCGATTCGTAAATAAATGCTCAAATTAAAATATTTTTTAACTGTATAAAGAAATCAATTAAATCAATTCAGCTGGAGTAGTTATTGCGTGCCATTAAAAAAAACAGAATTTGTACCACAAACAAAAATAAATAAAATATTTGTTATTTACACTCAATTAATCTCTAATCTTAGTTCTTAATATTTTATAATTAAAATAATTTATTTTTATTGTGATATGATTAATATAAAATATATAATTATGATTTTTCTTTTGTTATGTAAATTAATATATTTTAACTTTATGCTAATATTTTTTTATTCTTAAATATTATTAAATAAAGTTAGAAAATAATTTTTATGATTTATTAATTTTTAAATATTTTTTTTGACTAAAATAAAAAAAATGTAATTTGAAGGAAGTCCAGTCCCCATTGGACCCGTCGTGCCCCGGAGCAAGACATGTCTAAATGTGAGGAGGGGTGGGTCCCAAGTTCAGCCAGACCTACTTAGTTTTTATCTTTACATATATTATTAGGCTACGTTTGGTTGTAATATAAAATTATGAAATGATTAAGAGATAAAAAGAACGATTAAAATAGAAATATAATATATAATGATAAAATAAAATTATGTTTGGTAGGATTGTTAAGAATGAGATAATTAAGAATCTTTTGATGAATTGACAAAATTGACCTTACACTTTTGCGGCGGCGGCTGTCGGCCGAAGGGCGGTGGTCGGCGGTTGGGGTTGCCGTGGTGCAACGGTGATCGGAGGACGGTGGCGGCCGGCGGTGGTTGGCCGGAGGTCGGGGGTCTTCGACGGCGGGTCGGTGGTCGGCCGAAGGAGGGGTGGTCGGCCGGCGAGTGCGGCGGTTGTTGGCGGCGACGGGGGTGGTCGGTGGAGAGAAGTGGTGGTGAGTTTGGATATAGGAGAAGGATAAAATTGGAAAAATATGATGAATTAAAAATTAGATAAATAATCCTAGGGGGTGAGGAGTGATTATTTTATCACAGTTAGGGGGCGTTTGGTAGGGGTGATTAGGTGAGTTTATTTTTTTTAACCCACCTAATCACATGTTTGGTACGGTGATTATTTAACCAAGTCTATCCCTCATATGAATGATTAGGTTATATTAGGTAGGTTAAAATATTACATCCTCACCCCCTAGGATTATTTATCTCACTAATACATCCTATTTTTCCAATTTTACCCTTTTCCTAAATCCAAACTCACCATCACTTCCTTCCACCGACCGCCCACCGCCAACCCCTGCCGCCGGCCGACAGCCGCCGCCGCCACTTCCGGCCGATCGCCACCACCTCCGTCCGACCGTCGCCACCTCTTCCGGCCGACTGCCGCCTCTTCCGACCGATCGCCACAACCTCCGGCCAACTGCCGCCGCCCCTTACAGCCTACCACTGCCGTCGCTTCCGGCCGACCACCCACCGCTCAGGCCGATCGCCGACACTTCCGACCGGGCGACCGCCGCCGCCACACAAATGGAAGGACAATTTTGTCAATTCATCAAAAAATTATTAATTATCACATTCTTATCCATCATACCAAACACAATATTATTTTATCATTATATATTATATTTCTACTTCAATCATTCTTTTTATCATTTCTCTCTTAATCATTTCATTATCCTATCCTTCAAACCAAACGCAGTCTAATATAAAATAATCATTTATAAGAGGGATTGACTTGGTTAAATAAAAATCCAACCAAATATGGGATTAGATGAGTTAAAAATCCATAAACACACCTAATCCTTCGTACCAAACGTAGCCTTAGAAACACATTTACATAGAACATGATTGTGTTCCTTGTTGCACTATCCGGTTTGGTTTATGTTACATCGAGTATGCTACAATTAATATGATT
Source organism: Primulina eburnea (assembly GCF_022965805.1). NCBI lineage: Eukaryota > Viridiplantae > Streptophyta > Magnoliopsida > Lamiales > Gesneriaceae > Primulina > Primulina eburnea. Next base: position 2,395,888 of record NC_133114.1, read on the forward strand.
TAATATAAGATGTTCATATAATCATCTTGTGACTCTCGCATATTTTTATTTTGAATTCAGATTATCATATAAACATCTTACGTAAAAATACAAGAAGTTATATATAGGAAGTAACATTCTCAGTGTACAATAGACCAAGCCAGATTGTCTCTAGTTTCTTAGCCTGATTCGGAAATTGTGAACAAAGTCGACGCACAAATTGAAGGCTTCGAATTGAATCTTAACACGGTTAAGAGTTCCTTTTATATGAGTGCCAATATCATCTTACATTTATACCATGCATGAAGTGCACAATCCCTTGGTACGAAAGTGACCTATTCTCAACTCCAACACACCACAAATGGCCTTGCAGTTCCAAATCCCCTTTCATCCCTGCTGTCTCCCATACAAACTTGAACAGGCCAAGAGCCTTATCCAGTTGCTTCACCCCATTCAAACGACATTCTCCTCATCTGATGTTATAATGATACCATATACAAGCACAATTTACCGCTGCAATCATAGGTATGCACGCCTCCACAAACTTCCACATCGATATCTTTAACACAGCCATAGAGGTTATACAGCAGGAGGGTAAATAAACATCGAGAGGAGTGACCCAGTGCCATCTTCAACTTCTTCGATCTGCACCAAATATTCCTGGTGTCGAGTCTCTTCGTATCCAATGTTCTTATCTATCAGCACGTCTCTGATCTGATAGAGCCCTTCTTTCATCACCTCAAGTTTGGAAACATGGAAAGACGATTCCTTTTCATCACCAAGACAGTACGTTAATGAGATCAATGGACATCTCAAGAAGATCCTCCCATTTGTGAGATTCGATGGAATCAGGGACGTATCCAGGAAAATAATCTGAGACTGGGCTGAATGCCAGTTACGACGGACAGAGATCTAAGCGTCCCTACTAGCGACGACTCTTCCAAGATCGGCGACGGTATTGATTAAACCGTCGCTATATTAGAACTAAATCGTCGTGATTTTTGCGACGGATTGATTAAAACCGTCGCTAAGCCATCTTTTTTTTTTAGTGAGGGCTATGGGCTAAAATTTTTAATAAATTCAAAAATTTTAGTGACGGATGTAGTAAAACCGTCGCTAATCTATCCATATTTTTTAATAGGCCCAAAAATCTAGTCTGGGGTGGCTCCGTCCCTGGATGGAATCGACCCTTTGTTTTATAGGCATGTGTGTCTTATTCTGAACTTATTCCTTGATCTTTTATCACGATTGTGGGCACTTGATTAACTCTCTTGCACAATCGATGGTCAATTCATATGGGCTTTTTACATTTTATCCAAATGTTCATTGGGCTTTTACTTTGGGCCTAAAATTGGATTTCTGTATAGCAAATCCCCTTTAGTCAATTTGACCTTATAGACCAATTTGACTATATAATATGCAACTCAAGCTCAATTCTTGTTTGAGACCCAATAAGGATATTTAAATCGTGGTCCCAACACTTTTTCTCACCGTCATGAATTACCTTATTCAACAAGTTCAAAACATTCCTTCATATTCCAGCATCTTCCTCTAACTTTCTGGATATCACTATCTGATTTGGTAACTCAGTTGCTTTGAAAAATAATATGTTTTAAGCACTCTCCTTTCTCTAAAAGTGTGTTTGGCAACGAGGATTTGGGAGGATTTTATGGGATTTGGAGTTCAAAATCCTATTTTTACTGTTTGGGAAGGTGATTCAAAAAAAGAATTCGGATTTGTTTAGAATTTTATGGGATTTCATGAGATTTCAATGAGTATATCCAAATCCCATCAAATTTGATAAGATTTGGTGGGATTTGAATTTTAAAAACATACAATTACTCTTTTATCCAATGAAATTGATTTGCGAAAGTCAGCATGATTCACACAAACTTCATGAAATTGATTTGCGAAAGTCAGCATGATTCACACAAACTTCACTGCACTTTTGGTGGTTTTGTTAATATGCTTTTTTTCCTCCACCACCAGGCCTTTCTCTCTTTTTTTTAAGCTTTTGTTTAAATTTTATAAGTTCTGTGTGTTATTTACTAATTAATATATTAAAAATTATAGTAATTACCAAAGCTTCTTTTTACGTTTAATAATTAATTTCATGTTAAAGTTTAAAGTTTGACTACGTTAATTTTGTGTGTTTTTTTTACTGAATTTATTGATGTTTTAGATTGTTTTGGTTTCTTTATTGATAATTTTTCTGGATTTAAATTTTCATATTTTGAATTTGTTTGATGATTTTTTAATTATTATTTTATGTGCACTATGATTAATAAATAATAATTAATTTTTGAATTTACATACACAAATAATAGAGAAGAATTATTAATTTCTAAATTTTTTTGGGTTATTTATGTTTAGATGATTTCTAAGTGTAGCTCAGTATAATTGTAAAACTCCAAACTCGAATCCTTTTTTCTCCAAACAAGAAATTGATTTTAAATACCATTTTTAAATTTTAAACCAAAAACCAAATAAAATTTCAAATACTTGAATTTCCAAATAATTCATATTTTGAAAGAACCAAACACATTGTAAATGTATGATTAAATAAATATCAATCTTTTACTCTTAATTTCCTTCTTTTGCAAATCATGTTCGATTTTTGCCCTACACATCCATCTTTTTATCTCCAATTCACTAGGATTTCATATTCTTGCAATAACTATTGTGTCACTCCCATGGTTCGCCGGAACGGTTGCGGTGCTTGGAACGGCAACTACCGTTTCAGTTCCAATGTTATGTTGCGGAACGCTTGTATAAAAAAATTAATAAATTCATAAAATTGGTAAAAAAAAAAATTAAATATAAATTAATTCATACTAAAAAATAAAATATACGAAGTTATTACAAATTAATATATCAATACAAAACTATTTTACAATAATAGCATAATAAGAAATGCACACTAAAAATTATAACATACCAAAGTTAATATCATGAAGAGTGACGCGGAAGAGCGAGATCTGGCGCATATGCGCGCCACATTCTGCCGAAAAACTCATTTAGAGTATTTGTTCACTTCAACTCTTTCGTGGATGTTTGACAAAGATTTATTTTCTGAAAAAAAAAATTTCTCAACACTTCCTCTCTGAAGTGATAATTTACCAGATTCTTCATTATCTTTAATTTCATGAATCTCATCCTCTGATATTTGATTCTTTTCTTCATCGTTATCAATGTTTCTCTCTCTTTCTTGAAAGCATTGTCCCACCGGGTGTGACAGAAATATTTGCACGTGATATCAAGCACAAGATCATTCCAAGTGAAATCTGAATTCTAAAACAAAAGACATGAACCTAGAATTGATTCACAAAAACTATGAAATTGAAGGAAAAATCATGAATGTTAGGATCAGGTTAGAATTTATAGAGGAATGGATAAAATCTTCTAAAACTTGATAAATAATGTGATCGGTCTTTATATGATTAGATATACAAGACCTATTTTCCAAACACTCGAAAAACAGTCGACACAAATAATGTGGAAAATGGTCCAAGGGTTCTTATGGTACTGTTATACTCAAATATGGCAAGTCAACAAAATAAATAAGTGTGGTAAAGAAATGATACAAGGAGTTTTATGGATGTTCAGATACTCAAGCTCTTACATTACTCCTTCATCCATTTAAAAAAGATTTTACTAGAAGTATTTGATTTTATAATTCTTTGTAATAATCCGCTTCAACCTTAGGACTTATCCATTACCTAAGTCAGAGCTTTTAGTTGATTCTTACAAATTCTTTAAACACACATTCAAACAACCAATAAAACACAAATATTTAGAAATAATGAATCCTCATATTCAAATTGTCGAACAACTCTTCAAACTTTCTATCCAGAAATAATTATTTTAGGTTGCATGTTAATGCACTTGATACTCTTGCTTAACGCTTTATTTAGGTTTCGGATATAACAGAAATGTTGATCTTTATGTTGAGTAGGATCCATGCATGTTGGTAAAAAGATCGGAAAGTCACTCAATGGAAGTGATTATTTTCTAGTAGCAAACTTGCTAGTCATCCAATTTTAAAATTCAAATTCTCGGAAAATTATGTTGCTTACCTTGTAAAACTTTGTACACAAAAGTTTTAGATCATGATGAATGGAGTCTGCTCGAAATATATCAGCCGCACTTCGAATCGGAATCACCATCACACGCTGCAATGTTAGCGCGTGTACTACACACACCGCCCCGATGACTAGAATTTTCATGTCCGAAGGTTTCTGCACTTTTTCTAGACTATAATTTCAAATTTCAAAGCTTTCAGAATGGTCTAAGAATTTGAATGAATTTTTGGCGGAAAAACAAAATCAATTTCCACAGTTTTGACATGGTTAACTTCGATTTTGAGGCTTCTGGATTTCAATCATGCATAATATTTTTGAAATTAAGTATATAAAAGAAAATGTTGAACATGATGCCAAGTATGCTCAAGTTTTAGTCATGGCAAGAAACAGTAGCGAAAGTCTTTTTTTCTGGGCCAGAAATAGCCATAGTAGACCAACCTGAAAATATATGATCTGGACAAATGAGTTTAGAATTTGAAAAAACTTTCTAAACAATAGTTATAGAACTTTACAAAACACACATACTGTGAAAATTTCAGAATTATTGGAATTAATTTCAAATTATTATGATTTTTCTCGCAATTTTAAAGTTGTGTCCAAGTACCAAATTTAATCAAAATCTGAACTTAAACAAATCAATTATCGAGGAATCATAATAACACATGAATTATCATAAAAATTGATGAATATAGGAATATTGAAGCAATTGGATTTTTGAAGCAAATCAATGAGTAAGATGAGAATGTGAGGTTTATTGTCTATATTTAAATTGAACTATTTGGCATTTGACCTGGAATTTATCGTAATTCTCTCACTATTAAATTTCCATAAATTGAAATATATTGAATAAATTTAATTATACATGATTGCCTTGATTTATCTTTGACTGTATAATGAAACTGATTATTGGTAAAATAAATGAGATATGATTGAAATGAACGACTGAATGGAGATTGGATAACGGTAATTGAACCGGATTTCTAGTCCACTGGACAATTTGGTTTAGGCCCGAAAAATGAGTCCAATGAACAACGAGTTTAAATCCGGGTATATGATTCATTTGAACAATGTGACTTGGATATGAAATCGTAAGTTCACCTTGGCTCATACTAATCAATTGTAATTTGTACAGATTCTACATGAGTATGTGCGGAAAAGTGCTACACTGAATAATAGTGAGAGCCACTTCTTTAGCCTGCATATCCATTCAAGAATACGGATAGTCATGACATGATATGTCGTTGTCTCTTTCATTTCAAAATCGTCTAACCTATTGATCAAAGTCGGGATATCATAATGAATGATATATATATATATATATATATATATATAATATCCCGACTTAACCTATGTTTCTTCTATTTAATATAAATTCCAGATACAAGAGAACCGGAGCCACGGAAGGAAAAAATGGGTTAATTCGATATATATATATATATATATATATATATATATAATATCCCGACTTAACCTATGTTTCTTCTATTTAATATAAATTCCAGATACAAGAGAACCGGAGCCACAACCAAAGGAAGGAAAAAATGGGTTAATTCGTTAGATTGTAATGTACTACATTGTAAAATAAAATAAAGTATGATTGTGTAGAGAAGCTTTCGTTTGACACCATGCCATTAAATTTAAATAAATTGTAGTAACGCTTCCTCTATTATAATTATATTATATTATGCGTTCATCATTTGGGCTCCCCACAAAAACGATTGAGTAGATGACAGAAGCCCTTGATGATCTTATAGATGTTATTTGAAGTGAGGACAGTTGAGCAATAATTAATATTGCGATGAGCTTGAAAAATTTTCTTTGAATGTGTGTTGTATTTTTTCGTATCTTGTGAATTTCTTCTTGACATTCTCTACTTATAATGCTCTTTTGCATTTTTCCATTTAACATTTCGTAGCTCAATAATGCAAAATTAATGTTGTCGCTATCATTTCTTGATTCATCATACACTACAATTAATAGACAATTTGGCATTTTTACCAAATGCGTAAGAAAACGGTTGCTGACAACGAAAAGTAAACAGCTCTATGATATGTCTTTTAAGGAAAAGATTATGATCTTCTGATATTTTGTTTGTCGCGCATGATCAGTCTACTAATTTTCTGATAAAATATGTGAGATCTTTGTAAAACATGTGACTTATATATGAAGATATTTTATTCAACCGTTTTCAAATGTATTTCGATAAGTTGAACGATTGAGTATTCCTTATGCCACAGACTTGTAAACTCGAGCGGTTGAGTAGAGTAAATAAGATAATAAGACTTAAACGGTAGGATAACTTTGCATCTTGCGTCCGATTGAATGATTTCTTCTAAATATTTAGTAGCGCGATCAAGTACTTGTTATACATTGCAAAAATACAACTTGATCTAGTACAATAAGTTATTATTTGTTATCACCAAAACTAAGAGATATAATAATAAGCAATAATAAAAATAATTTTTCTATTATGAAATGAAATAAACATTGTTATTTTATATAGAAAAGATGAAACTAAAACTTGAATTAGAAGTTAGAAACATCTAGAATTTGAACGATGAAATTGATAAGCTAGAACTAAATCTGCAGAGAACTATGTATTTGTTTTGTTGATGACGCATTTGGTGTCTTTTCCGAATTTCAATTTTCCATATTTCATCACGATTTTGGAGAGTTAATACTTTCTTGCACGATTAATAGCCAACAGCCTGTGCCAATATATCAGCCTTTTACATTTCTACCCAAATATTCATCGGGCTTTTATTTTGGGCCTAAAATTTAGATTTGGTTACAACAGTTACTCTTAACATATTTTGATAATATACATTTGATAAATACATTTTTAGAAGGATAAAACATCTTTAGTAAGAGGTGTGATAGTTTTAATTTAATGATAAAATATACTATAAATTACTTAATTACTCCCATTTATAAGAATCCAAAACTCTATCTTCTCTCATTTCATTTGGTATCTCTTTGTTTAAATAATTTAAATGCATTTAAGTTAATGTTAAATATTTATTAAATACATACATATATACAAATATATAGATACATATATATACACACACAAATAGTTACTAGGCCTCTTGATATGAAAAAAATTATAAAAAAATAAAGAAAAAGGCAAAAATCAAATTTGACCGATGATCCCTTTGAAAAAAGAAAAGAAATTGTTTAAATAATTTCCAAAATAAGACGAAAGAAACGAGAATTATTCTCTAGGACCATATATATACATACATATATATATATATATATATATATATATATATATATATCGTAATTTAAGAATTGAAATATGGAATTACAAGATCTTGATAACAATTAAATATAAGTTTTTGTGATAGAGTTAATTTTGTCATTACATGTCAATATATAAATTTAATCACTTCTGTTAAAATCATACCAAACATTCAACATATTATCTTATCATTATATTTATCCTTATACTGTATATCCCTTACTTATCATATCATATGTATCATACTGTACCTTAATTGATAATTACAGAAAATGAAGATTTGCATGCTAACTAAGGGCTCATTAATTAAGATACAAATAATAAATAAATATATGCAAAAGGTTATAACACGAAAGAGTAAGTCTCTTGTAAGACGATCTTACGAATCTTTATCTGTGAGACAGGTCAAACCTATCAATATTTACAATAAAAAGCAATATTTTTAGCATAAAAAATAATACTTTTTCATGAATGATCCAAATAAGAGATTCGTCTCACATAATATGATATATGAGACCATCTCATATAAGTTTTTGTCAACGGGAAAAGACAGAAAATATAGGCCATAAATAATAACTATAATTCATGAAGCAAATCCAACCGTCCAATATTGTGATCAAGTCACCGCCGTTAGTACATCCACAAGGTGATTCTCATTCACCGTTGGATGGACTCAGATTCGCGCGAATAAAGAAATCGGCGGTGGTATAAAGGGTCTCGTGCGTCCAACTGTACAGTAGTAATACATTTTGAACTGTACCATACAGCAGGATAAGTACCGCACTGCTTTACGCTCTCCAATTTGGAGAAGACTCCGTTGTTTGTTCTACCAATTTTCTTTCAGGAGATTTTCTTAAATAGCCTCGATGAATTTATTATAAGTTAATTTCCGAATGGTTGCTTGAATGTCTGTAAATATACCCAAATATGTAGTCTTCATCCCTTTTCAGCCATGTGGATCTCAAGCTTTTTATTTTTCCTGATTTTCTCCGGGAGAGATTTTGGGGATTTGAATCAGGATTTTTCTAGGGTTTCTTCTCTGCATTGATTATCGTAATAAATTACAGATTGTTTTTCAAACCGAAGGATCGGTTTTATGAGTACAACATCTCGACCGTTTCGGTGAATGCGTCGCAGGAAAAAATACAGAAACGTTGTACATGTGGTAAGAAAGAGATCTTGGGACTTTTTTAGTTGATTTTTGAAGGAAACTGTCGTTTTTAAATTTTTTTTATTCAGGATTGTCGGCTCGATTGCATTAGGTTTTGATGATAAAATTGCAGGATATTACATAAATTAGGGGTGCTTATCGGTTGCTACCTTAACTTCAGTGGTTGATTACGTTTAGATTGATCGGGATTGGGGAAAAGTAGGTGAAGGGAGACTTCTGCTGATTGTTTGAGTTCGGAGATAAGTATTTTTAATATATTCAGCTAATAGTGAGATTTACTTTGATTTTTAAGGTGCTTATGATCTCACAAACTTCGAAAAAGTTAGAAGTTTAGATTTTTTGATGGATTTCCTTGGGAAGAAGAGGAAAGGGGTCGAGATCTCAGCAGAATGTGAAAAGGTTTCTGAGGAACAAGCGCATTTGGCAATTCTTTGGTCACATTTGTCACTGGAAGATTATTCGAGAAGGAAAAAGAAGTGCAAGGAAGTAGTTGTCTCCAAAATTGTTGATTCAAGTCGAAGTGTTGTTAATGTAGTCGCCACTGCTCCAGCATGTGGGACATCAAGTTTGGAACATCCAGGTAGAGGTCTTAAGAGGAAGATTGGATGCATTGATTCATCAACTCGATTGGGTAGGAAGAAGAAGATTGACCAGGACTATGAATTGGCTGAAACATTAGGAAAGGGAAAGTTTGGGTCGGTGTTGTTGTGTAGGAGCAAGGCCACTGGGGAGGAGTTTGCTTGCAAGATTTTGCGTAAAGGGGAGGAGATTGTGCATCGGGAAGTGGAGATAATGCAGCATCTTTCGGGTCATCCCAGTGTTGTGACATTGAAAGCAGTATATGAAGATGCTGAATCTTTCCATCTAGTAATGGAACTTTGCTCTGGGGGACGTTTACTTGATCAGATGGCAAAATGTGGCTTGTATTCTGAGCAGAAGGCTGCTAACATAATAAAGGAACTGATGCTGGCCGTAAGATACTGCCATGAGATGGGGGTTGTTCACAGGGATATAAAGCCTGAGAATATCCTTCTAACAACTTCTGGACAAGTGAAACTCGCGGACTTTGGATTAGCTGTCAGAATTTTGGACGGTAATTTCAAAACACTCTCTTTATGATTCCTGTTCTGTGGGGGTAAAATGTGTTCTTTGTATTATGTAAGGTCTAAGGAATGCCCTTTTTTGTGTTGCTTGTGCTGAGAATTTGTGGCCAGCAGATTTTTACCTAGTTCAGTGTTTGAGCGGTCTCATAGTAAATTAAGGCTGTGTTTAGGTTAGTCCTTTCCATGTCAATACCATTTTGGTGATCATTGTGAAAATTAAAATGAACTTTTGAAGTTTTAGTGAGTTAAAAATTATACTTTTGCTTCAATTGTGTTAAGCTTTGATTTGGTAGTGGAGTCAACTTATTGAGTTATTCTACGGGTCTCTTTAACTTGATATGGACTTTTATTTTAGAATACTTGACCCGATCAGTCAGCAGGTCATTTCAAGGACGGTATACAATTTTTGGCTTTTCCTAATTTGTCCAGTATTTGCAAGTTCCTGTTTCCTACAATATATAGGATGCATCCTCTGAAGTAGATGTAAACTGAAACGTCCACTGCACGTTTTTCTTTAAAATGTACTAGAATTTTTTTCCCTAAATCATTTGGCCGAATCACATACATATATATAGAAATATTTTACACCGTTTAAAGATATACTTACCAACTAATTATTTGAAAATCCAAAACACAATTCGAAACATGAAATCGTAAACGTCAACCAAACCTAAACTTAACATTTTTTCAAAATAAAGCATAAACATCTTAATCTCTCAAAATCTCTCAAAAACATCATAAGTCATAAAATCTTTTTAAAGTAAACTTAAATCATAAACGTAATTGCGGAAAACTAGCGACGGTGGGTTGTGTGCACCTTCAGTCCAGCTAGTTCAACATTAAGTCCTCCATCAAAATCATGATCACCTGCATCGATCATACCTAGTGAGTCTATTGACCCAACAAACCTTAGCCATGATAACAAGTAATACATATATATTCACAAGCAACAGTGAAAGATACTTTTAATAAAATAGCTTTTCTGAACATAAACTTTAAACATTTTCCTTTCATCGTATATTTTTTCTTTTTATCATATACGTATACGTTTCCTTTTTTATTGAATTCAGAACCTCAGTTGTGACTTTCGTATTAGCTGTAGGTCGATAGATCCATCTACGTATAACCACGGTACCGGGCGGCGGGGATATCAGTGTCATTCTCACCCGTCAACTGAGCCTTGACCTTACACATCATCGTATCATCATATCATCGTAATAGTCACAATTAATTCACCTCCTTCAACCTTTCATATTTTCATCACTTATAAAAATTCATGCATATATAAAACATTTTTATTTTAAACCAAGCATGCAATATGTCTTTAGCATTAACATTTCATCATAAAATCCCATAAATATTCAAATTAAACATTTTAACATTCATTACAGCATTCAGGGCACTGCCAGGACGTCTAACAATTTTCAGGTGTAAAATGACCGTTTCGTCCATGAAACCCTAACTTTCTCAATTTATCCTTAGACTTTAAAACGACGACCCATTTCCATCTAAACTTAACATAACACCTTAAAATACACCCATAAATATTACTTAGACGTAAACTTAAGCTCCTCGACTAATTTCCCAATTCGTTTTTAAATTTAGACACACATCCCGGTTTTAATCCGAATGGACTCGAAAGTTAACCAAACCTTACCAACTTGAACCATAGCTTAACAACACCTAATCACACCCTATGCAACCCAACTCATGTCCCTCAGAACCCTTAGAGATGCCTAGACAGCTGCTGCACTTCCCTTGCCCTAGGTTCGAAACCCTAAATTGAACCAATCATTATTCCCTTCGTTCCTAGCCCTTGGCCGCCCCAACCAGCCCCTATGCCACCTTGCTAGGACCATGACCGAGCCCCTTGGACCTTCTTAGTCCAGCCCTTGCGAGCCATGCACGAGGACATGCATGGTTCACCCTACAACCCGCGGCCACGGCTAGGTTGTGTCCTAGCCGTGCGCCTTCCTTGACCAGCCATCCCCTAGCCCATCTAGGATCACGACTAGACCCTATTAGACCCCTTTGACATGTCCCTACAGCAACTAAGAGCCATGTCTTCCTAGGAAGCCAAGTTCGAAGACGAAACCCCTAGCCCATAGAACTCAAAATTTTTGTTCATATTACTACCCTATCTTGTCCAGCCTTTAAACATGCACCTAAGGGCCCTTAAACTTGTGGAAAAACATCTCTTCCCATAGCCCTACCATGGCAGCCCTTTTGTACAACATAAGCAAGAGTTTTTATACATAAGCAAGAGTTTTAAAAGATAAAAACTCTAGTTTATCATGTTTATGTTAGAAAAACGAAAATATATAAAGTGTATCATGTTTTTGGTGGAATAAAATATACTAATAAATAACTTAAACATAGTTTAGGTTTAAATAAATATCTCACAAATAATTTAAACATTAGTTAGGTAACTAAATTAACCCATAACTTTTATTTAAAATTTAAAATTCCATGATCAAGATAAGTTCCAATTTAAAAAGATTAATATTCTTTTTTCAAAAATTGCCATTTAAAATACTAAAAATCTTAAATTCAACTTAAATACTAATTAAATAAATTAATTAAGGCATAAAAATCATTATAAAATATTTCACAACAATTTCAAGGATTAATTCTTAATTTTAAAAAATTTACATTTTAAACGCTTAAAATCTTTTAAATCGCCTAATAAATTAAATTAAACTTTAAAATGTTAAAGTTCATAAATCATTTAAAATAAATAATTTCTTGACTTAAAATAAAATATAACATTCAATTTTTGCACCTTAATCGTCTCCAGTCTTCGTTCCCCTGTCCGACATCAAATAACCTTTAAAGCACAGTTTTATATATCCTAGTAGAAAATCCTATTTAAAACATATAAACATGCCTACTACATTTGGTTAATGCAATTAAAAAATACCTAAAAAATTTGATAACTTGCATGCATGTGGTTCACGTAGACCTTCAAATTTTCGGGACGTTACATGAACAATTCTTGCCGTGCAAGAATAAGTTAAGATAAATAACCTCTCTCCCTCACACACAGAACAATAGATGGTGTACACAGTAGTAGGACGGCTGCAGGTGCATTGTTTTTGAGCTAGAGAAGTTGGAGAAAAGGGAATAAGAAAGACTTGGACTTCTTTCAATTTGTCTGAGAGGATTGAACAAAAAAGAAAACAGGCAAAAAGAGTTGGCATCACTAGAACCAACTGGACATTTTTATTTTACTTGTATTTGGAAAGAAGTCTTAGCAGATAGTGAAAGGGTCCGTGATGGAGTAATTGGTTTCCTGCAACTTAGTTGACTAGTGTGGACTCGCTTTGGATACACTTTGTGTTTTAACAATAATTGGAAAGAACTTATGATGGAAAATTAATCCTGTGATAGTGATTGAAAAAGGAGCGAAATGATATTTTAAGATATTGGAACATTTATGCCAAGGCATTTTTCATTGCAGGTGTGAGCTTGACTGGAGTAGTTGTAAGTCCTGCCTATGTTGCTCCAGAAGTTCTCTTGGGTGATTACTCAGAGAAGGTTGATATCTGGAGTGCTGGCATCCAGCTTCACGCGCTTTTGGTTGGTATGCTTCCATTTAAAGGAGATTCCTTGGAAACTATGTTCGAGGCTATCAAGAAAGAAAAACTAGATTTTAGTGGTGGTATATGGGAAACAATATCTCAACCTGCTCGGGATCTGCTCTCTGGAATGTTGACACGAAGTATTTCGACGAGGTTCACTGCAAATGAAGTCTTAAGTAAGTGATCTTGTTTTACCATTCTTTCTTCGAGATTATGCTTTAGGTAAAATGGATAGTGTGTTGAGAGACGTAGATAACAAAGTATCAAGAACTCGTCATGTTACTTTATTTTTCAAATAAACTTAAATTTAATTAATTGGTTTAGACATGACATTGTTCCGTGTACTTTTTGCTTGTACATTCATGTATATATGGGACACAAGTTCGAGATAAGTGTTGAGTGAATCTTATAAAGTATATAGTTCATTTCATATTTTTGCGTTGGAAACTAATTTGAAGAGAAGTAAATTGAGGGTATCCCGTTCTGGATTTGTTTTTAAAACCCGTTTTTTGTTTTCTTATGCTCCTGAACTTGCTAGTGGCAACAGTCTAGAGATCCTTCTGCACAAAAATGAGTTCTGTTCTTACTAACTCGAAATATTTATCTCTTCTCCAGGACATCCGTGGATTTCATTCTACACAGAACCGATGATTAACACCCTAACTCTCAAAACAAAGATAAAGAACCATTCAAGATCCACTTCGAGACATCTAACATCCGATAGACTAGAGTCCGAGAGAGAGCGAATAATCTCCTTCAACACTCTTAGTGACGACTCTAATCCCGCTTTAGCTTCTGGTAGTTCTACTGAAATAGGTGAAGATGACGATGGACTGGTTGACAGTTCTAGCAGCGGCAATTTCACATGTTCGAATATCTGAGCCAAAAAGAAGCAGGATATGCAGCCCCTCGAGACCCATCCAGCAGGAGTGTTCCTCTAACTTGAAGAGTAGCAATCTCTGTAAAGCATTTTGACTACCGTGACCATAACCTGGTGATGCATCTCGCAGTTTTATATATTGCGGGATTAAGATAACTTATAAGTCGTACGCTGAGAGGCTGTGAATAGTCGTATCTTTGTCTGTGGGAATGTGATGAACTAACTTTGTACATAATTACTGAACTTGAACTTACCAAAATAACTGCTAATGATCATAATCTGTTTACTATCAACTTGGTTTGACATAGTGAACATGAGAAGATGACATAATGAAGTGTTTGTTTCTGTATCTTGGTACCTTTGATTGGTTGCTGGAATTTGACAAAAACTTGTGTTCGAGCAACATGTTATATGATATGCAACCAAGTGTGCTTTCAGGATTGACTGCCATAAATCTCGTACATATCGGGGATAGTTAACTAGAATCGGTCCGTTTTGATTGTTTTAATTTAAATTGATGAATTTCAAAATGTCAGCGGGTTGTTTTCAAAATGTCAGAGGATTGTTTTTGTTTGAATGGACAAAATTTAAGTGAATTTGAAATTCTTTCGATGTATTTAAACATCTTGGATGTTACTTGTGATGAATTAGATGAAAATTTTCTAAAATCAAATCGTTCTACTTGAATTAAATCCGTAAATACAAATGCAACCTTCTTAATTTTGTTAAATATTGTTTCCTCTAGATGCTTTCTTGATGTATTATAAATTAAGGATACACGAGAGGTCAGTCCAGCATAAGTAGTGAATTGTGATATAACCAAGACCAACTCGATTAACGATTACCCTATTTGAGTTTAGTTATTGTGGTAACTTCTTGTACAGTTGTACCGGAATTCGACTTAGCATAAATTTTTGTCATCACAAAATTAATTAACCAAACTAACATTAAAACAACAATCATTCTTTTTTTAAAACTTGATTAAGTCGAGGATTTTAAAGCTCAATTTTGTTGGTTTAGGTTCACGGGTTTTAAAACAATTTTTAAATATTTTGGTTATATATAAGCAAATTAATATTTTATTATAACAGGTATACTATTATAGTTATACGAAATTAAGACTTTTTTAAAAAAAAATTCCCATGTTTTTGCTACATAAATTAATATCTGATTCTTTTAAAAAGAATGTACATGCCTTTCCAGAACATCGAGAGTCGCAGAAAAAACTAAACAAAAGCATCGATTAAGTTTTTTGTGAGACGATCTCACAAATTATTATCTGACGAGTTAATCATATCGATAGTCACAATAAAATGTGATACTCTTAGCATAAAAAGTAATATTTTTTCATGGATGACTCAAATAAGATATCTGTCTCACAAAATGCGATCCGTGATATCGTCTCACATAATTTTGTGTGAAATGATCGTACTGCCAAACATATAGCCTCAAAACTTTCTAGGGCCCTCTATCTTCCTTATTTTCAATTTTGACGTGTGTAAACGTTAATTATTTTATGTAGGGCCTTGGGAATTGACGTTTCATTTTGTTTATTAATTTATTTTGAATTGACGTTTCATTTTGTTTTGGGGTCTAATAAACTTCACGTTGCTATTATTTTAAAATATATATATTCCATTAAATATAAAGATCCGGCTTTTTTCCCATTTCATTTTGCTGAACACGTGAATTGTAGTTTTGTTTACAATTACAACATTTAGTAATGGACTAATAGTGACCTACTTGTGCTATTTGATGGTCTCTGCAAGCTTTTCAGTTTGAAAGAAATCCATTTTTTCATCTGGTTTTTCTGACTAAAACTTATTATAATATTTTGTGTATGTTTTACCCCAAAAAAAAAATTTATATGTCCACTTAAAATTCATTTCAATCGCCACTTATTAATATAGAAATATACATTTTGAGCAAATAAAATCTGAGAAAAAAAATGTAAGAATTTACTACTTAATAATATAGAAATATACATTTTGAATTTGCGAAAAAAATGTAAGAATTTACTACTTAATAATATAGAAATATACATTTTGAACAAATAAAATTTGAGTAAAAAATGTAAGAATTTACTAAGGTTTTGTAATTTGTAGACTTACTATAACAACCTTGAAAGCACACATTGTTGAATCGATTTTAAACAGAGGATTGTTCTATATGAATCTTCTGTGATCAGTACCATTTAAACAAGCACATACTTGAAACCAAAACAATGACGCAACAAGAAAGATACAAAAACGACTCAAGAATTTATGGGGTTCGGTTTTGCAACCTACATCCACAGCAGCCAGAAACAATAGGATTTTTCACTCAAGTTTTCCATTCCTTAAAGACAGTAAATGTTTGGTCCTTAGTCTTTAATATCTCGTTCACTTGTGTCCCAACCATAGGTGCTATAGTTGAGTCTTATTTTCTTTTGTCATAGTTGAATTAATCCAAACTATCATTTCTGCCTCGAGTGTGTACAAACCATTTGGTGCCTCTCATAACAGTTAATGACCCCTTGGAGATGAACTTAATGATACCACCTTCTATCTTTACATTCAGGCAATTTGTATCAAACATCCCCATAGTCCATAGACAACAATTTCCTCTTCAAATTAGGAACATATCTCACACATGTGATTAACCTTTGACATCCATAATAAAGTTTAAGCATGGTGTTTCCAATCCCATTATTTTACATGTCTTGTTATTTCCCAGAAATACAAGGTCAGTGTCTTCTTCAACTAAGTCTCGAAACCATTCTTTTTTGGAATACATGCGGAATGAGCATCTTGAATCTAATACCCGTGATTCATTATATTTAGATATGGCAGCAACAAGAACAGCCGCTTAGTCATAGCCATAACTTACAACTGATCGTTCTTTTCCATGTCCTTCTTTGTGTATTTCATCTTTTTTGGGGGCATTCAAGCTTAAATGTCCTTCCTTATGGTATACAAAACACTTTGTTTTTCCTCTAGACTTGGATCGTGATCTGTTTCTTGAGAATTTTGATTTCTTCTTGATCTGATCTTCCTTACGCCATTAAGCCTTCTCCATTCATATCCTTTTTTGTTTCACATTTTTTTTTCTTGTAATTCCTTTGAATTGAGAAACTATTTTACCTCTACATGGTTAATGATTCTTTTCCATAAAGCATGGTATCGATAAAATGTTCATAGGATCTTGGCAAAGAACTCAATAGGAGAATTGCATGATCCTCCTCCTCGATTTAATATCGATGTTCTTGAGATCAAAGATGATTTTATTAAAATCATTCATGTGTTTCCTTATTTCCTTTCCTTCTTCAATTCTAATTTTATAAACGCATTTTTTAAAATACGATATATTCATCCATGATCTCTTGAGATAAAACTCTCCAATCTTTTCCACACCGCTAGAGCCGTGCTTTTTTCTGTGACTTCTCAAAACACCTCATCGCCTAGACATAGCAAGATGGCACTTTGAGCCTTTGCTTCCGTTTCTGCAGACTTCATCCTCTCTGTCCCGACATCACCTACTTCTTGATTAATGACATAAAATAATCGATTATGTCACGTCCCGAGCCTGCGTGACTGCACAATGGGCCCTTATAGCAACTACTTCGTATTCGTGCTCGCTTTACGAAAATGATTAACCCAAGTTGCTATAGAAGTCCATTGTAAGTCATTATAAACTCATTTTAAAATTTTTCATTTTTAAGATGTGGGACAAGGGTATCACAATCACCCCTCCTTCAGAACGCGACGTCCTCGTCACGACCTGACCCCTCGATCCACCAGCACCGAGAACTAGAGGTGGCTCCTACAGGTTCAAGAGGTGGCTCCCGTCATGTAGCACTTTGCCGCGCAGGTTCAAGAGGTGGCTCCCATGT
Organism: Primulina eburnea; assembly: GCF_022965805.1. Taxonomy (NCBI): domain Eukaryota; kingdom Viridiplantae; phylum Streptophyta; class Magnoliopsida; order Lamiales; family Gesneriaceae; genus Primulina; species Primulina eburnea. Next base: position 2,413,799 of record NC_133114.1, read on the forward strand.
ACGTAGTACTTTGTTCCGCATAGCACTTATTTTCCGGTGTTCCATGCCCGTGACCGGCTCTGATACCATTCTGTCAAGCCCCGAGCTCGGGCACACTTTTGCGTGACTACACAATGGGCCCCTATAGCAACTACTTCGTATTCGTCTTCGCTTTACGAAAATGATTAACCCAAGTTGCTATAGAAGTCCATTGTAAACCATTATAAATTCATTTTAAAAGATTTTTTTGGTGTAAGACAAAGATATCACATATTATGAACAAGATTAGTTTTCATCTTGATCCTCCACTGACAAAAAAAATGAGTCATATCTTCTTCTTCTGTTTTTATTCTCTTTTACTTTATAATTTCTTTTCAAAACTTACCACACACACGATCAAATTTAACTGTTCTATATCTGCACAATTCCCTAAAAATGCTCATCCAAAGGTTATTATCAGAACACCAATTAAACTCTTGACGGATTAAAATTTCGTCTTCTTTTAACTCTTATTATATTATATTTCAAAACCATGAAAAGCATCAAAATGCACTATTGCACCTACTTTCTTTAACTTTTTGATTAACTCCTTGTTATCGAAGTATATTTCGGGAAAACAAGTTTATACCAAAAAAAAAATTCACTTTTCATGTACATTTTCCTAAATTACGTCTGCATCCAAAAATAAGGAAAATATATTTTTTGGTAAGATGACATGTACATTTTTTTTTGAGTAGGTCTTTTGTGAGACGATCTCACGAATCTTTATCTGTGAGATGGGCCAATCCTGCTGATATGTGTTAATTGTCCCACATCGGTTGAATAAATAACCTTTGAGTGACATATATTGGCTTGGACAATCCTCCCCCCTTGAGCTGGCTTTTGGGGTTGAGTTAGGTCCAAGTTCCAATCTTAACATGGTATCAGAGCCCGAGTTTCACCGTTATGTGTTGGACTGCCTATAATTAGGCCACCCGTTCTGCCCATAATTGGGTCATTTGTAAACTCCACGCTCCAAATGTTCATTCCTGGGCGTGAGAGGGGTGTGTTAAATGTCCCACATCGGTTAGATAATTAACCTTTGAGTGATATATATGGAATTGGACAATCCTCCCCCTTGAGTTATAGGTCCAAGTTCTAATCTTAACAATATGCACAATAAAAAATAATATTTTTAGCATGCATAAAAAGTAATAATTTTTCATGGCTGACCCAAATAAGAGATTTGTATCACAAAATACGACCCGTGAGACCTCTCACACAAGTTTTTGCCTTTTCGTTTTCAGTATTGTGTTAAGTCAATTCACAGTTTTAGTTCATTATTTTACATTTTGTTTTCAATTTTTGTCATGATTCATCACAGCAATATTTATCGTCGCGTCAGTAATTTTCAGTGATATATCACTATTTTTAGGCACTATTTCACTATTTTGATTAAAAAAGACTGAATAAATGCAATCAATACCAGAGACTATAAATTCACCGATAACACGAAATAGACCGATAATGTAATGTTTCCTCCAAAATAATTGGACTGACCATAAATAAATTTGGACCGCCCCGATGTGAGATTTGGTGGTGCCTCAAAAGTTTATCAAATCTTTTCAAAATAATACAGTCGACAAGTTCCATACATGTTGTCCAAACAATCACGTAGATATCAGCTGATTGTTGTTCCCTCGCACAGACCAATAGACGGAGATTCTTACTTTTAGTTGCTCTCTTCACAACTTATTTCTCGGCTTCGGCCTATTTTCTTGAAAAAAATCTGTTGTAATATTCTCTTGATCGTTTCTTCTTCACACCATGTGGGATGCTGAAGCCGAATTCGAACCCGATCGTCATCATCGAAATGAAGTCCTTTCGACTAGCAATACAGGAGTGAAGATTGATGGATTTGTGCAAAAAGGCCAGTCTTGGTAAGGTGTTTGGCTTTCTTCATAAAAATATTTTGTGATTTGAATTGTTTCACTTGATGTTTTATGTTGTTAGTCTCGGATTTCATTTTCAACAATGTAAGAAATTCAAGTGAGTGTCCTGAAATTTAATATTTTGTCTGCAACTAGGTACGTTGCAACTGATATTCCCAGTGATCTTTTAGTCCAGATTGGAGATATCAGTTTCCATTTACACAAGGTAGTTTAAACCCGTTATTAAGCCATAGTAGAATCACAATCCTGAGTTGTTATAATCATGAGACTGATCGAGAATCTTGGTTTTGATCCACAGTATCCTTTTATTACAAGAAGTGGGACAATGAACAGAATCATATATAAATCATGCGGCGAAACCATGAACAAGATAGTTCTTGACGACATTCCAGGAGGGCCCGGATCTTTCGAACTTGCAGCAAAATTCTGCTACGGAATAGCAGTAGATTTAACCGCGAATAATATATCCAGCCTAAGATGCGCGGCCGAGTACTTAGAAATGACAGAAGATCTGGAAGAAGGCAATCTCATATTCAAGACCGAAGCTTTTCTCAACTATGTGGTTCTATCTTCTTGGAGGGATTCAATAATAGTATTGAAAAATTGCGAAATTCTCTCCCCTTGGGCCGGAAATCTCCAAATTGTTCGAAGATGTAGCGAATCCATCGCGTGGAAAGCTTGTGCAAATCCTAAAGGTGTTAAATGGCAGTATACCAGGAAACATCCTAGATCAGTTTCCAGTCTGAAATGGAATGAGACTAAAGATTCGAGCCCGAGTAGGAACACGCAAGTGCCGCCGGATTGGTGGATCGAGGACGTGTCGATACTGAGGATCGATCATTTTGTTCGTGTAATAAATGCGATTAAGGTAAAGGGTATGAGGCATGAGTTGATTGGAGCTGCTATAGTGCAATATTCCGCCAAATGGCTGCCTTGTACGATTCAAGAGAATCCGGTTTCGAGGTCCGGGGGCAATGGCAGTAGCAGCAACTGGAAAGACGGGTTACTACACATGATAGTTTCGGGTTCGAGAGACAGTATAGCACCAAGTCAGGCTAAGGATCAGAGAATGATTCTTGAAAGTCTGACAAGTATTATTCCACCACAGAGAGACAGTGTTTCCTGCAGCTTCCTTCTCCGGATGCTTCAATTGGCAAACATGTCCAACATGGCTCCGGCATTGGTGACCGAACTGGAAAAGCGTGTCGGTATGCAGCTCGAAGAAGCAGCATTGGTCGATCTGCTGATACCTAGTTATTACAACAAGAATGAGACAGTTTACGATGTCGACCTTGTTCGGAGGCTTTTGGAGCATTTTCTTGTTCAAGAACAGACGGAAAGCTCAAGCCCAAATCAAGGTTCGTTTACAGAAATTAAAATTTTAGATTCGGCTCGACCAGTGAGTAATTATAATGCCAAGATGAGGGTCGCAAAGCTCGTCGACAGTTATCTTACAGAGGTCTCGAGAGACAGGAATATGTCACTGTCCAAATTCCAGGTCCTGGCCGAGGCCCTGCCCGAGTCATCAAGAATGTGCCACGATGGATTGTACCGAGCAGTCGACTCCTTTCTTAAGGTAAAAATTTGGAAAATTTTATTTTTCATTTTAATTATTACAATCATTTAACTATCCTCCTCCCACAGTTAATTTTGGTCTCCAGTCATCAAAACCATTTTTGTTCTGATTTTGAAGAAATAAAATTTCCTAAAGAAATATAATTGTTATACTGAAGTATACGATAAAATGAAGGGAAAAAAAGCAGTAAGTCACAAACAAGATTTAAAGTTGATTTCGGACACATTTCGAACGCAACTAAATTCGACAGGCGCATCCAACAATGACGGAGCACGAAAGGAAGAGGCTCTGCCGGATAATGGACTGCAAGAAACTCTCCGTCGATGCATGCATGCACGCCGCGCAAAACGAGAGACTCCCCATCAGAGTCGTGCTGCAAGTCCTCTTCTCCGAGCATGTGAAGCTAAGCAACGCCGTATCCAAAAACAATTCAAAAGAATCCCCGGAAGCCAACGTCTACAAGCCCTTGATGATCTCGAACGGAAAAACACTACTCGAAGGAACTCCACAGTCGTTTCAAGAGGACTGGGCGACGGCGAAAAAGGACTTAAATACTCTAAAATTCGAACTCGAAAGTGTTAAGAGTCAGTATCTTGAACTCGAGAAGAATATGGAAATGCTACAAAGAAAGTTCGATAAGGGGAGTAAAACGAAGCAAACAACAACTTGGACCACAGGGTGGAAGAAGCTGAGAATGTTAGCTAAGATGACAGAAAATAATGACCCGAGGTCTCAGGTGCCGAATGAAGAACAGGCTAAAAAGGCAACAAGAAGATGGAGGAATTCGATTTCTTGAAGAACAATTGTGTAGCCGGTAATCAAACAAAGTAAAATATTTCAAGATTTTCTTCATTTTCATGTTCACTCACATTAATGGACACAATTTTTGTGATCCTAAATATCTTATATCAATCGAACTGCTCGGTTTTTCAGCTAGTATCACTCTGTGATCATATTACAGAACAAATCTTCTGGCTTGGACCTTCTTTCCCTTTACTCAAATCAAAATGTATTGTTTGAATCTGTGTTTTTTGAAATATTATGAACTTGTTTAAAAGTGGTCCATACGAAGTGCATGTGGTGTGGTGAGAATCGTTTATTTCGATTGCTCATCGTGCACTGTAGGCTCACCCCCTTCGAGGATTTCTATGTTTGTTAAATCGAGTAGAATGAATCGATTTTGTGCTCCAATTTGATTTGTGGGAGCCTATTAACTTGAGCATGTGTTCTTTCGAGTTACGGCCAACAAAAATGATATATATTTTTTTTGTCTGGATTGGAACAAAAATATAAAACGCTATTTTATCAATAAACAACTAACTGTATACAATACATTAAAAAGTTATAACAAATAATAATTAAAATCAAACGGCTCACAATTTAAGCAAATTAACTCAAGTCACATTAACAAACACGTCCAAAAAAGAATTATGTAATCAAACCAAATTAATAGCAGAAAAGTGTAAGACTGATATCTAAGATATATGAGACAATCCCAGTATATAGACACATTCTCCCCGGACTCATGGGCCTAACATCGGGCGCGGGAAAATTTTCGTACTTTAAATTGATCCAGCTCCCAATCTCCCCTAATTTCATTAATATCCAATGAAACCCTGATCCGTAAATAAGAACACCATGTACCAGTGAAGTTATTCAGATCAGCCTCTATGAAACCACTGATGAAGTTTCCAATGTCTCTAGCTAATTTTCCAGAGATAAAACCACTTGGAATATCACGAGCTTGTTGGTTGGACATGCACGGGTTATCTTGAGCTGGTTGGACTCTTAAGTTCACTACGAAAACATTATTTCTTATTTATCTTCCACGAGGGTGATAAATTCGAAATTTTTCAGTGGGAATATGATTTTGAGTAGATATTTCATAAGACGATTTCACGGATCTTTATTCTTGAGACGGATTAATCATGTCCACATTTACAATAAAACGTAATATATTTGTTATAAAAAAGTAATAATTTTTCGTGCATGACTCATATAGAATATTCGTTTCACAAAATTGACTCGTGAGACCGACTCACATGAGTTTTTGTGTATGATTCAATTACTAAAGTCATATATGATGGTTGCATCTTGATATACATGTAAATTAATTATATATTATATAAATTTAACAAAGAGATATGAATGAGACGATAAGATTCAAATGTCACTTTTTAGATCAAACCTTAAACTCAAGACACGGTTATAACACGAACAGTTCCTTGAACACCTCACCTTTCTCCCCACCCACACACAGAAAGAATTAATTTTTACCAAACAAAATCCTGAACTATCGCGGCACCCTTCGTGTTTCGTTAACCCCTTGATCATTGTACAGTCGCCTGAATACAATAAACCTTAAACAAACAATGAATAATGGAATGACCCTCGAGTCCCCACGGTCCCCACACGCAAGAAAAAACGTACGCTCGTTCAGTTCACAGCCCCTCCGTTCCGCGCTATATATGAACATACAGTTCCCACGCAAATCCCATCAAGAAAATTTATCCCTTTTCACGTTACATTCATTGCACCGCAGTGCTTTTTCTTGTTTTTTTCTCTCTTTTCCACACCAACCCTTCTTTCTTTTCAACCATCACATTTCTTTATCTCTATTATTGGTGTTGTTTGAGTTTCAGACAGTGTTTCTGGTTTCTTGTGCTCGAAATGTGAATAGAAAGCACCCTTTGAATGGATTTGTTCAAGTAAGGTGGGGGATTGAAATAGGACGAGTATGGAATTAGCAAGAATTAGGCAATTGATGGTTCTATGGTGTAGAATCCGAAGTACTCGTGTTGCTCTAATGGGTGGAAACCACACGGCTGCCAGATTTTGCTCTCGCTAAGATTGTTTACTTCATTGTGGTGCTAGTTTTTTCAATCTCCTTCGCAGTTGATTCTTTGATTTCAGCTTTGTTTCTGTTGTACAAAAGCATTTCAGAAGTCAAGTCTAGAAAAATTCTTTCTTTGATACTATTTAATCCAGAGATGAATAAATTGGGTCGAGGGTACCGAGCTAAGAATATGGGGTATGCTTCGAATGAGCTGAATGGGGTTGGATTTGGGTTTAATTCTCCAACCCTTTTGGTAATCAGGCTACCTGAATCGCGGGTTTTGCGTATCATGTCAAGATCTATGTTCGTGGCTATGGTTATTCTGGCATTGCCCACGATTGGCTCTATGATCAGAGCCTCGTCCAATGGCGCTCTGTACGACAAGGGTGGCGATTCAGTCATCGGTGGTGGGTTCAAAATTCTGCCTATTTTGTTCCGTGATTTGTTGGACGAAGGCCTGATCAAGAAAGGCCACAAAGGTTTCATTTTGGGGGCTGGCATGGGTGAAACTGAAGATGATTTGGAGTTCTTGAAGGATGCTGGCATTGATTTGTTCACCGGATTTAATCTGCAGCTCAAAAAGGTTGTTGAAAACAGGCTGTTCGATTTCGTATTCGCCTTGAGTTTTGATGTGATTCAGGTGTTTGATGGTGTTGTAAAGGATGGCGGATTGGTGATCTCGCCGTTGGGCGATGACTACTCCAGCAAGCTAAAATTTCTAAGAAATTACAAGATTGTTTATCTAAAAAGGTTCGAGAACACTGTGACTGCGATGAGGAAAAACCGGGGATCGCGGGATGGAAGGGAAAATACCCCTGTGGATCAAGTGTTATGTGGCGTTACAGTGGATGAAAAGAAAGCTGCATTGGAGGGGTTAGAGGATGCATATCTCGAACCTCCTAGGCATGAAGCCTTGACAAGAAAATCAAGGTTTACATCACGAAAAATCAAGTTCCTTCCTGATCTTTTGAAAGATTCGTTGGATAAATACCCCCGTCGAGTTTTCGTCTCGGATGACTCAAGTGCACTTGACTGGTTTTACAAGAACTATCCCATGAGGGATCAAGAATTCGAAGTTTATAACTTGGATATCGTGAGTAACAGTGAATTAGCTGAAGGTGTACTCATTCAAGGAACGGAGGTATCAACCTGGTTAACGAAGAACATAAAACGCGATGACTACGTCGTGATGAAAGCCGAGGCAGATTTGGTGGAGGAGATGCTCAGAGATAGGACATTGTATCTTGTGGATGAATTGTTCTTGGAGTGCAAGAATCAATGGCAAGATCGAGGAGTGAATGGGAGCAAGAGGGCATATTGGCAGTGTTTAGCATTGTATGGTCAAGTGAAGGATGAGGGGATTGCAGTACACCAATGGTGGAGCTAATTGTGATGTAAGGGAGAACACAGATTTCTCAATTATTTGTGATACTTTTTCTTGACTTTTTTTATGGCATATATGCTATAAGAAGTTCGATCTTTTTGTTCTTTCTCCTCATAATTGTTTTCTTGTGTTCGTATTGTGAAGTAAATGCATTATGACAGAGAATGAATGAAAGAAATAAAAGTGGGTTGTTGGTATATCACCACGATCGTTCTATTCTTTATTTTTGCTATTTTATTAAAGGGATACTTTATTGAGTTTGGTGAAGCAGCAGCTTAGCATATTTCGAAGTTCGAATCAAGGGAAGAACTTATTTTTTCAAAATTATGAAGTCTCAAATTTGAAGAATTTTAGTGGGTTGTCACTTGCTTGCTTCTCCTGGTCTGACCCTGTTGGTTTGCTTCTAGCTTTTAGTTGAGAAATGCAGCTCTGGACAGGGGAGAACTCATTTAACAAATACCAAAAGCAGTACTACATATTTATTTGTGTAAACAATATCAAAGATAGATCATTCTCGACCCCTAAAACAAGTGGTTGAACGTAAATAAACATTGTAAACTATATCTAAAACCAGATTACACGGGATACATAGATAACTGATAACAGTAGGTAGTACAAAAACATTCTATAAAGCAGAATAATAGCCCTTCTCCTTGAATCTTCACACTTATTGTTACTTTTGCTTAATGCAAACGCATGGCATTTGATTACTCTCAAGGAGTAGTGGTAGTTTCTGGAGTCGGGATAGTTGGAGTGAATGGAGCAGTAGGAAAGTTTGGAACACCGGGGAATGCAGTAGTTGGTGGGAACTGTGGGAGATTCGGGATCGAGGGTGTCGTTGGATTGGTGTAAGGAGATGGAACCAATGGTGGAAACGATCCCGGAGTTCCGAATGCTGGGATCGAAGGGAACGGAAGAGTGGGATTGATTCCCGAAAAAAACGGGGTTGTCAGGAGACGACGAGCTGCTGAGGCTTTCTCCATGCCTGAAAACGACATGGAAATGAGGAATAATAAGCAGAAAAATTTGCATGAAGCCATGGATAAGTGTTTGAGTGGATTAGTTGGAATGATGCAAGAATGTAAGGATTGGGTGAGGGTTTATATAGTTGAAAATTATGGATTCTTGAATATGGAAACCCTCCCACCCGTTGAGCATTTATTTTTCTTGAATCTGCTTCACCTTATTCCAGCTTGACCTATAAAGGCAGTTGATCAGGTTGTTGAATGTTGATTACCAAACAACTATATGGCTGTGCTAATAAATATATTATTACAGCAGCAACAAATGGATTCACATTTCACAGGGAAGTGTGTCGACTTTTGCTTTTGCTTATATGCCTTGTCTTGTCTCGCCTCCGCTCTAGAATAGTTTGTTTCGGCTCCAAATTTGTGTTGGTACGGTTCACCATAACGGTCGTGGGGCTGTCGAGGAGTCTATTGTTCCAGTTGCATGAACATTTCACGGAACGAACACAGATGATTGTCGTGGAACTTTTTAATAAAAATTTTGAAAGATATCTTATGAAAATTTAAACAGAATGGGAAAATATTTAAAATAAAACTACCCATTTCAGTCACAAAATTTTGTTGCAGTAGATATCGCTGTTCTAACAGTCGATCCGCGGCTGCGACGGTTAATCGTACATGGTCCTGAGACCAGAAGATATGCATGTTGTTTTTGATCCTTCATACTCTAGACTCTCTGCGACTGCATCAATCATTGGCGACACAATTAAGTCAGTTGAATTTGTCTCATGTCCGTAGCAAAGCAAAGTACTGCAGTTGAGTGTCGGCTCTCCAAAAAAAAAAGAACAACAATCCAAATTTCTCGTGTAATTGTTTTAAAAAATCCTTAGTTTTGCCTGTGATCCTTATTCTAAAATCTTTTTTGGGTAATCCAGCTTGTACTTGTAGTGCAGGGTCCAGTACCAGTTCATGCTGGCTGTCGCTTCGCTGACACAACTTTCTTTACGAGCCACCACCAAACCAATACACTAGAGCATATATGTATCTGTCCCAAAATTCATTAACTCATTCTTTCACCAAACTTTTCATTCCATTATGATTTGCATTATGGATATGAATTATTTGAGCTGGTTTTGATTAATATTTCTTTTCAAATTATACTACTCAGTAGTCAAGCGGTGCTGACCTTGCTATCAATATATGTGTCACATGAGACCATGGGGGCAAATATCTTTCAAACAGATTACATGATGATCACCACATATATGTGTTCCTTATTCTGTCTTAATAATGCGATGCCATAAAATCAGAAATAATGCATAAATGCCATCAAGAAACATAAATTGAGGGTGGGGGGAGGGGGGTGGGGGGGTGGTTCAGAGTAGTAAAAGTTACAGCACACGAGCGATAAAACTTTGCACAGGCTGTTGATGGCAGTGCTGATAATATCGTGCCAGGCTGCTTTGGCCCTCATAAAGATTAACCATTTCCAAGTTTCGAGGCACTTTGGCTCGGTGGATTCTCCATGGCCTTTGGATTGGTGTGGGGCCAACACACTTAACGGTGGGTAGTGAATTTCACCACCGGTGTGGCATATCCTTTTCCCTCGGTCTCTAACGTGAAGTGAGTAAAAAATCATCTTAGAATTTGAAGATCTTGTATAATGAAAATAAATTAAAAAAATTTACATTTACAATCTTGGGGAAATAGTTTACACATGTTATATAAAATCTAATTGTTTGGAAAAAAAATGAAGAAACAATACAACATCGTGTTGAGGAATCATTATTGGTTTACAAAAAAACTTATTCAAATTACCTAAATCATAATATTTGATTTGATTGTATTTGTAATTAAAGATAAAATATGATAAATAATAATAGATAAGGGATATGCATGGACAAACACTCAACATTAATTGTATATCATAAATGATTACCGAAAGACAAAAAATATACATACCTCTAATAATTAACACATATGAAACAAAGACAATTTAGTAAATAAACAATGAAAACTCACACATTTATAATAGACTAGTAGCAAAGCACGCGTGTTGCAAGTGGGTAACGAATTTGAGTACATTGTAAATATTGTTCGTAAATTTGTAAATCAATATGGAGACATAATTTTTTCACAAATTTTTCAATAACAAATGTTATTTCACAATTTATCTATCATTTCAAACAACCATAATTTAATTTCTTCAATATTTTCCTTATTTGATTTTTGAATCATTCAATATCTTTCTCATCTTTTTTTAAAAAAATTACTGCTTCTTTGTTTGATTAAATTCAGCAATTACATCATCAAATCTGATTTTTATGTTTCTTTTTCATTATCGGATTTGATGTTGATTAATAACTTAATTTATTTTCAATTATCCTTGTTTTATGTTGATGTTATTTAAAGAAACTATATATATATATGACTCTCGTGATTTTTCTATGTTTTAACTTTTTTTAGATTTCAAATAATATTTTTTCTTTTTCATTCAAATAGAAATGTATACATGATGATTATCATTTCTTACTATTAGAGAATTATACGATTAAGTGAAATATTGAGCTGTTAATTAATAGATTTTTATATCATTGATTTGATAAAAAAAATATTGAGAAAACGTAATGTATTTGAAAAAATAAAAATATAGTTATATCTTCATTCTTAATTATCTTCTTTCCTTCTTTTTTTTCATCTCATTTTCTTTTGAAATATTATTGTAAATCAAAGTTCATATCTATGAACAATTGAAATATGACATCGAAATGAATGTCATTATTTAAAAATATAAACTATCTAAGTAAAGAATTTAATTTAAATTTTAGATTTGATATATGTACGTGTGTGTGTTCATCTTCTCACACTTTTTTATTTGTATTTTAACATGATAAGATAAGATGGACTTATATCCTCTGATTTTATATTATTGATTCATCTGTTTCGAATTAATGGATAATGTCAAAGGTAGTGACGATGCAAATATTGAACCTCGAGATGTAACTTTGGAATTAAATCGACCAACCAAAAACAAAGAAAGGGTAAAATTCTGTGGGGACTCGGACGCTAATTCATTCCTTAATCGTCTTTAGGAATATTTAATCATTTATAATAAACAGGGTCTAATTTTTTTTTTTAAATACAAAGCGGAAACGTAATGTAATTAAATGCAAATTACATATTAAACATAAACATACAATTATCGTATTATCTACAATAATCCGACTAGGTTCAACTACATGTCAGTGCTGAATCCTAAGTTGCTTCTGAGCCCGGATCTCCACGCTATCTAGTCCAGCCTCGTTCTTATCTTGACCTCGCTTCTATCCCACCTGTTGCCAGGCACACATACAAACAAGACAACAGCCGGATAACTCCGGTGAGATATAAATATCCCAGTATAAATCATGTATACATGCAATCATATAAACCATATAAAAGCATATAACAGACAATCATATCATATATCCAAATCATGACATGAATCAGTAACAAGAATACATCATATTCTAAACATGTACCCTAATCCGGAACATAAATGAATATCAAGAATAATTCATATTCTAAACATGTACCAATATCAGGAACATAAAGGGACATGAACCATATTCAGGAACATAAATCAACATCAATAAACATAAGTCAATATAACTGTCACTCAAACTCGTGACTCTACATTTTAGACTAGACTCAATCCTAGCCTAGGGATCCCGGTTTCCAGATGTGGTGTTCCTATATCGAATTCCGTAATAGAAGGAACCGTGATTCCATTACTCGATATAACCAAATATGGTGTTCCTATATCGAATTACGATATAACCAATTATGGTGTTCCTATATCGAATTCCGTAATAGAAGAATTCTAATTCTATTTACTCGATATAACCAAACATCTGGTGTCCTGACCTAACCGTCATGGACTGTAGCTCTATCGTTCATATCCTATCTTGAGACATCGTGCAATGTGTCTGTGGCGATACCACCACTATCAGGCACTTCTGTCACAAGATTACTCGTCTAATACCTGTCATCTATAATTCAAGAAAACAAGTACATCAGTCAATTTACTGCAAATGTCAATGTAATAAAATAAAGTATGTGATTTAGGGAAACTCGAGCCAAACCTTACTCGAGTTGTGCAATCCCAACTCAACATTAATTTATACCTTTATCTTCTCGCTCAGAAGGTCAGAAGAAGAAGAAGAAGTCCCGACTCTATCTCGGTCCATTCTCAATCTGGTAATAACAATACCGAACAGATATAATATCAATATACCACTCAATTCAATACCTGTTCTGATCAATATTCAAATCAAAATATACTATGATCAATATTGAATCAATATGCAATCTAAATCAATACCGAATCTGATCAATATTAATCCACTGATGTTTCGACGGTATAATAATACAATCTCGATAACCCCGTCAATCCAAACATCACAGATATAATACCTAGACTTTGTAAGCAGTATCAGTATAACTCATAATCTCAATGATAATACAATTATGATATCGAATCTCAATCAAACCGACTCCGAAAATCATAACAATTACATAATCAGTCTGTTCTTCGATCTGACTTTAATTCTACGATGTCTACTATGTCAAGAACATCATATATGACTCGTATTCAATTCTGACAACATCATAATTCCAAACGATATCCAAACGTAACAAAACTTACGTCCAGTTGCAGCTGTCGTCGCTAGGAACACGGTACTGTACTCGGATTCGAAAACAGACAGACGGATTGCTCGTAACTCGCAAAATAATTATCGAAGAAGTGTTAAAGCTCTTCCCCAGCTATTCGTTCCTTTTCTGATAATTTACGTTTGTATGTATATATATATATACACGTCGCACGGTGAGGCCAAATGGCAAATTTACGTTCTGCATGCCTCGCGCATATGCGCGCTCAAAGTTCGCGCATATGCGCCAGAAGCCTTATCCAGCTACTGGACTACTCGCGCATATGCACGACATATCTCGCGCATATGCGCAAGATCTCGCGCATATGCGATCTTGCGCATATGCGCGAGAGGTTCTGTCTCGCGCATATGCGCGAGAGCACGCTTTCCGCCGCGCATGTGAGCCGAACTCTCTGGACTTGCTGTTGGACGCTTCGCGCATAGCTCGCGCTTCACGATTCAAAATCCAATTCCAACGTGTCCCTTTATATCACATTAATTAATCTATAAATCATTTCAGATTAATCTCAGATTACGGTAATTATACTCAAATCATTTCAGATTAGGGTAATTCAATTCTCGGGCCTTACAAATTCAACGTTAAATAGATAAATGACAAATAACCGTATTAATATTTAAAAACAAATATATAGTGATACCAAAAGATGAACATAAGTATCAAAGACAAACAAAGACATGTGAGTAATTTAGTAAACAAACAATGATATCGACAAAAATTTGCTTGGTTTTTTATGTAACTAATGCATATTATTCTTCTTATTATTTTTATAACGTAGATATACTCAATTATGTTTTTATTTTTATTGTATTATAATTTCATATAATGATTCAGGTAATTTGAATCATTTTTTATTAATCAATAAAGATTTTTCAATGCGATATTGTATTTTTTTCTTCATTTTTTTCCCCAAACAATTAAAATTTCTATAACATGTGTTCGAATTGTTTTCTCCAGAGATTGGATATGTAAAATTGTTTAATTTATTTTAAATTATTATTATATTAAGTTGATATTATTTAAAGAAATTATATATCTTATAATTTCTCTATGTTTTAAATTATTTTTAGATTTCAATTAATAGTTTTTCTTTTTCATTTAAATATAAATGCATATATAATGATTATTCTTTATTATTATTAAACAATTATACATTGGAGTAGAATATTGAATTGTCAATTCATAGATTTTTAAATATCATTGATTCCATGAAAATGTTATGTATTTCAAAAATTAAAAAATATTTATTTTTTATTCTTAATTCTCTTCATTCGTTCCTCTTTTGCCCTCATTTTGTTTTGAAACATAATTGTAAATCAAAGTTCGTACCATGAATAATTGAATTATGGATAAAAACTTGTTTGAGACGGTGTCACGGGTTGTATTTTGTGAGACGGATCTCTTATTTGAGTTATCCATGAAAAATTATTACTTTTTATGCTAAGAGTATTACTTCTTATTGTGAATATCGGTAAGATTGACTTGTCTCACATATAAAAAATTCGTGAGACCGTCTCACAACAGACCTACTCTTGAAGTATGACGTCGAAGTGAATTTCATTTCTTAAAAATAGAAACTATACAAGTAAAAAATTTAATTTATATTTTAGATTTGCTATATAGATGTGTTCATCTAAGCAATGTGTGAAATTTTGAGTTGTCAGTTAATAGATTTTTTAATAAAATTGATTCGATAAAAACGTTGACAAAATGTGATGTATTTCAAAATAAAAAATATAATTATTCTTATTCTCTTCATTCATTCTATTTTCATCTCATTTTGTTTTAAACGTGGTTGTAAATCAAAGTTCATACCCATGAATAATTGTATTATAATATCAAAGTGATTTTATTTCTTAAAAATAGAAACCATGCAAGTAAACAATTTAATTTATATTTTAGATTTGCGTTCATCATTCTCACCCTTTATTTATTATTTGTATTTAAATATGATAAGATAAGATGGACTTATATCATTTGATTTTAATTAATTGATCGTCAGTTTTGAATTAGTGGATGTTGTCAAAGGTAGTGGCGATGCAAATATTAAACCTCTATATGTAACTTTGGAATTAAACCGACCAATCAAAAACAAAGAAAAAATAAAAATCAAAGTTAAATGACAAATAACAAAATAATCATATTAATATCTAAAGAAAAACATGTACTTATACCAAAAGATGAACATAAAGCATACCAAAAGACAAATACAAGATATTAGGGTAATTTAGTAAATAAACAATGAAAACTCACACTTTTATAATAATAAAATAAAATAAATAAAATAAATAAATAAATAATAATAAACAATGAAAACTGACATTTTTATAATAATAAAATAAAATAATAATAGTAGACTAGCAAAGCATGTGCGTTGCACGTGAGTAACGAACTTGAGTGCACTATGAATATTTGTCGTAAATTTGTAAATCAATGTAGACACATAATTTTTTCACAAATTGTTTGATAACAAATGTTAATTCACGGTTTATCTATCATTTCAAACAACCATAATTTAATTTTTTTTCAATATTTTCTTTGTTTGATTTTTAAATCATTCAATATCTTTTTCGTCTTTTTAAATTTTTATTTTATTTTCATGCATCTTTGTTCGATTAAATTCAACGGTCACGTCATCATATCTGGTTTTCACGTTTCTTTTTCATTATCGGATTTGATGTTAATTAATATATTTAATGCATGCCTTTTTTATGGACTTCGTATTTTTTTTATTTTAGTCGTCAACATTTCGAATCTTACTTCATTTTATTTTCTCTTGTTTTTTTGAAGTCTCGCTTGATTTATCCACATCTTTCAACACCAACGACAATATCATGTTTGAAAATAAAATGAGAGGAAAAAAGAATAAATGAAGATAATTAAGAATTAATAAATAATTATATTTTTATTTTTTCAAATACATCACATTTTCTCAATATTTCTATCAAATCAATTATATTAAAAAATCTATGAATTAACAATTCAATATTTCACTCAATCGTATAATTGTTTAATAATAATAAATGATAATCATTATGTATTTGATTGAATGAAAAAGAAAAAATATGATTTGAAATCTAATAAAAAGTTAAAACATAGAAAAATTATAAGAGTCATATAGTTTCTTTAAATAATATCAACATAACACAATGATAATTGAAAATAAATTAAACAATTTTACATATACAATCTCGGGGAAATAACTTTTAACACATGTTATATAAAGTCTAATTGTTTGAAAAAATCGAAGAAACAATACAATCTCGTATGAGAAATCATTATTGGTTGAAAAAAAACTGAATTTAAAAATTTATATGATAAAAGATCATATATATATGGTATTATTTTAGCTGTTGCACTTGGTTCATATGCGATTAGCAGTCACGAATTTAATTTCTTTTCTTTTTCTTTGTAGATTTGGTAGAGATTTGGAAGTTCGAAAATTCAAGAAATATTCAAAATCTAAACTCTAGAAAGGCACTAGACGTAAGCAAATTTCAGGATAATTATTTTTGCACAAATGGTTCTTCTGCAGACGGTTGGTTTGCTGTCTGATTTACCAATGAATACTGCTTGTTCCTTAAACTAAACGAAAGTTGATGAGTTTGATGCCATTAGATTGGTCATACAACAAATGAAACCGTGCAGTAAACAAAGAAAGACAATAGATCTGATCATCAAAATAGGCAGCAGAAATCAAGCAAACTGAAACTATATATGAAATGTATAATGAATCACTGGAGCAAATAAGGACACTGGAATGGCAACATCTCTAAACGAAGGTACAAGCAAATGAAAACAATGCAAAGAAAAAAAATCGACAAACAGATATATCAATCACCCCAAATCGCCTTTGAAACAAATTAATCATTTTAAAATCCCAAGTGATAACTTATGGAGCTTTTGGCACTTCTGGCACTGCCAGTTTAGGCAATTCAGGTTTTGGCAGTGTAGGAAGCTCGGGTTTTGGCAAGGTGGAAAGCTCCGGTTTTGACAAAGCTGGTAGCTCAGGCTTTGGGAGTGCAGGAAGCTCAGGTTTTGGCAATGTTGGAAGCTCAGGCTTTGGGAGTGTAGGAAGCTCGGGCTTTGGCAACGTGGGAATCTCGGGTTTTGGCAGCGTGGGAAACTCTGGTTTCGGCACAGTTGGCAGCTCAGGCTTTGGGAGTGTAGGAAGCTCGGGTTTTGGCAAAGTTGGAAGTTCGGGTTTTGGGAGTATAGGAAGCTCGGGCTTTGGCAACGTGGGAAGCTCGGGTTTCAACGAAGTAGACAGCTCTGGCTTTGGGAGTACGGGGAGCTCAGGCTTGGGCAGTGTCGGAAGCTCAGGTTTTGGTAGAGTTGGAAGCTCAGGTTTTGGCAATGTAGGAACCTCCGGTTTTGGCAAAGTTGGTAGTTCAGGCTTTGGGAGTGTAGGAAGCTCGGGTTTTGGTAACGTTGGAAGCTCCGGTTTTGGCAAAGTTGGCAGCTCTGTCTTTGAAAATGCTGGAAGGTCGGGCTTTGTCAATGTAGGAAGCTCGGGTTTCGGCAATGTGGGCAGCTCCGGCTTTTGAACTGTGGGAAACTCAGGCTTTGGCAGTGTAGGAAGCTCTGGTTTTGGCAACGTGGGGAGCTCGGGTTTCGGCACCGTGGGCAGCTCCGGCTTAGGAAGACTCGGAATCTCAGGTTTTGGCAATGTAGGCAACTCAGGCTGAGGAACTTCAGCCAAATTTGTTTCCAGGAGGTGTCGCGCCTCTGTTATCGAAGATAAAGCAAGAAGCAACAGAAATAAAATAGTATGATTCTTGCTATAAGCCATTGCTTTCAGCAGAAGAGAGATTGATAATTCAATATACTTTTGAGCAAATTGCTTTTTAAACCGATGATGCATGAAAAAGTATCTGCACCAGCTTATATAGAGATGGGATGCGAAGAACAAGAAGCTCTGTTGGCCGGGTTGGCAGGAAAAATACAGGTTAGCTCAACTTCTTTATTGGCATTACGTATCAGTTAACTCATGTCAAAATTTCCTAGTTGGACACCTACAATAAATTATTCAACCTGGTAGGTAATGATATACTAGTGTTCAGCTCAAGTTTCTTAAAAATCCGCATACTTCAATCAAGCTCCAATAAAAATTATCGAATCGAGCTAGCTTAAGAAACAGTACAAATAATTCTGCCCCATGTCAAGTTCTGAAAAATTCCTACTAAACTTCATAATGGTTCATAAGATTCATGTAACAACTTGGTTTAATTAATCTCGTGGAGTCGTGTAAAACATCAGTTACGCATACATAAGTCCAGCTTGCTATAAGAACAACCAAGTTCAGTAAGAGGATTCATTGTCCACTTACAATCTAGGCACAACGTATGACATTAAGTTTGATTAACTTCTGAATAATAGTATTCTCACATGTAACTAGACCAACTATATTCAAGTTCCCAGGGCCGATCCTAACAATATTTGGGCCTGAGTCTAACTTTTAAAAAGAGGCCTCCGAATCATAATGTGTGTTCATATTTTTTTCGTTCCATAGCAATTTTTCAAATTAAATCAATAGGTCAAAGACAATATAAAAAACTAAAGGAATAAAAAAATGAAACATGTCCAAAATGATCACTAAAAAACAACCCGCCTAACAGTTTTAGAACTAAAAATATTAATCAAGTCTATATAATCAAGTTGTTCAGTAATTTCTTTCTTCATGGATAACATAGTCAATCCATTCAATCTTTCTCGTGACATGGTTAATCGGAGAAAAGTTTTGATGAGCTTTATCTTTGAGAAACTTTGCTCTGCACTTGCTATTGTGACCGGGACAGTCAACAAGATTTTATAAGCAATATGAGCATTTGAAAACCGGATAAGCATTACATCCACCAAAATTTCAGTCAAAAAACGTAGATTATATATACCACATTAAGCCCCGAAGAAAGTAAAAAACTACAATAAAAAATTAGAAGCCCGAACAAAGCAAATATAAGAAAATAGACTTACAGCTCTTCACGGGTCTTTCAATAAAACATAGACACGACGCAACGACTGGAGTCGATTAAGGCTGCAGATGAATACTGTGGAAGATTGGGGAATAAATCGATAACATGCTAAGCAAGTTTCATTTAATAAATACTTGGTTTAAGGTTATCTAATAACTAGTATTATATATAATAATTTTAAAAAAAAAAAAATTAGGCCCCAAAAAAGATATGGGCCTGAGTCATTGGACTCATTTGCCTCCTAATAGGCACGGCCATGAAAGTACCATTGGAAGAGTTATTCATGCACACCGACATTATTGGCTCCACAATTTAGCCAAATATTTTATATATGCCAATTTTATTCATATGAATTAATGTATAATTTACAAAGTTCAATTAAATTTTGGAGTTTTTATCTTAATAGATTCATCCTCATGTGATGAAATTTCTTTCTTTTTTTTAATTACATGGGGTGAGATATTGATTCACTATCACTTCATCTCGAACTCAGACTTCTCCCCTATGCCTTCGCATACAGAAAATGTTTGTCATTTCACCACAAATGGTTGGCTCCTGTGTTTAGATTTCTAGCATTCATGAATTTGTCTTAGTTACCTCATGGCATGCTCAACTCATAAACTGATATCAAATTAAAGGACAACCACTTCATCCAAAAATACATTCATTTTCCAAAGTCTACATTCTGTGTCTGTAAAAGTTAAGTGTACATATAGCTGAAATTCAGACATTAACAATTTCAATTCTTACATTATCTCTAAATAAGAAACTACTAAAAAAATCTATTCTGGTATCAAATACAAAGGATCACCTATGACAGCAAACTCAGCTCCAAAATTCTCGGTTGCCAATGGAGTAACCCCCATCGGCTTTTGAACTGCTTCCCTTGTAGTCAAGGGTCCACTTTTCAAACGTACAATCGATGAAGTCATAGTAGCCACCATGAATCGAAAGCATCCCATTTTTCACCCGTTCTTCTATCCATGGATAACTGAGTAAGTTCATCAACGACCTGTTAATCGATTCCTGCACAAGTTGAACAGTGTGTAATCGGTATTCGGCCAAGAGACTGGAATGTACTATAGCCTATATGCACCAATAATCGAAATGTGGAGCTTGAGTTGTTATAAGGATTAAAAAATTTCACGAGCGAGCCTGGGGCTCAAGGCTCATGGAGCATCCGAGCACAATTTTTTTTTATATTTTTTATTTTCCTTAAATTACTATTTTATTCAAAATATAACAATATATATTTACAATCCATTTCCCAAAAATTGAAGGGTGTTTATGTCAGTAATTGAACAAAATTTAGCTCAAATGTCGCTCGAAAAATTGAACTCGTGGAGTGAGATTTCAAATTACTCAAAAAATAATAGAATAGAGATTGAGATTAAAAATACTGATTGACCGACCCAACTCTAGCTTCAGTATTGAATTATTTTTTAGTAGAGTTCGAATAGGTTGCTGCTAAAACAAAAAGAGACTCAAATACATCCTTTTAATCAACCACAACTTTTCCTATGATAAATGTCATTGGTCTTAAAATTTATCTTATTCATATGCTCTCAGCCTTTATTCTTAAGATATTTAAGTAACCTCCAACGACAATCATAATGTATCGAATCTACAAATAATTAAGACTATATACGATTTGATTATCATATTTCGACTTCCACCCTTGAGGCTTGAAATCTTCAATCAAAATGTATGATAATTGAAGACAGAACTCATTTTCTAAGTTTCATACGCATGTTCGGGCATATTCATGATACAGGAGCTAAAAAACAACCTTTATCGCATTTTATACGACACAGTACATGAAAAATCTAAATCAGATAACACATATACAATAAATACAACCAGAGAATGACAGGGAACACACCTTTTCACAGTGTCTGCATTGCTGATCAAAGTCGAGGTTTGAAGCTGCAGCTTTTGTTTTCAACTTTGCTGCCTTTCCGACAATCACCCAATTTTTAATGAAGCTACTGGAACGCAAATAGGTGGGTGTGAGAAGCACTAAGAAATCAAGATGAAGATAAGTTAAGTGAGAAGTTAACCAAAACCTCGAATTACTATTTATTTCATCTTGATAGCTCATTAAGGCTTTTATTCCTCCACAGCAGCTGTGGCCAACAACTAGTATATTTTCAACCTGCATATATTGGTTGATGTTCCGATAAGGTACTTTACCATAATATGAAAATGTCCAGATTTCATGCTAGAAAAACTTTTTTAGTCTTTTTAACCATTTTAACTTTCTAAAAAACTTTCACAACTGTTTTAACAGATGTTTACTAAATTCCTAAATCTTCTTTCAGTTTCTGCACAGAGGGTTGCTAAAGAAAATTGATAAGAGTGGCAGACAATCTAAAGTTTCGATTAGCAAATAATTGCTTACTTCAAGAGAAGTAACAGCAAATTCAAGGGCAGCATTTGTCTCTGAAGGTCCATTCTGCATCAGAAGAGCATATGGGAATCACATACAGGATAACATCTTTAACAGTACATTGCAAAACTCAATTCAAATAGAGTAAAGTATCATTCTTCACAATTTAAAGATTTGTAAGCCCAAGATAATTTCTACATCATACCTCGTGAGGGGGCACCAAGTTTGCCACATTGCGAACCACGAAAGCTTCTCCTGGTTCAAATCCTAGAATGCTGGTGGGGCAAACTCGTGAGTCCGCACATGCAATCACCATGAACTGTTCTTGAAAATGTTAGAATTTTACCGTGTTACAAGATTTTTAAAAATTGATGGAAAGAAACAGAAATGATACCTTAGGTGCTTGGCTTTGGGAAAGGCTTTGGTAATGTTCTAAGTTTTGCCTAGAAAAATGAGATGAATGTAAAACGAACAAGGTTTTTGACTTTATAATTTCAGGTAGATTTACATTACATTATCTTACAAGTATTTCTCTTTTTTGAAACCAAGAAATCGATTTCTCAACTCCTTGAATTGATTGAGTGCCTTGTCGCTCACTACTGCACTTTTATCCCTGATCCCCGAAGTTAAGACTGGAGACTCCATTAAAGCATTCAATCGGAGTGTTGGATTCCTTTAAGTATCCATGAAAGGAAGTTGACAGCACAAAAGACACTGAATTAATACAACACCCTATATCACAAGCAAATTTAGTTTTAAACAGAAGTATGCTCGTCTCTTTGGATCAACCTCCTAGTGTTTCATGGGAGTCTAGAGTCATAAAAGTTGAGCACGACATAGAAAATGACATAAGACAATATGAATAGGCCTAAAACACCTCTGTTCCACTCATATTTGTAAGGAGGATTTGATAAGTTGATAAGATTTATAAGGCTTACATAAATGAATCCTCTAGTAACACAAGTTACTCGTCTTCGTAAATTGAAATGAACGTGAAATAGTAACCAGTAGAACTATTGTGCAGAATCTTAATACGAATTCTAAATAGTATTATCGGTGATATCGGAGGCCAGAGTTTCATGTTTTGATGAGAATGATCATGCAAAATGAAATCTTGGAAATAAACCCACCATCATGTCTTACCCCATGTCCTTCGATAAAGGAAGGATGTAAAAATAGAGAGCAAAAATACTAAATCTGTTGAATAATCATATCATGTGTGCCGCACAAAAAAAAATAGCCTACACTGCCTATCCAAGAAGATCGAACACCAGTTTCTATTCTTCAGTGTATCACTGGGCATGAAATGTGAAAGTTGATCTTCCTTGCCGAATTCGGTCTAAACAAATGAATACTTGGAGTTGTAGGGAAGTTTCGTTTCTCAAATTATCATTTGCAATTATCCAGCCACAGGTAAAATCTGGCTAACTCAACGACCTTATCTCATTAAACCCCGACTTTTCATCAAGCATGTTCAATTGGACACGCAGTGGGGTGAAACAAACTACGACACATTGCAGAATTTTTTCTGTAATCAAAAACCATATTTTATCACAAACGAAACGCATGTACACGGCTGATGTGATCACAGCAAAGAAAAGAACGAATTTATCAACAAATAAGACCCACAGAAAAAAACAATAAGCAGAAAGATCTGAACTTTGCAGCACCTACTTGAAAGAATCCGGAAATCTCAAATGGGTCTGCTCAATTTCCGAAGATCTCAAGTGTGTACCAAAGATCTGCTCCAAAAGAAGAAGAAACACCTCAATCTCAAGAATCAAACCAAATGAAATCAGACAGGATTGCATACAATTCATACAGACAGATAACAAAAGGAAGAAACAAAAGTTTACAGTGGAGGCCTTTGCTGGAATCATGGAGATGTCCTCAGAAGAGGAAGAAGACAGTGGTGACGAATGGAACAGTGCCTTAGCCATTAACAGATTTCTTCCCAGCACTTCAAGCTGCAGAATCTGCTGCTAAGCGAACAAGAAATCAAGAAATGCTGGAGAAATCACACAGCTAATAAATAGTTCATAAATGCGTGGATCTGGTGTCAGTTTAGAACCACTGTTCGTCGGTTGGATCATAGGACACGTGTCCTCCAAGAAAGACGGAGACAGCAACGTTTTCTAATTGTTAGAAGTCAATCGATTGAATCGAGGACAATAAGAGCACTGAAAAAATAAAGGAGAGAAATTAGATAGCTCTTTATAAAACGACTGTTTGCTTCACGAAAGGTTAATTTTTCCTTGGCACACCACGCGCGGCGCGTGTCTATACAATAAATTTTTATATTAAAAAAATGTTAGAATTCAAAACTATGTTATTTTCGATAATATTTTTCTTAAAAATTTATAATTTTGTGTGGATAACTTTTCTAAAAAAAAATTTCTTAAAAATTTATAATTTTGTTTGGATAAAATTTCTAAAGTATAAAAATTAAACTAAATTAAAGGCATAAAATTGTCTGATTTGAGTTACTGACAGAAGATTTTAATTTATCCAAAGATTTTAATTTAAATTATTCATTTACCACATAGTGGCATAAAACGTCTTGTTTGTCAAAATTATGTTGCGCCTAGGAAAATACAATTTAATTTATACAACTACTTTGAGATTAAGGAATTTGATATCATCAATTATAGGCAAAAATTTGTGTGAGACGATGAGACGGATCTCTTATTTAGGTCATCCATGAAAAATTATTACTTTTCATGCTAAGAGTATTACTTTTTATTGTGAATATGAGTAGAGTCGACCCGTATCATATATTAAGATCCGTGAGACGGTCTCACATGAGACTCACTCTCAATTTTATCGTATAGATGAATTTATATCGAGCAAGAGTGTCATTTCAAATTCATTCATTTCTTCCAACATAAAATCTTCTAACTACAACCTTAATAAATTCTAGGATTCGATCTTTTAGCCAAAACGGGACAAGGCATCGTTAAAGTCTCCGTGTTTATTCGTCAAGCACGAACTGTCGTCAAGCAGATCCGCTTGATGCACGAAGATTGAGCTAGAGAAGAAGCTACGACGAAGGATAGAACTTCCCAACTCAGAATATTACATGTCGATATAATTTCATAGGAAAAAGCCAATGCTAAGAAGAAAGAACGCTTCATGCTAAAGAAAAAAAAATACAAAAATCAGGCGCCAAAAAACGGATGCAGAATGCTTCAACTAGCCCCAGACGCTGCATTTTAGGAGGAACCATAAAAATCTGCCCACAGTATTTTCTTCCACGGCGGCGCTTAAAAGGCATGTATCAAAAAACCCATACTTTGCTTCGAAGTTCAAGGCATCGACAACACTAGCGAAATGCTTCAATTTTGATGTTACGTCAACAAAGACTTAGATTAGATAGAAGCCTTTTCACAATTTGTTCCCGATATTTGATAAAGCTACTCAGAATACGAGAAGCACAGTTGCGGCATAAAGTTAGTGATTCACTACAAATGAAAGATGGTAAAGAAGGTAAAAGAACAAGCATTGCTTGAGAACGAGAACAGTGCAAATTACCAGAATTCTGAAGGGCGCCTCTCTCACATTTAGAAGCTCTATTAGCATGGAAACATCACAAATTTCATCCGTTAGTGATTCACTGCAAATAAAGAGTAAAGAAAGCAAACTAATAAACATTGCTCAAACGAGAGCAGTGCAAATTACCTGCATTCTGAAGGATAGCTCTATCGCATGTAGAAGCTCTATTAGCGTGGAAACATCACAAATTGCAGGATGAAAATACGATGCAGCTTTAAATTTTTTAGGCCAACTTCGGACTTTAAATGTGTGTGTGTGTTGTTTCTAAGGTCATACATGAGTAAGTGGTTAGATGAAGATGGTGACAATTAAATTAGGCAAAGTATCTTTACACAGAAGAAATAACTATTACACATAACTGAAATACCAAAATTACTTATTATTTGGAAGGAACACTAAGTATTGAAACGTACTTCATTATTGATAATAAGATTCCACTGGCAGTAAAAACATGCCTGGATGACTTCTCAAAGAAACTCATAGAAGTTGAGTGACAAGGGTACAACTTCGCATAAATCCGGCACGTGCTGTGACTAGGTGCTGTGTAGTATCCAAAAACACAATACATTTTTTGTGCCATATAACAAAATATTACTGAAAACTCAATCATTTAGAGAACTTAATTAGAGTATAACCAAAATGTAAAACCACAAAGGTACCTTCTTCAGAGTGACATTCGAAGTAAAGTAAGTGACCCAATCACTCAAAAAACCAGGGTCAGCTAGAAAACAGGTCAAAAAAGCATGCTTAGCAAATATATACACATAATTTGGCCACAGAAAAAGATATCCAGGCAGATCTGAATAATTTACTACCACATATCAAAACAACACCACTAAATATGACTCTCTACACCAAACTGCCCACGAACCTGCAATAGTTACCAAATGCCACAAAACCACAAGTTCTTGCTTTCCTAAGCTGCCTTCACAACTTTATCATCACCAACAACATTAAGAATCGGAAGACTATTTAGAAATTCATCAAGACCCTCGAAAAAGCCTATCCCTTCAATGTTATCATCCTCACCACGGCCAGGTCCATTTCCTTGGTTCACTTTAGGTGCAGGCTCCTCGGTTTCATTGCTAAACTCAACATTTAAATCTAACTTTCCGAAATTCTTGGCAACCCTGTTAGGTTGCTTTCGAGCATTAGCAGTTGCCCCTTTCTTACTAGGCTCACTAGCTGTCTCATTCAGCATCTCTACCACCCTATTTCGTGATGCAAATCCATCTTCTACATTGACATTCTTACGCTTATCATCTTGAGCTTTCTTGGCGCTACTGTTAGGCATCAAATCATTAGTCCCCTTCTCCTTGACATTTTTCACTTTCTTGTTCTTTGGCTCCCCATCAATCTGCCAACCAGTGTCAGACCCACTCGAGTCTGAGATCTCAACAAAAACCTCATCTTCATCAACATAAATTCTAGGACCCGAATTCTTCGTTTCAACCCCCTTTCCATTCCCATTTCGTGGACCACAGAACATAGGTGAAAATGGCGTCCAAGTGGAGGATGCAGACATATTTTTCCCCCAATTCTCCATTGACACACCCAATGGAAAGAAACCCCAGCAGCAGAAGTAAGCTTCTTGCCCTGCCATTACTGGTGGTGGCGCGGGAATTGCCACGGCCTGAAACGCTCTTCTACAGTTCTGGCACCTCAGAGTACAATCAGTATACACACCAGAATACTGGTACATGTAATAGCAATACGGGCATGCAGTCCAAAAAGGCAAATCATCGGCCTCATCCTGCACTTCCATTGTATCTATTTCTACCTCATTCACTTCATCGTCTTCTACAGTCTCACCAGCATTAGCATTGTCCTTATCACTAACATTAGAGTAATCTTGCATTGGCTGTTTCTGCTTGTCATTTACAGGCTCCTGGATTGACCCGGAAACACGAGTTGCATTACCAGAAAAATCAGTATAACTTGGTGGCGCATGCTTATATGCAGGCTCTTCGCTCGACTTTGACCCACACCCATAATATAAATTGGAACCCGAAGCAAAATCCACAAGATTCTTCTGTTGCGGTTGTGTATTTACCTGTTGATCGCGAAAAAAATTACTCCCACGAACGCTACTGATTCCACCAGCGTGTACCTCAGGCTGAGCTACGGCACTCGAACCGCCAGCACCGAAAAAGATGAAATTTTGCAGCATTGTGGTGCTCTGGTTATGAAATGGGTCCGGCTGCTGCTGCTGAGCGTGAAAATAGAAAGAGAGTTCTTTATCGTAAATGGCTTTCCGCGAAGGGTTGGATAGTACAGACCATGCGTCGACAACCAGGCGGAAGGCCTCCTCAGCTAAAGGGTATTTGTTTCTTTGCGGGTTGAGGATAAGCGCAAGGTTTCGGTACCGGGCCGCGACGAGCTCGGAGTCCTGGCCCTGCTGCGGTGTGAGGCCCAGAATTGAATACCAGTCCTGCTGGTTGTTTCCGATCCGGATGTCTCCGACAAGAAGCGTATCCACGATGGCCAGGATCTCGTCAGCGGGGGCGAGCGTCGGAACCGCGTCACGCGCGCGTGTCGCAAAGGATTTGCTCCCCATTAGATCACGTTCAGAGAGTAGCTTCTCCGAAATTGTCAGCCAACGCATAGCCTCAGCCCGCCTGGCTGTCGTCGGAAAAAATGTGTGCTCCATTTCTCTTTACTGTGTCTTGAAATTTCAGCAGATTGAATTTTGCAGCCGGTGAAATAAAATGGAAGTGTGGTTCCAGTTGAGGTCATCGATTATTTGTTTTGGCTTTTTTTATTTTTTAAAACAATATATTTCAAAATCTGGTCACCAAACTTAAATTCCTATTCTCTAAATAAAATGGTTGTAATAATGAGTATGGTCGAATCCACAGAGAACAAGAGATGATTTCTTTCGAGGAAAAATAAAAAACAGAGGGGTTTTGTTGGATAAGAACAACATAAAATATTAAAAATAAAATTAGAAAGCAATAAAAAATAATAAATCAAAACGAGAATTAAATTACCGAACTCAGATTCGAGAGAATTTTCAGTATTCAATTGTGTCACTGTTCATCGACTAACATATTTTTTATTCAAGTTGTTACAAGTAATTAACCTTAGAATTATAGTGATAGCCGCTAAAAATCTTTGTGTGTTCCTAATTTAATGACCAAACTCAGCATTCAGTCAAAAGTTATCAATAACTAACTGGGCATGATAGTGTTCCATATTAATTAAAAATAGCATTTTCGTTTTGTGAAAACAGTTACTCCTAAAATCTAACAATCGAGATAGCTGCAATTGAAAGATCGAGTTTCGTTGATTTATTTAGATTAATATGCTATGATAACACAATACATCTAATCTATCGTTATTCATTTACCAATCGTTCATGACAATTACGGATCACTGAATTCATGGATAACAATAGAAAATTATATATCGAATTAAATTTTCAGATTAACCGAGATACAACTTTCATAGAATTAAATATAAATCGACAAATACTTGAACAGAACACGAATATTAAATTGAAGCACAAAAAGCCTCACAGTGATAAATTGAAATAATAAAAAATATCCCCTGAATCATAAATAAAACTTAGCCTAAAGGTATGGAGAGGAGATGAGAAATTCTTGCGTTTTCTTCTTGTTCTTCAAGTTGAAGAGGTAGAGAGAGAATGTGAGAAATCTATATTTCAATTGTATAAAATCTCGTAATCTTGCCGCCTCCCTTCCATCTTCACGTGTGATATTTGTGGGAAGATTGTGAGTTGTATTGAAAAATTGTGAAGATTTTGTTTGTTACAAAAATCTTCTCTTGACATTCTAAAATCTCAAAGATATTAGGAAATATCTACTAGAATATTAAGTTTTTATGGAAAAAAACTCTATCTTGTATATATATTCCTTGATATGAAAATTCCTTAATCTCACTAGGCAGCCGATGAGTAGTCACAAGGCGTGATCACGCCTTGTCCAAAAACCACTTTTGAATTTTTTTGCTTCATGTCTTCCACTAAGATCATATCTACAACTTTAATTGTGATATAAAATCACCTTTTTTAGTCCAAATTTATCGCAAGAGCAGAAAACTTCCTCCTACAATAAAATCACACAAAAATGTGTCACTTAATCACGTTGAAAGTAGTAACAGTGAGAGATATTAAAATAATTTTTATATTATATGAAATAAATTTATGATATAATGAAAAATATGTAACATTTCCCAAAAGAAAATCGTTTAATTGGTAAAAAAATCGATTTGTCAAAATTTTGGATATATGTAACATTATGGTGATTGTTCGAATATCGATTATTTTCTTAAATATTTGGATATTCAAATAGCCAAATCAAATCTTGAAACCAAAAAATATGTGCTTTTTAGGTGAAAATATGTAATTCTTTCTTATTCCATGATAATGGATGAACTATGTTTTTTTTTTAAAAAATAAATTATATGAATAAAGAATCTTAATGTATTTTCATTAAAAAGACCAACAATGATTGAATTTATAGTATTTATGGACGATTCAGTATTTTTTTTACTCATTTTGAATATTCAAATATCTAAATCAAGTATCTGGAACTACAAAATAAGTATTTTGTGAGTCAAAATTAGCACTTAATCTTATTCCATTGTAAATAACAAAAAAGGCAAATGTAAACTTGAATTTA
Organism: Primulina eburnea; assembly: GCF_022965805.1. Classification (NCBI taxonomy): domain Eukaryota; kingdom Viridiplantae; phylum Streptophyta; class Magnoliopsida; order Lamiales; family Gesneriaceae; genus Primulina; species Primulina eburnea. The sequence continues at coordinate 2,443,739 of NC_133114.1, forward strand.
TAGGGAGTTAAAACTAAAATTATGGCATTGTCAATTTTAGATTTATAAAAAAATTATACCTAAACACTGAATCTTAATATAAAGATGTAAAAAAGTATTTAACTCAAATTTACTCAAAGAAAAACCCGAGGATTAAATTTTTTGAGAAATTATGTAGTTTACAATTTTAAATTTGTTAAAAACAAAAAGATCAACTGGATGATAAAGGGCGTTTAAATAAGGGAGAATTAGTCGAAAATCCATTTGCACAAAGTTTTGTTCGGATTCAGTCCCTACATATTTGTTTTTGGCAAAAACTTGTGTGAGACAGTTTCACGAGTAGTATTTGTGAGACGAATATCTGATTTGGGTTATCCATTAAAAGTATTATTTTTTATGCTAAGAGTATTACTTTTTATTATGAGTATGGGTAGGATCGACCCGTCTCACAGATTAAGATCCGTGAGACAGTCTCACATGAGACACACTCTTGTTTTTGGTATGCAATTCCTAACCCAAACTCCCCCTCCCAACTTTGTATTGTTTTCACTCACTTGACCTATAATAAAGTCACAATTTTGTCCTTTATTGGCATATAGGAGACACATGCTCATTTATTTCATTAATTAATTTACTCACCGACTTCATATCTTGCTATCGTCCATTTCTCCTCAATTTAAGAGAGATTTCAGCATTTAAATTTCTGAAAAAAGTAAACTGATTTGGTGAATTCTTTAACAGCACTTAAGCTCAGACCAGTTTTTAGTCCAAGTGGTCTCACCCTCTTTTTCTTGGATAGTAGCACGGGTTCGAGCCCTTCCCACCCAATAGTTTAGGAAATATAAAAAAAAAACACTTAAGCTTGGAGTATATTTTTTTGTTTGACTTTCGAAATTTAAAATTTTTACACTAAGTTGTCCAAATGTTTTTAAAAAATCACAACTGAGAATATGACCCAAAATCGTCGATTAAAGTTTTGTAGTGTGGTTTTGCTGAAATTGGATATGAAAGTGTGATTTCGATTATCTTTGATTTATCAATTGTTTTTTTTTTTTTTTTTATCTTTTGACTAAATATTTCTTAACAACGTTTGTTGGATTTATAAGCAATTACTTTGTGTTCAATAGTATATTCTCTCACGCATAATAACCACGTCATTCATTTGTCACTAATAGATTATTATTCCACATAAAATAACAATTAATAACATTTAAGTGCATTCACCCAAATTTCTCTCGGACAGATTATGAACTTACTGGCTCTGATATCACTTAATGTTACGTTCTCAGACTGAGACAGATGACACCGACGTTATTTACAATCACACAATCGTAAACAACAAGTTTCAAAAACAAATAATTTTCAAACCAGATTATTTATTTCATTAAACAAAAAAATTGTCTTTAAATCTCCTAATCGAATTATGAGTAGGTATCTTGTGAGACGATCTCACGAATATTTATCTTATGGGTCAACCCTACCGATATTCACAATAAAAAGTAATATTCTTAGCATAAAAAATAATATTTTTTCATAGATGTCTCAAATAAGAGATTCGTCTCACAAAATACGACACATGAAAACGTCTCACATAAATTTTTGCTTCAAAGTACTTGTATTTCATTAAACAAAATAAAATTATTACATTTTAATTTTTGATAATTTTAATTTTTTTATTTAGCGTTTTCAGCACTAGACAAGGATTATAAAGTCAGAAAACAGACAAAATTATAAAACAGACAAAAAAAATATTTTACCCGACTAAAATAAAAATTTGGGTTAAACCTCTTCAACTGTTTATAATTTCCTCCGTACACAAATTGAATTTAAAATAAAAAATAAAAAATTTCCTGCAGCGAGTGATATGAACCGACCATTGGAGGGGGGCTCATGCATCAAGCTAGCATAGGGTCAGCTTAGAAGAGTAGGCTATTTAGCTCACTTCATCTCTCTTGTTCGTAGTCTAGGGTTTCTTCTTGATTTTGGATCTCTCTCTCCCTTGGAGGAGGTGATGTCCTTTTCTTTCCTTCCCTCCTTGATTTAGCAAATTAAAGTATTTGAATTTCTAATGCGACGCAGAAATCTGACTCATCTCCCCTTTCTTTCTTTTTATTGCCGTGAAATTTGCAAGATTCTCTGTCGTTTTTGTGTTTATTTTTGGTAACAAAGGGATTTTGCTCCCAGATTGGTGTACTTCGATACACGCAATAATATATATATATACATGCTTTTACCTTTTGTATTCCTTAATTTTATCAAAAACCCATTTCGCAAACCCATGAAAATCTCCATATAGCCTTGTCCCTATTATATTCTATCATGTTTATATGTCTGCGTAAATCTTACAAAAGATTATTCATATTTTCTTGATCAGATAAAAAAAATGGTGAGGCAAAAGATTCAGATCAACAAGATTGACAACCTGACGGCGAGGCAGGTGACCTTTTCAAAGAGAAGAAGAGGGCTTTTCAAGAAAGCTCAAGAACTCTCGGTTCTCTGTGATGCTGAAATCGCCCTTATTGTTTTCTCAGCTACCGGAAAGCTTTTCGATTTCTCCAGCTCAAGGTTCTCTTCTGTTCCCTCTCTTTTCTTTCTGTGTTCTCTAAAATTTGCTGAAACTCGAAACCCACATTTGACTAAGGTCCAGATCTACGAGTCTTTAATTTGTTCGAAGTCTATATCATATGTCTCCAGTTCAAACAAAACATGAAACACACAGCAGAACCACACCAATCTTTTTTATATTCTTAGTCTCAATGAATTCTTGGAAACGCGAAGCCAGCAAAAGAAAAAGGTCCAGATCCGTAAATCTTTGGTGGTATGACAGTTGAAAATCTGTTGTCTTGAGCAAACATAAATTAAGGTCACTGTGTATGTCTCTGTGTGTATACATAGGACGACTGAATAAATACATACATATATATATATATATTATCGTATGATTATGTTTCTGATAATATGCTGTGGGGAGTAGGGTCTGTGGGCATGTCTCTTTAGAGAAGACGCCAAGAAATAGAGACTGTATCAACATAAATGTTACTGTTTCCGTACCGTAAAATCCCAAAGAAATTTTCATTTACGTAATATTGTTTTTATTTTCCACGATCAATCAAATCAAATAGTACAATGCCATATATCGTAATGTTTGATTTTGTGTATTACAGGTATATTGATCAAATCAACGTCACATGAATCACGGTCTCAAATAAGATCATACACGGGATCCCTTTTTTTTTTTGGACTGAAGCTTATTTTTTTGAAAATGGTGCATATATTTTTCGTTTTTTCACTAAGAAAGAAGTTTCATTTATGTCAACAGGATAAATTATATAATCTTTATCGATTGGAAAAATAAGAATTTGTGACCATTAATCCATCGTTTCCATTAATGTTAATCGATAATGAATCAACTTTATGTGCTAATTAAATACAAAGAAAAAAGAATGATTTTGTAGCCATATTGTCGTGTTCTCTCTTTCAACCTTTTTCCTATTATATTTAGGACCTCGTTGTCCAAGATGGATGAACTCTATGATTTAAATGAAAGAAAACGGACTTCATCCTATTGATCGACTTGAAATTTTTTCGCTATTTATTATTTATTTATTTTTATTTTATCATATACTAATCACCTATCTTCTCTTTGCCAAACTGGAAAATACCATTTTTTTTCTTCATGTTAAACAAGAAAGGGAACTATCTTACTAAGTTTGTCCATTTGAAAACTGGTTTTGTGAGTTAATGCGTAGCGAGCGTCTAGCTTGTAGTTGAAATCGGTCCAGCTTTTATGTTCAAATTGTGTTTCAATCTCATATTATATGTGCACACCTAGCTGAATGGCTCTTGTCAATTCATGAAAAAGAAACCCGCAGTCGTACGTCTAACAAGTAGAAAACGTGCATTATTGCACCAATCATGTATGCTAGATGTTGGAATTTTGCCAATCTGGTGAGAAGATTATCAGGATTTTTCTATCCTAAACGGGAAGTGCTTCTCACCTTATGATGTGTTGAAGCTTTAACACTTGGATCGTCAACAAATGATATCAACTTCCATTAATATGCGATGAACCACATGAACTAATGATGTTGGAATACGAGGAGAATCACTTCCCATGGAGGATAGACTAACTCTTACTCATTGTTTTCTTCTCCTGGATTTTTTGTCTGTAAACTGTTTTGTAATGAAAGCCCTCTACCATATTTTGTTTCTTGAAAGTAGAAGATGATCAAGATCCCACATGTACATCCATGCAATCAGATTTTATAGATTCAAGATTTGTTAAAATGATAAAATATCAAACTACGTACGTGGCCAATGTAAACGTAAAACGAAGTAGACGATTTCACCTGAAAATTATGCTATACTTCTTATGGAAACTTGTTCTTGTGCATACTCATTCGGTTAAAGATGAGGAAACTAACTTTAACCCAAAATTTGACTGTTTCTTGTGTCTTCGAAGCATGATGCAACTCATTAAAAGGTATACTACGCAAACGGATAATTATAATAAACCAGGCCAGAAACCTCTCCTTGTTGATCAGGTAAATTAGATGCAGGATTTCTAACTTTGTTATATTTTTTTTAATCATGGAATACTTCTGCATGTGCATTTTATATTGTGAGTGTCACAGTGAGATTGAGTTCTTACATTTTTTACCGGCAAGAGCATCAGTGGAACTTGTCAATTATTGGTTGGGATGTCCAGAAAAAAAGCCTAACAAGCAATGATCTTGGACAGTACATACAGCTTAGCAAAGGGGAGAAATATAGTTCAGGTGTCATCTAGCAAGCTTAATACCAAGTGTGTTGTGAACATAGGAAGATTTCTCAGATCAGCATCTATAAACAGTCGAATGATTTCAGAACTGATTTAGAAACGATTTACATGCAAACAATAGTGTACAAGTTATGTGAAATCAAAGCATTCAAAGAGCCAAATCGCCTTTAGCTAGACTCCAATATAAATATATATAAGATTCTTATTTGCAGTGAAAGATCAATCAAAGAATTATCTAAAAAAGCAAGTTTCTAAAGGATTGCGAGGTTATGAGACCGACCACGAGGTTCTCTCTCAAAATACTCCTCTCAATCTCCATCATAAACCCATCAATATTATTTTGTTGCAAGAGTAACCTTTTGTAGCGCTCTTACCCGAGCCACTACTAAACACACTAATAAGCACGCAAAATTTAAACTTGATAACAATTAAACAGTGAAAACTAAGTAACTTAATCATCTTACAACCCAACGAAAATAGAACAATAATCCCAGTCTTAAATATTAATACAATCATATCGAAAACATAATCATGCACGAGAATACGACAAACCAAATAAAACCTCCACTGGATCAATACCGAAAACCCAACTGCTCTAGCCACTGCCCTGGTCGTCCGAACCGTCCAACCTAAGACCTGTCCCGTGGAATGGGGTGCCCAAGATGAAAACAAGGACGTGAGCGACAGTCGCTCAATACGAGAATGTACGAGTATACAAACTGATATGATGCATGTGAAATGCAATATGCTCGGATATCAAGGATCAAGTCAAGAATCTCATGCTCAATCTAGAGGCACATGAGTGTGTAGTTTCTGATATGTCCTAGACATGTTTTGGCTTCCACACTCATCATCAAGACGTGAACCTACAATGTCAAAGGTCATCGGAACTCACGAGTCGTTGGACACTGTAGCTCTCGATGCCCAACCATCAACAATACAGAACCGGGCTGAGCGACCCCAACAAACGATGTATATCTCAAAAGATGTCAGGCCCAACATTATTTCATGCATAATATGTCTAAGCAGTAAAACATGTATCATGCAACAGATAAATATGCAACATATAAGTTTGTATAATACGCTTGGATATCTCAGTCATTATATCACGTATCTCACTAAAATAGTCTGATAGAAAGTTTACTCGTATGAACCTAGACAATACCAACATAATGAAATCACTATCAAGCCAGATCCTGAATTACCAAACATGCTTCAAAGTTCTTCCTAATGACCCTTACATCACTATTTTAAGGCTATAGGATTATAACTACGTCCGTCTTTAGCCTGCTGATGATGTCTGGATCTGTGTCCCGGTTCACCGACCCTTCTTCGAGTCGATACTAGCTCTGAAACTTCCCGACACCAAACTGCCCTAGAAACTGCATAGAAAACCTAAGGTACATGACTAGAACTCGAGAGAGAGAAGATGAAGTAAGCGTTGTAGGAAACAAATGAAATCAACTCCCATATATAGTCTGCATTCTCTAGATCAGAAGATCCGAAATCATTTTTATCTGCCATATGTTAGAATATCATTCGTCTAGTTGGATTTCTCGGGATAATGTAATCCGAACTAGAATGGGTTATATATTTTAAATTTCGGTGGATCCCAACAAATTGATCTCAAATTATCAATTCTTTAATAATACTTAATTAACAACCGTTTAATCATCTTTTAATTAGTATTTCATTCAAATAAGAATTCGGGTCATTACATCTTTTGTGTTTAATGGTGCCAAAATAACGTTTTCAATCACATCATTTCACTCTTATTTCATTTCAGGTCGCAGCAGGTACCAGGCATGACATGCTCAACAAGGAACTTGTGAAGCGGACTATCGAGTTACAGTATGTTGTAGTATCTCCTCACTCATGTTACTTGTTCGATCTCTATCTCTCTCTCTTATATATATATATATATATATATATATATATATATATATATATATATATCGAAATCACTGCAAAAAATTTATCCGAACAGGCAACTTAAGGGAGAAGAGCTTGAAGGACTTAGCTTGGATGATTTGATGAGACTAGAGAAATTTGTGGAAGGAGGATTAAGCCGTGTTGGAAAATTTAAGGTTAAGTTGTCTCAATTCTATAACACTCTTTAAGTCCACGGGGATCGGTATATATTGTTTAATTCTTTTGCTAATACAACAAGAATAATTTATGAAATATTATTGAAAGTTAATTTACTTTTTTATAGTTGTTTAAATTGATTACAAAGCATATTTACGTAAAATATAATTGATTATGCTCGCTTATATATTTCATTATATATAAGATTATGAAATTGCGTATGCTTAAAATTGCAACTTAATTTCTATATTTGTATGTCACAGGATGAGAAGTTCTTGAATGAAATTAGCATCCTCAAGTCTAAGGCATGTACTGATCACCAGACCAGATTTAAAACTTTGATTTTAAATAATCCAAGAATATTAATGGCCGTAAAATGTTGTCTAAAACTTCCAGGAATCAGAGCTAATTGAAGAAAATGCACGGTTGAAACAACAAGCAGAGGTGATTTTTTTAGCTTTTCCCAAAAAAATTGCAATTTTTCTTCTGCGAGTTAGTTTATTTATACACGCGGACCACTCTCGTTTCAAGAACTGTGGTTTTTTAAAATACACAATAAAATGAGAAAATTTTATTTTTAGTCATGCATATTTGTCTCTGTGCGATTTTGGTCATCTAGATTATAAAATTTTAGTCTTAGTCCGCTATCTTTCTTTTATTTTATAATTTTAGATATTTTCCCAATATAACGCTGCACTCATGAAGAAAAAGACTAAAATTATAAAAAAAAATCAAAAGATACATTATGAATACTGAAATTTTATAACATAAATGACCAAATCGCAAAAAAACAATCATAGACGATCACTGCAATTTTCCCATGGCTAATGTAATTGTTAATCTTTATGCAATTTATAATGACCAGACGATTGTTTCAGTTATTGTCTATCATACTGCGTGCATTTGAAAGTATTTTAGGTTGTGTTTGGATTCATAAATTTCAAATCAATGGATTCATAAATTTCAAATGTATTTGTTTTATTTAGAGAAATAAGGCCATGAACTTCAAGTTCACTTTTACATTTATGATAGATTTCAAGTTCACTCAGTTATGGTGTCATTAGAAATATATTCTGTTTTGTGCTAATAATGTGTAAACAAGTCAGATATATATTTAATATTTGATCTCGTTATAAACAATAAAACTACAATCGAAATCTATTAATTTCAAACTTTTCTCCTGAAACACAACCTTTGTTCCAAAAATAAGAGGTGAAATACATGAAAACACACATCATTAATTAGATGCATTAAAAAATGTGCACTACATGAACCATACATATTCATCTACTTGTTTGATGTAGAGCTATGAAGGCATGAGAATCACAGTTGAAGTTGATCAAGGGAATTCAGCAGGCTCCGTTACTAACAGTCATAGCTTCGTGCTCTGTCCTGAGGACAAAAGCGACTCCGATACTTCCCTCAAGCTTTGGTACATAACTATGCTTCATGATCGTTTTATTTTTAATTAAAATTCAATTTTACTTAATTACCATCCGGTTTAAAACCATAATTCTCAAATATGGTTTACTTATTGTTGCAGCCTGTAAACTATTCATCAAGAGAAGGGTTGATGACATTCAGCTAGTAGCAAGCACTGGAGAACTGTGGGTTCTCTTAATTTGGGTTGATGTAAGATTAATATATATAATAATTTATTATTTTTTGTGTTAAGTTGGAGCGGATGTTTCCATTTTTTTTATATTTTAAATGCTTTGATAAATGTATGATACCATAATTTTCAATTTCTTCCTACTTGATCGGTTCCCTAGTAGATGTTAACTATGAAAAATATTTTTGATGCAACAATATATTATATATATATATATATATATATATATATATATATATATATATTAGGTATGAAAAATTAAATTGGAATAATTACATTTCTTGGTATGATGAAAAAATGAGATTTAAAATTAGAAATGTCTAGGGATGTAATCGAGTCGAGTCGAGCTGAACTCTTGAATGTTTGAGCTGGGTTTGTTTATAATCGAGCCGAGCTCGAGCTTTATTTAACGAATATATGCATGGCTCACGAGCTTATTCAAGTCTTTATCGAGCCTAAACAAGCTTAATAAATATGAATTATACATTTAAATTTCATTAAATTAATTAAAAAGTAAATTATATGTTCAAAGAAAAATATATTATTCTTATTTAAATTTGTAAATTTATTATAATAAATAAATTTAATAGATTTTTCTATATATTTCATAAACAATATGCAAAATCAATAAATCAAATATCAAAATTATTATTTTTTTCATCTCAAAGATTACTCATGAACTTACCAACGAACTGTTCAATAGCTAACGAGCCGAATACTGTAAAGTTTGAGTTTGGTTTGTTTATCTTAACGAAGTCTCATTAAACGAGCTTTTATCGAATCGAGTTTCGAATAGCTCACAAATGGTTTGTGGTTCATTTACATCCCTAGAAATATCGTTGTAAGTGTTTGAACATTTTGGTTCCAAATATTTTGCTGTAGTCTTAATTTGATCACTGTTATATCAATTTAGTCTTGAATCTTTTAATTATGCTCAATCCTTAAGTTAAAAAAACTTTCAAAAATATCCAATATACTTTGATTTCATTATTATTAGAAAATCATTACACCGAGTTATGAAAATAATATCAGAGCTTGTGTTTTTATTTCAGACATATTAATTACTATTAATATTATTTAGTAACTTTTTTGTCGATGAGAAGATTTTTATTAAAATATAGATCTGAACATATGTTTGATATTTATTATTTTCAGAATTTATTCCAATAAAATCGAATATTTGAAACAAGAAGATCTAACTAATGTTAGGTACTACAAACAACTAGGAATGAATCAAATTACTAAGGTAAAATTATGATTCAAAGTAACATATTCCTTGAAAATAGTCCCAAATTCTTTTAAAGTGTTTGTATATTTAGAAAAATCTAAAAGATCGTAAAAATCATGGCAATCAGCTACTATGTACTACAAAAATTGAAGAAAAATCCTTGAAAAACAAGAAGAAATTCTTGAAACTTTAAAATATATATATTCAAACAAAACCAAACCCTAGAACAACAACCAAGTTCTAGTGATATGATTTCAGGAGGAATACCACAATTTTTGGTATAAAATCTTTATTACATCAAAGAGGGAATATCAAGGTAGTGGAAAAACCTTTCACTGATGATGAGAAATGATCAATCTCATTAAAACTGTATCAGAAAAGAAAATAATCTGATGACAATAAGAGAATGGATTGATTTTGATGATCTCCAAGACCATGTAGAGTTTTTTGCAAATCTCAAGATTGTATATCTAAAGTTGAACACAATCAGGGTGAACAACCCCTAGTTAACAAAATAATTTCTCAAGAACCACCAAAGAAAAGTGTGAGATTCTATGATACAACATGAAAGGACCCCAAAGTGAATTTCAAATTGGTGGAGAAACACAACCAGAGGGAACAAGTTCAAGAAAGGATCAAATTTCTTTGCACCATACACCATATGGAAAGACTGTTTTAGAACTAATACATCATTATGAGGTTATATTTAGCCTTGATGTACCATACTTAAAAAACTGAGAAGATCTTATAGATTATTGAACATCGACTATGAGAATCACAACATGAACACTAGATCTCAACAACTACGATTCATTAAACTTTTAGAAACGAGTCTTATTAGATCAGTCAAAATTGTCTGGGAATTTCCGGAGAATATCTTAGCGAGATAGCCAGAAAATGGCTACCCTATTTAAAGGCTAGTTTATAGGGGCAGATTATTTTAATAATCAAGATACAAAGAAAAAAAAGAAATATACTCAAGCTATGTATAAATAATCAAGATACACAGAGGAAAAAGAAATATATTCAAGCTTTGTTTAGTCTTGAATTATATGAAATATGTTTAGTATATGAATACATAATGTTATTCACTAAATATATAGATAAAATTTAGGAGTCGAAAAAAATACATTAATGCAATTTTTCTTCACCAAGATTGTCACGCCCCAAGCCCTGGCCCGCGCCTGCGTGACTGCACAATGGGCCTCTATAGTAACTACTTCGTATTCGTCATCGCTTTACGAAAATGATTAACCCAAGTTGCTATAGAAGTCCATTGTAGCCCTTTATAAACTCATTTTAAATCTTTAATTTTTCAGATGTGGGACAAGGGTATCACAATCATCCCTCCTTCAGAACGCGACGTCCTCGTCGCGGCCTGACCCCTCGATCCACCAGCACCGAGAATCTAGAGGTGGCTCCTACAGGTTCAAGAGGTGGCTCCCGTCATGTAGCACTTTGCCCCGCAGGTTCAAGAGGTGGCTCCCATGCACGTAGCACTTTGCCCCGCATAGCACTTATTTCCCGGTGTTCCATGCCGGTGACCGGCTCTGATACCATTCTATCACGCCCCAAGCCCTGGCCCGCGCCTGCGTGACTGCACAATGGACCCCTATAGTAACTACTTCGTATTCGTCCTCGCTTTACGAAAATGATTAACCCAAGTTGCTATAGAAGTCCATTGTAGCCCTTTATAAACTCATTTTAAATCTTTAATTTTTCAGATGTGGGACAAGGGTATCACAAAGATGTCAAGTCCATTGAGAGAAATGCTAATAAAAGAATATATCATTGGGAAAAACTGGCATATTAATGCCATATGATATCATTACAAAATAATTATAAACAATTAAGAGGTATGGATAAACATATTCCTCGAAGTTGTAAAGAAAATGATCTTTCTACAATAATTGGAAGTAAGCAACAAAGACAAAAAATGAAGAGTTTTAGATCTCATCTTTATGCCAGAAGTGAGAAAAAGTGGAGAAAGTTCTTGGAAAACAAGAACAATATGGTCTAAGCAAAAACCCACATCTTATAATGGACAAAGAAGTGGATCATCAATGAATAAGACGTCATTCCAATCATCGAACTCATTCAAAATACAGATCAAACACCAGCAAAGAAAACTTTCAGAAAAGCTCACACCAGAGCCAATAAAAGTTTAAAAGATTTTAATTGCTAGACATGTGGAGCAAGAAGTCATATTTCGACCAACTATCCAGAAAATGATAGAAAGGGAACAAGGTGCTTCAAATCAACTCTATATATGGAAGAAGCGGTTTATTACCAAGACCTAGTTCAAATATACCAGTTTGAGAACATTCACTCAGACGAGAGTATATATGAAGATGAAGAAATCTCGAGTCAAGAAAAATTCGATGGAAAAAATCATATTCTAACTAAAGACGAAGTGTTAAGACACGAAACACAGGAAGATTTGTTCGATTTATTTAACGAGACAATCATATTTCATAACGTGGTACACAAGATCATGAGAGAAAAGCTAAACCTACATAGATATCAAGGATTCTCAGCAGGACATATAATTTTTTTTTAGGAAATCTTGGCATAAGAATAGAAAACATCATATAATTTGTAAGGTTTTCGGAAAGGAAATGACGATTTCCATGGAACTAATGGGAAATCAGATTGAGATTCAATTGATTAATTTTTAAGAAATAAAAAAAGAATTACAAAAACTCAAGCTAGAAATAACATGAACTATGTCATGCATTCATATTGGAGCAGTCCAGATAAAGATAAAAGTTACTTTTAAATAAGGGATAGATTCACTTATTTTTATTGCTATATGCGATAAAAGAATGAGTAATCTTCAAAATTCGATACTGGGAACTATCTCAGGAAATCTTTGTGCAATAAAAATTATAGAAGTAATTTACCTAAGAATTGCCTACAATCTAAAAGATCGAGATTTCAACCGAGCCTTGACGCTGTATCAAAATTTCAAGGAAAAATGCTAATGAAAAAAGGTAAAAGTTCATAGTTTATTACTTATCACATTTCATACGATCTCTCTGATACACATAATTCAGAATTGTTTATTAGAAATGGGTTTATAGAATTCCAGAGATATTTAGAAAAGTTGCTCAAATAATTTATCCAGAAAGAATCGAGTTTCTTTTAATACAGGATCAAATCCAAGACAAATCGATTCTACATAAAAATCAAAGTTTAGATTAGAACTAAAGATACTATATTTTCAGGGAGATATGTTCACAAGTCACAGGTGGGAAAAAAACACTTGTACAAGAAATTCAACCGGTAACGAAAAAGTTTTCAACAATAGAAAAGTTTAAATGTGCAGAAGCATGGAGAGAAGTTGAAATATTATTCGATATTACAAGACGAAGAAATCGGTTTCCTTGTAATAACATCTACTATTTGAACACCTTAGATATGAGATTATCAAGAAATGATAAACGTCAGTTAATTGGAAGTTTATATCAAAGGAATTCCAGGAAAAAAAAACCAGATTAATTGGTTTTTGGGTTAGAATTTCTTGAGGAATATAAACCATGAAAATGAGATGGAATTCATGGAAGAATAAAGAATATGGGAAATTCAATGACCACGAGTCTCATTCTCGATATATATTCCAATAGGAATTTCATATGAATAATATAAAGAATAATACTTTGCTGCTTATATTAGTTTAGGGGTTAGAATCTGTACAACAAAAATAAGAGTTTTTCCAAAAGAATTGGAAGAAGAATTACCTCAGATTGCTGGATGAGATTTCTCCGAACGAATCTTAATCTTATATAAAAGAATTAAGATGACTAAAATATTAATTAGAGATACTGCACAAACACCTTGGTACAAGGTGAAAACACCACCAATCTATTTTCATGATACAAGACCACACATTTTGCTAGGAAATAATTTCTCACAAATGTCTAAATCATATACTCAAGAAGATAAAACTAGACGATTAATTTTCACAATATCATGTGATCATAAAATCATAGTCCAAAGACTAACACATTTTTATAAAAATTTACCAATCCAATTTCACAAATAGGGATGTGATAAAGGAAAATTTCTATACCCAAAAATGAAATATAACAGAAGGTTTGGGGAAACAATGCTCCAAAGAATAATATAACAAAACCTCCAACCAGAAGAAATGGATGTCCTCAACTTAGCTTTATATTAGAAAAATATAGAGTTATAAAAAAAATATTCCTAGAAGATGCCAAGAAAATGATTAAAGAAAATTACAATAAAAATCCCTTGACATGGTAGGAAAGAAACTAACTCCAAGCTAGCCTTAAAAGAAAGGAAGTAAAAATATATGAGTTCGTAAGATGTAAATCTATCCGATGAACATAGTTAATCAAAATGATATGCAGATTATTATCAATGAATATTTGGACCTTTGTTTAATCAAAGCAGAAATATGACCATATAACAATCCAGACTTTCTGTAAAGAATCATGGTGATATTAAAAGAAACAAACCCAGAGTAGTTATTAATTATCAATAAATTTATAAAATTCTGGAGCTTGATGAGTATTTTATACCTAGTAAAGAATATTTAATAAGTACTATATGCAACACAAAAATATTCTCTAAATTTGATTGCAAGTCTAGATTTTATCATTCAGATGAAAGAGGAAAGCAAGAAATTCACAGCTTTCTCCATATCATAAAAACGTTATATCTGAAAAGTATTACCAATGACATTCGTAAATGCATCTATAATTTATATTTGTTTATATTGATGATATTTTAATAATATTTAAAAATATAGATGAATATGTTAAACATTTAGAAATAATTTCTAAAGTTTGTAAACAAGAATCACTAGTCCTATCTGAAAATAAGGCAATCATCACTTCAAGGAATACTGAATTCTTTGTAGTAGAAAACGATTAGTCAGAAACAATTATACAAGAACACATGAATAATTATGCAAAAAACATATAGTGAAAAATGTGCAGAATTTTTCAAATTAACAAAAAAGAAAAGAAAAACTTCGAAGCTTCTTAAGAATTGTCAACTTTGCTGGAATGTTCATTAAGAACTTAACAAAACACATGAAAGTATTTAGTCCATTATTAAAAAAAGATGCAAGACTCATATGGACTGAAGAACACACTAAGGCATAGTTTGGTACACATGATAGGATAAACATGTGATATATAATATAAGAATAAGTTAAGGATAAATAAGGTGTATGATATTATATTTAATGTTTGGTATGATTTTAATAAGAGTGATTAAATTTATATATTAGATTGTAATGACAAAATTAACCTTATCATAATAAATTTTATAATTTCAAATTTGTGGCTTGAGTTCATATTTTTTATTTGTTTATATGCCTATAGTACTTGCATGATTTATTTATTTTTACCTAATTTTATATATTATATAATATGATAATTGAGCCCTTGATTTTGTGAGTCAAGTCAAATATCAATTTTTAAGGATAATCGAGTGATAATAATAATTTTATTGAGATTTATAAAAATTATTTATATAATTATCTCGAAATCATTTATATAATTATCATATTATATAATATATAAAAATAAATAAAATATTTATTTGATTTTAATTTCTACCTACTAGCATAGATTTATAAAAAAATCATTTATAAATTGAGCTAATTAAGTCATTTGTAGTGTATTTTATCATTTGATTAAAATTATCACACCTTCTATTAGGGATATTTTATCCTTCTAAAAAATTATTTATCAAAGGCCCATGATATTATCATGAGCTTTTTAAAAAGGTACCAAACATGAGATAAGAAAGATTATTTATCAATTCATCTCTTATCCCATGTACCAAACTATGCCTAAAAGACTCAGCCAACTAAAAGAGATTTTCAAAAATCTTCCAAAAATGATTATTCCTCAAGATGAAGATGATGTGATATTATATACAGATATCATTGGTGTGCAGCGGTTCTTGCAAAGCTCACAACAAATGGAGAACTATCATGCAGGTATTGCAATAGACTATTCTCATATCTAAAAGCCATACGATAGCATATCAACGAAAATGAATTTTATGAAGTAAAAAAACTTTTGAAAAATGTCCATTATTTTTTTTTTTTTTGCAAAGGAATTTACCTTAAAAGTTGATAATATACATATAAAGGTTTTTTGAAAAATAGAATTGAACCTAAACTCAAGAGGCAAGATTATTAAGATGACAAATTTTATGTCAAAATTATAATTTTTATATTATTATTATTAGACCTAATGAAAATATTTTGCATATTTCTTAACAAGAGACGAAACGCTGATGTCGATGATATCATGAAAATGCATAGGCATTTGAGAGAACACATTTAAATGCTTGAAAATGAGTTCAACAAGCTTGCCCTAAATGTATAAGTTTTGGGTAAGCCACAACAAATTGATAAGAGTAGGGGTGAGCGTCGGTCGGTTCGGTCTAGTTTTTATCTATAATAGTTCGGTTTTTCGGTTTTCGGTTTTGAATATATCTGGTCCAAAACCAAACCATTTTGTTACGGTTCGGTTCGATTTTTTGTAATACGGTTCAGTTATATGAACGGTTATATACGGTTTTATAATATTTTGTTAAGAAATAAAATTATACGTCACTCGATACTTGATTGATACAACACATAAAAAAAATAATGATAGTAGATGAGTAGAACATATATGATTACAATACACTTATGACTTAACAATCTAAGCTTCAATAACAATTTGAAATACAATTTCAAACAGTAGCTCTTCAATAAAAACACAGTCATTAAATTCTAATTCTCAGACTGCAAAATGTATATAGATTTTGCTTCTCAAATCTCAATACATTTAACAATATGAGCTTATAACAATTTGAACTTCCAATTGTCAATATTGGACTTGTCATATGACTAAGGCTCATTTTTTAGCACATTATACAAAAAGCCCTATAGTTAAATATAATATGGTCGGTTCGGTTATTTCGGTTTTCTCGGGATCAAAACCGTAAACCGAACAAAAAAACCTAATTTATTTAATTTTGAAACCGTAACCGGCCGAAAAACCGAACTATTGAAATCGAATTTTTCGGTTCGGTCGGTTATTTCGTTTTTCACCAAACTATGCCCACCCCTAGATAAGAGCACTATCTCTGTAGAACCCGAAAATCAGATTACGTATAAGGCGTGCATAATTTCTATTATTTAAATTTAATATGAAGTTTTAAATCATGATTATTTATTTTAAAAGTAGATGTTTAGTTTTATCATTTTAAGATAAATACGCGAGGTCGGACCGGAGTTTGGATATTAGAGATAAGATTAATAATAAGAAAAATATTCCTAAATTTAATTTAAGTCAAAGAATGATTTAATATAAAGAAATATAATGTTTTAGGATTCATTTAAATTAATTAGAGTTAAGTTATTAAATAAAATCCTTTAGGTTAATATAACTAAAGCTTAAATTAAAATATGTAAACATATGTGAGGGGATTAATCTAGATATAAAATATTCAAGAAATTAAATATAACATTTAAATACTTAAATTGTTAACCATGTAATGCCATACAAGAGTTCATTTTAAATTAAGGTGTAAAGCCACTAAATTATATAATAGATGTATTAAACCTCAAGCATTTAGAATACAAGATTTAAACAATAAAATACCATGCAAATTAGTAATAATAAGTTTGGGTCCAACATTTAAAATATTTCAAAAGTTAGTAACATCCCATTCAAACCATCCTCAATGACCCCTTAAGGTGGATTTAATTCATCATAGTTAAATCACTAATTAATAATAATTCAAATACTATAATAGCCATCATTTTTCCTCAAATTATTATTTAGCAAACTGTCGAGTACATGCAGTAGAAAGGAGAAGAAAAAAAAAAAAAAACCGATGGCAGCTAGGGGAGGAAATAATTCAAATGCTATTCAACTCTTTGATCACTTGTAACCTCCCACCTTAATGCATATTGTTACACTTTAACACCCCTAATAACACTCATATTCATCCACACTCTTTGCTTTAGAAAATATCAGAAACAATATAATGAGATCGTGAATAGCAGCAAGAAGGAATAAATAAGAACAACTATGGCAAGGGTGAAGAAACATTTCAAGTTCCCACTTGTAACTCCTAACTAAATGCAATTCAAGACTCACTTAAAATCTCCTATATCATTCACCTTCATCCCTTACCTTCCCTACACTCTTATGCTCGAAAATACATCAGAAATTAGCAGCTGAAAACGTGAACAACAGCACAAACGAGAAGGAGAAATCCAACTCGGCTCCGTCGCGTCGTATTGTCGTTTTGATTTGTTTTTCTTCAAAACAAATTCCAGGCATGTATATATTATTCCTTTGCTCTTCAATCAAGTCATAATAAGTATTTTAAATCTGTATATGTCCAGGAATCAAGTGACAACACGAAATATGACAACAACTTATTCAAAACTCAAAACCTGCATCTATGTTTCTTGATTGTACTTCACGGTTTTGGTGTGTTTTGTTGCTTACAGGGAGTTGCTCGATTCCAAGCTTTTAAGGCTGCTTCTAGACATGATTTATAGTGTGTTAGGGTGTTGTTGGTTCAATGGTTTAAGTCCAAACACTCAAAAATAAAGAAAAGACAGCAACCTTTTTCTTAGATGCAGAATTGGAGCACAGTTTTGTCATTTGGTTGTTTAGGGTGAGGGTTTGAATCAGGGTGGTTCCAGGGACTGTAACTACGGTCTAAAACCTTCTTTATCACGTCTAGGATGTGACCAAATCATCTTTTCAAAGCTTGTGTCATAGGTCCCTCAGATTTTTACAGAAACAGGACAAGTACCCTTCGGTTTCAAAATCTAATTTTTCTGTGGGAGTATAATTTCGGTTTTCGGGTGTGTTTGGGATTGTGGTTGGCTTCTAGCCTGTAGCCATGTCCAAGCCATGCCTTAGGATGTTGGTAAGAGTCTAGGGTCGATGGTTCAAGCCAAGAGTTAAAATTTTTCAGAGTTTCAACCCAAATAAGCAATATAGCCGCTGCTGTAATTTTTCTGCTTTTTGACAGAAACGTGGGTCACGGTTTTTTGGTGTTGGTTGAGTTCTTGGTTGGCTTTTAGCCCATGGCCTTGGACTGGACAATACCTCAATGAGTTAGGAAGGTCATGTTTTTGGCCGTTTGTGATTTGGTCGAGTTTAGAGGTCGTACGAGATTTTACGGCGAAAGGTGCCAAAATGACTCTCGAAAGAGCGTTTTATGTTTTTGGACTCCTTTCCCTTATTTTCGTGTTTTACACTTATTGTGCATATTTTTCAGTATGTTTGTGGTATTTTAATCATGGTTAAACGTCGGTTTAATGTTGGGTCGGGTTGGTACGAAGCCATGGTTAAAAATCAAGATATTGGTTCTATTTGTCTCGTTTTTGGTTCTATTGTTAAAATTTTGTCAAGTTAAGATTTATTGCATGTGTCACATATTATTAGTAAGTCGCAGCAAGCTTGGGAGCGATTCAACTCATCCGGTAAAATAAGGTTATAATTATATTACGTGCATAAAAATATAAAATGTTTATTTTTGAGATATATGTTATATGTCTTGTGGCCAACTTTATGCTTATGGGTTTGGAAGTCGGTAGGCGCAACCGAGGACCTCTCCGCCCGGTGACTTACGACCGGTTTATGATTATGTATGGGTACGGACATCCAGTCCAAGGGCTGTGATTGATCTCTACCGCCCAGTATACTGTGGTTTAGTCTGATCAGGCGCTTACGCTATGTTATGGGCCACTTGCTTAGAAACATTATCTCTACCAGAAAATTATGATATGATATGACAGTGCTCTATGGAGCAAAGCTTTTACGTACGATTTTCAGATATGCACGTAGTTATAGTTATTCATGATACGATTTTCACCGTACGCTTTACGATACCATATTTTTACGTTACATGGGATTTTATTATATATATTTACTTGTTATACACGATATATACATGTTGAGTCTTTAGACTCACTAGACTTGATTGTTGTAGGTACTGATGAGGTCGAGACGGAGGGCGGAGACCAGTGAGTGATCTTGGGACAGCAGTAGTAAACCCGAGGACCTCACGATTTAATTTATGCACCTTTTATTATTTAAACTCAATTTTAATATGTTGGATTATTTTTAAGTTGATACGTTGGATTATTTTAAATGATGTTTTCGTTGGATTAATTTTAAATTGTTGGTTGAAAATAATATTTGCTTCCGCTGTTATTTTAAAGTTAAAATTATTTACATGTTTATTTTAACTAAATAAGATAAGATAATACTAAATAGGATAAGATAATTATTTATTTAGAAAAATTTTAATAATTCCGCAAAATTATGAATACGAAATACGGGCCTTTACAATCTCTGATTGAATTACATGTTGTTTACATGCTTATACTCCGTTATGGTTTGTATTATAAAAGCGTATTCTCCATACTGCTGAAAAATTAATGGCTTTTCAAAAAGAGACTTTTCGAGTACAAGGCTCTACACCTAGAGCAGGGGAGTCAATACTCTTACAACAAGGGCGATGTTAGAATCATCTTTATATGAGTCGACCTAAGCAAAAAATGAAGTTCTGAATCCTTATCTCTAGCCCTCAAGTCAAACCTTCTCATTGGGGATTGAAGATGGAGAGATCAACCTTAGACCTTAAATCGATAAGGGAAAATCTAAGGTTGATACTAACGAGCCTATATTGTTTTTAATTCAGGTTTATCAGCATATTTGAGAAAAATTAAAAACAAGAATATATATCAACCTAATCATAATCCGGGTTGATATAACTAGAAAATATCCTAGGATATCGATGAAACCAAATTTCTATCTTAAGGAGGTCAAGACGTGAAATGAATTTAGGGCTCTTGCCTCGGTTTATAGTACATCATCCACCTTTCTAGAAATTTCTGCACTACCTAAGTAGATTCAGGAAGCTCTTCATGAAACATGGGCGAACAATTATTATTTGTTCAGCGGAGATATTTTGGAGCTTTATTTTTTTTAGTGTAACACTAGAACCAGCAGGAAAATGTTCACATGAATCACTTCATCAAGTTAAGAAGATCAAACATGAACATTGAGAAGTTCATCAACGATCCTCCAGAAAATGAAACACATATTGTTTCATCATTCACTGAAGATGAAATCTCTACTAGAAGTATGGGATTTTGCGTCTGTCTCACGAAGATTGACAAAGTCAAGTTTTCATTTAAGTTTTATCGAAATTATGTAAATGGATTTTTTTGTTAAATACAATAATAAACTCATTTTATGAAGGAAACTCATCAAAAATTCTGTAACATGACTCATTTTGGAAGATGGTCAGAAGACATCTTCCCAGAGTGTCGAAACAAAAAGAGCCAGAATTCGAGAAAGATTTTCAACCAAGATCTAACCGGAGACACACAGTAGAGACAAGTTCAAGCCTTGAAAGACCACACAAGTCATGTTTTTTGCGGGGACCATATAAAAGCAAGAGATTTCCTGACAAAATAAAGAAAACATATGATCCAACCACTACAATAATAGAGCATTAACCACTCAACCAATACAAAAGGACGAACCAATAAGTAGTGGTTTGATCGGACCACCTACCACAAAAGTCCGTCAGCCACAACTGGCAATAATTCAAGTCTGAAGTCCATATTAAAAATCCACCAAGACTTCCATATATATTAAAGACATAAAGAATTTGAGAACATCGACTATTTTATTCAATTTTCTTCAAAAAAAATTATAATTTATGTGTTTTGTATTCCAAGCTACGATAAATAGCTAAACAAGTTTTTCTTCCTATATAGGGTTTACTATTGTTAAAAAAAATAGTATATCTGAATAAAATTTCTAAGTTTTTCTCTTTTCATGTATTATTTTCTAAATAAATATATTACTGCAGACTTTGAGGTAGGAAACGAAATAAAGCTGTGCTAGATGTTGCTAAAGAAATCAGCGATATGAATAATCATTTGCGTCTCTGTGGTTAGGCTGCAAGGAGAGTGAACATGCATGACCCAGTGACATTTTGGTAAAAAAAAAAAAGGTATGACATTTATTGGACTCCATTTGACAAGTGTTTCAATTTAACTTAATGCTTATAATATTAGTTGTCTTTTATATTAAGACAATAATTAATTTGAATAGATTTAAAAGGTTGTGGTACCAAACACTCGTTGTTTTATCGGAAGTCATAACCGAAAATAATTATGTAAATAAAATCTTTTAAATTACACATCAAGTCAAAAATCACAACTTTTTCCAAAGAAATTAGATACTTTACCAAATGTTATGACTGGTAGTAGTGATGATACCTGATGATAATGACATAACTTGTCACTCCCCCAGGACGGGGATTGGTTGACACCGGCGTTGCTCTCAAATTTACATTCGAAAATAACAAGTCTCAGAAGTACAAAATTCAGAAACCAGTCTTTTATTCATAATATTCATTGTCTGATACAACTCAAAGAACAAATATTTTACAGCGGAAATGTAAAACCAAACATAATATCATCTTAACAATACAACGGAAAAATAATTTAGAACAGTCTTCTTCACCAGCCCCATAATTGAGTCTGCTCTTCCTCTTCTAACAATTCTTCATCGTTCTTATCTGAGATGTGTTTGGTGGGTGAGTGATATGGTTGTCACTCAGTAAACGGGGGCGGGAATAACTCCCAGTTTTCGAAATCATTTTTCAACAGAAACATTAATACAAATATATACAGAAATTCTTATTTTCAGAACAGGAATCAGTATTCGGGAATCAGTATTCGAAAATCAGTATTCAGAAATTTAACAAGTAAGCACTGAGCACGTTCGTGAGTTTCATGGCTAAACTGCTATCAGTCTCCTATATGTTCTCTCCTCTAAGGGGTGAGGCCAGTAATCAGTAATCAGTAATCAGTAGTGTTCAGAATATATATTCCTACCATTAGTTCACTAAGTTTCAGTGCTTCAAAAATTAGAGATCAGAAATACTTAAAACATGAATTATCAAACTGATTTCAAGATATTTATACATAAGCCCACTTACTGTAATTTGCTAGAAGTTTCGGTTGTTGAAGTCTGGAATCTGCTTGTCTCGCTACTGGATTCTACTGCTTTAAAACAAGCACTCTCTTAACTCAAATTTTCAAGTGATAACTCAGGATTTGTGTAACACCATTTCAGAGATATGAGGGTGTTATTTATAGACAATTTTCCGACTGTTAGCCTCCCCATTAATGGTCATAATATGAAATTAACAATCTTTATTCCATGTTAAATGCTTCAGTTACAAGTCATAAGCTGAATCAGTAACTGTCAGCTGGAATCTCGCGCTACTGAACTCTTCTGCTGCTGGATTCTGTCTGCTGGAAAATATCATCTTCTGAAACATTAGCTGCTGCTGGAATTGTTAGCTTCTGCTGGAATTTTTCATTGCTACTGAATATTGCTAGCTGCTGCAAAAATACTAGCTGTTGGAAATTCGGGTTCTCACACAACTCAAATAGTTTAAAACATACAACAAAATAGTTTTGATCGCTCCCAAGAAAGAATAATTATTGTAACAAAATACTTTCAACTATATTTTTATGAATCATTGGCTAACATTTAATCAAAATGTTAAAGAGTATGTCTCATGTGAGACCGTCTCACGAATATTAATATGTGAGACGTGTCAACCTTCCGATATTCACTATAAAAAGTAATACTCTTAGCATAAAAAGTAATATTTTTTCATAGATGACCCAAATAAAGACCCTTCTCACAAAATACGACCTGTAAGACCGTCTCACACAAGTTTTTGCTTAAAATACTATTAAAATCTTTACCAGAATTTATTTAACTAATGGTCGAATAAAAAAATTTGTCGGTACTTTTAATACGTGATAGGAGATGAGGGAAAAAATTGTAATGAAATATCTAATAAAAAAATTTGATTATTAATAAGATTTTAATTTAGTGTATACCAAAATATTATAATTTGTCTTTTAAATGTATTTCTTCTAATTACATTGTTACACTATATAATATAAATTAGAATACCCCCACCAAACGCTGAAGACTCGCTCCCCTGCATTGCACAGAATGTGTTCGCTTCGTAGATCTCCCACGGTTCTCGTTTCCATTGATCCTCTTCTCTCTCCCTCCTTCACTCTATTTTCTACTTTGATCCCTTTTTCATATTGTTTTCTCTTCCCCCCCCCCCCCCCTCTCTACACTTTTTCTGTGTAATTTTTTTTTTTTGAGTTTGAGGTAAATTTTGTTCGTCGAGATGGATGAAGAATATGATGTGATTGTTCTAGGAACTGGGCTCAAAGAGTGCATTCTCAGTGGCCTCCTCTCTGTTGATGGCCTCAAAGTTAGTACTTTTAGTCTTCACTCTCCATGCATGGATTTTTGTGAATGAAGTAGGATTGTGTGAGTAATTGCGATTGCTGGCTTTGCATCCCGTGATATCTGGGATTGAGCCAAGTAAATTTCTGGGATTTTTTGAATATTGTATAATATGGGAGTTTGTGCATGGATGCTATATTGTTTGTATGATTGCGTGTATTGATTTTGCTTGCAGTGATTGTTTTGGTCTTGTTCGTCATTGTCATAGAAAGAACAGGATCTGATGATTTCTGGATTTGTAGATTTAATGGTGTGTTTGGCGCTGCAGAAATGCGTATACATGATCGTAAATTAATCAGAGTGCAACCATTTCCAATTTTGGATTAATTTGATATGAATTTTCAAATCCAACTTGGCATTTTCAAGTTTTAATGTCCACTAACTAGCGGCTGGATCAATTGAGTTTTGTGAAATTTGATGTCCATTTACTCTCATCATTGCTTCAGATTTGATTAAAGATAAAGCTTCTAAGATTTAATCTTGTGTTCTCCTAACAGGTGCTTCACATGGACAAAAATGACTATTATGGAGGAGAATCCTGCTCTCTCAATTTAAATCAGGTAATACTTGTTGATACAATCACGGGTAATACTTGTTGATACAATCACGGAATATGTACGGTCTCTTATCAAATGCAAAATTCCAAGCCCTTAGGTCAGTTTTATTTTATAATATCTATACAAACCGTATCGTTCAAAGAAAAATAGATTAGTAGAGTGAATATCCATATATTATTTGAACTTCATGTCGAGTTTCCCCTGTTTGTTTTAACAATTTATATTTGGTTCCATAGCTCTGGAAACGCTTCAGGGGAAATGACCAGCACCCAGAGCAATTAGGAGCTAGCAGAGAGTACAATGTTGATATGATTCCAAAGGTATTTGAGATTTTCTAATGATATTAACTCTTTTACCTTCCACGGTTGTGCTACAATGCTCCAAGGTTGGTGAGTCATATGGATACATCGAATCTCAAGATATTCCCATGCAACTTTTGCTGTTGAGTTTCAACTTCTGATAATAGACTGGCTCAGAATGTCTCAAGCCTTTGAAAATTTAAAATTTAATAATTAAATTTGAGTTCAATGTTATATTTTATTTAATAGTTCATGATGGCGAATGGAAAATTGGTACGGGTGCTTATCCATGCGAATGTTACCAAGTATCTGAACTTCAAGGCAGTAGATGGTAGTTTTGTCTACAACAAAGGAAAGGTATGCTGCTTGGGTAAAGTTTAACAGTTATTTGCTTCATTCTCCTTATCTTATTAAATTTAATTCCCTCAGATCTATAAAGTTCCTGCTACTGATGTCGAAGCACTAAAATCTCCATTAATGGGGCTGTTTGAAAAGCGTCGTGCAAGAAAGTTTTTTATTTTTGTGCAAGAATTCGAAGAGAGCACCCCAAAAACTCATGAAGGGATGAATCTGGATACGATCACAGCGAGAGAACTTATTGCGTTAGTTTTTCAGCATTTCATATTATTGAACCACGCTGCAATTTTTATCACTTCCTCGATCTTGGTAGAGATTTGAATATCTATTCAACTAATTAATGCAAGGAATTATTATTTGATTATCTCCTAGTCAGTCAATTTTTCCCATTGCATTTGACGAATCACAAGTCACATGGTTATGGCATCATGGAAAGTTAGCTTAAAAAACTTATTTGTATAATTTAAATTGACAACCATCTTTGCTTTCTGGTGCAGAAAATATGAACTCGAAGATGACACGATTGATTTTATTGGTCATGCTTTGGCACTCCATAGTAATGATAGTTACTTGGATCAGCCAGCTATGGATTTTGTTAAGAGAATGAAGGTAGATGTTTTTATATTTATAGTTGGCATGTCTAATGAATATCAAGTTTTACTGTTCTTGACCACACCTTTTAAGCCTAGAACAAGGGGAAAGAACATACTGTTAGACGTATGTTTGCTTTGAAAATGTAATTTATATATTATTATATCAGTACATATATGTATATGTGTGTATATATGTGTGTATTGTAATGTTTGGTCTTAAATTTTATATTTTGCTGAAATATTTTGAGAAAAGGTCAGACAGATAAAAAATGTATGATTGATATTATTTTCTTAGTAAAACTATTTTATTTAATTACGTGTAAAATGATATTTTTGTGGATGATAATTAGATTGGAGTATTTTTTAAAAATTATAGAATATAATATATTCGATGAAAAGATTCTATAATAATATAGTAATTTACGGGGGTGAAAAAATGATATAAATGTGATGATTATGTTGGAAGGTGTAGATAATGATGGAAATGTATTTTCGTGGAAATGATTACAGTTAAGAAGAAGATATTTGAGTCTGTTTTTGTATTTGGACAATAGATTTGGGGAATTAAAAATTTTGAGTACACTTTCTGATGGACTAGCTGTATGTGGTTCGAATTTGATATCTCTCATAGACATTATTTTTTTATAAAAAAATTTAATATTTCCTTTTGCAAAGTTTTTCTTACTGAAGAGGTAGTGTTTAATAACTATTATTTTAATCTCGAAAAGCTGTATGCCGAATCTTTGGCACGTTTCCAAGCGGGATCCCCATACATCTATCCATTGTATGGACTGGGAGAATTGCCTCAGGTTTGTGTGCTTCTTTATATCATTTTCATGTTTAAAGCCATTCTACTTTAGTTGGTGCATGATTGAGCACGCATGTATCACAATTCACAGGCATTTGCACGGTTAAGTGCTGTTTATGGTGGAACATACATGCTGAACAAGCCACAATGTAAGGTAATGGTTACCAGAACATGTCTTCCCTTGGTATTATTCTCAATCTTCAAATCTTCTTTGATGAAGAAATTAAACAGTTGCAAGATTACTTTTGTTTATAGAATCTGTTTTCAGTAGAGGCTTCAGCTTTCATGTTTATTGTACCCTGATTCCAATGCAAACATGAGAGGTGTTCCTTGCGTTTCAATCCATCTAATTGTTTTAGATTTTTCGATTTTACAGGTGGAGTTTGGTGCAGATGGAAAGGTAATTGGAGTAACCTCTGAAGGAGAAACTGCTAAATGCAAGAAGGTCGTCTGCGATCCTACATATTTACCTGATAAGGTAACTTTAAGTTCCAGCCAACTACTAATTAGAATGACGCATAACAAAAAAAAAGGCAAGTTCATGTGTTGGACGTTCTTGATCTCCACGAAACTAGTGTAAATATGAATGCCTGTATCCACAGGTTCATAAGGTTGGAAAGGTTGCTCGTGCTATTTGTATCATGAGTCACCCAATCCCAGACACCAATGAGTCTCACTCAGCCCAAGTCATTCTACCACAGAAGCAACTTGGTCGTAAATCAGATATGTGTGTCCGTGAACTTCCTGATGTCGTATTTTCATTATATGAAAAACTCTTGTTTATCTTAATCATGTTTGTCTCAAGTTGGTCATGTCTCTTATGCTGAAGGTATCTGTTCTGCTGCTCATATGCTCACAACGTGGCTCCTAAAGGAAAATATATAGCATTTGTTTCTGCAGAAGCAGAAACTGACAACCCAGAGGTCGAACTAAAGCCTGGTGTGGACCTTCTCGGACCAATTGACGAAATCTTTTATGAGACCTACGACACATTTGTACCCACCAACGACAACGATGCTGACAATTGTTACATATCTAAGGTGTTATGCTTCTGTCTGTTTTCCTATATATTTTTGTGTCAAAACTGACATCACATACATACATGCGTGCATGTGACCTCATTTAACAATTTCTTATAAAAAAACTCATTCTCTTTATCGTGTGTTTCAGAGTTATGATGCGACGACACACTTTGAATCCACGGTTACTGATGTGTTGGCCATGTACACGAAGATAACTGGAAAGGTATTTCACGAACTAGTGAATTTGATCTGTCAAGATTACAGAGAAACTTCTTGATTTTATGCAACTCACTATGATTTTTAGGCCCTCGATTTGTCGGTGGACCTGAGTTCGGCCAGTGCTGGTGCTGAAGAATAAGCATCTTTTAACGTCCTCTAAATTTCATGGATTACCAACTTTTATTTCTAATATATGGACAACTTGAGTACGTGATTTTGTTAAGAATATTCATTTCCTTGAAATAGATCAGGACAAGTGTGTTAGGTCCCCGTAGCAGCTTCATTGTTCTACTCTTTGTTTCTTGAGTAGTTTTTCCTTCCCGTCGGAATGCATGTTCGAACATCGATCTTCGACTGTCAAGCCAACTTTCTTTTGTATGAGTTTTTGCTGAATCTCGCCTTAGTTTAATTTCATAAAAGCATTGGGGAGTTGAAGTCAAAATCTGTTTGTTTCTGTTCCACACATTTTTCTTCTTCAATTGGTAGGCATTAATTGATAATATATTGGAAGGCAATGACTCTACGTCTCTCTTGAAAAACGATTGAAAGGTAGAGTTTTGGACAACATACAAAACTTAAATATATTGTTAAATTGCGTTTTCTATTCTATGTATTTATCTTGTTGTGGTTTTGATCATCTATATTATAAAATTCCAATATTAGTAATGTATTTTTCAATTTCCCTATAACTCTGGTCTTTTTACCCGAGATTGTTGATAATACACTGTACGAGTCATCGTCATTTTTTCGAGAAAAATACTATATTACAAAAATAACGGATTAAGACTGAATTTTAACAATGTGCAATCAATGATCTATACTTGGTGGGGTTGTGGTACAATTGTACAAAATGTATGGCATCCACGTATATAATATTTCACAACAAGAATGTAAATTATGGGGCAAACATGATGGGGCCGGACTAGTGAATTATGATCATAAGTTCCAGCCCACGTTAATCACGTCTATTGTCGTGTTCAGGTAAGAATTGTGTGGTGGATTTATTTTATTTCTCGATTTAAATAATGTTATTTTTTATTTTTCGACCAGAAATTGTGCCTAAATCCACCTCAAATATACATATATATATATATATATATATATATATATATATATATATATGTATATTTAAATCCACCTCAAATATACATATATATATATATATATATATATATATATATATATATATATATATATAAAATATATATATAAAAGATAGGCTGATGTAATCCTTGGGGCATAAGCGAGTTGATCAGACTTGAAGTGACGTTGGTTGATTCTCCCTACTTCTTCGTTCGATTATCGTATGGAGCATATTCCACACTAAAATAATGTGGAGTATGTTCTCGAGATCAGTGTTTTTTGTCATCTCCTTCGAATCTCTGCTTACTCGTGAACATCCTTCAATTTACTTTTTCGTCTGGGTTAAGAGGAGTGGCGGAGCCAAATTATTATTTCTATCTGGGCTAGAATTTTGTAAGATAAGGTTGAGTTAGTATTGGTAAATGGAATCTCCGGACTATCGAAAAATTAGACTAAATTTTATATACAAAAAATAGAGGGAAAAAAAGATAGGTCTATTATAAAATAAATAAAACTAGATCTATACTTGCAGGGGTCGATCAATCGCGCGTTTTATACTAGAAGCGTGCAAGCCTCATTAAACATTAAACTTGCTATATGTTTCATAATATTATGTAGGAAACAAATTATTAATATTATTAATTATTATTATATGTTTACGATTTATAATATATATAATATATGATATATACAGAAAATTCTACTTTTAAACTTTAAATATGGTAAAAACGATATATTAATTTGAGCCGATTGAGAGATAAAAGAATAAAGACAAAATTTGTGTGAGACGGTCACGGATCGTATTTTGTGAGACATATATCTTATTTGGGTCATCCATAAATATTACTTTTTATGTTAATAGTTTTACTTTTTATTGTGAATATCAGTATGATTGACTCGTCTCATAGATAAAAAATTGTGAGATCGTCTCATAAGAAATCTACTAAAAAATACAAGTAATAATGGTTTAAAGACAATCATTTGAGAAACCAAAAAAATATATTGAAGGTTCATTTCACATTTGGAAAAATTGACCAAATTTGAAATCATAAATAGCTCGAAAATGAGGAGATCCAGTCTTATCCAATATTAAAAAAAGGAAAAAATCTTATCCATCGTAGAAGCCACATATATTTTTTTCAAGAATTAAAAATTCTTACCCATTGTAGAAGCCACATATTTTTTTTTTCTTTCATAATTATATATTTTTAGACTATTATTTATGCACGTAAGATTGTCTCATGAGATTTTTTTGTGTTCAGACTCGCAAAAAATCCAATTCCAAGTTATTGGCATTTTGCATTGTTTACTTCGTTCAAAATTTGAATAAATTAAAGTATTTTAAAAAAATCTTGAATATGGTAATTTAAAGCCAAAACATGTCAACATTTTAAATTTGGGAGTTTAAGAGAGGCCAAAATCCATCCGATATTAATATATAAATTAGAGAAATTTTTTTAGCTTAAGAACAATATTGTTTTTTAATTTCCTCAATTTCAAATAATAATATCTTCTTTATTATTATTTTTTCAAAACTAATAATATGTTTTCAGGACACCCGCATTCGTTATTGTTATAACACCACACATGCCACATACAAATTACATTAACACATCTATTCTCCCACATTCATTTTAACATTCACATTCATTATTTGTAGGTCCCGCTGTCCACTCATTCATCTTATTATTATTTTAAATTAAATAAATTCAATTTCAATTTTTTTAATAAATTAAAATTATTATTATTTTATATTAATAATAATATGTTTTTATATATTTAGTACGTAAAATAATTTAATTTTATGAGTGTCATTTATTTAAAATTAAACATTTATTATAAACCTAAAATAAAACGGTACAACATATAATAAATGAAAATTACAATGAATGAAAACTATAACAAATGAAAATTACAATAATCGAAAATTACAATAACTAGAAATTAAATATTTCATCTCCCCCTAATCTCTTGACATAGATGTTCGTAGATGATAAGTTGCTCATATGTCATTTGCGAATTATCCTTCGAAAGGATTGTATATTCCTTTAGTTGAACTTTGGCCATAGCAGCTTTTGCTTTCATCTCCTCTACTTCGAGTTGTTTTTGTTTTATTTCAACTTTAAATTTTTTCATGCTTGTATATTTAGTAAACTTTGCAAACATATTGTCCAAGTTTGTTGTCATACACTCTATGTCCGATCTCGTTTTACCTTATCCCTTTCTTTTTGCTGCCTTCTGACCCATTGGACGATTTTCCTCTTCGTTTAGGTCTACATGTAGACTCGCATCTTGGTTGGATGAGGTGTTGCTTGCTCCCGACTCCGAGGTCCTTGCCTTCTTCGTGCTAACAAGGTGATCAACGGACTGTGGAGTAAACATTGGACGGTCTTTTACGATCCTCCACACATGCTCAAGATTAAATGCGATGCCGTTATTTTCCTCACGATATTTTTCATACGCAAACCGTAGTATATCCTCATCACTATGGCCGCTACAATATGCACTATAAATACTATTGTAATTTTCATTGAAGCGATATACTTTTTATAGATGGTATTGTGCCAGTGCGATCGTATGACACTTGCACTTCTATTGAGTGTACCTGCTGTAAAGATCCGATTTTTCATACCATATGATTAATAAGTGTAAGGAATTTTTAGCATAGGATTTTTAGTATTTTGAATAAGGTTATGCTTATGGAGAATATTGTTGAAAATCCTTGGTATCAAGTTAATAATATTTACTCTAATGCACGAGTATTTTCGAAAATTGGAGTAAGGGATCTACAAGATTTGGGATATCATACCAATTAGAAGAATTAAGGCATGAATAATGCTAGATAATTTCGAAATTCCCTTAGATTGAATGCCAAGATTTTTGTGAAGATTAGATGCTTGGTTATTTGGAAGGAAATCATCAAAATTTTGCACCAAAATCGTTGGATCTAGCCACCATATTTTCAAGCTAAATCAAGGGCCATGAGATCAAGGAATCTCACAACTTAGGGAAACATATTTTCAAAATTAAGCAAGGGGATTGAAGCCAAATTTTGAGAGATTTGAAGCAGAGTTTGGTAGGATTTTTGTGCCAAAATTAGATCAATCTCCCTCACCTATAAATACCACACCATCTCTACTCATTCTCCACCCCAAATTTTCGAAATCCTTTTCTGAATAATCTCGAATTACAGCAGCCTCCCCTTAGCCAAAATATTGCCCAAAAATCGTCCCGAAGTTAGACCAAGAGTCGAATATGAGGCGCTGTCCGAGCAAGAGTAAGAAGCGATCCAATTCTCGAAGCCAAACACCTACGTTTCTAGCATAAATACATACTGTAAGTGGGCTATTTTTAAATCTTAAAATTTCGGTTGATGCATATGTGATTTTTCGGTTTTTTAAAATACAGTCGAGTACATGTTCTTTTCTACTCCTTTTCTTGTGTCGAATTGCCATATTGTTTTAAGCACTGTGAGGAGTCGACTGTATATGGGTGGGAATCCCAACCATGACATACCCTTATGCGGTGGGGGATATAACCGCTATACGGCCCCGCCCTTTAGAGGAGTAAAAATTAGGGACTGACTTCAGTAAACCATAGAAAGTTAGATAAATCACAGTGGCTGGTAAATGTTATGCATGTTTATGAGGTATGTACGCAAGTCACGTGTTTCGAAATTTATGCATATTGTTTTATTGTGCTCGATTTTCCCCCAGTTGCTGAGTATTTCCAAATACTCACCCCCCTTACAACCCTTCCCAGATAAGCTTGAAGAAGAAATTGAGGAGGAAGAATCTGAGCAGTTCTGGGGATGATGAATACTCAAGAAATTAGATTAAGTTTAAGTTTATCATTGTTATGCAGTTTACGTTTCCGCATTAACTCTGTCGTCTTTTTGAGATTTCGGTTTTGTAAAGACAATGTTTATTTCATTGAAATTATGATATATAAAATGGTTCGGTTTACACTGTGCTACGAAAGGCTTGTTGTTTCGATTGGATGATTGTTAAACAACGCCGGTGTCAAATCTCGAGTTTCGGGATGTGACACCTGCGGGACGATTGTCATTGTAGTAGCTTGCAACACGTCCCCAGAAAGCTTCCGCCTTTTGATCATTGCCGATGATTGGGTCATCGCTGATAGTGAGAAACGATCTCGCTAAGACCTCGTCTTCAACATTTCTCCAGGTTGACCATATTTTTCTACCCTCAGCTCCAGAATCCACATTCTCCAAATTTACGACTTCAATTGGGGATTCACGGTCGGACAATTGAGTCTCTGGGATGAAAGTCAGAGTGGCCGGTTCATTTTCCGTCTGAGAAATAAATGGCATACTGGTTGCATGTAGATTAGATGGATAGTTTGGTGGATATGAATTATATGGATAATTTGGTGGATATGAATTATAAGGATAATTTGGTGGATATGGATTTTGTGGATAATTTGGTGGGTATGGAAAATATGGATAATTTGGTGGAATTTGCGAATTTTGGGAAGAAGTATTTTCTTCCGGCTTTTTTTGAAAATTCACGAAATTTCTAAAAAACTCTCGGTAATTTTCATCCATTTCGGAACAAATTAGGATTTAAGAATTTTTTTAAAAAAAGAATTTGAGATGATGAAAATAGAAGAGAAAAGATTTTTGGAGTGAAGAATAATATGTTTTGATGTTTGAAATAATTTGTATAGTGTGTGAATATTTATAGATGAATATATTATTTTTTTATTACACTAGCCGTTAATTAGCTGTTAAAACAATTTTTAACTTTTATAAATAAAAACAACCGTTTGTTTTTAATTGAACATTATTTTTAATTTATTTTAATATCTGAATTTCTTTTTAAAAAATGAAAATTTGAAATTTAAAACAATACATTAATTAACATTAAATAAGGAAAAATCATCACGTGTGTGGGCCCGTGTTCAGCGACGGTTTGTAAAAATCAGTCGTAAATAACGATGGTTTTTCAAAAACCGTCGTGTCCAATTTTTTTTAAAAAATAAGCGGACATGAACGCCCCCTTTATAACGCCTTCTCACAATGGAGAAAGGGAACACCTATTTTACACCCATTGTGGTTGCTCTTATAAAACCATGAAATTTAGAATCTTCTTATAAATTAGTCAAAAAAAATACGCGTACGAAATCCCCATGTCCCCTTCGACGGATATGGGTGTTTCTTGCCAACACATGCAATTAAATAATCGTGTTCATTTATTGAAGATCGAGAGATCCAGAAAGCTTCACTCCACAGATATTATATGATCTTTATTTTATTTTATTCAAAAATAAATACCGACTATGATAAAATTCAAGATATGTTATTAGAAATTAAACAAGTCTAATCAGTACCAAATAGGAAGAAATATTATGTAACATTTTTTAGTAACAATATGTGTACCATCAATAAAATCCGATCACATATATTGATTATGAAAAATTAAAGAAAGTTATAATTCATTGATTAGAAATGTTAAAAGAGAATCTTATTAAAAAAAAAAGTAAATCTATTGTGAGACGGTCACACGATATTTATTCATGAAACGAGTCAACCTTTCTCACATTTCCAATAAAAAGTAATATTTTTAGTGTAACGCCCCGGATTCGACAGGAGCTCATCACATAAGAGCTCTAAAGTTAATAGTGTTTGATTTGAAGCCATTCTGGGATCAGTGACCCATTGAGAAGTTTCTTAGGATACGTGTGAGTGAAGGCATAAGTACGTTAGAAAGATTGTCTTGGTACAGTGTGTAGAATCTGGGGCATTACATTTTGCCTAAAAAAATAATATTTTTTAATGAATGATCAAAATAGAATATCTGTATCACAAAATTAACTCGTGAGACCATCTCACAATAGTTTTTGTTTATAAAGAATGATGCATAAGATTTTTTGTGTTTGTATAATAATATAATTAGCGGCATAAACTTGTCCGATAAGTAAAATCCAAGCTTAGTCTAAGAGTATGTACACTAGTAGATCTTGTCATATCGTCCAAGATTTATATATTTATTTATATAGTCAGAACTTGCAACCGTTACATTTCATCACGCGCGAGATAAATCTTGAACTAAGACAAATAATTTATAAACCACGTTAATCAGATAAAAATATTTTATAATATATGTAACATAATATGATTATATTTTTTTAAGATAGACCAACTCGATTGTTCAATAATATATATACTATAAAATTTAGTGAAACCGATCGATTAACTGTAACATTATATGATATATTAAAATTGGAATGTGAGTATATATATACGTATATATATCATCATTTCACCGCTAAGTTGTGCACTTGTCACACAGTGAAAGTACAGCTTATTTCTAATAGTAGAAAGTAGTGTAGCAGTAGCCCTATCCATTCAACACCCAAAACGAGGAAAAAGATAACAAAGTTCTCATAAATGGCTAAAATGTTAATGCGTACACTAAATTTTCTGATCGAGCAACCCAAAAATCTTGGGACTTTTGAAAGGAAACTGGCTTCAAAAATTTCCCCTTCATCTTCAAAAACCCTTATTTCTTGCTCTGCGAGTACTGCGCCGTCTTGCGATGAAGCATTATCGAACCGGCGCTCCGCAAATTACAAGCCTCCCATTTGGGATTTCGATTTTATACAGTCGTTGAGCAGTGAATACGCTGTAATATATATAGTTTATATTGGTGCTGCAGGCTAGCTGCATGTCTTACTTGAAGATTTCACTTACTGCATTCTCGTGTATTTTCTGTAGGACGAGAGGTACGCGACGAGGGCCTGTGAACTGAAGGAGCAAGTGAAAATAATGCTCGAGGGTCGAGATTTGTTGGCCGTTGATCAGTTGGAAGTGATCGATGATTTACAAAAAATGGGAATATGTTACCATTTTGAGGAGGAAATCGAGAAAATTTTGACGTCCATTTATGAAAGAAGGTTTGCCAAGGAAACTGGGGATTTGTACTCCACGGCTCTTCAGTTCAGACTCCTAAGGCAACATGGTTTCCTTGTCTCTCAGGGTATTTTTTTTTTTCAATTTACAACTAAATCTGAATCAAGACTCCAAATATTAGTTTATATATATATATATATATATATATATATATATATATATATGAGCTAATACAAAAAATGTATATAATATTAATTTCAACAACATTTCTCAAAGCAATTGCCATGGATCGGAACACCCTAAATGAATACAAACAATGCTAGCTTGTCGATGAATTGCAGAGATATTCAATCGTTTCAAGAATGAGAAGGGCGAATTCGAGTCTTGTCATGGCGAAGATACTATGGGATTACTCCAATTGTATGAAGCTTCTCACTTGTTGACAGAAGGTGAAGAAACCTTGGAGGCAGCAAGAGAATTTGCCACCTTTTTTCTGAACAAGAATCTTGAAGATCAGGGGTAATGGAATTGCTGATCAAAATCTATCTTTGTTGGTTTGCCATTCTTTGGAAATGCCACTTCATTGGAGGGTCCCAAGGCCAAATGCAAGATGGTTCATAGAAGAATATGGGAAGAGACAAGATATGAACCCTATTTTGCTTGAGTTTGCAAAATTGGATTTCAATATTGTTCAAGCAGCACACCAAAAAGAACTCAAGCATGTCTCAAGGTACACGATCATACACAGTTAGTTTCACTTGGCTCCAATATAATTAATTGGCTGACATTGTAGCGCCCCAAATTTGACGACTGTCCTTGTTCACGCACCCTGAAAACTTCTTAGAGGGTCACCCATCTCAAAATTATATCAAGTCAAGCACGCTTAACTTTAGAGTTATTATGTGATGAGCTACCGAAAAGAATATATACTTTTTTTATATGAGTAGTACCGATCAAATCTTTTAAGCCTCCTCAACTGCACAGTCTCATACCTAAACAGTTTCGGAATCCCTCTCCTTCCGGTGTAAGATCGGTTCATTCACGTTCCCTCTGCCTAAAAAGTTACCAAGAGCCGCTCATTATCCGTGCAACCTCATGACACCGACGATCACCTCTTCCAATTCTATCCCGGACCTCATGATCATTTTCTCGTCGACATATACGATACAATTTTTTATTTTTTTAAAAAAAGACGTGGTTTACCAAGAAAAAGGACGGGTGTCATAACTCGAAAAGGCTCAATTATTTGCTCTATGGTGTCAAGTAATAGTTTAATATTATATATATATATATATATATAAACCTGTCTTTTCAGTTAAAAATATATTTTAAATTTAATAGGAAATTGAGCTTTTGGCCTTTCTCGCAGATGGTGGAAAAGAACGGGGCTTGTTGAAAAGTTGCCTTTCGCAAGGGATAGACTTGTGGAGTGTTATTTTTGGAACATCGGTTGGCTCTCCGGCCCTCAAAATGGATATTCAAGAATCACTCTTTCTAAGGTTAATTCGTTAATAACAATTTTGGATGATATATTTGACGTCTATGGTACCTTGGAGGAACTGCAGCTCTTAAATGATGTCATTCAAAGGTCAGGATTCGAAACTTTAAATTACATTCACACAGCCAAGGAAAAAATAGTTTTTTTTTCCTATTTAACTTGTTCAATTTTGGATTTTGTTAACTAAATTTTCAAAGTTTGTCTTTCATACACTAACTTTTAATTTCGGTTATTTTGATCCAATTGTTGACGTGATACTGGAAAATATTGACGTTACAATAGAAATATTGACTGTTACAATGGAAATATTGCTGATGTAGTACCGAAAATTGCTTATTTGTTAGATTTCATTTCAACAATTAGACCAAAACATCCGAAAATTAAAATTTATTGTACGAAAACCAAAATTTGAAAGTTTAATGATCTGAAACTAAAAGATAAAAAAATTAATGAACCAAAAAAATCAATTTCCTCGTAGGCAAAGGTAAATTGAAATAAAGGAGAATAAAAACTAGCTTTCGAAAATATATAAATGTAATGCCTCGGATTTGATGATTGTCCTCACTACACTAACACAGGTTTTTTCATCGTGTTTATGTCATCACTCACACACATCCTAGGAAACTTCATAGTGAGTCGTCCAAGCACTCTTAACATTGAAGTTCTTACGTGATAATCAGCTAGCTCCCGATAAAAATATGCACCTTGTTGATATGAGTATTATCAATCAAATATTTGAAGTCATGTTCAATTATACAGTCCCATATCTGTGTAGTCCTGGAATCCCTCTCATTCCGATGTGAGATCGGTTTATTCATGTTCTCTTCGCTTAAAGCCTGTCAGGAGATACACATTGTTCATGCAACCTCTTGATACCGACGATCATTCCACACCATCTTCAGTCTCGGGCGTCACATGAAAATTTCCGAATTTTACAATAAATCCATTCCGATTCTTTGTTTAAAATCTTATATTATGTTAAGGGTAGTTGCATGGGAACTTGGGAAATAGCAAAATCAGTCAACTATAATTTGGCCTAAGAGTGATTTTAGACTTTTAACAGGTAAAATTTCAGTTTTTGTTCGATAATTTGATTTTTTTTGTAATTTTAATTATTTTTTCGCTGGAGCACTAATATAACACCCCGTACATCGACAATACACAACGCCACATAAGTGACAACATGCATCATATTAGTCTATGTAAGTTTTTCAGGAAAAAACTTACAAAAGAAACAAAGTGTGTGAATTAACATTGAAATTTGACCAGTTACCATTCAAAATAATCTAATTTATAAAACCAATTTTATAATTTTTCTTTTGGAATGATTGATGTCTATCCATCCATCCATTACCAGTCTACCACTTTAGTTAAAATAAGAAAAAAAGTTACAATTTTAGTAATGTAAGATGCATATTTTGGGTTTTAGACATGTAAATTGTCAAAGTTGGTTGTTTATATAATAACTTGATTTTCTTTTCTTTTTTTTGGGTTCTTTTTTGCCCAAAACCACTAAATTTATCGGATATTGCTTATTTGACAGTGATGCTCAAACTAATATTACACATTAATATATACATGAACAAAAATAAAATAAACGAATTTTTCTTCTTACATTTTGAAATATTGAGGGTCATTTTGCTCTATTTTCTCTTTTCTTTTTAATCATATGAATTCTAATATGAGTTTTATTCTCGCTAGATAGATGTGCCACATAAAAAATAAGCTGTATCAAACAAATCATATTCATGGATTTAGTGGTTTCAGACAAAAAATGACCAAAACAAAAAAAACTATGTTACCATACAAAACCAAACTGTGACAAGTTAGATGACTAAAACCTAAAATATGTCAACTTATTGACTAAAATAGTAATTTTCTCTTACAAAATATTTCTTAATACTTAGTTACTAGGGATGATTTATATTTTTGGGGAAAACTATTAAAACTTGTATATACCTTTTTTTTCACTTAACTTTCAGTCTCAAATTAACCATTATATGTGCAAATTGATCCAAAATTTTCTATTTCAATTTGCATATTTCAGATGGAATATTGAAGCAATGGATCAACTCCCAAACTACATGCAGATGTGCTATCTAGCACTCAATAATTCAGTCAACGAAGCGGCCTATCATGTTCTCAAAGAACAAGGACTTGTAATCATCCCTTATTTAAGAAAATTGGTAGGCAAACGAAATTTAAATCCATGTACCTGAAACCCATAAATTCAAATCTGTCTATCCAAACAAAACTTAAATATCATTCGATGCGCGCTTCATGCGCACGCTAACGATATTAAGTTTTGAGATCTTGTAGTGGAAAGATTTGAGCAAAACATATATACAAGAGGCGAATTGGTACTCCAAAGGCTACACACCAAGATTGGAAGAATACATGAATAGTGCATGGATTTCGGTATCGACTCCTTTGATGCTCGGGTTTGCCTTTATTCTAATGGCTAATACAACACACATGGAGGCTGTTTCAAATTTTTTGAACTATCATAACGTGATTAGATGGTCGGGAACACTTGTTAGACTTGCTAACGATTTAGGAACATCCAAGGTATGTCTTATATGTGAATAATTATTTTGCGAAATTGCATGAATCTTCATGTACCTTAGTCTGTTTTGGTTTTTGATCTTATAAATAGTCAAAGTTTAATGGTTCTGGTCTAATAAAAAAAATCTTTTAGTCATTTTACATGTGAGTGCTCAGGAGCGGATCTAGGATTTCGACACTGAGGGCCGCTTAGTTTATTTTACGACGGTTTTCTCAACAATCGTCGCGGATTTTGCGACGGTTTTTGTCACAACCGTCGCTAAGCCAAAAAAAAAAAAGAAAGAGGGATCAGGTTTCGAAATCGGGTGGAGCAAACGTTATAATTGGCATTAGCCACTGAGATACATGGACGTATCATTCATTTTGGGAGGACCATGTATATATATATTTGTTTATATATTTAGTTTAAAAAAAATTAATATATACTAAAATTTTTTTTTAAATTTTTTGGGGGGGCCGTGGCCCCCGTTCGCCCTACACTAAATCCGCCCCTGTGAGTGCTGACATGACGTCGAATATTATTGGCGTAACACTTTGAAACTACTAGCATGACGATGGATATTGATTACATATATAATGTCATATCTAAAAAGAAAAATTATATATGTTAGTCCTTTAATGGTATTGAATTCTTCCCTAGCAAAACAAGTGATCATCTCTACTGCAGATTTTCGCTTTCCGAATCCTCAGTGTTTTGCTATTTATTTGGTAACCATGCACTTGTGAACGAATTAGGATGAGATGGAACGAGGTGATGTACCAAAATCAGTCCAATGTTACATGAATCAAACTGGTGAATCCAAAGAAGTGGCAGAAGAACATGTGAGGGGTTTGATACGAACGACTTGGAAAAAGATGAACGAAGAATTACAAGCTACAGATTCTGTATTTTCGGATAAATTTATTAGAGGTGCTGCTGATCTTGGTAGAATGGCGATGTATATGTACCAGCATGGAGATGGACATGGCCATCAAAACCTTCAGATCAAGAAACGTATATCAAGTTTGCTCTTTGAGCCTATTGTGTTGCATGAAGGAAATGAATATAATTAGGAGTTAATTCGTTGAAGAGAGTTGCTGATTTTTTTAAATGATAGATTTTGTGGAATTATATGTTTCTATTGCTTTTTTAGAATTTCATGGAGTTCTAAAGATTTTCACGGACTGTTATATATTTATTTTGTAGGATTTTTATTGACATTTGTAATTTTTTTTTTTATTATTCTATGGATTTTGTAATTTGTGATTGTGATTTTTTATCTATTTTTTAAACTAGAATTTGAACGTGAATAACTTCTATTTATATATAAAAAATTAACAATATGATTTTACATGCATATCGTGCGGCTTAGTGATCAGCAGTCGGAAAGTAAAATGAATGGTGTTAATAATTAATATTTTAAATTATTGTAAAATATGATTAAATTAGAAATTAGAAAAAAATATGTTTTTGAAAAATCCAAAGAATAGGAAAAACATATTGATGAAAAAATAATGAATCAACTAATATTTGTATATAAATGTTTAATAGAAATGAAAGTGAGTATGTGAATTTGAAATATTTTTCAATTAAACGTCCATCCGATTTTTTTAGGTTGAATAATGTTGGATAATATGATTTAATTCTTGTACTCAATAAAATTTCACGCAATCATTAAAAATTATTGACAATTTGAATACTCTAGACTTTCGTACATTTTATAAAAGTCAATTTTGAATACCATATGAATTTTAAAAAATATACAAAAAATTCCTTTGAATTGGGATTATATAAAAATATATATTGAATTCTACGGATGATAATTTTCCGCATGTTACTTTTTACAAATTAGTAACACAAAATATAATGAATTTCAAAAGACAATATTATTGGGTAAAGTTGAAATTCATCCTAATTAATATGAAATACTATATAAATATATAAGAGATGCAATTGGAGTTTATGGTCTTACTTCTCTAATCAACAAAAATAAATTTGAAATTCATGAATTTTAAATATATCAATCCATGGGTAAATAAGATTCATTTTTTAAAAAATTATTTAAATAAACTTATGTAATTTTGCATGACTTCTCTCCTTAATATTAATAATGTGAATTAATTAAATAATAATATTATGATAAGATAAAAAAATAGATTTACAATTATAATAAGTATTTATGTATAATATTTAAATATAAGAAATAAATTAATACTAATATTATTATTAATAATAATAAAGAATAATAAAAAGTTAAATTTATAATCCAAAAATAAGGTAGCAATGTCATAATGAAGATAAAAATGATAATATTAATAATAAGAAATATGTATGTCGTGTTTATTTGTATTGTACTATTTTTTTATTTATAAATTGCAATTATGGATTAAAAAAATTAATTAAGAACAAACTAACATAATTTTGGATCCAACTCGGATGATAATAATGGAGAAAAAGTAATCTAATGATGTTGAAGATAATGACGTGGTTTGATTTTTTATGTTTATTAAACCATTGATTATTAATGTAATTATATATGTATTGTTTAAGTAATATCACTATTTATATATGTATTGGATTCTTATATCAATATTATTTAAGTAAAATTTAAGACATTTTTTGTCCATTCACTGGGTCGAGGATAGAAATTCTCCTATTAGAGAGAACCAGGGAGGGGGGTCGGGGATGGGTCGGGGATGGGATGAAATTTCATCGATTAGAAAGAGAATCAAGATGGGGGAGAGGACGAATAGGTCTCATGTGAGACCGTCTCACGGATCTCAATCTGTGAGACGGGTCAACCCTATCCATATTCACCATAAAAAGTAATACTCTTAGCATTAAAAGCAATACTTTTTCATAGATTACCCAAATAAAGATCCGTCTCACAAAATATGACCCGTGAGACCGTCTCACACAAGTTTTTGCCGGAGAGGACTAGGCCGAAGATATAACTTGGAGGCAGGAATGAGATGAAAACACGCCCTGAAGATATAACTCGGACACGACACGTTAAACTAAATAATTGTTTCTATTGGAATATTGAAATATCCACAAAGCTTCAGTCACAATGTTGATATTGATCTATTAAT
Source organism: Primulina eburnea (assembly GCF_022965805.1). Taxonomy (NCBI): domain Eukaryota; kingdom Viridiplantae; phylum Streptophyta; class Magnoliopsida; order Lamiales; family Gesneriaceae; genus Primulina; species Primulina eburnea. The sequence goes on from NC_133114.1 coordinate 2,486,748, forward strand.
TAATATTTAATCTTCCTTCAAAATTTAATACAAATTAACTTTAAAAGATACTTTTACTACCTCAAAAATCATGTTTATTAAAAAATGAATACCCACACATTACTATATTTACATATCTTTATTTTTTTTATTATAATTTATTTTTTTTTCTCGACATGACGCCGTAATTGTATACATAACAAAATTTAATACAAATTATCTTTAAAAGATTAGGCATGTAATAATTGTGATCCCACGTAAACTTGTTTTTATCATACATTCTTGTATACATAACAAAAGCTTTAGCCTTCTTAAGGTTGAAGATTTTGGGTTTTCTACATAATTCTAAATCACAAAAACAACTGTTAGTTTTTCCTCAATTATAAATGCTTTAACTAGAAGACGTCGCTGCCAGCAAACTACGTATATATGTTCGTATTTACATTATTAGTTGAAAAATGAAATTTTATAGTTGTGGGTTTTTTTAGGCAAAAACTTGTGTGAGACGATCTCAAGGGTTGTATTGTGAAGTGAAACATATATCTTATTTGAGTCATCACTTTTTATGCTAAGAATATTATTTTTTATTGTGAATGTCGATATGGTTGACCTGTCTTATATATAAAGATTTGTGAAACCGTCTCACAAGAGACCTATTATTTTAGTTTTATGTTTCTTTTTAAAGAATTTTGGGGTACCAATGTAATACATTAAAACGTTGAGGGCTAATATGTATTTATTTAGCAAAATAAGGCCGTAGATTTGTACTAAAATTGCTAACGAGTCCTCCCTTCCCCTTCGAGAGAATCGAAATAGAGTTGGACACCAATATCGTTAAATCTCCACATCCCATGTACGGACAGCCACATTCCTCCATGAACGGAGCCAACGTACAACACCTCCGGAAGCATGGTACAACTCGCGTCTGCAAGTATGAGATAGACGACGCCGTTCCATGTACCCACTCACCGCACGCGCTCCACGATTCCGGTGGAGGTGGGGTCATGGACGGTGTGGAGATGGTTGGCCCTCACGCGCGTAATTCGTGTTTGACCCCGGTTGTGGCGTCTGCCGGTGAGGATGTTAGTGCGGACCAGCCTACGCTGTCGTTTCACGGGAAAGTTTATGCCTTCGACTCCGCTACTCTGGAGAAGGTATTTTGCCTCTCATTCTGTTTTCCGTTTTAAGATTTTTCCTTGTACTGAATGGGAATGATCGCCTCAGATTTCCGTTGGTGAACTCGAGAATCTAAAGTGAGCGTAGGTTATTATGGTTCATTCATATTGTAATGTGATGTGAACCCGCGGTTTTGGGTATTTTATCAGTAGTTGGCTTTGTTCTTAGCTCGTATGTGACATTTTAAGCGGCCCCTCCCAAATTTATGTTTAGGTTCAGGCAGTTCTGTCACTGTTGGGCGGCTATGAAGTACCCACTGGTATTCCCACACCTGCGATGACTCCTCCAAACCAGCGGGTGTGGATATGTTAACTTGATTTTAATTTACTGAAATATCTTGACACGGCATGAATTTACGGCTGTAAAGACTTTTCCATTTGCCCTAATAGGGCTTGGCTGGCCAATTAAGAAGGTCAAGTCAACCACAAAGGGCTGCTTCTTTGAACCGTTTCCGAGAAAAGAGAAAAGAACGCTGCTTTGGTAAGAAGATTCGTTATAATGTGCGCAAGGAAGTTGCTCTCAGGTAATAAAAATATTAGAGAACGTTCAGTAGCAATTGGTGTGTTGTAATTGTTCTCATATTTAGGCTCTTATTTCTGCTTCTTCACTTATTGAAAAGCCAGCTATGTAAAATTTTCATTGATAACAGCACATATTGTAGTTTAGCTTCAGTTGTCAAACTTTTATTCTGACTGTTAAAATGCTTTTGCAATTTGCATAAAATGAGTCTTTGTGAATCACCTGATTCAGTGAACATTTAAGCATTAGGTGTGAAACAACACTAGGTAGTAATCTATTTTTTAAAGGGGGGAAGAATGTACATTTCTTCCATTTATCATTTCAATGGATGTGTTAATGTAACCTTTGTATTCCATTTAACATAAGTTTTTGTTTTCTTTTACACTGGTATGGTTGTCACTATGGGGTTAAAAACATGTCATACTATTCCTAAAAGACACAATATGTATTACAGAGCATTCTTATGTTCTACGAGATTAAGCTGCTTGCTATTTTTATATTCTTATGTAACAAGAGAGATTCTACATCAAGACATACTTCATAACTTTATGATGGTTTCAGAATTAAGATCTTGAATCATAATGTCTGGCTTTGGCGTGAGATTTAGTGTTGCTAGTTATCATATTTAAACATTAATGGTTAGCCCAACTCATTGTCCATGCTGATTTTAAGTCTGCATCTATGTATCATACATATGCTCTAAATTCTGCCAGGATGCAGCGCAATAAAGGTCAGTTTACATCATCCAAGTCAGTTCCTGAGGAACCGGGTTCATTCACTGCAGATTTCGATGGTGGCCAAGAAGAACAGGAGACCTTGTGAGTGTCATTTTCTCAATTCTGTGGTTTTGTTACTTGTTATTTGTTAAGCCCCGTTGTCCTCTTCCTGTTTTTCTTGTTATTTTACATAGCAGATAAATGCTTGCATTGAGCCACAGTGGAGACGCATTGATCTTTGTTCTGATTTGTTATTGGATTTTTAAGTATCGTTGGATCTCCTTGCCTATAGCAGATGTAGGCATTGTGGGATTAGTTCGAAGTCCACTCCTATGATGAGACGTGGGCCAGATGGACCAAGGACACTGTGCAATGCATGTGGTCTGAAGTGGGCCAACAAGGTGCTGTATATCACTGGTTTAGTTTATCTTACTTAATGTTGTTCAGGTTGCTATGAATTTGCTTTTTCCCTTGTGGAACTTACTGTGTTTCCTTGAAGTGGTCATAGGCACTTTATCTGCGTACTGTGAATTCTACTTTTAGGGATATGTTGACACCTTATCCAAGTAAAAATTAGTATGTATATATATGTACTTGTTCGTTTTAATAAACCAACCTTCACGACAAAAACTTGATATTTAATTCAGTCGTTCAACTCGCTATTTAAATTCAATGCTTATGTTTGTTCGTTATTGAGAACACTTGGCCACGGTAATAACACCTATCTTATGTGTTATATTACAACGCAAACTCTCCTTTTCAAGTCTTTGTTTTACCTGTTTCAAGTTATTTATAATACAGTAAATTCTTTGTTTGGTTCTGCTGGGATTGATGAGTTCATACATACATAAGAGTTTTATAGGATCGCTTTTAGTAAAATTCTTGACTGCTAATTTGACTTTTGAAAGGATGTTTCTAAATTCTGTTGTAACTTTGAAAGTGTCGTCTCTCTATAGTTTTTAACAAAATTTCCTGGAAATGATGCAGTGTCGTCTCTCTATTTTTTTAACAACATTTCCTTGTAATTCATCATTTCCAGTTTTTATAATTTTTGAGAAACCCAATGTGGTTATCTGTATTTAATATTACCCGTGGAAGAGAGTTGCCCTCCCTCATGTGCATTTAAAACCAGATTCAGCTCTTTGCTACATGCGAGTCAATTTATACATAAAAATCATATTTTCCTTTTCATATGGAAAAACACTTGGAATACAAAAAAGCAATAAAACCACTTATCGTGATGTCAGAATAAATTATCCTATGTGGATAACATTCAATTATACCAATTCTAGTCCATTCAAAAGTTTCTTATTGTTGAATAGATGCTATTAGTGCTCTAAATTACTCACATTGAAGCTTTTGCTGTTGCAGGGAGTACTACGAGACCTTTCAAAAGTTCCAATTGTTGACGTACAACCACATTTTATGAATGCCGTTGAGATTAAAAGCCATAGCATGAAGGCTGAAATGCTGAAGGCGATGAAGAGGAAGAAGGCTGAGCAATCAGAGGCTCCTCCCCACCTTTCTCCCGAGCCGCAGGAGAAGATTGCCAAGAAGAAGAAGGGCTCCGACCCTACTGTTACTGTGCAGAATATTTCTTCAGGGATCGGGGACTCCTCCTCTGGCAAGCAAAAAGAGCAGGGGGGCTCCTCGAAGAAAGACGTCTGGGCTGGTGGGAAGGGCCTTATGAATGCCGTTGAGATTAAAAGCCATAGCATGAAGGCTGAAATGCTGAAGCTGAAGGCCGATGAAGAAGGAGGGCCTATGAATCCGTGAGATAAAGCAAGCATGAAGGCTGAAATGCTGAAGGCGATGAAGAGGAAGATGCTGAGAAATCAGAGGCTCCATCCGCCTTCACCTTGCCCTCGCTCGAGCCACAGGAGAAGATTCTGCCGAGAAGAAGAAGGGCTCCGACCCTACGGTTGACTGTGCAGAATATTTCTCAGGGATCGGGGACTCTCTCATATGGCAAGGCAAAAAGGAGCAGGGGGGCTCTCGAAGAAAGACGTCTGGGCTGGTGGGAAGGGCCTTATGGTAGAGGTTCGAGACTCGGCTTCTCCGCCGAGTTGCCGAGTTCGGGTTGAGAGGCCCATTTATGGCCCAGAAGTTTCTCTCTTCCGGGACTCTTCGGGTCCGGTGGCATTGAGTTTATTGCAGAATTTGATTTCTGATGCTGACCTGCAGCTGGTAAAGAGGGCCTCCGATGAGGAGGTGGAAGAGCGGATGTCCCTCGGCTTTCTCCAGGCAAGTGTACTTCACATTTTCTTAATTATATTATCTTCGTGCACAATTTCACTTGTTTTATTTCCCTTCTGCAGGGTATATTATTTGCCGGGGAGCACTCCCTCCGTGCTAGTCATGTCCGAGCAGCCTCCCACAACCAACAAAAAGAGCTAGATGATGTGAGGGCACGGCACGCGGAGCTGATGGAGAAGCTCCGGGCCACAGAGGCTCGGGCAATGGGGGAGAAGGCATCTATTATGGCCGAGCTGGAGGAAGCTCGGAAGCGAACCGCCCTAGCGGAGCTGGAGAGTGCCCGGCTGGCCGAGAAAGCTGTTTGTTTGGGGGCTCAACTGCGAAGCCAACGGCTGGATGCCGAGACTCTTTGGGAAAAGAAGAAAGAAGACTTTATTAAGTCTCAGGAGTTCGATGCTCTCTGTTCAGAAAAGGTGTTGAAGTACTTCGAGCTTGGCTTCCAGGGTTGCTTGGCTCAATTTCGGGCCAACGGCTACTCGGAATTCGAGCACCCTGCTTCCTTCCTCAACTTAGAGAAGGCACTCGAGGATATGTTCAAGAGAGGCGAGCTTTCTGAGGAGGAAGTGTCCGAGGAGGAGTCTTAATTTTGCATGTCATTGTACTTTTGTTTTTATTTTTGTTTGTAATAGCTAGATCCTTTTATTCCAATGAAATCATTTTTTTTTTCATATTTAGTTTTCTTCCCCGAGTCACATATCCGAGTTACGAAAGAAAATGCTAAAAAAAAATTTCTAGTGTTGATACAATAATCCGAGAGGCGTCTACTTGAGCAAGATATGAAATGTTTAAAATTTCATCGTGTTGAATTATAATTCGAGCAAGGTGTCTGCTCAGGTAGGATGTTAAAATTTAAAATTTTTGGTAAGTATAAAAATTATAACCTGAGTAGGATATTCACTGAGTAAAATGTATAAAGTTAAAATTTCACTAAGTTTTGGATTTGTAACCCGTGCAGGGTATTCACCGAACAAAATGTCAAATCTTAAAATTTTGCTCAAGTTTTGGACTTTAACTCATGCAGGGTATACACCTGAGTAAGTTGTAAAATTTAGCCAAATATTGAACTTGTAATCCGTGCAAGATGTAAGAGATTAAAATTATAGCTAATGTTGAACTTGTGATCCGAGTAGAGTATCTACCGGGAAAAAAGGAAAAGAGTTGAGATTTTGCTAAGTTTTGCAGGGTATTTATTCGAGTAAAATATAAAATTTATTGTGCAATCAATCGGGCATATTCATGGATTGTCGAGATGGTCAAACTTTTGTATTTGACAAGCTATGTTGGGCTTATTAGCTGCTGAGGTGCTCGGGATTTATCATAAAGGGTACTATCGACTCGAGCAAAATAATCAAACTAGAAGAAAATAAATCCGCTAGCAGAATGATAAAAATATAAACAAAATTAAAAGAAAACAATAAAATTGACGGTATTTATGAGAAAGCTCCTTAAGGTTAGTACTTTTTGAGATGACTATCACGCCACGGATTTGAGACACAATGTTGCTTTCAAATAAAATTTTAAAAACAACAAGTCTCGTAGTACAAAATTTAACTAAACCAATATATTATTTCATAACGAAGTTTGTGCTCATGTCCAAAAATACAAAACACAAGCTAAATATATCAGCGGAAACTAAAATCTATCAACATAACAACATCGAAAATCAAATAACGACGACTATTTTAAGTTTCTTCTTTTCACCGATCTTAAAACTAGGTATGCTTTTCCTCTTTGAGTTCTTCATTCCTTTTATGTCGGAGAGGAGTAAGAGGTAAGTGTTTGAGAAAATACTCAGCAAGTAAGGGCCTTTCGAGTATATATAATAATGTATAGATGGTTTTTAAACATGGTCATTTTCATGGTTCATAGCATAACATATCATGGCTTAAACATAAACATATTCCATGAAACATAATCTTGACACCATAAACATATAGCACTTCGATTCATCTTCCTTTAACGGTGAAGCGATATCAGTCCCTAATTGGTAATCATATAAGCGGACGAGTCCGTAACAGCAGTTGTATACCATCATATCATGGTCACAAATTTGGAGTTCTGCCTCATTTTCAGTTGAATCTTTACAGTGCTAACACCTAACACCAAGATTTATACACTTTATATGTTTTACTGATATTAGTCCCTAATTTTAATCATATAAGGGAGAGATGTCGTAACAATGGTTGTATCCCACTTGAGCGGTGAGATTCTGTCAAATTCTCAAGCACCAGCTGGCTACAGTTATAATAGGCTTTTTAGAGCAACCAACCAGCAGCGAGACTTTGTCCTTATCTTGAGCACCTAGCGGCCAGAAGCATTGCACACACACTTATTTATGTTCTATCTGCTTCACAACCAGCAACCAACTTCTTCATGCTACAAATAATTTACAGTAAGTGGGATTACGCTTTAAAACTCGATATTTATGATTTAAATCGATTGATCATGATACGACCTATCCTCTTTTCAACCATTATTGCAAACTGTTGATTGAATATAAATGTTGAAATGTTGATGATATACGATAATGTTGAACCATTGATGAAATATGATATATTGAACTATTGAAAAATTTTAATATCAAACTGTTGCTTGGTTATGGTATGATTGAGATGTTTGGTTGATTAATATATGTATTTGTCTATTGGAGGTATGATATAAGGTTCCGAGCATTGTTATTATTTGATTTGAAATGATAAAGGAATTTTCCGAACTGTGTCCCTTACATAGTGGATAAGAGTAACCATGATATGAGCCTGATATGGTGGGTGAGAATAACTGATATATGGTCTCACCTCTTAGAAGATCACATATATGAGACTGATCAGTAACACCATGAGACATGAGATGAATTTTCAGTACTACTTGATAAATGTTACTTGATTTGAGATTAAGTTTTGTTATGATGATACCATTTTTTATAATACTTAAAAGACTTTGTACTCTATGATTAAGCATCCTGCATATATTTAAAGATATATGTATATTTTTTATTTCGTATTCGATCGGTCTCCTAAATATTTCACAAAATACTTATCCCTTATAATTCCACACATATTTAAGAGTAGAATAAGTTGAAGATGAGGAACAAGAGCAATTATGGGGATAATGCTGTAGCTTTTCGATGAAGAAAGATATTTTATTTGGAAAAAATTTATGTGAGATGGTCTCACGGGTATTATTTGTGAGACGGATCTCTTATTTGGGTCACCCATAAAAAAGTATTATTTTTATGCTAAGAGTATTACTTTTTATTGTGAATATGAGTATTGTTGACCCGTCTCACAGATTATGATCCGTGAGACGGTCTCACATGAGACTCACTCATTTTATTTTTATGTTATCTTTGATTATAGTTGTATGCTTCTGCCTTTTTTTTCATCGTTTTTTAGACGATTATCTATTTTATGAAATAGACTGTTATTTGATTATTACTAGGCTTTTTGTTTTGTGATTGTGCGATTGTGAAATAATGTCAAATGTTAACATAAACGCCATGGTTTTGGGGCATGGCAACTTGTCTCTTCTCCTCTGAGTAAGATCATGAAGATACCAATTCCACTGCCGGTTGGACAAGAAGAGTTGTCAACAAAGATCTTCCACTGTTTTTTTCTTCTATCTGAATTGTTTCTTCCAAGAAATCATCCAATATATGGGATTTAATGGCAACTTGAGGTTAAAACTTAATATATACTTACTAAGCTCGGTTGCCCATGTGACGAGTCTCCCAGAAGCATCCAGATGTGAGATAATTCTTCCCAAAAGTGCTATTAGTGAGTACCGTGATGGGATGAGACAAGAAATATGACCTCAATTTTTTAAATGTGCCGACTAAAGCTATTGTGTAGCTAAGCTCGGCTCTTTTTAGGGCATAACTGACAAAGTAAATGAGCTGATGAACTGAGCCGCATCTTCTGACTAAGACCGAGCTTGCGGCTTGTGTAGTGACTGCTAGGTATACCAATAACTCTTATCCTCGATTAGGCTTATTGAGGAAGGGAAATCCACCTGGATAGGATTTTAACTCTTGAAAATCCTGCTCACTTTCTGCATTCCATTCGAATTTCAAAGATTTTCGAAGAACTTTGAAGAATGGGAGACTCTGGTCGGCTGACCGGGCAACAAACCTTGACAGAACATCAATCTGCTCTATAAACATCAATAAAAACAGAGAATTTGTGTTTTATCAGAATTAAATGTTGTGCCATATGTTACAACATCTAAGACAACATGCAGTGGAAAATCAAAGTTTGTAACACAAATTCGCTTAACATAAATAAATGGACAAGATTAAATTTGCACAAGTATAAATACTTGTGCGGTGCCTTATGAGGTGGCACAGACAATGAGCGGCTCCTGACAGGCTTCTAGGTGGAGGGAACATGAATGAACCGTTCTTACACTGGAAAGAGAGGGATTCCGAGACTGTTCAATGTAATGGACTGTACAGTTGAAGAGGGCTTAAAAGATTTGATATGTACTACTCATATCAAGAAGGTGCATCTTCTTTTCGGTAGCTCATCACATAAGAACTCCAAAGTTAAGTGTGATTGACTTGGGGCAATTTTGGGATGGGTGACCTCCTGGTAAGTTTCTCAGGGTGCGTGTGAGTGAGAACATAAGCACGCTGGAAAGACTCGTCTTGATACAGTGAGGACAGTCGTCAAACATGAGGCGTTACAAGTGGTATCAGAGCCGACCTCTCCAAGTACGGTGTGGTTCGGGGACGAACCAAGCAGAAGCTGGTGGGCATGTGAGGCCCGGGACCGAAGAGGGCGGGGGGTGATCGCCGGTGCCATGAGGTGGCACGGACAATGAGCGGCTCCTGGCAGGCTTCTAGGTGGAGGGAACATGAATGATCCGACCCACATGAGAATGAGAGGGATTCTAAGACTGTTCAATGTAATGGATTGTACAGTTGAAGAGAGCTTAAAAGATTTGATTGGTACTACTCATATCACGAAGGTGCGTCTTCTTTTCGGTAGCTCATCACATAAGAAATCTAAAGTTAAGCGTGCTTGACTTGAGGCAATTTTGGGATGGGTGACCTCCTGGGAAGTTTCCCATAGTGCGTGTGAGTGAGGACATAAGCACGCTGGAAAGACTTGTCTTGATACAGTGAGGACAGTCGTCGAATCTGGGGGGTTACAAGTGGTATCAGCGCCGACCTCTCCAAGTACGGTGTGGTTCGGGGACGAACCAAGCGGAAGCTGGTGGGCATGTGAGGCCCGGGGCCGAAGAGGGCGGGGGGTGATCGCCGATGCCATGAGGTGGCGCGGACAATGAGCGGCTCCTGGCAAGCTTCTAGGTGGAGGGAACATGAATGAACCGTTCTTACACCAGAAGGAGAGAGATTCCGAGACTGTTCAATGTAATGGACTGTACAGTGGAAGAGGGCTTAAAAGATTTGATATGTACTACTCATATCAAGAAGGTGCATCTTCTTTTCGGTAGCTCATCACATAAGAACTCCAAAGTGAAGCGTGCTTGACTTGGGGCAATTTTGGGATGGGTGACCTCCTGGGAAGTTTCCCAGGGTGCGTGTGAGTGAGGACATAAGCACGCTGGAAAGACTCGTCTTGATACAGTGAAGACAATCATCAAATCTGGGGCGTTACAACAATCTTCTCAACTCTTTGGTATACTTATTTTGATTTCGGGGAAGGCAATGGAGGTGGATTATTCTCATGTATTTGAGCCAATTTCTGCTTTATGGTGGCTATGATTAGTTGAGCGAGTTCCACGATATTGAAACCCGAATGAGGAGGAGGCGATGATTTTTCAGTATTTTGAGTCTCCTGGCCATTGTTTCATTGTTCTACCCACGGACTCTTCCTCAACTTCCTCTTCCTCTGATCATCTTATCTCTGTTTTCTTCAATTTCTCTCAGACGACGCCAATTATGATACAAATTTTTTTTACCTTAAGCTCGGTCTGGTTAGCCAAATAATATTTTAAACTGGTTCAGTACGGGTTGGATGAAATTTTATCTCGGATGCGCCAGAGATGTTCTGATATATACCACTCCGATAATGGTGGGCATAATTTGCTTAAAACCGAAAAAATAGGTCGGACCAAAAAATTTGGCTTAAATGGTTTGGTTTATCGGTGTTCTGGTCGGCTATGGTTTTAAAATTTATAAATTATCTTATTCGGTTTACGGTTTTGGTTCTCCAAATTACCGAATAAACCGAACCGACCAACCATATATAATTAAATATTAGATTTTTATGAATTATAGGCCATACATTTGAGTTTTAAATAAATTACTTTCCTCCTTTTATAAATCACTAGAAAAATGCACGTGTGTTGCACGTAAAAAACTAAACTACTGAAAATATATGTACGAAATTTTAATAATATTTAAATGAATTAAAACATGGTTATTAACATTTATCAACTGAAACAAACTAACCCATAAAAAATAAAAAAAATCATGACCATAGACGGTATATAAATCAGAGAAAGTATCTTATCCACTTGACACACTTTCCAATATGCTTCTTGATTGATTTTGACAACTCAACAGCTCTTTGTCGTAGTTTGTTATAACATAAATATAATTAATTTGATATGCTCAACAAGTATCTGATCGTCTTTAACATCTATTATGTTATTTACAATCCTTATCCGGGATCTGACATGCTCGTAGTTTGCTTCTTTATCACGACATTTTTTCGATTTTCTATATTGTTTTTATTTGATAATCTTATTTTTCCGACTATTTTTTTGTTGTTAAATGATTTTTCAGCTTTTGACAATAATCAACTATAACTCCTAAGAAAAAATGCTTTTACTCGTGATAAGTTTTCACTTGTGACTAAAAGTATTTATAACCTATATATTCTTCAACAACATAACCAATGAATGGTGTTGCACCTTCTTCAAATATTGTGATATTTGTGATATCATTTTTATATATTTAGTATCATATTATCAACATATAGCTGTAAGGTTAATAAATTTTTAACAACTATTTCTCAATCAGTGTGAGAAAAATACTTGAATTTTTTCAAATGGCTATATCTTAGAATTGTGTCCTCATTTAATTTGACACAATTCAAGGAAGTCATCTTGATCGTCATTTTTTGGAAGCTTTGAAATAATGATTGCGAGCATCATGTCATGATGATGATATAGTTTCAATCTCATTTGTTGCGTTTAGAACATAATATTATATTATTCATTGAAACAAAACAAATTTTCTTCTATCGAGTTTATATTTTGTTTTATAATATTTTATATCTTGTGGAACGATATACAAAATTAATTATTGTATTTTAAAAAGCTTGAGAAGATATACGAATAATGTTATTAAGATATGCATATGAGATATCATTCAAATATATGTCAAAGTATTTGTCTTATTCAATATCTCATCTAATAATATAACCATTTAGATTTGATGACCATTTTATGATAGTCAAAATTAATTTGATGAAATATTGTAGAATTTTATTTGAATTTCAATATTTTGTTAAGTGAATTTATTTGACGAGGATTTTTCTATGCTACCATCATATATGTTATAAATTAGCTAGTTAGACACTTTGACTAAAAAAAGAGACAAAAACAATCTCGTATCACCTTGAAATATATCGAGATAATATTGGAGAAAATAAAGTGAAACTGACTCAATGTCTCAATAAAATGCACATAATTGATCTGTTATATTGTGTCAACAAAGTTTTAGAATTGTTCTCATACCATTATAAATAGAATGAGAATTATGCACAATTTGTTTTTCATGTATTTGTTTTTCTAAATGAATAATTTTTTTCTTTTTGAAAAAAACTATTTTATTGAGAAATATTGACATTTTATATGACATTCATATGTCGCACAACCATGAAGTAGCAACATAATCATTATATAACACTTAACGTACACATACAATTCTTCAATTCCTTCTTCATTATGTTTCGTTGAAATTTAAATCTGAATCATTCTTGATCTTAACATTTTGCTTTAAATATGATTTAATATATATGTATATGTTTCATGTTACTTAATTAGACCTAATTTCAAATATCTATAAAAAAATGTGCTTGAATTATATCATACAGAAATTAGGACATAGTATGTAGGACCGAACGCTTGCCGCTTTACCAAAAGCTATAGCTAGTAGTAATGGTGCAACTCAAATCTTTTAAATCGCGCAGCAGCTCAAGCACCATAGTTCGGCCGCTTAAGCAAGCAGGGACAAATATTGCATCCAACAATCTTCCTCCCAATAATTGCACTCCTTGCAATCAATGGGAATCGAACCCGTGACCTTGCCTCTGATACCAATTGTAAGACCGATCGCTTGTCGTTTTACCAAAAGCTATAGCTAGTAGTAATTGTGCAACTCAAATCTTTTAAACCGCACAGCAGCTCAAGCACCACGGTTCGACCGCTCTACCAAGCAGGGACAATTATCGCACCCAATATAGTAATACACAACATTATTTTTTTATTTAACATGTCTTTTTTTTTCATCAACTATGTTTGTCAAAACTTTTTTGTTCAAAATTTGACGCATTTCGTAGATTATATGTATGAAAAACCAAGAAATTATATAATTCATAGAAATCATTTACTATTCACTTCGTAGAACATAAGACTCAAAATACGTGGCTTTGATTGATGTACTCTCATATTTATTTTTATATAAACAACAAGACACATGATATAATATCAGAAAAATCAATTACCGCCAACAATACTAACCAAAACGAATAAAAAAATCATAACACAAACAACCTCGAGAAAAAAATTTATAACTCAAAGGTTAAAAATAATTTATTTCGTACAATAACAAAAAAATTGAAGTATATACGAGCAATAAAAACCATAAATCACTCTCAAATTAAATATTAACTCATATTATTCACAATTTGTATAAATTTTCCAATATTTTTTTCAAATAAAGAGAAGAAGCCTTATTAATGTCATCGTTTTATAGATATTCATTTCACTTCTTTAAAAAACACATGAAAAATGGTGCCTTGAAATCATAATAAAACCATTTAGAAAAGTAGCCGTAATAATATAATACAAAGTCACACAATTTTTCTTAAACCATATAAACATATTAGACTATTGACTAAATATATCTAGCAACAACAAAGCATGCGTTAACTTGTGATATAATTAAAATTTATAATCATGCATAATCATTGAATTAGAGCAAAATCGCATGTCAAAAATCGACTGGATATTATATATTTTAATAATTTATCCATATTTGTCGTTCACCAGAGGACTCTTAGACCTACCAAATTTTGTAGTTCACCTATTATTTTCATGATAAATAATATTACAAAAATAATATAAGCAAGAACATAAAAACTCAAATTAAAATGCCTTCTATCAATTTAAGTAAAAAAAATTGATTAGAGAATATAATAATGTCGTAAAAAATTTAAATATTGATTTATAGACAGAAGTTTGAAAATACATTTGCCCCAATAAATAAAAAATGTTTTCTCTTGATATTATGAGACATAAGGTAAAAACGAATAAATATTTCAATCTTTTTAATATTTTCTAAGTCACTTCAAACTAAGTAATCTAAGCAAACAGAAAACATGCATTATGTGTTTAAAAATTAACAAAATATCTCAACAATAAAAAATTGAAAAATAACCGTTTTTGATGGATATTTGATTTTGTTTTCTCTTTTCTTTGTGCAAACAAACAAATCACATAAACAATGCAAACACAATTACATGATCAATACAAAAGACATATAACAATCAAACATGTTAACGCTAGGGTAAAAAAAAACTCCTCTCATTGCAAGAACACAAAATGATCAAATGGAGCATATTATTTAGTAATATTTATTTAGCAGCATTTATAAAAAAAAATTGACTAAATAACTTAAAAACAATGTTTGAAATCACTTAAAGACAAATATTTCTCTCAATCACATATCTTTATTGACACTTAAAGAGTCTGAAAATATTTTTATTCTAAATGGGAGAAAGAAATTTTGTATGAGATTAATATTTATAAATAATTTATTTTTATTCAATCCGAATCATTTCCCTTTGTCTTCCTGTTATTATTTGATGGCAATGTATAAATTTAAGTAACTAAAATTAAATTTAAAGTAAATTAAAATAATAATTAGTTTGATTGAGTTAAATACACTATTAATGATCTTATTAAACTAAGAAAAAAAATGAATTAAATAACACCATTAATATGACAAATTGTAAAATAAAAAAATAATATAATAGTAAGCTAACAAATGAAAGTCATATACTTAATAGATTAATAATAGATAATATATCATTTAGTAATATGTATTTAGCATCATATATTGAAAATTGATTTAAAAAAATATATATTAATGATTATTATTAAATGAAGGTCACATTCATATATTTATATTAGTATAGATTAGTATAGATAGATATAGATTATTTGTAAGGTTTTTTCACAAAACAAATTTTAATCTCGGCTATTGAATTTAAAAGTTTAGTAATTAGTAAATAAATAACAAAGATAAGGATTAAAAGTTTATTAATTAGTAAATAAATAATAAGGATAAGGACAAAAGAGTAAATGCATAATTGTAATTAATAATTAATAATAAGGATTGAATTTAAAAGTTTAGTAATTAGTAAATAAATAATAGTAATTAATAGATAATAATAAAGATAAGGACAATAGAGTAAATTCACAATTCAATCTGTATATTTATATAGATATACATTGGTCATACATTGGTCATAAATTGGACCTTTAAATCATTAACCGGACTGTATTACGAAAAAACCAAACCAAACGGTGATAAAATAGTTTGGTTTTCAGACCAGATATTTTCAAAACCGAAAAACATACTCGTGGTAGAGCAAAACCAGACCAAACTGATCGATGATCACTCCTATCCTCTGATATTTAAGTCAATACTGAGACAAAACTTAAGTATTTGATAAGAGTAGTGCTAATGATAGTAATGAGTCAATGTCTAAAACCATAAACGATACTTGATATTTATAGAGTTGAAAGGATCTAGATATTTTGTAGGAGCAGAACTCTTAGTGACAAAAGTCTATGAAACACTAGATTTGAGGTATGATTTGTATTGATTGGCCTTAACATCGGCATGTTATAAATTTTGAATTTATTCTATATCCTTATCCTAGAAGATTAGAGAACAGCCCAAACTCTGTATGATTTTGTCTGTTACTCTGGCTTAATTGTATCAATAATGATCTCATTATTTATGTGAATGAGCTTGGGTAATATACGGGTCGGGTCGGTTATACGGGTATCGTATTGGTTTTTAATTCCTCAATTTTTAACTAATAATAAAATAGTGAAGAAATACGCATATGAAATCTTCATGTCCCCTTCAACAGATATGGGCTTGCCGACAACACAATTAAATAAGAGTGAGTCTCATATGAGACCATCCGTGAGACGGGTTAACCTTACTCATATTCACAATAAAAAGTAATACTCTTAGCATAAAAAGTAATATTTTTTCATGGATAACCCAAATAAGAGATCCGTCTCACAAATACGACCCGTGGGACCGTCTCACACAAGTTATTGTCATTAAATAATTGTGTTCATTTATTGGAAGATCGAGAAATCCAGAATGCTTCACTCCATAGATATGATATGAGCTTATTTATATTATTTTTCAAAAACAAACATCGATTATGATTAAATTCAAGATATGTAGTCACTAATTAAACAAATATATGGGGAAAGCTGTATCTAATAGGAAAAAATCTTATATAACCACCAATAAAATTTTGCCATAAATTTATGAAATGTCAAAAGAAATTACGACTTATTAATTAGAAATGTATATCTTGTCTTGTGAATGGCGGAGCCAGGAATACGACTCTATCCGAACTAAAATTTTAAACTATAAAATATTTTAGGCAAAAACTTGTGTGAGACGGTCTCACGGGTCATATTTGTGAGACGTATCTCCTATTTGGGTCATCCATGAAAAAGTACTACTTTTTATGATAAGAGTATTACTTTTTATTGTGAATATGGGTAGGGTTGACCCGTCTCACAGATTAAAATCCGTGAGACGGTCTCACATGAGACTCACTCAATATTTTAATATTTTAAATTGATCTACCAAAACTATTATCAAATTTATGTTAAGAGTATTACTTTTTATTATGATTATCAGTAGGGCTGACTCATCTCTCACGAACAACCTACTCAACTTTCTAAAATGGTATTGACAAAAATATTTTAATGGGTACATTTTACATTTTTAGGCACAAAATTTTGTATTTTTTTCTTCATATACAAAATACATTGAATTTTATGAAAATATTTTAAATTCCTATAAAATAGATATGAATATATTTGAAAGGTTAAATTAAATTATTTTCTTCAAAACTGGAAGTTAACCAAACCATCGTTTATTTATTTTCAACTGAATAAAATCCAGCTCTGGTTCAAACTGAAAATGAGCCCATAAATAATTCTTTTTTCGAGATAGCAATTGACTCATTATCTAATTTGCATATGAATATTCGTTTATTTCTCAAATCAGAACCTGATATTTCATTGTGCTTATAGATCTTCCAACACACAAAAACCAACGAGTCACTCCAAGAAATACCAAACATACATATCACAAGAATACAACTGGAGTTGTTCCTGAACAGAGATAACCACAAACCAAACCAAAGCTAAAATTTCAAGAAACTATACAAACAGAATGCAATCTCGCAACGAATTATTTTAACTGTCAAAACATATCGGGATGACACGATTTACATAGCTCAACGTTTCACACTCATGGCGGTCTCGTTTTTCATGCTTGTTCTTCGAGTAATAATGCCTCAAGCTCTTCTCTACGACGCTGGAGGTGCTGTCATTGTCATTGCATCATATTTATTATGTGATTCTTTAAACATGGAACAGATACAAGAAGATCCAATCCAAAGTAGGAAGCGTAAAAAAATAAACAACAAATTGAATTGAAGGGTTGGGAATCATCAAATATTTCAAAGCAATGAAGTCTGATTTCGACCAACTATAGACCCTTGGTTCTTTTCAAAACTTGGATCCTAATAACAGTTAAATGCTGAAAGAGATGACTAAAAAATGAGAATACTATATACTTGTCATTCAAGCAAGTATCTTAACAGCTAAATCTAGTAAGGCAACTCAAGGGATTACCTCGAGATCTTTTATCGCTTGGTCTCGTGACATATGGTTTCTTTTGTGAGAGCGTTTGAGCATACCCAGGCAAAATATCCCCTAACACAAAAACGGAATGTAAAAAGTCAGTTGTGCTCTGAATTGATGCACACACAACCGATGCAATGAGCCTAATACCATATCAAATAGTAGGTACATGATTTCTTGAACTTACGGCTATAATATAAATAACGCCACATCCAAGGAGCAAGTAGGCTGCTATGCTCTGGAGAAGAAAAAGTTCTTGATGGTTCCGCATATGCTCAGGATACGCTCTGGTCATTACTGCAACACTGGAATTGGCCGAGATAAAGGAAATATTGTTAACGACACTATACGTGTAAAGACGCTGTTATTTATACTTACAGGGTCTCTAAACAAATAAATAGATGCAGTCATATTTCATCTGACCCGTTATCCAATATATGCAGTAACAGCAATCTAGCATCACACGTTATATATCCATAACTGTTTATGAAATGAAGACCACCTTAGCGATCTCTAGGTGAGGCCTTTTCGCCTTTTCCTAAAATATTCCCTGTTCTTATCAGCTCACCTTCTTTATTTTCCGGTTTCTATTTGCTTTAATTTCTTTCCAACTACAACTTCTCTCATCAGAAAATTTTACCTTTTATTCGATTTGAAATTTTAAATATCAAAATATCCCACACAAAGCTGTGTTTTGACTATTACTATGCAGCATGCTCAACATGCGACAGCCTGCTATTTGTGTCTACAAATTACAAAACAAGAAATAGCTTTGTCTAATGGTTCGCACCCATACACATTTAATATATAACCAATGTTATTTAAGTAGTGTTTGCAACCTCTACAAAAATGATTATGGATTTTTCATTCACAAACCTCTAAAAAAAGTATTATGGATTTTTCACTCACAAATTTATGGGCAAAAAATTTATAGTCACTTTTTTTAGTGAATACGAACACTCCCTTAACTATCTATATTGAGCACGATGATAATCTATTGATGTCTTGCAGAGTCTAGCAAATGACAGAACGGACTTCGAAGGCAACACTGTCACTAGCATAGATTGGCTCTTTGAAAAAATTAAGATTCATGCTTCTAGAAATATGCATGCATTATTTTCCCAGGACACTTTTTGAAAACACTCACTAGTATAGATTCTCTATTTGAAAAAAATTAAGATTCGTGTTTAAGATATATGTATGCATTATTTTCCCAGGACACTTTCTAGGAGATGTAGTTATTTAGACTGTTATTTGGTGTATTTGTCTGGTTATGTCCAGAATAAATGTATAATCTTTTATTTATAATATTTTTTAGTTTACCTACCCAAACAAAGATGATAATCCACATACAATAAACATAGCTAACTATCAGCAATGATACACATACTAACATAAAAAAACGATCAATAAAATGGCGTTGCTCGAGTTTGTAATCATAAGATATAGACTTACAAGATCTGCAGCATTCCTCTGCCAACCCAATACTGAAGAACCTGCAACATTATGATGAGAATTTAATAAATTTACCCAGTTATCGCATTACATACATGGATATCAATCTCACAAATAACATTTAAATCTTTAAACATGGTAAGAGTTTGGCAAGACAAAGTCTTTACAGATACAGTTTTTAAATTTTTAATCCCATCACATCAGATTAATCTTTGTTTCAATTTTTCAGAAGCATCCGGATTTTCAATCCCAAAAAATGAAAATGTTTTATCACTGATGACCTATTTGAAGAAAATTATATTTATTTCTTGGTTTTGAAATTGAATCCGCCAGGGACAGATACAATAGAGGCCGGAGTTTTACAAGTAAAATCTCTAAAACTGCAACCTTTGCCCCCTCAAACTTGTGGATTCGTCCTTCGTACCCGACCATCTTTAAATTTTCTTGGGAAAAGCTTATCAAAAGGCTATATACACTGTGACAGAAACACAAGCTTAGGGGAAAGCTGTTGAGCATTTTCGAGAGCATAGTTAAGTTTTTTTTAAGATAACTTACATCATCCATGGACAGTTGTGTACACAAATTCACTGGAAGCAAATAAAAAACTGAACTGGGATACCCTTTGATTCATAAATAACAGATGTAATTGCAGGGAACACTTTACTCAAAATGCCTAGATGATTTCATGCCCGAATTTATACTCAAATTTCTTGAACTAATAATATTTTACACTAGGGATTATATTCCAGATTCTACTGCCCTGTCTCTAGTTTAAAAAACACAGTAAATAAAGATGAGTAAATGGAGCAGACCTTGGAGAACCTTAGAAAGTATTCCCACTCTGTCTCCGCAATTACCACAATTATAGCAATAATCACCGCGTAACACCGGAAAATCCCATCAAATATCTGAGCGCAAAAAACAAAAACAAAAACAAAAGAAGGAATTAAGCATGCCCAAATTCAGCGGAAAACCAAGAAAATTCTTAAACCCACATCGTTTCCGTTCCTAAAGGACTGAACGGCGGAGATGACGTTCATAGCGATGCAGAAACAAGCAGCCAGCGCAGTAATCACGCCGAAGCCCCGACACGTAATCAAGAAAAAGTCGGGCCCCCTTGACCGGGAACGGCCGCCCGACGTATGTTGCGGGGCAGAGACATTATTGCCGTTGCCCTGGTGCAAACTCTCTCCGTCCATTGCGGTGCTCCGAAAACGATGCTAACCGATGGCTCACCGGCGGAGTATTCTGCAAATGTCGAGCAGATTTCTTGGTGGGAAACTCAATCAGTGAAGCATAACTTTAAGTGTAGTTCATATATTATATATATAAAGAAAGGCAATCACTTTACTTGCACCAGCTGGTCAAGAAACGGGATTCCAAGGTATTCTTCTCGGTGATGAGCCGCCGCGTGTCGCCTTGAATATAAATATACAGGGTGGAGGGGCTGCTGGTTTGTCCCATTCTTCATGGTCGTTTTGCTAATGAGCTGGCGTGGTGACGAGGATCATTCGCCTCATTTTTTTATACAAATCATCTTTTCCAGAATGCTGAGGAAGATAATGCATTGAAATTTCGAGAAATTATTTTGCATTTTATATGGTAGATCAAATATGTTTAGTTATATCTCAACAAATATGATCCATCGTGAATTAAGATCGGAAGTCATCTTAAAATTTGTATCGAACTCAATATCTTATTCTTGTTTGTATTTATATGCAATCAAAAACTTGTGTTAGACGGTTTTACGGGTCATATTTGTGAGACGGATCTTTTATTTGGGTCATCCATGAAAAAGTACTACTTTTTATGCTAAGAGTATTATTTTTTTTATTGTAAATATAGGTAGGGTTGACCCGTCTAATATATCAAAATCCGTAAGACGGTCTCACATGAAACTCACTCTTATATGGATTATAAATGCATTTCAACTCGAACTCGATTCGAGTTCAATAAAATCGATTTACTCGAGTTCAGTAAAATCAAGTACGATTCGAGTTTGACCAACCTCGCAGAAATCACTCATAAATAACTTGACTCACTTGTATCCTAGTTGGAATGTTTAAAATTGCTACAAATATTTGTACTTGCATTATTTAAATTATTAAGAAAATTGAAAATTTATAGTTATAGATTTTTTCCTATCCCACTCTTGGGCTTGAGTTTAAGCTTGGACTTGATCTTTTTTTTTTCCACCATTATATGTATTTTTTAGAGGAAAGTTGAATATAAATCCTCGTGGACTAACTCATCTTTACATTCAGTCTCTAGATAAAATTAATTTATTTTTCACTCCCCACCTGTCATTCTTCTTAAGTTTTTACTCCCTAATGTTATTAAAAAATAGCTAAATATCCTTTTTTAATTACAATTTTCCTTTTTTACTATTTTTCTGATCTGAGTACGTGGCGTTGTTACATTATTGAATATACCCAAAAACATAGAGTTACACAAAGTTTCTAATTTATATTATATTTATCAGATTTTTTTACTTGTTCATCATGCTTTGAGAAAATAAATTAATTATTTTACGTCGTTGATTGGAATTCCGTCAAGTCGTATCTATAGGATTTTAAAGACCGCTCCTCATAATCTAACCACACAATCGCAACGGATTGTTCATGATATATACCTTCAATAACACTTAGTACAACTCTGTATTATTTTCTATCTCAGAGTGTATAGTAAATAAATGTAATGTGAAAATAATACATGAGATGACAGAATGCTTTGATAATTCAATTTAAATATGACGTCATGTAGAGGAAACTTGTTTATATATTTATCGTAAAAATATTACAAGTTTTATTTTGAAAAAAAAAAAATTGATTGAAAGATGTATTCATCTTCTTTCTGTCTTGATCAAGGGCACAGCCATAAACTTTTTATCTATTGGGAGAAATTTGATTCATTTTTTTGTCTTTCTCCCGATAATTTTTTTTATTCTTCCCCCAAATATCATAATTATTAAAACAAAATAATCATGGCATTTGTTTAAAAATATCCAAATAGGAACCATCGAAACGGGCTTAAGGCAACACTTATTATTTCAACTTTATCTTGACATTTTAAACATCCCAGATGTTGCCGTAACATTCTTAAAATATATTCGACCGCTACTTTTTAAGAAAGAAAAAAGTAAAAAATAATTAATAATCTTGACATACAAATAAAAATACCGTTAAAAAATGACACCCAAATTTTATCAAACAAAATCATTCCTCTGAAATAATTAAATTGTAGGATCGAATATTTGTCACTTTACCAAAAATTATAACTGATGGTACCGTTATAACTCAAATCTTTTACATCATATAACCGTCTAAGCGTCATAGCTCGATTGCTCTGCCCGACATGGACCATTATTGCACTCCGACAATCTTCCTCTTAATAATTGAACTTTCCGTAATCAATGAAAATTAAATACATGACCTTAACTTCGATACTTATTATAGGATCAAACACTTTCCATTTTTTCCTAGGCATAAATTCGGTCAAATCATGCCTTCTTTTACAGGAGAATGTTAAAACACGGTGTGTTCTTTGTTCAAGTGTTTGTCAAATTTTTATCTTTCCCCCAAAAATCTCGGTTAGTTCGGTCACCTACCATATAACCGATTTTAATTTGGTTCGGTTTGTTCGGTTTTTATGAAAAAATCAGCCGGTTCGGTTCGTCTTGGTCAAAAAAATCTCGGTTCATTCGATTTTGAGTAATTCAGTACGGTAAGTTCGGTTTTAATCACCTCAAGATTCAACTTTTTTGCTAAACGCGAGTCAATTTATACATTAATATCAATGTGCTAACAGTAGGAAATTCGGGGATCAGCTACGTACACTTCATATAGGCGTTTCTTTTTTTCCTTTTCTTTTTCCCATTTAAGTGCATGAAATCTATCGTTCCAAAGAGTAAACTACTTGGTGGAGCTCATCACTTAACGACGTTCCTCCTCAACCAAAGATCATACATTACCATATGGAATGCATCAAGTTTTCTTGGCGGCGTATTCCACTCGAAATGTCTCTGCACCTGTTGATCCATAGAAAATAAGGTAAGTGATTGTGCCATACTTAAGATTGACTCGTGGATCTCAAATATATATTTTCTTTTGTTTGTTTGTCTTGCTGACCTTGAGCAGATTTTTATGTAACATTCTGTATTCTGCACCTGCTTTGGCCTTCAAAATGTCCTTGAGTGTGTACACATCTGCCTCTTTCAAAAGAAGAGCAAACTTTCTCCATTCAAGAATGTCGACAAATGGCAAATCAAAGTGATCTCCCAAGATTACTGCGAAATGGCAGATTGTAGGATCAAATTATATTATAGAAACAAAAAGGATTTCAAAAAATGCAGCAGTGACATGATGTGAATTACCCGGAACGCATCCATAATGAATCGCCTTAGTGATTCGAGCGCTGGTGTGATGTAAGCCAGCAGGACAAATGCAGAATTTTGCCCTATAGAATTTGTAAATGGCATTTAGCCCAGACACTGTCGTTTGGTTCTGAAAATCGAGTTCTTCGTCTTCCCTCCATATGTTCACCAGCTTCTTTCTTATATCCGAATTGCATTTGCCTTCCCAGTAGCCAAGAATAGTCCTGCCCGATAATGCACTACCAAACATCAGCTCACTTGGAATGATAAAGGGATTTGTTTTCATTTGTAAAGATATGATACAGTGTGACTGATTGATGCAGTTGAATCTTATAGTAACAGTATGGATCAAATGTTTTCCGGTTTAAATCAGGTTATGCATCATGTTTGGGATGGAAGATTGCTTCAACTAATAGTTGGACCCCAAAACTTTTGAGCTCGAAACACCAGAATTACCTCTTTTGTATGTCATATCCTCCGGCTGATTGTGCAAATGGCTGATTTGTTTGAGGAACTGCAAAATCTTTGTGTGGGATGAATTCGTCTCTATAACTAGATGAACAAACAGCTCGGATGGAGTTCTTGGCCAGCATATGAACGCCTTGAGTCGCTACTAAGTCGAAGTCATGGCATGACACGAAGAAGTGATCCGAGCCAAGTGTTCTGTTCCAGTATGGGTGCTTGAGGATTAAGCCCTCAACATAATTCTTAACAATTAGTTCCATTTGCTTGTGTGAGGATACCTGACATAGCAGAGAATTCAATCCAGACAAATTCCAAAGTTATGGAACAAAATTTGATCCTATAAATAATAGACTTGAAGAGGCAGACGGAGGGTTCCAGTATATGTGCTATAAATGTTCTGCTCATGTATTTTTAACCACTAGACGCGCTCGACCCCACCGGACTCGATCCACCCCAAAACCAGTGCATCCAAGGGCTATGGCAACATCGGAAGTAACAGTCCAGACGTAGTTTAGGATCTTTTGATTTAAATATGATTCGAATCATTTGAAGAATACTAATTTTTTTTAATATGAGATCAAAGTTCATTGTTTTCATTTATTTTGGACCTAAACGTGCTTTTGTAACAAATCCACTGCAGGAAAAGTGCATGAATCATTTAAGACAGATTTTCATGGAATTAAGGTCACTTTTTTTCCCCTGAAACTTCATATTTATTTATCATTAAAATATATTGAATCTTCATTGATTAAGACAGTAAACAATAATCATCACATGTGAGAAAAATTTAATTTATTTAATAAGAAACAAAAGGCAAACACCAATGCAAACATTTTATTAATTAAAATATAAAAAGTTACATCAACTTAAAATTAATAAATAATGATAATAATAATAATAATAATAATAATAATAATAAACTAATCACTCTTTGGCCGCAAAAGTAAGGTACATGAAAATGGCGGCCATCAGCACTGGGAAAACGAAGAGTATCAAAAATGGCGGCGGTTGAATCGGGCCGGGTCCCATCCCCAGCGGCAAAAATATTAGAAGCATGACTACACACAGCAATGCCACCACCGAACCCGCACCCCAGCCGCCGTTTTCAGCCTCAGCCCGCCGCATTTTTCAGCAGTTAAGGAATCTATGGAATCCGACCTTAGAATAAAAAAATAAGTTTCGGAAAATGGCTATTCTTACACATGTATATATATTTTTAATTTGCATGGCGATGGCGTCTTTTCGCAGGCAACTGTTCAGAAAGGGTGCGTACTGTTCTTTTTTAGGAGTTTCTTTTTGTAGTTAATTTGGCATCACATTTTTTATGAAGAGATGCGTTGTTATGATATATTCATATTCAAGGCGTAAATTTTTCCAAAAAAATCTCAAGTTTTTCTCCACTTTATATCATTAATCGCACACTGGTCATGAGAACGAGCAAGAAACAAAGAAAATGAAAATGTATACGTAAAGATCTGTAAGAAATTGCTTACCTTTTGGCGAATTTTGTAACAAGAAAGGGGGATGAAGAACAAATGGGCATGACGAGGATCATCTGTCAGAAACGAGCTCTCTCTGATATTCTTGAAAAAAAAGCTTTCGCTTGCGTACTTCCAATGAATCGATCTTGGTGTATCATGATCATTCGGATCCTCATCGTCTCCATCTTCGTATGCATAAATCTTGAACTTCCTCTCCATTTCGTTGTAATTCCTCTTAAAAACATCTTCCGAATGATAGACATCTTCGAAAATCTCTTCACCGGTCCACTGCTGATCAGGAAACGCACCAAAAAAGTTGGAAAATTAAAGAAGTTGAAAAGGTTAATGCAACAGTTGAAAGTGGAAAAAAAAGAAAGAAGGCAAGAAATGGAGAATTTACTGTCGAGAAATCTGAAGGCAAGATTGGAATGGTGATGAGATAGACCGATAGGAGTGAAGAACAGAGGAGGGAACAGAAGCAAAAGGCGAAAAAGCGGCTATGAATTGCACGGAGAAAAAATCTGAGCATTGTTGAGTGTGAGAAGAAGAAGCAAATTAAAGAATTATCTTTATTTCTTTTTTTCAGTCTTTTTGATGTTTTTTTTGGCGTTTGTGTGGGAGAGAAGTGATATTCTTGAAGAAATTGGAGAAGGATTTTGAAGGATGGGGAAAATGAGTGGAAGAGGTGAGCAAAAGAGAAGTTCTTGGCAGTTAAGTTGGTTAGAGAAGAGAGTCAAGTACAGGCAATCAGCTTAGTGATTTATTGAACTAAAAAAATTGACTTAAAAAAATTTTTTTTTGAAAAAAATGAAATCATATTTATATGTATAACATAGAGTTTTGGAGTTATTTTCTACTATAGTTGTAACGCCGCAGATTCGACGACTGTCCTCATTGTATCAAGACGAGTCTTTCCAGCGTGCTTATGTCCTCACTCACACGCACCCTGAGAAACTTCCAAGGAGGTCACCCATCCCAAAATTGCTCCAAGTCAAGCACGCTTCACTTTAAAGTTCTTATGTGATGAGCTACCGAAAAGAAGATGCACATTCGTGATATGAGTAGTACAATCAAATCTTTTAGCCCTCTTCAACTGTACAGTCCATTACATTGAACAGTCTCGGAATCCCTCTCATTCCGGTGTAAGAACGGTTCATTCATGTTTCCTCCACCTAGAAGCCTGCCAGGAGCCGCTCATTGTCCGTGCCACCTCATGGCACCGGCGATCACCCCCGCCCTCTTCGGCCCCGGGCCTCACAAGTCATTCTTCATCTTTAACAGAAGCATGTATAAGGCGTCTACTTTTCTTGAAATGAAGAGGTTTTATTTTTAACAGGTCGGTTCAACCCGAAACAGGATCAGAACCGGCCAATTAAGCCCGAAATCGGTTCTAGAACCGGCTTGAATACATTGTTAATTAAATGAATCCGATGCGGAACCGGTTCCAAATTAAAAATAATAATAATAAACTTTTTATAAGATCAAATTGCAATTTTTCTCCTCCCCTCCAAATGTCTGGTATAAATCTGTGATTATTTTTTACTATTTTCACACAGAAATCTCATTCTTGTAATTCTAAATTTCTATGTACTCAATATCTTGACTCAATATCCTATTTGCTATTATTTTTCAGTGCATTTTATTTGCTATTATTTACCCTACATTCAATAAATTTTATTTAAATGGCGTCTTCATCAAATCATAATGCTGGTAGTGGTGATGGAGGTGTGTGCCATGTTGTGCCTCTATTGGAATTTGGTGAAGATTTTGAGTATATTTCCAACTTTGACAAAGTCGAACCCGACCACGAGGAGGAAGGGACTATGGAACTCCCTAACGAAGATGGTGAGAATTTTCAGACATCGTCGTTCGTCGGAGCAAGCAACACAACGACGAGCCGAATAAAGTTTCAGATCACTCCGAAATTGAAAAATAAAAGTATGAACAAATTTTTTGCTTTATTAAGAATTTGCAAGAACAGATATTCTTACAAAGCTGGTGGTCGTGCCTGTGATGCCAGAATTTTGAAAAAATATTTGGTTAAAGAACATAAAGCTAACTCCAACAACGATCTAGGGTCCTCGAATGCCTCAGCTGCTTTCTTAGAGGCAACATAGCTAATGAGGGTATTGGTGTAGACAATCCTTGCAGCGAGCATCAAGCACATTGCTGCTGCCTCTCCAGCACCAAAACTATTGAAGAAATCCTCTAGTAATGATGTCACTGAGATAGATTCCAGCAATCTCCTCAGGATATCAATTGGTCTGTTGAAAACTACTTCCATTATTCCCATGGTACTGAAAGTAACATTTTTTCTTCTTGGTAAAATATGTTGGCTAGATAGATCTCCTCCTGCCCATAGATTAACTGTAGTCTTTTTTTTTTAGGAGTGAAAAAGTCACTCGGGCCCCATTTTTAGAGAGATGTTCTCTCCCCTCTCCCTAGGGAAAATGGCGCGCTGCTCAAGATAGTTCTTCTCGATTGATTTCGCGATTTCTCTTGGGTTCTCCTTCTGTTTTCAAGGCTGGTTCTTTCTGATTTCACTAAATTCATCAGATCAGTGTGATTTAATTTCAGTCTACTGTGGTTTCAATCATCCCTTGTTTTCGATTGAGGTTCTCTAGTTTTCTGCTGCTCAAGTGTTTGAATTATTGCCTGAATGAATAATTCAGAAACTAAGACTATGGCTAGGACCATTCACCAACTCTCGGGTGATTCTCCTGGATTGAGTACTGATACGAGTTTGGAAAACCAGAATAAGCGTGGACATATTGATGACAATGAAGATATGAACAAGACTTTGAATGAGATTATTACGGATATTCGAATCTCCAAATCATCCATTCCCACTGATGGGAAGACTGCTGCTACTAAAGTTGATTCTAAGTTACCTGGATTGCACTCTAAAGGTAATCGAGTGTCATATGCTAGTTTCTTCAAGAGAAATCGTATGGCCAATGCTAACTACAAACTTGAGTTCATGGATACGGGCACTGATCAACTCGAGTTTGGTTTGGAGGATATAGATTCCATTGAACAGACGTATGGTATTTGTCTTTTGGGGTATATCATCAGTGGTAAACCCCCGACTGCCACATTATTTGATTTGGTTAAGCGCTGGGGATCGGATATTCTCTTTCAAACTCATGAAAGTGGCTGGATTATCTTCACCTTCCCTTCTACGGAGGTGAGAGATAGAATATTGAATGGAGGTCCTTACTTAGTATTCGGCTTTCATCTATTTCTGAAAGAAATGCCTCGGTGTTTCAGATTTAGGGAGGAAGATATGAACACAATTCCTTCTTGGGTTCAAATCCATGGGCTGCCTCCGGATTGTTGGAACTTTAATATTCTGAGCAAGCTTGCATCGAGGGTGGGAAATCCAGTCCACATGGATATTCTTACCCATGATCGCAAACGTATTAAATATGCGAGAGTGCTTGTTGAAGTTGAGGCCACAAAACAGAAAATGACTGATATTAGTGTTGTACTGCCTATTGGGAAGGTAGAGGTGAAGTTTCTTTATGAACAAGATGTTAAATTCTGTGTCAAGTGCAAAAAAACAGGCCATGCGATGTATGAATGTGAGGTTGCTACCAATAATGTGGATACAATAGTGGAAACAAATACAACAAGCAATAATCCACGCCCAAGATCTAGAAGTGTCATTTGGAACAAGAGAAATTCCAGAGGTAGATCGAGAATGGGTAAGTGATACTCTCATGCACCTTTGCGTAGTAATTCTGCTGCTGTAAATAATGAATGCCAGAAAACTGTATCTCCCTTGCTAGAAGATAATTCGGGTAAAGAAAAGCTTCAAGACAGTGTTCCTGTCCCTGTTCATGTGAGTATTGATGATATAAATTGTCCGAAGCCTACTGCTAAGGGCAAAGAAACTGTGCTTGAGGTTGATATGAATGTAGCAAGTACGAGCAAAGCTAAAGAAGCTGACTCTGAAGGCTTTCATACAGTTACCAATAAGAAGAAGAGCAAGATGAAGAAAAAAAGTAAAAATCCAGTAGAGCATCAACAAGGAAATAACAAGGACATGACCGTGTTCTTCGAATATATGCAAGAGGGAAGCTTCGGTGATACTGAAATAGTGAATGTCAACAATTTGAATAATACTACAAGGTATTTTGGAAATATGAAAAAGGGGCGGCAACCCGAAATTTCCTCTGTTCCCCAATGATTGTTGCTTGTTGGAATATTAGGGGCTTCCATAAGCCCCTAAAACAAAAGAGTGTTCAACTCTTGATTCACTCTCGTAATATTGATGTTGCTTGTATTCTTGAATCCAAATTTGATGAGAAGGCTCTGCATATGATGATGAGAATTCGCTTTCCAGGTATGAAAGTTATTCACAATTTCTGTTTGAATAATAAGGGCAGGATCTTTGTATTGTGGAACCCAATTACAGTTGACTTGAATATGGATTTTATGTCTGCACAAACGATTCATGTTACCATTGAATGTCTGTCGTCCACTACCAGATTTTGTACATCATTTGTTTATGGTCTTTATTCTATTGTACTTAGAAGACCGATGTGGGATGACTTGAAACTTTTTGGGGGGGCATGTAATATGCCATGGATTATCCTTGGGGATTTTAATAATGTATTGTCTCAAGATGATAAAAAAAGGGGTTTACCGGTTAGAGACTATGACATTAAAGATTTTGTTGATTGTGCTGCATCTCTTGACTTGTTGGATCTGCGTTTTATTGGCTGTAAGTTTACTTGGAGTAGCCCTAAAGTGTGTAGTAAGCTTGACAGAGTCCTAGTCAACCAAAAGTGGATTTCTTCGAATTTTAATGGTTTAGCTGAATTTGTTGCTCCGGGTTGTATCTCAGACCATGCTATCAGTATTGTTTCATTCTTACATCTTGTTGAGCAGAAACAGAAACCATTCAAGTTTTTCAATATGTGGGCTCTTAGTGATCGATTCTTGGATATAGTTCGAGATAGATGGAAGTTCTCTGGTTATGGTATTGAACAGTTCAAACTTAAAGAAAAGCTCAAGAATCTGAAAAAGCCACTTCTGCTGTTGAACAAAAAAGATTTCGGTCATATCTCTTCTAGGGCTGGTACAGCAAAAAAGAAACTACAATCAATGCAAGAGGACATGCTTCACTCGGGTATCATACCTACCGATTACAACGCTTGCAGGCATCACACCGAATTACTTTTAGAGGCGGAGAGATCTTACATTGCCCAAAAAACTAAGATCACTTACTTGCAACAGGGTGACAGGTGCACTAAATTTTTCCACGATTTTATTAAGCGAAATAACAAGAAGAATGGTATCATTGCCATCAAAAACCATGCAGGTGATATTATTTCTGATTCAAAGGAAATTGCAATGCTATTTGTTGATCATTACACTAATTTATTGGGATCGAAGGTGCATACGACTATTGTGGATAGAGAGGCAATTTCCGCAGGGCAATGTGTGTCAAAAGATGACTGGGGTAATCTAATTACGAATGTTACGTCGGATGAAGTTAGAAGGGCTTTATTTGATATTGACGATGACAAAGCACCTGGTCCCGATGGCTTTGGTTCTTTCTTCTTTAAGAAGTCATGGGATATCATTCAAGATGATGTTATAACAGCCGTGTTTGAATTCTTCTCTTCGGGCAAGTTGCTTAAACAATGGAACCATGCGATTATTTCTTTGATCCCAAAATCGGTGGGTGCATCTACTGTTACAGATTTCAGACCGATTTCTTGTTGCACTGTGTTCTACAAAATCATTTCTAAGATACTTTCCAACAGATTGGCGGCTGTGGTAGGTGATTTAATTGATGATGCCCAAGCTGCTTTCATTCGTGGTCGCTCTATCGTCGATAATATACACCTCGCTCAAGAACTTTTGAGGAAGTATGCTCGTAAAAGAGTGTCTCCCCGTTGCATATTGAAGGTCGACATACAGAAAGCCTACGACACTGTTGATTGGTCTTTTCTAGAAGAAGTTATGAAGGAGCTGAATTTCCCAATCAAATTTGTGCAATGGATTATGGAATGCGTGTCAACCACATCCTATTCAATTGCTCTTAATGGACAATTCCATGGTCACTTCAAGGGACAGCGTGGCTTAAGACAAGGTGATCCACTATCTCCATTCCTATTTACACTTTGCATTGAAGTTCTTTCTCGATCGCTGAAGCGCATGTCAAGGAATGTGAGGTATGGTTTCCACCCTAAATGCAATAATCTACATATTACTCATTTGGCTTATGCGGATGATTTGTTACTACTTTCCCGAGGTGATGTTGATAGTGTTGGCTTGGTGATGAAATGTTTGAATGCTTTTGGTGACATGGCTGGGTTGAGGGTGAACTTATTAAAATCGAATATATATATGGCTGGGGTGGATGATAGAAGTAAACATGATATTCTTCAACTCACTGGTTTCGCTCCTGGTACACTACCTTTTCGATATCTTGGTGTTCCCTTAGCGGCAAAAAAACTGCGATCATCTGATTATTGCAAGCTGGTAGATGCGGTTGCTAGTAAGATTAATTCTTGGCCGAGACACTCACTTTCTTATGCAGGTAAGATTGAGTTGATCAGATATGTGGTTCAGGGTATTGAATGTTTTTGGCTAGCAATTTTGCCGGTACCATTTTGTGTGATTAATTCCATTTACTCGTTGTGCCGAAAATTTGTTTGGCCCACAAAACACCCCCCGATAACTTGGAATATTCTGTGTAAACCATTGGAAGATGGAGGCTTGGGGTTGAAAAACTTAAGAGCGTGGAACAAGGCTTTGATTGCTAAGACGCTGTGGAAAATACACCTGAAGAAAGATAGTTTATGGATCAAATGGGTTAATCACTACTTCAGTAGCTTCGGTGATGTTTGGAATTGGGGTTGGCATAAAGATGAGTCTCCAATATTGATCAAGCAAATTCTTTTAATTAGGGATGAGCTTATTGAGTGCACAGGATCAAAGAATGCAGCTGCCATAACATTGGAGACATGGTTTGGGAAGAATGATAACCTCTCCTTAGCTTATGATTGCTTCTCAAACAAGCGAGGTAAATGGCTTTGGAAACCACTACTCAATCGAGCTTTCATTTTACCGAAGCATAGATTCACACTATGGATGATGGCTCATACGAAGCTACTGACAAGAGATTGATTGCCATTTGTTGTGGATAAGTCATGCGCCCTATGCAACGAAGAAGCTGAATCAATCAATCATCTTTTCTTCTTATGCAAGTTTTCAAGTGCAGTGTGGGGTGAAATACGAAATTGGTTGGGTATGATGAAGATGATGCGCTCACCAGCAACTGTCCTAAAAGCTTTCAGAACTTGTTACCGTGGGAACTCAACTATATCTCGGATGCGTTTATCATCGCTAGCGGCTACAGTTTATTGCATTTGGACTTCTCGCAACAGGATGATTTTTGATGATGAAAAGCTGAAGGTCGAAGCTTTAGTGCATAAGATTAAAATTATTGTTTTGCGTTGTATTCCTACGTCGGTAGATGTGTTTCATTGTGTAGAGTAATTGCTTGGGCTATTTTTATTTCGCATTCATCATGTCGATAAGTGTCTTTCTTGTACTTGAACTTTTTACCCACTCTTTTTAATGAATTAATTTCGTTAAAAAAAAAAACTGTAGTCTTTTCAAAATATTCCCACGAGTTATGAAATATACAAAGTTCTAATCTTGAGTATAGTGACTGTACAATTGATGCAGCCTCTGGCAGGGGAAAACATTTGCAACAAAATCGACCTTCTAAAGGTAGAGATGGTACTGATTCTCTGAGTGCACGAGAAGCCCCTGACCCTGCTTCTAAGGCACCGGATGAAGCAGACTGCATGCAGGGATCCCTGTTCACAATTAGAGGTAATGAAGCTGCAGATGGGGATGAATCAGGAAGGACGAGTTCCGGAAGAATAAAATGCTGATTCAATCTTCAGAGATAGATCACTACTCTATCTTCCAGCAAGAGATAGCGCCCCAAGGGAAAGGCTGCCTCCCACAACCTATGGGAGGAGAAGGCTGGGTAGTTACAGCTTTTAAGCAGCTTGGTTTTTGGTGATAGGTTCCAAGCCACTCAAACCTCCAACAGCACTATTACTTCGACCAGATGCAGTGGAATGGTACATCCTCCTCCGACCATCTGAAAAGTTAGCAACTAGATGCAACCACTTTGATTCCAAAATAGATAAATGTGAAATGCAAATTATAGTTGATTTGGTGGATCGAGATGGAGCACTTGTCCCTTCTTGTTGTCTGCCACTGTTATGAGAGTCCAACTGAGTGATCAAATTTCTTTCTTCAGCAACCTTCTTGAATGGACCATCTCCATTTGGCCCAAGAGAGAATACTTGAAGTTTCATATCTTCTTTCTAAATCTTGTGAATGCAAGGGTGTTGCATGGGCTTCAGCGTGTTCGAGGAACTTCGAATATCCCTTTTATGGAGTTCTCTGTTATGCTAGTTTTGACTTTTGAGCTGTCCATCACCATTAGGCCAAATCACGATTCATACAAAATATTAAAATTAAAAAGCAAGAAAAGTGATGCATCGTCAATGGCTTAATTATTCGGGGAAGCTGTTAAGTAATCAAGCCAAGATTGAATTCAAAGCAAACCAAATTTGAATTCAAAACACATCATTTTGTGTTAGGACCAATGGAACCCGGATATCTCCACACTGGTATGATATTGTCCACTTTGGGTTTTAACCCTCATGGTTTTGCTTTTGGAACCACCCAAAAGGCCTCATACCAATGGAGATATCATTTCATCTTTATAAACCCATGATCTTTCTCTAGATCTTCCAATGTGGGACTTTGGTTGATCCCAACAATCCTCCCCTCAAACGAAGTTCCACTATTATTCTCATAGTCCGAGCCTCCCCTCAAGCCTTATTCGTCCTTCAATCGAGGTTACTCCACTTCACTGTGTTGGAGCGCACGCCTTACATGAATACCGGGAGCATCAACCACCTCGAGAGTTTAATCAAGGATTTTTACCGGGAGCCCTCACCTCCTTCGTTTAGGTATCGAGGATTCCACCCACACGGCTCGATCTAGACCATGGCTCTGATACCACTTGTTAGGACCAATGGATACCGGATATCTCCACATTGGTATGAGGCCTTTTTGGTGGTTCCAAACGCAAAACCATGAGGGTTAAAACCCAAAGTGGACAATATCATACCAGTGTGGAGATATTCGGATTTCATTGGTCCTAACATTTTGAAATTCAACAACACAATTAACACATGGTTTGAGTTAGTTAAAAATGGTTGATTTGATTATGTAAGCAATGATATTTTAATTTTTGTTTTTTTCCCCAAAATTCACCTATAAATACTCATTCGTTCTTCATTCCAAAATCATACCAAAATACAAAGTCATTCCATCTACAATCATGTGTAGAAGTGAGACAAAGGATTTAGTGTGAGATTTTTTAAGGAGTGTTTATCGTTGAAAAGAATATGATTAGTGGAGAGAAAGTGAGTGTTAAAATCAAAGTGTTTTGAGTGAAATACTTTGTATTCTCAATTCTCTTGTCGACTTTGTTATTAATAAAGAAGTGAACTCTTTGAGAGGTTCGTGGACGTAACCTAACCTTAGGGTGAACCACTATAAATATTGGTGTTCATCTTATTAATTGTTAGTAACACTTACGATATTCCGCTGCAATAATATCTCGTTTATTTCCCTGGTATCCTATCAGAAGCAAGGAAATTTTGATGAGAAGTGCTGCTTAACCTTCGATATTGCGCGTAATGAATGATTTACATGGCAAGATTAATGTCTCAGGATGAGCTCCGGGGAAGACTTTTCCATTAAAGACAGTGCGCGTAATGGTTTCCAACTAATGCAGGTTGTATCATATATTACGACAAGATTGAAGAACTACATACATGATAACGAATCTAGTGGTTACCACACTTACATATACATCGTATGAAAAAGTTCGAATCAGGCCTTGCTTGCTCTCGCTTCTTTAGGGGAAATTTTAGGGATATTACAACATGACCATATTTGCAGTCTTCCACAATATTCTAGAACCTCCGCGCATGTGAGCTTCACGCGTTAGCTATATCGCCATATTACTTGACACAGCATTTATTTACACTAGCATTTGCACAGATAAATCAACTTCACGAAAAAATAACTAAACAAAATAGTTAGTTATGCTATAACTTCCTCCCATGTTAACTAAATCAGAGAATAACCTTAAATCTACGACTAAAAGGGACAAGTTAAGCAAATATTTCGAAAAAACACGAGTCCCACACATGCTCTAGTTCTAAGAATGACTCACATCTAAATTCTTCATAAATGAAATGACTTTCCAAGCCATTTTCTCATCCTCCAAAGACCAGGTGCAGCAAAAGTATAGTGTATCGACTGCACCAGGACCAACAGTTGTTCTGTGAGAGCATTGCTCCTTCGAACAAAGAGATATGATGAATGACTTGATTTGAATATGATGGTGGCAGTCCTGGATACTCAACTCCGAAAATTCTCTGGAAAGTTTTGCATACAACAGATGCAAGATGAAAGAGCTTTTAGTCAACGGGGAGTGTGAACTGTCCATATCCGTAGTTTCTGAATGGGCAAAACATACTGGGCAACAGTGGGCGAACTTAATTTCATGGGTTTTGACTTCTAACATAGTCATAAGTTCATTTTGATTTACAACTCTTGGATTCTGGTTCTTCTGTAACGTCAATAACCCTTGAGCAACTCTGTCATCACAAACTCGCAACATTGGTTCCATTCTCGTGTTGGAATCTCCTAAATCAGAATCCAGTCCTGAATTTAATTTCAAGAAAGTGAAGTTTGGGCATAAAGAACTCTGCAAAAATGCATCAGAGGCGCTGGCTTTAATGTAAATAGTTGAAGAAATGCATAAAGTTTCATTATTTGCCGGATCATAACATTGTATTCCCAGTTCAGATTGGATTTTTTCTCTCAGTATAGCCATCTTAGGCTTTTCACCGTGTACAAGAATCACATGCTTAGGAGATAGAAACTTTATAAGATCCATAATTCCCTTGGCATCAGTATGTGGACTAAATGATAACTGATGAATCTGCAAATAGTTAGATACGCTAAGATTAATGATTAATGGAATGAAAAAAGTTCTCGAAAGGAAAACCATATTAACCAGAAACTTATACATAAAGTTGGGAGCAGAACCTGACACCGCACATCAATTTGGGTGTCTCGGTCGATATTGATTTTAGTGGGTACTTTTGCTGACATAAGTTTGTGTCCTATAGTTCCAGCCACACAATACCTGATCAACAGCGCAGAGAAAGAGTGGGGCATTTTCAACTGTAGCCAGTTACACGAGTAAATTAATAGTTCAGAAAGAGATCCAAGGTAAATCATAAAAGCAGATTTGCTTTCTTCTAACTAAAATTGATCCGTAAAATAATTATTTCGATTTATATTATCAAGATTTATGTAGACTGCGCATTCAAATGTAATGCAAACAGGGGCAGCGTTGGTGTGCAACTGGTTTGTTAAGCACAGAAAATCCATTTACATCAATAGAAGTGTTTCAACTTTCTGACCGTATACATGGTAAGATAGGTATAACAGCCCAAGGAGCACACCTAAATTGAGCATCCAAGCAAGAAAAATCAAACAAAACCAACTTTGACGCTAATAGATTTGATTATGAGATGATAAATGTGTGTTTTCTCAAGCACCACAAAAAGAAAAAAGTATGATTCACAGAAAGAAGAGGATTTAAATATCTCACCAAGAAAATTGAAAGATGGTAATTTGCAATTTCATAGGGCAATATAACTAAGCTGAGCTGCTGCCTGGCATTTGCTAATGATAAAGTGTATAGCAAGCAATGAACTTGAAATAGAACTCTGAATTTTGTGGGTATCAAATTCATTTAGTTATTAAAACCTTGACATGGAAGAACTTCAAAAGAGAAATTTTATTGAATCAGATAATGTAAAAGGAGCAGCAGGATCCCCTGTCTCGATTACAAGAAAATATATGCTATTCACAGAGAAGGAAAATAAAGAATACCCTGGCAGCATAACAAGATTTGCTCCGCATGGAGCCCACTGTTTGAAGACTTCGAGTGAGAAACCTCCACTTATCATTCCAGGAGTAGCGAAGAGAACACAAGGCCCCGGAGCATTTATCAAGGATCGGTCAAAACTGCAGACTGCAGTATTCATGTTTTAGTGCAATTGCAACATGTCTGTATTGAAATTTAAACGCAAGAATGACATATGTGTTAGCAACCACCATCTATAGGCAATCTATCATTACTTAGACAGCTTAAAACACAAGGCCAAAATTTTTCATCACAAAGTTCATTTTGTTTTACCTGCGAAATTGAAGCCAAAAGTTGGTTAAACAACATTCTAATAAAAAGTTATTTAAACAACCAAAAATTAACTTAAATACACATGGAAACTAAGTTTTTTCAGCTCGTAAAAGGAATAGCTACTAGACATATCAGGAAAGTACAAGAAAAAGGAAATGGCCGCATATATACTTCACAAAACTATCCACAAAATAGAGCAACAAATTATTGCACAAGTAGAAATGCATTTGCAATGACTGAGCATTTTACGAAAGCCTCCCATGGCAATAATAATTAACAAATTGCTTAACTATGTCTTGAATATTCACGGAAACAGGTAAATGTGCCATTTTGGTTCCATGGAAGAGAATTCTACAAAAGTGCCAGGCTAGAAGCAGCCTCGGTCGAAAAGATTGGTAATTCTGAAAGATATATAACTCATATATTCCAGCTAACAAATCAAAGTAAAGGTTGAAAAATTGTGTTAATCATGTAACTGCGAAATTTCCCTGCAAATCCTTAAAATAGCAGAGATTGAAATATTGTAAGTACCGTTTCTGAAGTCAAATGCATTGCGTGTAGTGTAAGTATCTTTCACCTTTTGGCTGGTCCAGTTAATGAGAATTTTGTAATACATATTCGCTTGAACGGTCAAACCTGAGACAGACAATGAAAATATTAGTATTCATGTTGACAAATAAGGTAAAGAACAAGAATAGACCATCAACCATCTGATTCTGATTAATTGCCACTTCAAAAAATTTCAAAATTATCCTGAAAACTTGAGACATGTTGAGTTGGATTACAAAACAACCAGTAAATGCCTCCATTTTGAAAGAAGAAACATATCCTCATAAATATGTGCCCATGGACAGGCAAAAGAAAAAAACGCTCTGTCGACAATATTAGTCAATGAAACAGATTAGAATACCATCGACACTAGACAAATTATCAAACATGAAATCACATGGGAAACATGGAATCAAGGTTTTAAATATTACTTACGATATATATTTCAGGAGTTTTTGATTTATGAAAATTTCAGGAATACAAAATCTTTATTTCGATTTAGGAAAATCATGGAATTTTTTTCGCAATATTTTGTAGATATAATATACAAATCTGTAGTTATACAACAGTTTTTCAAGATGATTGCAATTATTGATGTCTCCTGTAAAAAAATTGATATCCAAACAAACATTAAAGTTTGTTTTTAATAATAATGATATTATGCAAACATATTTTTTCATGAAATGTCTTTGGAGTTGGAATTTTGTTTAAGGTCAGAAAAGCCCAAATCCGGCGGGAATTCTGGAATTCCAGAAGAAATTTGAAACATTGCATGCAAAAAGATCGTACCTGCAGAGAAATAAATAGGAACTTTAAGATTCATCCTCTCCCAATAGTCATCTAACAGCATGCATAGTTCCTGTCATAAATCATGATGCTATCTGAAATTCATACAAGAAAATGAAATGATATGCAAATGATGATTTTCACACTAACAACTTTGATCTCTGTCAACAGCCACGCAGTCAGTTGCCAATTATGAAAAGAAATGTAACCAACCCAGTCAACCCTCCTACTCATAAAGACACAGAAGAAACATAAAATAACACAAAGAAAATGACTAAAGCAGAAGAGACAGCAAAGAAAATCAAACTTGTTTATGACATGATAATCAACTCATTTGAAAGAAACCATTATTAGTTGCCTGTTACAGATTGTGCAATTCTTAAAGTCGTCATACAAATGGTGCAAAGAAACATGAAAACCAAAAAGGACCACGTGTACAATGCGCGGGCACAATAATGTTACTGCTCTGCGTTCGCCATTTAATCCCTTTTATTTACAACAATTCAATTGCAATTGTTTGTATCCTAAGATTAAGTTCTATAAATAACAAAACAGCTTTCAGAAATATTTCACATGACCAGAAATTTATGTATAATATAAAAACATCCACAAATACTTCAAAATCTAATACCAAATTCATGTTATCGCATAAATGCCAATCTCTTTCAAATACATAAAAGAAATTAATTATGATTCACATCCAACTCAAGGGCATCGGCCGGATAATAAGCATCCATTAAAATCAAGATCAAATAAATGAGTTAATAATACCTGTGCTCTTCCAAGAGCAAATGTTGGAATTAAAACCTTTCCTCCACCGCCAACACAATTGTGAACCTGCGGAAATAATTAGGAATCGGTAACAAGTAGATTGAAGCAATGAAAAATCTGCACGGTAAAGTACACAAACATCTTGTTGAAAATACAACAATAAATCAACATCTATGTTCTATAAATTTGATAATTGTTTAAGCAAACCATCTGAGCATGATAACCTTTTGTACAGAGTTTACAAAGTAACAGATTTTCATGCTATTTTTATCTACTGAAAATTTGCACATTTGGCGTATGATCATCAAGGATTTAGTCAAAGATGAACATATTGTGTCCATGTAGTTTCAATTTCTAACATAATGATAATGAAATCATGCTACTGACTGAACTAATTACAGCAAAACAGTTAATTGACATAATGGAAACACAAAAGGCATCTATATCTTTCAAATCCAAAGATGATTAGAAAACAATCCAAGTCCTTTTCAGCAAGAAATCAACTCCACATGGATATTGTCTGTTGTCACTCAATGAAATAAATTGATCAGTACTAGGAATTTTTTCTGCAAAACAGGACCAAAACACAATTAAGAAATAGAAGTGTATGCTGAAACATACCCCGGTACACCTGACTTTTGGAAATCCATTTGATGTTATTTCATTAATATTGCAGGCTCTAGGATGAATATTGAGTCCAGTGAAGGAATTCTTTCTTTCACCATTTTTAATAAGAATGTATATGAATTAAAATATGTCTTAATAAGATGTGCTAAAAGAAATAGACTAGATTATCATTGGGATATCCTAGCGGAAGACTCCAAAAACTGATCATAACTGCGTGCATGCAATATGTAGCTTTAAGTTTTCCGAAACGTACACAGATGAGATAGCGACATCGAGAGAGTGTGCATCTCTACAAATTGTTACCTCTCGTGAAATCCATTAATTACTCCATATTGTTCAAATTAATTCCCACATGAGTATTAAAGAGAAAAAAGTAAATGCAGCAAAAGGAACATCGACAAGCACAACTGATTTACATCGAACAACAAAAACAATAAACATATCAACGAAATCGAAACGGTATGACAAAAGGCCCATACAGCTTTGAGAAATTCTCTCTCTCGAACATATTTCGATTCACGGTATGTTGTTGCATAGGTTGACCTGTAAAAAATTTGGGATAAAGCATTCAATACAAATTCATTTGTGTAAATCAGGCAGTTGGTGCTAATTACTAAGGAAAATATATAGATGCTCATAATGTAATGAACCCAAAGGCCCAGCCAGAATGCAACGCCGGCTCAAACCCATCACAGCCAACCGATATTACCTACAAGAGATTTATTCATGGCCGATTCAAGAATGAAGCATCAAATTCTTAGTTATTTACTCCTTAGGGACTCTATTTCATTATTTGTCATTTGCTCGGATTTTCTTATCCTTAGTAGTTTGTTTCCATTAAAATAAAGGATTATGATGCTTTCAAAATTTCAAACACTTGAAGAACCATGAAGAAAAAAGATCGACACAGTAAGTATGCTGAATTGATTAAATTTATATTAATATTGCTGAATGGAAAGAACAGACTTTACAATGAAAAACATACTCCCTCACTCTCACAAGAAGGAAGATCCTTCTTCTCACAAAATTCAGGTCTATCCCATATGACTCTTCCCCCCACCCCATTTTATCCCTTCCCTCCAAGCATTACAAACTACTCGTCCCTTCCCACGTGCATCTTGAACCTTCTTAATTAAACTTTATAATTTGTTAGGCCTTTTGCATGGGCTTCATTTGCAGGGAACCCGGGCTTCAGTTTCTGGACTCCTTATTTCCTGATTTGGGCTTGGACTTATAATTACCATATCAGATTATCCCATGAGGGATAATTCTCAGAGTAGTTAGGAATTTCATTCTGCAAGATTTTATTCCTTTATGATATGGAACATTCATGAATTTATAGATGATTTTTATGAATAAAACGAGTTTGAGTTTGTAACTCAAAATCATTTATATGAGATTGCGAGGTTCTCTCAAAACGAGCCTCAACGAGCAATTATAAAAATAGCAAGACGAGGGAGAAAATTGCATAAACACGTAAGTACACTTGCGATTGGAGATTTCTCTGACAATCAACCCATTACTAGATCCATAACTCATGAAAGTGACACATGAGCGCTTAAATAACTATAACTGGGACCTGAAAGTCCAGAAACCACTTCTATAGCATGTTACATGGCATATGGATAAGATATTTCCACCACTATAAACAGAGATGACATAACTATTTCATCCATAAATATTTTGTGGATCTAATAAGTTTTAGTTGAAAAGAGAAATTTTCTAATATGTTCAACCAATTTTGAGTCCACAAGATGCACAAGTATGGAATCTTCCTCCAGGTAAGGATTAAAATCACGCACAAGTTTTTCGTGTAGGATAACAAGATTAAAATGAAACTGGCACGTGTCTGACATCACATTTGTGCCTTCGACAAATGCAAAAACGACACTGGTTCCTTCACTCAAATAATTCATAGTTCAGAGACAAGAAAAAAGGAAAATTCCACAGGGCATTAATCCATCTAAATTAACAACAAATCACGACATCTATTTTATTATTAATGACAGACTTACTCTGATATAACAAGGTCCAACTGAAGTCGTTCGATTTGAGCTGCTCCAAGATGTCTATCAGGCGTCATATTATAATCCCCAGTGTACACTAAGGCAGCATCTCTGACTTTTGCATAAAACATCGCAGCCCCAAGAACCTAAGAAGCACATTTAAAGATCATTGACTCGATCATCCAATTTTGTGGAATCAAATAAACTTAATGGACAAGGTAAGCATCTAATCACCAAAAACTCATTTTCCCCATAGTTATTTAAGGAGCAAAGCACATTAAAGCGCT
This sequence comes from Primulina eburnea, assembly GCF_022965805.1. Classification (NCBI taxonomy): domain Eukaryota; kingdom Viridiplantae; phylum Streptophyta; class Magnoliopsida; order Lamiales; family Gesneriaceae; genus Primulina; species Primulina eburnea. The sequence goes on from NC_133114.1 coordinate 2,529,700, forward strand.
AGGGTACTCTGGAGCCTGAAGCGCAAGACGAAGCGCACGCTTATCGATGTAAAGCGCATTTGACATAAATTTTAAAATTCAATATATATAAAGGGATTTATATTATAAATCTATAATATTACATAAATTAAATATTTTTCACAAAGACAACAAACATTATAAATAAAAATTCATTAATAGATGATGTAGTGTAAATCATAACCAGAAAAAACTTTAATCATCTAAAATTCATTAGTAAGTCATAAATTCGTAGTATATTAAGAAAAAAACTTCAAATATCTAAATCATCTAATTCTTCTCCATCTTCCACATCGGTATCATCATCATCTTCTTCCACAACCATGGTGAGACATGAGTATATAAGAAATTAGAGTAAAAGTTTACATAGAGGATTACATTATCATCTAAATCATCAAATTATTCTTCATCTTTCCCCACTGTACCATCATCATCAACATAGAAGGAAGATGACAGTAAAAGCATAGAGGATTACATTATCATCTAAATCATCAAATTATTCTTCATCTTTCCCCACTGTATCATCATCATCAACATAGAAGGAAGATGACAGGAAAAGTTTGCATAGAGTACTACTGAACTTTCTGATAAAAAAGTCTGGCATAAATGAGTGACAACGTGGCTCTTTTATCATTAAATAGATATGAGCTTTGCTAATTGGGGGGTTTCAAAATTGGTTGGGCTCGAGTTAATTTTTATTTACTTACAAAATCTCAGCCCACTTCTTTAAAGCGTGTGTTCTCACGCCTCTCGGATGTCTCACACCTAGGCAGAGACCAAGGTTGTAAATGGCGGGAGGCGGTGGCGGGGCGGTCGGTGACCGCCTACCGCCTCGGCCGCCTAGGCGGTTGAAATTTTTTAAGTAATTTTTTATAGATAATCATGCAATATAATCATTTTTATGTAAAATGTGCAATTAAATAATGTTTAAGCACAAAATATAATATTATCTAAATAATATGCAATTAATAAAGATTCATCATCATATTAATGCTATTATGCTAACGAAGTAATATAATTTTTTTAACCAAAAAACTAAGATAGTCTTTTTTTAATTCTTCCATCCTTTGAAGCTTTTTATTCTTGCTATTTTCAAGATAGTCTCTCACTCTTTTTTTGTCCTCATCGGATGCTTTAGGACATGCTTCAACTTGTCCTACAATACCCGCAATATGATGCTTCATCCTATACACTCCTCCTTTAATAAGCCTCTTACACAACTTGCATGTGATCCAATCCCTTTTCTCTTTATTATACAACACCCCATATTCTCAAACAATATCATTAGACTTTGGCTTAAATTCCAACTCCGGTTATTTATCTTTTTCCGCCATTAATCTTCAACAATAAATCAAGAATAAAATAATAAATTAATAATTGTAAAAAAATTGATTTTTGAAATCACAAAATCTGAAATCTTATAAAAAAAAAGTATGATAAATAATAAATATGCAATGCCTAACCTAAAATCTAAATATTCTGACTTCCGGCGACGGCGGGCGGAGGTGGCGGCGGCGGCAGTGGCAGAATGTGTGTGAACTATGGTGGTTGAGAGTTGAGAGGTGAAGTGAAAACATAAAATAAAATAAACAAAGAGGTGTGTTAGGGTTTTAAAATTTAAAATTAGTTGACTTTGACTTGGTTTTAAAATTGTTGACTAAGTTTTAAAAATTGTTGACTAGGTTTTAAAATTGTTGACTAGCCTTTTAAAATTGTTGACTACTGTCTCGCCCGTCTGCTCGCCGCCTCGCCCGCCTCGATCGCCCGCTCGCCGCCTCGACCAGCCCGCTCGCCGCTTCGCCCGCCTCGACCGCTTGCTCGCCGCCTCGCCCGCCTCGACCGCTTGCTCGCCGCCTCGACCCGCCTCGACACTCCTCAAACCGCCTCGACAGCCGCCTCATGCATAGGCGGTGCGGTCGAGGGCCGCCTACCGCCTAGGCACCGCCTAGGCGGCCGCCTCGACCGTCATTTAGAACACTGGCAGAGACGAACGCTTTAAGCGTGCTTGTTTCAAGTGTTGCACCTAGGTTATTCGTGCGTCTGGATGGGTCCGTCGCCTTGGTGCAGACAGCGCACGCTTTCAATAACTATCATTTTCCTTATCAAAATTTTGATGAAGGCCAGCGGAGGGATTATTGGTGTTGTTTAAGACACAGTGGGCTACAAAATTAGATGAATGGTACCTAGTTTCCAATTATTTTTTAACAATTTACTTTCAGCGAATTGCCAGACAATGTTTATAAATTTTTAAGTTTGAATGATTGGTATCTTTTGGGCTCCCATGCAACAAATTTCAAGCAAATTTATTTAACAATTATAAGCCCAAAATATAAAGAACCGAAGTAACAAAAATTTACAATTAAAATATATTTTGTTGCAGAACATTTTTTTCAGTTTTTTCTTCAGTGTGCAGGGAATGCGGAACCAAACTGAAATGTATGAAACCAAACAAAATTTAAAAATTTACCGATCCAATTTAATGTTCTGTTTCAGTTTGATTCATTACAAATGAGTCATAAGGAGCTTCATAGAAATCCAAACCCATTTTTGATCAAATATTTGTATCTTTAAGTCACTGTCATCATCACAACAAAAGAATCATTCTCTTACAATACCATCGTTGGAATCCGTTGTTTACTACTTGACACCACCTTGAGCTTTCACCTTTGAGTAAGGTACAACTTGTGGAGGCTACTGTTAATGCTAGGATGCTCAGGAAGCTGGAAACGAAAAGAAGGGGGATGAGGAGCTGAGAAAAGTAATATGAGGAGGTGGCTCTGATAGTCTGATTACAGATGTCAATTTGTTCAGTGGATATTGAATGAGCTAAAGAAATTGAAGGTGACAAGATATGGAGGCTGAGCACAAGATAGGCATCATCAAGGTTGCAGAGTGGGATTTCAGTAATAGTATGATATTATAAACAATAATTTTGCTTTTTCTGTTTCAATCAATTTGGATCAATCATTGGATCAAATGGAAATTTTTCATGTGATAAGAAACTAAACAAACCGAAAATCAAACAAAAATGATTTGGATTGGTTGGTTTCAGACTAAAAGTTTGGTTTTTGCAAGCCCCCGATTCATGATTATGAACTTTCAATACAAAGATAAGCTTGGAGGAAAAAAGAATTTAAAAGCTTACATGCCCGGCATAGTATGCACGAATCTGGAGGTCTTCATCAACCTGAATAGTTTGCTTCAGATCCACTGCAATGACTGCATCACAAATATTTCATATAGAAAGCGCAGATGAATTTTTTTTTTTATAAGAAACTTATTATATTAATAATACGTTAAGAATGTTTACATAGTGGACTGGTGGTCCACTCGCTTAACGAACAACAACAACAAAGCTAAAATGTCACTGATACACATAATCCCAACTTCTCAAAAGATCTAAGACTGATACGTTCTTAAAATCATTATGATTGCCAATCCACATCGCAATATTAAGCTTTATTTTGTCCCAGCAACTCTCCGCATTTTCTTCAATTTCTTCAAAAACCCTCTTGTTTCTTTCTAGCCATGTTGTCCAACATAAGCACTGAACAACTACGAACCAAAAAGATCTGCCCCTTGATCCCAAATGCTGTCCTAAGTCCATATTCAGTACATCAGTTGTAGAGTTAGGCATCACCCACACCAAATGAAGTTCTTGCAAAGCTCTATGCCACAGTGATAATGTGAATGGACAATGAATTAGCAAATGATTCTGCGTTTCTGATGCGTTTCTACAAAGTACACACCAATTAGGTCGCAACGCAATGGAAGGCCATCTTTTTTGAATCATCTCCGAGGTGGGTAGCTTACCCAAAGACACTATCCAAGAAAACATTTGGATTTTTGTCGGAACTGGAGTTTTCCAAATAACCTTGGAGACCGAAGAAATTGGGAAGCGATTAAGAGGAAAGAACGAATCGTAAAATGATCTAACCGAGAAAATACCCGAAGGATCCCCTTGCCACCGCAGAAAGTCATCTACCCCTTCTATCAATCTCACTGAATCTAGAATCCCTAACAACTCGGACAATTGATCCATATCCTCATCCCTGATAGCCCTTCTAAATTCAAAATCCCAAGACAGAGTAGACGTGACACTATCAAAAATTGCGACAAAGGATATCGGCATATTACGGATCGAAGAAAGCTGAAACAAAGCTGGAAAAAGATCTTTAAAAGAAGAATCCCCCCACCATCTGTCCTCCCAAAACCTCACCTTGTTACCCCCTCTCACCTTAAATACAACCATCTGTTTAAAAGTCGGGTAAATTCGGGAAATGTACTTCCATGGGCATCTGAACGTGACATTTAACGCCAACCCAGCATCCCACAAGTTCTCTTGTAACCCATATTTGCTCACTATTATCCTTTTCCACAATGTCTCACCCTCCACAAAAAATCTCCACCACCACTTTCCAAGCATCGCCTTGTTTCTCAAACTTATGTTTGCCACCCCTGTTCCTCCTTTATCTTTCGGTGAACACACCTTTTCCCACGCAACCAAATGACAATGAGCTTCACCATCCGCCCCGTCCCAAAGAAAGTTTCTGGATATCTTCTCCAATGCCTCCACTATACTTCTCGGCATCTTGAATAATGACAGAAAGTAAATCGGAATAGAATTTAAAACCGAAATTATCAAAGTGAGCCTACCACCTCTGGACAGGAATGATTTTTTCCAATTTGCCAATTTTTTTGATACCTTAGTCACAATGGGTGCCCAAAAAGAGGTTTTCAACGGATTACCACCCAAGGGCATTCCAAGATAATTGATAGGCCACTCCTCCCTTCTACAGCCCACTTCCTGTGCCAAAGATTCTGTCTCGACCTGGTCACGATGAATTCCCAACAATGCGCTTTTATTCCAATTAATTTTTAATCCCGACATGTCGCAGAATGATTGTACCACTTTGACCAAGAATCTTATATGATCATCTGTTTGCACGAAGAAGAGTGTGTCATCGGCAACTGAAGTGTGATATCTCTACCTTCTCTACCACTTCTATTCCCCTATGAAATTGTCTGCTCGCCTTACATTATCTCCAATACTCCACCATAAGTGAACAAAACGGTGATAATGGATCACTTGCTCAACCTTTGAAGTTTGAACTTTCCTCTGGTCTACCGTGTCAGATAGAGAGACACATTTGCAGACACCTCTATCCAGGACCTCATCTTCACAAACCTTTTCACAAGAACAAATCCAAGATCCCAATCACTATCATAGTCTCGAAATCCACTTCAAGACCACCCTTTTTTTCTTTTTCTCCCCTCTTCCACCATTCATTGCAATTAGACGCAATCCATAAATGAAGCATTTGAACAAATGCGCATGACAGTCTTAGCTCTTCGACAGTACCTTTGCCAGACACTACGCAATGTTTCAGCAATCTAGTACCGATTTCCGAATCCCCCAAAAGTAACTTAAGATAAACACGAAAGATAGAGACAACCATATGTGTGGAAGAATATATTCTTATTCTAATGTAAAATCACATTACAACCCTACAATACATATATATAACTTATTTCTATATTGTATTCATAATCTAACCTTACTTAGTAGACAAAACATAAGGAATAAATATCAAAAATAATTGTATTCACAATATATTATTTCTTTTTTTAAACTCTCCTCAAGTTGGAACAAAGATATCGCTCTGCTCTCATGCCCAACTATCTCTCTGCTCTCATGCCCAACTTGCAAATGAAATCTTCGAACTCCAGTTTGAAATGACTCTGTGTTAAGGCATCAACAATTTGTTGCTCAGATGTGACAAAGGACATACGAATTATTCCTCCTTCAAATTTTCTTTGATGAAGTACTGGATTATTCATCATGCTCATTGCTGACTTAATGTCGTATAATAGCATCATTGACGCTTCCCAGTCTAACTTCAATTCTTCAAGAATTAGCTTTAGCCATGGCAACTCACATACTCCATTCTTCATAGCTCTGAGCTCAGCTTTTGCACTACTATGAGCAACAACACTTTGTTTTTAAATTCTCCGTGACACAAGATTACCCCATAGAAAAATACAATACTTTGAGTAGACTTACTATCAGAAATAGAACTTATCCAACTTGTCAGAGATATTCATCTTGTTTCTTAGGGCTAATTTACATTGACAGGAATTCGTCCTATAATTGTGTTACCTTTATTTCCGTTTTGAATTTCAAATGAACAAAATTCAGCTCAAATTGTGTTCCTTCAGTTATTATTCAGCTTCAGTGATCCTATCTAATATTGTTCTTAGTTATTGCAAGTGAGCATGTTAACTAGGATGACAATTCAACCATCAACATAAAACCGGACGGTCGGACCGGAAAACCGTTATATTATATAAAATGATAATATAATAAAGTAAATAATATATTTTAAAAATTCTAAAGATCTTAAATATGTATATAAATAATTAAAAACATATATATTTACCAAAGTTATCTAAAAAACATATATATAATCAAATGTAATTATATCTATATTTTTTAGATTAAAAATAAATCAAAATAAGCTCATATACTAATAAAATACTATTTTTTTTTATTTCAAAATCAAAATAATCATATACATAATTAACAATAAAATTTTTAATATAAAAAATAAATTTTCTTAAAAAAACATAAAATAATCAAATTCAAAAAAAAAATTAAAAATGTGGTGAAACTGTTCTAACCGGTTCGACCTTTAAAATTGTTTTCAGATTAGGTCCGTTCCGTGGCCGGTTCCCGGTCGAACCGGACGGCCCGGTCCGGCACTCCGGCTTTAAAAACACCGCTATCAACCCACTTTTCTAACATTTACCAAACTTCAATGATGGTCAGGCCCACAGATTTACGATAACGTGATGGAAATGACAACGAAATATCGTGATAATATGTAAATACACCAGTCTAAAAACTTGTTTGCTCCATATCACTAATGGTTTAAATGGTATGAAGTTACAAATCTGCCAAATCATGTATCAAAAGGTTTGTGCATAATTCAATTCGCAAGAATATATGAAACTAAGCAAACTTATTGAAAATTGAATTATACATAGCGCTTTGTCCAATTGCTTACATCGTTGGAGGCATATGTTGGAGACTGGAGAACAAACTATGTTACCCAAACTATTACGTTAAAGGAAGACCCTAGCAAAATAGAATGCAAAACAGAAAAACATGATAGGGTAGTGTCTTCAGCAAACCGAAGAAGGCTACAACACAAGAGAGAAAGGCTGATGAATAATTCCTAAAATAAACAGCCTCAAAATAGAAAAGAAAGAACGCAAAACCATTAAGTTGCATGAAACGTGAAACAAAGAAAGAAATAATAAAATGAGAAGGCCACCACATACCTTTGTTCATACATTTACCAATATGATCAGAACTAAACTGTTCTTCCTCTCCCCTTCTATCAACCATCACCTTCCGATAATCCTCAAGCATTAGTGGAGCTAATGCTTTTGTTGGATACTGGAGAGAAATTAATCCAAAGGATCATTTCCAAAGATATTCAGGTTCGTCGGCAATACCATCAAAATCATAAAAATAGGTTCAAGTACACGACAATAAACTCCAAACATCTCTAGTGATATTGACAACATAAATTTATCACGAAGTTCATTCAATAGATATCAGTAAAGTACTACATCCAACAAAGTTAAAAATGAAAAGCTGCAAAAACATCAGTATTCAGATTAACATATCGCACAACAAATACGCATAGGAAATTGGCAAGTAATCAAGAAGAGAGAATATACTAAGACAACAATAATAATAAAAGAGTTGATTAGAAACTCGGAACACAGAATATCTATTCTCACCAACGATCAAATGGGATGGATATCCTAACAAGAAACACAAGTGAAAACCCAAAAGGCGTCAAATAAAAGTCACCACCAAAGTGACATAATCATCTTCCCATTGTGGAAGAGGCCAGGGTTTAAACACCGGTGACAGTAAACACCCTCCCCCGTAATTTAAAGATGAAAACTACTGTTGTTATAAGATGCATTCAAAACATTCAATTTAATTCGCAAATTTGTAGGACACACGAAACTTCTACAAAGCACATAAAGTAAGATATGTGTACCGTCATATAAATGGGGCCATTGTACCCACAAACTTCAGTAAAATACGGGAGGGCTCCGATGTGATCCAAGTGGAAGTGTGTAATAATAATACATGCAAGTGAACCATTGAAATCACCGGACTCTGAAATTAAAGAGAAGTCTGGATATCGCCGGTGGTCAAGGTATCCCATATGCATGCCACAATCAAACATTATCCTCCTCCCGTTTATGGTCACGACCACGCAGCTCTTCCCCACTTCTTGTCCCGCTCCTATAACCAATATTCAGCAAAAAGAAAAAAATAATCCCAGAAGTGGCAGCAAGAATATATAAAAATCCTCTGTGACAATTCATCGAGCATATGGTGGGAATCATGTCCAAAACTGTGAATAAAGAGCATAAATATTTACTCGATCTTAATTCTACACAAAAGGGAAAAATGACTAGTTTTACCTAGAATCAAACATTCAATAGCCATGATTGGTGTTTATATGCTGACGAAAAGGTTTGCCAGGACTCGTGGAGGTATGTTGATGGGAACCTCAGGTTTGAAATGTCATCATGTATGGAACACTTGTTTAAAGGCCGGGCTTGCGTATGATACGGGCCAGATAATTGAGCTGAAAATCTGACTTCATTCCTGAATAAAATTTTTGACAGAAGAAATAATAACTTTTATTTAAATCAACGTTTATTGAATAATATATATTTTGACGTAAAATTAATATTTTTCACAAAATCATCTTATATTATATAATATTTTTCATAACATAACTAATAAAGAAGATAAAAACTTGTGTAAGACGATCTCACGGATCGTATTTTGTGGGACAGATCTATATTTGGATAATCCATTAAAAAGTATTATATGCTAATAGTATTACTTTTTATTGTGAATATAGGTAAGGTTGATCCGTCTCACAAATTGAAATCCGTGAGACAGTCTCATATAAGATCTACTCAATAAAAAATGACACTTTTATATGTGAACAAATATATTTTGGACATAAAAAATAACTTTTCATTGATCAAATATTTTCCTCTCATATATATTAGGAACTTAAGTGGATGGGCTTAAATAAGTTACAGGGTATGGCCTCAAACGAGTTGGGCTTCGGGGTTACGTCGAAAAGAGGATATATTTGACGAGAGAAGTTGTTATTCATTCAGCATATTTTCCATTGTAATTGACTAGCATAGCTAGGGAGTGACAGAGCCTTTGCTCTGGGTTTATCTTAAGCTTTGAATATTCATCGAACACTTTGTGTGCGTTCTTTTACTTCGTTGCCTTATTTCCATTATGTGGATTAAAGATCCTGAAAATCGGTCCGACCGGTCGGATTCCATGGAGAGAGAAGATGAAAGACTGGAAGCAATGGAGGAGACATTGATAAAAAGAGAGAAAAAGGGAAAACATAGCACAAAATATGATGTTGGATCGAAGATCCAGAGCCACAAGGCACGGAGGAGGAATATGGTTTCAAATCTAAGACGGACTTGAGAGATTGGTTGATGATTCTCGTATCTTCTACGACGACTTTCATATTTTCTGCAATGTTTTCAGAGCTCGTTAATGATAGATCAAGCTCGAGCATACAACTAAAAAAACACAAACATAAAAGAATTACAGTTGTGATATCTTTGTCCTACGTCTGAAAAATTAAAGATTTAAAATGAGTTTATAATGGACTTCTATAACAACTTGGGTTAATCATTTTCGTAAAGCGAAGACGGATACGAAAAAGTTGTTATAAGGGCTCATTGTGCAGTCACGCAGCCGCGGACCATCAGAGCCGGTCACAAGTATGGAACACCGAGAAATAAGTGCTATGCGGGGCAAAGTGCTACGTGCATGGGAGCCACCTCTTGAACCTGCGGGGCAAAGTGCTACATGACGGGAGCCACCTCTTGAACCTGTAGGAGCCAGCTCTAGATTCTCGGTGCTTGTGGATCGAGTGGTCAGGCCGCGACGGGGACGTCGCGTTCTGAAGGATGAGTGATTGTGATACCCTTGTCGCACATCTGAAAAATTAAATATTTAAAATGAGTTTATAATGGCTTACAATAGACTTCTATAGCAACATAGGTTAATCATTTTCGTAAAGCGAGGACGGATAATAAAAAGTTGTTATAGGGGTCCATTGTACAGTCTACGCAGCCGCGGGCCCGAGTCGTGACAACATTGCTTCATATTTTTACAATTCAAATCATGATTTTTCAGACGTTAAACACCAACTTTTCGGACCTCATCAACCCGAAAAACTGATGTATACTTGTCCGGAATCCAGAAATTGAGGCAGCTCGTTTTTTTTGTTCAAAAATGTTTTAGCCACTTCAATATCATCAATTTGACAATGTCCAACCTTTTAATAACGCTCTTTTAAGAATTTGTCATAAACATCGAATATTTATTAAAAGAGCTTAAATTATTTTTTTGAAGTTCAAAAGATCCCCAAAACGACGATTAAACAAAGATAAAATCGACGTTCGAGTTTTACACGCTTCGAGGCTGAAAGATTGTTCAAAATCAAGATGCAACGGATCGAAGAGGGAGTTTTAATTTATACCGCTTTGACGCTAGGAGGATTGTTCAAAATCGATCCAATGATGTTTACGGACCAAATCGAGACGCAATCGACGAAGAATCGAAATCGAAGGTTGAAATGTCAATCGAAATCTGCTTGTTCTGAGCGCAGAACTCGTGACGATTAATTCATTAGCCTACACAAGTTACTTTTTAGACAAGCAAAATTCATGGGGCTGTTTTGTTTTGTAACCTTGGTCAAATATTTTTTAAAAAAAATAGCCTCATGTAGTCTATTTGTTCACTACATGGGAGGTCATTTTTTTTAAAAAAAATGTCGATCAGGTCTATTTCCTCAAATTTCCCAAATTCACACTCCCTCTCCAAACCCTAAGTCATGCACCTTTACCATTTGAGCTTTGGGATTCGCACCCGTCAAGTGTTTTACTCATCTCCATGTTAAATCTCTTATAGCCTGAGAAAAATGGCAAGCTAGAAGAGAAACTCAAGAAAATTTCAAGTTGATTTTCGAAATGTCCTAGAAGGAGTTCGTGATTAATGTTCTACCTTGAAGAACTATCTCCACGTAAGACCAGAATAGTTGGAGAAATTCTCAAAGTTTAGAGGTAATTTTCTGATAACATCAAATTGTTGTGATAATTCATGAGTGTCCAAGACTATATTTGTATGACAGAATAAAATTTTAAACTTCTGCTATATTTTTGTGTTAAAAAACGATGCACCAACAAGTACAACCGAGAAGGAAATCCGGATGAGCATCTCTCCTGATTCGAAATGTAGTCTTACTACATCAGTATGACAACCCTATCAAGTGTCGAGTCTTCCTCACCGTTTTGGTCGGGTTGGCTCAACAATGATTCAATCTGCTCAAGCTAGGTGACATCCGAACATTTCAACATTTCAGTTAGGGCCTTTCTTTATCGGTTTGCGAGCAGCAAAAAGCATCATGTGAAGACTCTGAGCCTCTTCAGAATCAAGCAACAGAACATGAGGGTTCGCGTGCGTATATTCGCAGGTTCAATGCTATGGTTGTGGAATTTCCTTCCATCATGTTGGACTTAATAGTAAGCACTTTCACTCGGGGGTTGAGGCTGGGAGATTTCTTTAAGTCTATCGTGAAGAAACCATTTACCAATTTTGAGAATAAGTTAGCGAAGGCAGAAAAGTATGTTAATAAGAAAGAAGTACAGAGAGTTTTAAATCAGAAGGAGGCCCGGCCACCCAATCCTGTGGCCATGCCGAACCAATCCAATCCAATCTGTCCGAATTTCTCGGACAATTCATTGCCTACACACTCTTGAAAGTAAGTAAGTTCTAAACGAAATAAATGATTATATAGACTTCCTTCTTACCCTTGACGATCTGTAATAAGCATAATATTTCGTTACATAGATGATACTATGATTCGTTCTCAGTGGCCCTCGTAAAAAAAAACACAATAAAACCACCAATTCAAAGCAATCAAATGATTCGTCATTTTATACCTTGGCAGAAAACGTTTTAAAACTCTAGCTAAATATCTAAGTATTAATTGAAATAATTACATTTTTAGTCTTATAGTTTACATTTTTTTATTTTATTTTCCGTCGTGTTAACGTTGATAGGATTCTGAATGACAACTAAGCTCTTATCCAAATAGAAATGTTTGAATCTTGGACATTGTGATTTGTGACGAAGACTCATGCATGAAGATGAAGTCCCATGATATGTTAATAATGGGTGTCGTTTATATTAAACTGTATATTAGGCATAAAGTCGGATCTTATTGCTTAATATTAACAGGAAATACATGGAGTATTTATTGGAAAAACTCTATGTAACTAAAGTCCTAAAACAGTGGAAACTTATCTAAGAAATCTAGCAAACTTTGGAACATAAAATAAAAATAAACTATCATCCTAACAACTGATTTATTGGATAATAAACTAGTATCTCATTCTCAACTCTCCCCTCAAACTAGGTCATATATGTTGATCATGCCTAACTTGTAAATCAAATTTTCCATACTCTTGCCACCAACTTCATAAAATTTAGAACAAAGTAGGCAAAAAAATATAATAATAGTTATACAAGTAGGGGAGAACATTTCTCACAGCAGACCAAAAAAAGGATCAAATATTTGCTACAACCTTCAAAGGAGGGAAGCAACATCTCCTATTTTCATTGAGGCATTTTAAGCATTGCAATTATCACAATCCGATCATTGGTAGAAGAAAAAAAAGACTATATGGGTCGGAAAACAAATGGTCAACATCACTTGTGTATTCATTTAATAGAAAGAAATGCGACTCCAAGTAACAGACCGCAAAAAAATAGGAATTTACACGTTTTCCGGGAATAATGGCACGTAGGCGTGAAATGAATGTGGTGATGGTAGTGGAAGAATTCTTCGCGAATCTAGATGTCAACCGAATGATATAGACCGGTAACAGAATTACGTCCAGCACCATTGGAATCGGAATTACCGTAAAATGGTGAGTGGAGCTCCCCAGAATTTGATGATTTCCGTGACTTCGGATTTTTGGGAGACGCGGAGTATGATTCTGTGGAACCACTGGTAGTGTTATAAAAGGATGAGGAAGGAAGCCCGTGGATCCTTGGCAGGCCTGTTGGGTCAGTGCTCAAGCTGTATCCCCTTTGGACTGACTCAGCTTCAAGTGGTAATTCATCCAACGTCTAACATGGAAAAAATTTCATCACCAGTGGGAGAAGTAAAAGAACCAGAATTCTAACTTTTAATAAAACACAGCACATACAGGTTAGAGATACATATGACTATGAATTGTGATGTAACGGCTGGTTTGATTGTGTTAAAAACTCAATGACCATTAACTTTCTACCCAGAGATTGGGAAAAGCCAAACTGTTGCTAGACGTAGCTCTGACTGGATGAGAATCCATGCCGGGAATGTTCAATGCACCAAAAAACAGAAACTATGCAAAATAAAGCTATCAATTGAAGATGTGTGAGCCATGGATGTTCTATGGATTACAAAATTTGATCAACCATCACAAATATTGAAAATAAAAGTAAACAAGGCCATAAAGGGGCATGAGAGAATAAAAATGTGATGAGGCATTTCTGAAGGAAATATTCAAATATTTCAAGAAAGCTCTTGGGGTGCTACAAGTCAACAAGGGATGTTGTAACACTTCAAATTCTGGCACTTACCCGGAAAGCTTGCTGCAGGACCCGAAGTGACTCCCGGGTACGCTTTCTCTTCATGGCTACCTCGTCTGGCTCCTGTAACATCTCTTCGAGCAAGTTGTCTCTGCCCAAAACATAAAAAAAAAAAAATACAAAAATCCAAATTTAGGCAGTTGAGGAAACAATGAAAAGCATAACCTGTGATTAGCTAAAATAATAGTCAGACACTTTATAACCTTGCAGACAGGGAAAAAAATGAAAAACATTGACCATTTTTCTCAAACTCAAGCCAGTCAATAAATGACACCATGCAAAGATTATGAAGTGGCCTTTTCTTTGGAAAGAAGAACACAGTTAAGAAAACTTCGTGTAAAACATGGATGTAAAAGGAAGAAGCATTAGACTAGTGGTAATTTCTAACCCTTTGTCTCGCTCTTATGTAGGACGAGACTAGAATGAAGCAATACAGATTACAAGGGACTCAAGCCAAGCAATAAATGTTACCGAGCAAAGATAACGAAGTAGTTTCCTATTCGGACAGAAGAACACATAAGAAAACTTCGTGACATGAATGTAAAAAGAAAGGAAAGTAGTTATTATTTCTATCCCTTTGACTCATTCTAGAGTGTGATGAGACAGAAATGAAGTAACATAGTTTCCAACTAAGGCACTCAAGCCTCTCTCTGCTAGCCTGTGTATAATTCTGATTTCAGATATAACCTATCAATTGAAACATGAAACTGACACATCAACTTAACTTTGCTTGTTGGGTTTTTATCTCTTCGACCATATAAAAATATACAAAGCTTTTAGAAACAGAACATACCTGTAAAGCTTTTTGATGAATACATTGTGGAGCTCCCGCTTGGTGTGGTTTACCTGCATCACAATACCAACAATAATAAATAATTATTAAACAAATATGCATGCAATTTAAGATAACAAAAAAGGACAAGTCAATATCTGAACACCAGCAACTGCTAGAAAAAATTGCCCAAGGAGAAAAAGAGAATATTGAACAGCTTTATCGTCAAAATGCTGAAATATGACAACTGATTTGTGGGGATTAATATTTGGCCAGAAACAATGGCTTATATGATTGCACAAAAGGAAATCATCGCTAACTGGTGAAGTGAGAATGTCCATGGGATGTAAGAATCAAGTAAAGAAAGAGAATTGAAAGAAAATGATAAAAACAAATTACCAGAAAATGCATGATTGCTTTCGGTACTGAATCCTCAATGTTCTTCCGGACAATGTCATAATATGATGTCAACAACAGCTTGGTAACAGCAATCTCGATGGTCTCATGATCTGAATGAGCTTCTGAGGGCCTTAATACAGTAGGGGGCTTTTTTAAATGAACAGGAAATACATATGTTAGACCGGCAAGCAGGAAGAAATAAAGCTTTAAAAGCAGAATGTAGCTCAGCTAAACAGAATACCACGTACCTCTCTCAAATGAATCATCGAAAAACTCTGCTCCAAGTTCATAACATGTCCATTGAATGGTTTGCTAGTTGAATTATCTTCAACAGACGTCCGATTGTCATGCCCACCAAAGATCGAAGACATTCCCCAGGTTGAACCAGCATTGCTAACTGGTGAGTCATAAATAATGGTCATTAGGCTTTCAGGTAGTAATTCACTTCTCCCATGCGAGAACCATTGTACTTGTTAAGCAAATAAATTGTAAATGTATGATCAAGGTAGAGCGACTCAGAACTCGTTCAAACTACTAACTTCAGGATTTAGATTTTTTCATATATTTCATTAGTCATAAGAACAAAGTTGCCAAGCCAACCGCTTGCTTTTGGAGAGGAAGTGCTCGTTTTTACACTTTAATAGTTCTTCCACTCTTGTAGAATGGAAGATCGGGTCTAAGTTCCTTTTCCAGTATGTTCTTTCAAGTTAGGGTGATTATAAAGAGATGGTGTGTGTCAAACTCTCACCGACCAAGCAGTCAATTTGTCAGTTAAATAAGTGGTTAAAAGCACAAACAACATCATGTAGATCATAGACCTAAAAGGTGGTTTAATGAAAAATAAGCCACTGATGACTGACTTAATTTTTGACTTTTTATTGTAATCTCTTTGATTTAATTTGATACCACTGTATGTCATGGTGAAGTAAAACTTAAACCAATCGTATTTTCTCAATTTCCCTCTTGGAAGAGTTATATGCTGGCAGAATTTAATGCTAGCTTCATAATCATTTTTATGAAAGAAAAATCACAAGAATTACCAGATGGTGCAGTTTTTTCAACATCTGCAACTGGTCGAATGCCCTTTTTGCCATGGAAAGAACAGCAACATGATTAATCAACGGAATAGCTGGAAAAATTAAAGTTCAGGATTTACCTAAACTTACCTGCTCAGGAACAATGCCATTCACCAGTCGAGAAAGAATAGCACGAGACTTTACGTTTTTTTCTGAATTTGGTACTTTCTCTAACTCTACCGCATCCTAATTAATAAATCCAAATCAAGAATTGATAAGCATACCTTTGTTAACAACCCAGACAGAAATATAACTTACAAAGTGCAGCAAGTGCACATTTTTTACCTTTTGCCTGGGAACTGGAGCAGCAAACTTCGACGACTTGTTCTGTTGCAATGCGGTCTCCAAAGCTTTATTCCCACCAATAAAATTTGGATGGGAAGTGTTTATGTAATCCATCTACAGAACAGAGAAAAAGAATCCCAATCCAAGAATAAACAATTTTTAACCCATAAAAAACACTTGCAAGGATATTTAAGGCAAATGATGATGTATCTAGTATATAATGATGAAAAAGCAAAGAGCACCAAGGTATATTTGAGGATGGTGGTTGAAATATGTGACAGAGAAAATATTAACGGGGGATCAGGTTCACGTATAAAACATAATTTCTGTTGGCTGATGTAGCTACCTACCATCCCTCTGCATGAGTTGCACCAGTTTGGATACAGATAACTCATTAAATTATTGAACACAAGGGATCTAATGGAAAGACATGTACTTCACCCTAATAAGAAATTAATGCTACATTACTGTGAGTTGTTTAATCATATAAACGTGAAGCATTCTCAAATTTGTAAGTTCAAAAGATAATAATAGCAACAATAGTAAAAGTGATATAGAGAAGCAATTATAAGATTGCGGACTCTGATATTTTTAAACATTTGGATCGCAATGCTCCTAGATTGCTATGCAAATCCAATGGTCTAGGATTCAGAAATAATGTGGAAGCAAAAAAACAAGTTATGGAGAGCATCAAATTTGCATATTACCTCCATTTCCACAATGTGTCCTATCATTGTCTCCGATGGTTCAAGACCTTCTCTCAAAAAATTTCCAACAACCTCATCCATACGCTTTCTGAGAACCGGAAAACGCTGCAATTCATTAACCATACAGCGATGGCTCATCTGAAAAAGCGAACTGTGTTAATGTCCCTAGCAAAGATAAAGCACATTTATAAATAACGCTAGGATTTATAAAAGCAAGCACCTTGATTAGCTCATCGAAAATAAATCTAGCACACTGAAGACTTGGATCCAGCAGGCGAGCTATTTGTCTCCGAATAAGAACTTCAAAGGGAACCTACATGTTTGCAGTGGAAGGCCGAATGCTAAATAAATGATCTTACATTTTCTTTTTTTTTAGAAAAAAAAGGGAAAAGACAGACGAGACTTACTTCTGGCACAAACAATGCAGATTTGGGACCCGTTGCATTTTGAATGGCAGTGTGGATGTCATCATCTGTTAAACCAGCACATGGATCCACGTCCTGTAGAAAGGGATAATGTTAACAGAGTTTGATCTAACAATCAATTTAACATCTTCAAGAATTCCAAAGCTCAACAAATTGCTGGCGATGAGAAGAGTTTAACAAATATTTTCACTTAAAAAGATCAAGTAAGCATTGGTCAAGAAAGCAGTATTCAACTAAGGGCTAAAATTATCCCACTTTAAGATCATGCAGGAATGAACACACGGCAACTCAACATTTGACATGGCTTTATTCACTCAATAATCTACCTTTTTCTTACCCAACAAAACACTTACAGTTGCCCCAGTGAGAAAAACTTCTTTGTTCTACAGAACCAAAGCACGGATTATATATTTATATTCATAAACAGTGTAAAATTTTTCACCAGTGAGATATTTAAAAATAGATCATCAGTACAATATTTTACACTAGTGAGATATTTAAAACAGACAGACCTACAATACACAATTTTAGAAAGCATATCCACAACATTCTAAGCAAGAGCACAAACCTCTAAGCACTTCACAAATATGTTTTGGAAAATGTAATGGATTCTTGCCCCGCCAGACAACTCGGATGTTGACATTTCTTCATTTTTTCCTTCTATCATCGAAGAAAATGCTGTTTCCAACAAAAAATAAATCAATCAATATGAGATGTCACGTAAGGCAGAATATGAATAAACGCAAGACAAGCTTGGACTTTTCATGCTTGATCACATATTAGACCACAACTGCAAATGCTGAAAGAAGATAAACTGCTATGTAACCAACATATTTAATTTTTTATTGAATTATATTATAATATAAAATGAACTTTGAGATAAATGTAAAAACTTTTATTGTTCAGTATACCAAGCGATTCAAATAAGGAACATTGATGAATCACGATTGGCTCATTTGCAAAATAAGCCAATGAAATCAACAACAAATGAGCTCTATGCAAACCCCACGCCAAACTGCTCACAAATGGCTTGATTCATTCGCAGGTCAACAGGTCAACAAATAAACGTAAAAATTAATATCCAAAGTAATCTCTGAACAAGATAATTAGAGGAAATATACCTTCAGAATATTTTGAAAGAATGTTAAGCAATAGTGCTCCCTGGCCAGCCTGTAAGTCAATAAAAGTTCAGAGAGTAGCAAACAAGGAAATAGTAGACAGACGAGTTTTTTTAAAAAAAACCTTAGATTCAGTAATATCTCCATAGCTTGCATGCTCCTTTGCAACAGAAACAAGAGCAGCACTTATGCGTGCCTTCAACCCTGGAAGAATTGTCTTAATATGCTGCACCAGAATCTGTATAACAAGGAGACAGATTATATCATACACCTATTACAGTAAAAGAAATCTCCAGTCCAATCATAGTGAGAAGGAGAGTCAGAGAACGTCAACCAACTAAATTCTATGCCAAGGTAGAGTGGACTAAACAATTATTCCAGAAACTGCCAAATGTGGGCAGAGCTTCTACATGCTTCACAAGAATACTAACTAGAAATGCTATTTAACTCTACTTGATGACCAAGGCCAAGAAATCAAATAGATTTGAAAGACAAATGACCGGAGATCAATCAAACAAATATACCTGGTTCAACTTCTTGGCCAACTGAGGAACTCCACAGCGATCGGCAAGGTCATTGTATACCTGCAAAGAAGATTAGCCCATTCAAGCAATCAGGTATGAGAAGAAAAATCAAAACTATCAACAACAATATCTAGAACATACTGGTCGGCTGCGAAAAAATTTCTCCTCTGCAATAAGTGCATCCTTGATGCTCCGATTCAAGAGAATGTCCTATTTAACGATAAAAATAACTTCGTCAAAGAAATCGCATTGAAAGTTATTGATAACTTTTCATACATCATCGATTCCCGTCTATCAAATTCAAGATGAGGTACCAATGCAGTCATCAGAATATAAAGCAACGCAAACACTTCCTCATGTGTGTTGAACGGCGTGCATTATTATTTTCATACCATAGTCAATTGCAAAGGCACGACTAGTCAACTACTCAAAGATTCATGAACTCGTTACCATAGAAAAGAATTAATAATAAGAAGTTATAAACCTTCAGACTGAAAGCTTTCTGACAGTCTAAAAGTCCAAACAACTAAAATATAAAATCTGAAAATAGCATTTTAATAACTAAACAAAAAAGGAAAAATTCAAGCTCGGGACCTAATCAAATGTCAAGGTAGCATTCTCTATAATATGCAGGCATCATTTGCATCTTTCTGAAATTTAAGTATTACCTCTTGACTACGATTCACAACACCTACATAACCGAGCTGAAGAGGAATCACTTTTCCAAGCAAAAAGTTGCGGGCATCAGTACCTCTGTCCATAATATCCAACTGAAGAACCAAAGTTATAATATCTTGACAAAAATGCCTAGTACACATAAGAATTAGGTACTTAAAACCCCTCACCTTTGTAATTACACCAATAGTTCTATTACCTGCAGGCAAAAATTTCACAGATAAGCTTTAGAGTCCAAAACAGAGCATTTTTCTGTTTATAGATATGACTTTGGTAATAAAGTTTTCTGAAAAATGAATAGATTAAGAACATAACCAACCATCGGGATCAGCCATTCCAGCCATCTGAAGGGCATCTGAGTTTGCTAGATCCGAATTTGCAGGCGTTACAGCCAGTATCAAACAACTTTGAATTTTAATGTATGACATTATCATAGTTCTAATGCGAGCTTCAATATCAGAAGGCTGGTCACCAACAGGAACTTTTGTTAGTCCTGGTAGATCCACAAGAGTTATGTCAAGAACATTTGGTGAAAAAATCTTTAAACGAATCTGTTTGTCTGAAACACCCTTGTTTCTCCCTGCTTCTCTCTCTGTATCAGCCTAAATAAAATTTCAACAGTCAAATCCAAAGATAATCAACAAGAAAGGTGTAGGAAAAAAAGTGGCAAAGAAAGGAAGATCCTAGAAATCAAAGCAAAGAGAATAGCATAAAGATTTAGGTGGCGCAGTGGAAACCATGAAACAAGCTAACAAGATGCCATGACCTTTTGCAAACAAGGTCGACATTGTACTAGAATCCTAACTTTTTAAATAACTCAATTAACTATGAAAATGTAACCTAAATTTGCTTTATTTAGTCAATCCACATCACCATCTGGATCTGGCAAAGGTATTTTGAAAGGATTTATTTGAAAATCAGTGGATTTGAAATAACAACTTTTGAAGGGAATATCAAATTAATCCGAATATGAATTAGATTTCAAAGGTGAACAAATTCTCAATATTTTTACCGCCAAACCTACACAATGAATACAAATGGTATATTTTAAAACCATATCGCTCAAATCCATAAATCCAAACACTGCCAGAAAGAACATTGCATGTGGTCAACCTTAGATGTCTAATCAAAAACACAAATAAGTAATACTTTTGAAAACTATACAGATGGTATATTTTAAAACCACATCGCTCAAATCCATAAATCCAAACACAGCCAGAAAGAACATTCCATGTGGTTAAACTCAGATGTCTAATAAAAAACACAAATAAGTAATCCTTTTGAAAAGCTAGGTGGCAATCAATGCAACCAACAACCCCATAACAAAGAGTTCGTCAAAAACCATGATAAGAATTGATCAGACACCACACACCAAAAAAATAGGCAGAAAAAGGCAGCAATTGTACAACCGATGCTCACATTGATCTTCATGAAATAGAATTGTAAGTCGTCTATTTGATTCCTAGAAATAAAGCAAGTCAAAACCACCACCCAACATACTGACTTAAAGTCCCATATTTATTTCTACATAGATGGTTGAGCATAATTTTACATATTAGTTCAAAGATAGAGAACGGACAAAAAGGAAGCTAATTGTTTCCCAACGTCATCTAAACCTCCAGGGGAAAAATGAATTTAGCTATCAACTTCAATTTTCGCATAAATACACGTGAAGACTGTCTGATAACACTAACACAATACAGTAATTGAATTTGAATTTAAAAACATCGCACCATAAAAAAAACCTCACACTAATGGAAAAACCTGAATTTCCTTCCGGATTTCATTAAAATCAAAGAACTTCTTCCCCGGCAAATGCAAGAACTCCCCCCATTCCTCGTCCGCTCCATCTGTCTTCTTCTTAGTCTGCTGCAGTTGCAGCACAAGAGGGCGTCGAGTGCAGATATCATTGCCGCGAGGCAGGAAATCGCGGCCCACCAGCGCCTCCAACACACTGGATTTGCCGCTGCTCTGGCTACCGACCACCGCCACCTGCGGCAATTCGATCATTGACTGGCTGCCGACTTGCGCAAATATATCCTGCAGCTTGTTCACTATAGGTATGACAGAGTGACATAACGGCGTCGCCGCCGACGAATTGCCGCCAGACGCTGCCGCCGCCGATTGCTCTTCCGCCATGTGATCGATCAAGAATTAGGTGATCGGTTCAATGTATCAATCACTAAGTTAGTTAATTTTTTTTATTTTTTTTTAGAATCGATGGTTAAAATTTGAAAACCTAAAGCTGAATACTCTGTGAATAAACAATTGATGGGCGGGTCACAGTTAAAAAGGGTTTGAAACGAATTTCGAGTGAGATTTGTGTGGTTTTCTTACTGCGCAAGAAATGGCTAAGATTTCTTCTATTTTTAGACAATTTGGATACCAATTTTTTTTTAAAAAAAAAGGAAAGAAAAAATACTTAATTCTAAAAATAAACTATTTTGTTCCAAAAGGTGAAATCGCTCACCTTAAGCGCCCCTCGTTCCCGGCTCGACAGTATTGTGAGAGGAGGTAAATCATGGTGACTCAGCCAACCAACAGCAGCTAGACCTTATGCTACGCCGCGCACAAAGAGCTCCCCCTCATTGGAGAGAATTTAACTCTCACACTGTCGCTTGCGAGACTCGATCTTTGGTCATTGTTCCAAGATTTACTACTGCTGAGCTAAGCCCATGCAGGCAAAAATAAACTATTTTGGAAGAGTCGTGAGACGGTCTCACGAATCTTTACGGATCAATTCTACTGATATGCATAATAAAAATTAATATTCTTAGCATAAAAAGTAATATTTTTTCATGAATGACTCAAATAAGCTGTTTGTCTCACAAAATACAACACATGAGATCATTTCACATAAATTTTTGTCCTTCTTAAAATGAATAATTAAATAAATTCGTGAGACAATAAAAATAATAAATATTTTTAATAAATCGAATCAGAGTATTTTTATGTTATTAAATTTATTATCATTTAAATGCAATATAGTTTTGGAAGCCGAATGTTTTTGTTTATATTTTAATATAGACAATTTTTAACATAAAATCAAATTCCATAAAATTAATTTTTTTTTACAGTGATTTGATTTTTTTTAAAAAAAATTATTAACTATTATATACATTGCGTTTCATCATATTTAAAAAGTTACGTGGTATCTAATCTAAAAACAAATCAAGATTTTAACCTTGAAATCGGTAATTGGGCCTCATCATGGGCTGATGCTGGGCTTTGTTTTTGAAAACTCATATTTTTATTGTTATTTATTATTTATTTTTTCCAACATGCGATTTATCATATTATCTTACAAAAACTCAACTACGTGACTACGTCATAAAAATTCGTATTATATATTTATTATAATAAATTTTCTTTTCTTTTTATTATTTTCAAAATATTAAAATTCCGAACACATGAAAAAAAAAGAATCAAAGGCATAAAAATCTTAAAAAGATAAAACTGCACTTTTGGTTTCAAATATACAACAAAAAATGTAAAAACAATATGTAAAATTAAATAGTTGATTTGTAGTTAATTTGATACTAAAATTTCAAATTTAAGACGTGTTGGGACATGTTTTCCTATGATACCGTCCGTGAAAAGTTTGATGTCTGATTATCTAAAATTCATTAATTTTATACCGCTGTTAAATGCTACTTAACCAGAAAAAAATCATCTATTATTATTATTATTATTAAGAATCTTTATAATAGGGACAACAATATTGTCTTGGTCTGTTTTTGGTCTCTTCCAATTTTGTTCTTACATGATGTTAATATTATAATTTTATATTTTTTTATTTCCACAAACACTTTCGTTTCTGTTTTTTTTTTTAATTATAACAATTTTAATAATATTTTAATCTTTCGAATAATTTTTCAAATTTATTTTAATCTGGCAATAATTATAGAAAAAACTGTGCAGACTGCGTGTGCGATTAATGTCACAGAACCTTCCAGAATATGAGAGGAGAGAGGCAAAGGTGCTTATTTGACCAGTTGCACCAAATCAAGAATATTAGCCAATAAAAGTGGGACACGTCATAATCTTTTGGGGAGGGGGGGGGAGGAATCTCCTGTTTCTCGCCGACATTTGTTCGTGTATATATATACGTGGTGTTTCGTGACCGCCAATCCACATTTTTCTCTCCCCTTGGTGTTTCTACGTCGCCGACGTCCGGAATCGCCACAACCCTTATCCCCTTTTCCAGTTCTCCGACCTGGCTACGGCTGAAGCTGCGTGCGCATGCATCAAATCCGTCGGAAAAAACCTAACCACGACTCCAAAATTGGTGAGTTGAGGGATGGCCCTGGAAAGGACAGGACAGGACACTACCAAACATTTTGGACTTGGGATTCATCTATCTTCCTGATCACCTTAAACTATAAAATACTGTTTTTAATGAAGAAACACCTAAGATTTATGGTAATTCAAGAGCAAGATCAGACAACTTGTTAAGCTGTTTTACTGTCTTTTGGGTTCCAACTCATGCATTATGTTCACTCCTAAAAAAACGACCATTTCAAGAACCGATTCGGCTTCGATTTCCTCGAGTCAGTTTCAATGGCATCGATGGACACGTCGACGATTTCAAGTTAGGTGTTTCATTTCTTGGAGATTTTATGCTATATATTGGTTTGGAATTTGCTGGGATATTGTTCTACCAAGAATTTTTTTTTCGTTTTCGTTTGTTGTCAGTTGTCTTAAATGAGCCACGACTAAGGTCTGATATGAGGATGTTTGGGTATGATACAGCCGTTTCCTGCTCTGCATGATTAATAGAATCTCTCGGGATTGACTTGGATTTACAGTCTTGGTTGCTTGCAATGTCATATATTCTGGGTTATGAAATGCCAAGGTTTCTTGTCCTAAGTTTTTGTTTGTTGTGGCGCTATAGATTCTTTCAGCTTGATTTGTTTATTAGGCTTTTTAATGTTAAATATTGATATCAGAGAATTGCCACTGCATAAAGGTGCTACGCTACTTCGGAAGCTCGACAGAGTTTTGTGAGGGACGTAGCACTCCAAAGATTGGGGTGGGCTCCAGCTAGGTTATATTTTTGGTAGTAGTATGAATTGAGTTTTCTTTTATTAAATTTTAATCTTTTCTTTTTAACTTATTAAATTTTTTGAGCTCATTTTTCAGCTCATTTCTTTGAGGATTTTTCATAGTCATCTGTCAAGGGAAGAGCTTTTGTCATCGGTCTTCTTTCAGTTCTTTCTGCACAAAAAGCTTCAAATTTCATCATTTTCATCTCCAACAAATGGATCTTTCAGGTGTGTGTCTGTTTAGTCAGCGTCTTTCACATGTATCGTTGATTTTGTTTTCAAGATTGCTGGCAATTAATTTTGCTTGGAATCGTGGTTTATTTCTTTATTGTTGACTTTTGTTTAGAATTTGTAATTTGGGAATTATTTTGGTGTTGAACGTTTCAATTTCTTCTCTTTTTACGTATACTTTTTGTATTTTGAGAAATTAATTTATTTACTAGGGTGGCTTGACAGTGTAAGTGGCTTGTTCGGTTTGGTGGTGATGGTGTAGGTTTTAGGTATAGTTCAGTTTTAGAATTGAAGTACATGATTCGTTGTCAGACAATAATTAGGGTTAGGAGGCTGTGAGTTCATATAAAATGGGTAAAGCAGTGTTCTTTACTTTTCGCTTTTTTGGGGATGACAAAAGCAAGCCCGCAATGCGAAAAACCAAAAGACAATTAAATGGGACAACTGGATTGTATCCTTATATTTGATGTGGAAGCCACATTTTATAACATAAACCTAACTTAATGATCATCCATCTTTACCTCTGCGGTTTCATGATCTATTTATTTTAGATTAATTTAATGTGATGGTTATTAAATATTTGAATAATATTATTTAATGTGTTTTATTGATTCATTCAGCTTAGGATCAAAATATTTTCTGACTACGTCCCTGATTTTGTCGTCCATTTTTCCTCATGGATTTTGATTTTGAACGTCATGTTTGTTGTCCACTGCTTTGTATCAAGTGAATCAGACGAATTTTCTCCTCTCAAATGTTCAATCCTTGTGGAAGGTAAAATAAAGATCCAAGTTGTACTTGCGTCTTGGAATGCCTAAGTGCAGACTACAGGCACCAGAACCACCCAAACTAGCTGAGATTGGTCCTGGTGCAGCAGCTTGAGAGACATATGTTAGATGCGATGTGTGCCATTGAACTTTGTTTACCTTGTTATTTAAGAGAGAGTTCTGATGATATGTAACATCTTTTATTTTCCAGTGTCTAAATAGCTCTGGAAATTACATCAGCAATTGTCATGGATATGCTGGCTGAATGCAGAAGAAACTCCGGTTCTGTGATCAGTTCTTAATCGATCGTGCTCACGCGCATTTTCGGATACGCTCGGATTAATCATTGATGCTTTGAATTAATATTTGTTGCTATGAATCTACTGTGAAGAATTATCCATCAGCGGCTATCAAACTTGACATGACGTAAATCTGTCTTCAAAATTCTATAAGGAAGAAAGGCAGGCCTTGAATCCCTAATTCCGGGGAAATCATTAAAAAAAAGCAACATGCCAATTATTCAAATTAAATATTATTATATATTTCTTCTGAAAGGTTGCGGTCATGTAGCAAATTTGGTCAGATAAAATTGTAAACAATTGAATAAACTAGAAGAAAGAGATATTTAATGGAACAATATAATTATTAAATTGATTATATCAATTCAACTAATACAATGTTTCATTTTAGTGGCATGACACGATGTCTTTGATTTAACTCAACTCTTCATATGTTAACGAAACCACCCAACTAGTCAATTCTCTTACCAAATTGCCCGAAGTAACCCTCTCTATTTACATTTACGACTCTTGGTTTTCTATCACAATCTCCCTTTAAGGAAGCTTACGCATAGTTTCTTCCACGCCTCCCTGTCTGGTTCACCAGACTCTAACCTAGCCTTGGCCTCTTCACCAAGAGTCTCCTATAAATTTACAAGTAAATAAATTGTCAGAGTGAGTGCCCGAAAAACATAGCTCAATAAACAGATATAAAAAAAGTAATGTCTTTCCGCTTGTGATGCGGATGGATGCCTACGGTGGTCTCTTCCTTAAGTTTTAGGAATATAACCAAGTACGTACCTCGATGAGCTTTAGATTGAGAAGACGATCAATTATGTGTAGAACGATGTCTTTAGTATACTCGGGATGGCCTTGGATTCCCATAACGTGATTGCCACACCTAAACATCTCAACTCCGGTCTTGTTTGACCAAGCTAGGACCTCAGCTTTTGGAGGGATTTCCCATACCTAGATAATGCAACACTGTTAAAAATAATTTATAGGGAGTTTATTAGAATAAAGAAGCAGCGAGTTCTCTTGATCCAACCTCATCCCTATGGAACTCAACGATAGAGAGGGAAGCCGGTATTTTCAGAGAAGTGAATACTTGCGATGGCAAGAATTCAACTTTCCTGATTCCAATGTCCCATCCTGTGGTCGCTCTTCCCGTCTTTCCACCCAGCGCTCGCCCCAAAATCTAATCAAAAAACAGAAGAAAAATCCATTTTAGACACAAAAACACGTCGCAAAGCAAGCTTTTTTAAGGTTTGATTTGAATATCATCGAATTCTTGAATTTCCATGATAGGAAGTTATGTCTACTAATATCCAATACTAAAACGAAAATAAACATACTAATATATAATACTGTTGTGTTCTTGGAAGAGTTTTAACACGCATAACAATCCTCAACGCAGAATTGACTCCACAAAATTTAGAAGTCACGAATTCAAGAAAATCATTATGCCTTATTTGAAATCACTTGGACTTTTTGATATATATGGTACCGGATCCTCTACTGTGCACAACTCCGGATCCATTTCCGTGTGGGACACCCTTATATGGCCACTATGAAAACCATAATCGCGATTCCACTCACACACACAATGAAAGCTTGATTTTTATTCTAGCTTATTGAATTTTATGTGCGACCTTTCCAAGAACTATGAGTCTACAAATTCTGACCTTAAAATAAAAAATTTAGGTGGCAATTCGGTTTCCATGTAAAACGTGACATCTACATTGGCTATTGAACTTATAATTTAATCAAAGATAGGCCCCGTATAGTTGACTTTTCTTTTTCCCTAAAAAAAATTTATTCAAAACTTGGCGATCAACAAATTTATTTAGCAGAAAACCAAATCCCCAATAAATAAATACATCCACCGATGCCGCGTCGCGGCAACAGATTGGCTGTGTTTTCTACGTCAACTTCTTCTTAATAAAAACGGAGTGATTCTGAAAACCTATTATTTAGAGTTTAGACAATATTCACAGGTCTTTTCTATAAATAAACATATATTATTGTAATAAAGAATATTGTAATATATATGCTTTAAACCTATTAATTATAATTTGCTTGAATATAAGAAGTGGCAAAGGAGTGAGACATGCAGCTGACATAAACCCGAAAAGAAAGGAAAGCTGTGCAAAATCAAACAAGAACTGCAAGAAACTTTAACAATATCGAAAATCAATATTCATTCTTAATTCATAAGTTATATTATTAGAATACTACTAACGTTTTATTATAAAATATATTTGACTTTTCAAAAAGGGATATATATTTCATAAATCATATATATCAAACTTATTTAATGATCACAAAATTGAGATGGGTGAGTTGAGATCATTTAGCATAAATATAATCTACATTTGATCTCGAACATAACCATTCCATCAATTTTTTGGGCAGTGTTTAAGTGTTAATTCAGCAGCGAAATTTTTCACATGACTCCACACGTTGTGTTATGTGAAAAAACGTATATTATGACCATTGTAAGCATTGAATTAAGAGAAGAAATCCATGTTTTTCTAGGCGCTAGAGACACTAGAATTTCTATTCGCTAAACAAGAGGCAAGTCGAAAGGCACAAAACGCGCTGAACTCTGAGCTGTCAACACAAGGCAACGAAGAAAGCAGAAATAAATATAAATAAAAAAATTAGAAAAACCTGGTGGCCGAAGCAAATCCCGAGGACCTTCTTCTTCATGGCGTCCAATTTCCTCAGCAAACTCACCAGCTTGCAGATCCAGATGTCGCTCCCGTGCGCGTCATTGCAACTTCCGGTGATCACGAATCCTTCGTATCCGCCGATCTCGTCGTCCTCCGGGAACTCGCCCTTGGAGACCCTGAACAGGTCCCACACCTCCCCCTCCTCCCGCAGCATTCTCACGAAAACCCCGTAGTATCCGCCGTACATCTTCTTCACGTAGTCGGAATCCTCCGCGCACAGGAGAACGGCGAACTTCTGGCCACCCATTCCCTCTCCTCTCTCTCTATATATATATATATACGAATAAATAAATATGTATGTATATGTGGAGAGAGAGAGAGAGAAAGGGGGAAGACGAGAGGGCTATTGCCGAAACTCGGTTGGGACGAACTGTAACGACAGCTGCTTTTATAATACGGCAGAGGGGGAAGGGCCGAAGACGAGTGAATTTACGGTTCTGTCCTTGAAGTGGAATTGACTGAATTGCCCCTTGTCTTTCAATTGGTTTCTTAATTGCCTATTATTGTTGCAGTAAAGCAGAAAGGAAATTATCGTAAAATCCTTGTAAAAAAGGAATTGGATCGGAGATCCATTCTTACGCAGAATCTATCATTCCCAAAATTCCTATATCGCAGGTTCAATGAATCTAGACTTAATTAGTTTCTGTAACATCTCTACTTTTTTTCCTGGTTTATTTTGTCAACCGGATTTGCATATAATTTCCATATTCTATTTAGTATTTATATTGTGTGTTCTATATGTACATAGGTATGCCTATAGCATGGCACTCTAGTGTATCTATCAAATTGATTGTAATCTTATCTTAGATTTCTTTTCTGAGGATGGTATTCTTTTGGTATCAACCAATCTCATTTCGAGTTTTATATATCAGCGAGTCGTGTCACACATGATACATGTCATTCATGATCAAAATATGAGATGAAAAGAAAATTGTAGAATATGAAATTAGTTTGTTAATAGACATGTGGTAAAAATTTGTGTAAGACGGTCTCATGAGTCGTATTTTGTGAGACAGATCTCTTATTTGGGTCTTCCATGAAAAAATATTATTATTTATGATAAGAGTATTGTTTTTTATTGTGAATATCGATAAGGTTGACATATGTCACAGATAAATATTCGTGAGACCGTCTCATAAGAGACCTATTCGATATGTCAAAAACTTGTGTGAGATGGTCTCACGTGTCGTATTTTATGAGACAGATATCTTATTTGGGTCATCCATGAAAAATTATAATTCTTTATCTCTAAGAGTATTATTTTTTATTGTGAATATTGGTAAGGTTGACCCGTCTCACAGATAAAGATTCGTGAGACCGTCTCACAAGAGACCTACTCAATAGACATTTTCATCACACATATCAAAAGTTATTTATTATATTTTACATGAGGTTTAACTTTAATTAATCTCTAGTATACAAATTAATACATTATAATTTGATTATTAAAGTCATATATAGGAGAAATATTATGCATTGCTAATATTATGTTTGTTAAGAAGTGATTGACTTGGTATAATTGAGAGGTGAGTTATCATTATAATTTATAGCCTCCAATAATTATAACTGTTGGGGAAAAATTGGTGAATTAATTCTCTTGAGGGGATTAATTAACAATCATATTAAGAAAAGAGGATTGATTATCCCATTGGTACAATGAATAATGGATTTAGACAAGATTTGCTTTGAACTAAATAAGTAATTAGCAAGATTTATCCATCCCCTTCTTCACTAATCAAGGTAATTAGTCAACACAATCTCCCACTATATATTATGACAGAATAGATCATCAAGTAGAAGGCTAGCTCCATAGGCTGAGATGGCGATTATTCGTCCATCTAATTTAAAATTTCATCTATAATTTTTATTGAATTGAAATATAAGTTCAGCTTCAAAAACAAAATAAATCGATCATGCTCGACTTTTCTAATCTATCTTCTTATGTTCTTCTCTATACCAAACCCTATCCTCGATCGGCTTCAATGAATACGAAAGGATTCGTCGTCGATTCGATTATTCTCGCTATTTGACCCCTTTGATTCAGTATATATGTTTTATGTTTTCTTTTTAAGTCAAAGTGTCTCTGTTATAAAATAAATTTAGTTACAATTGAAAATGACAAACTCGTGAAGGATGAATCCGAAATTGAGCGTGTATGCATGCGCCTTTACGGCACGAAAACAAGTACTTCATTTATTTTGCATGCACGCATATATATTTTTTGGTTTGTTTCACCAATAGAAAATTACACGCAACTAAGAGGCTCCATCATTTTGGTATATTTTCGGAAACTTTATGAAAGGAAAAAGGAAATCCTTAGACATTGAAGTTTGTTGTAATTGTTTTTAAGACAGCGTCTTGCACGAATTCATGGTTGATGGCAGATGTGGAAGCGATCGTAGAGAGTGGAAAAAGTGAGGAGTTGAGCAGCCGAGAGTTGCATAAACTGTCTCAAGCGTGAACAAATAGAGAGAATTGAGTAGCAGAACACACATACAATCTCTCACACACAGTTCTAGCAAACTCCCTATAGAATTCTCATAGCTTAAGTCAATCGTTTCATTCAGATTTAAGTAACGTTCTTTGTTTTATATTAATATTTTGTGAATTCCTATGTTTTATTGAAAAAATAGATTATGTTAGGAGCTTATATCTAAATTTCCAGCAGTGTTTCTCTAGTTTTATTTGTTTATGACGTTATATTTGTTTAGGAGATTATAAGAGACGGTCAAATTTAGTATCTTCAATCGTTGTGTTTTTAAAAGTTATATTTTTTTAAAAAAATCATTTTTACACAAATTGGTGTATCTTTGCCCCTGAAACATCCGTAAATCGAAATATTACGCGAACAAATAGTACTCGCGAAAACGTAATAAAATAACAAAGATCACATGCGAACTTAGAAGGAGTAAGTTTGAGACAACATGGATTACAGATTAAGTTACTTGTTTGGATAATTAGTGGCAATTTTGATCCTAGTTCACGATTAATGTCATTTTGTCGCTATGGTCGAATTTTTATAATGTTGATAAACCTTCACTTTCAAGTTAAAATTATGGTATGGATTCCTTTTATTAGTGGACAAAGCAAAGCGCACATGTGATGTGTGTCACTAATCAATTATATCTTTAAAATAATATATTTTTTTATTGTAATATTAGTAAATGTTTGTTATTATAGAATTAGGCGTAAAAGATGATAAGATAACTTAACTTACAATAAACTTTTATAATATTTAATTTGATTGATTATCCCATGGTTTAATGAGTAATAGATTTCTGAGTAGGTATCTTATAAGACGGTCTCGTTAATCTTATATGTGAGACGGGTCAACCATATCGATATTCACAATAAAAAGTAATACTCTTAGCATAAAAAGTAATATTTTTTCATCATGACTCAAATAAGATATCCGTCTCACAAAATACAACCCGTAAGACAGTCTCACACAAGTTTTTGCCTAGATTTCTCAAAAGATTTTCCCATTAATCGGATTGAAGTAGCTTTCATTTTTTTTTTCTCGATTAAAAGTCGAATATCATAAATTAATTTAATTTTCATATGAAAACATGTCATGCTACCAATAATTTAAACCACAAGCACAAGAACAACAAACACCACATAACTATTAAATAAATTGACTGCATAAAATTGCACCTAGTTTACCATACAAATTTGGATCCTCAGTCCACGACCACGAGATTTGCACCCCCGAATCGTGCAATAATTTTTATGGTTATTACAGCTACTCAAAGGTTTACAAGTTTTCTCGACCACACCTGCTAGCGTATTATGTGACAACAAATCTGTCATTCATCTTGCCAATAATCCAAATTTCCATTAGCACACCAAACATATAGAAATTGATTGACACTTTATCCGTAGTAAAATCAAGGATGACGCGATAAAACTTTTACCCATACGATCGAATCTTCAGCTCGCAAACATGTTCACAAATCAATTTCCCCATCCCACGCCTGTCTGTATATATACAAAAAAAGCACAATTGTATCTCAATCAGCTTCTGGTTTTTTCAATAAATACACAGATTCATAATATGTAATAATCATCCAGACAAATCCAAGCAAAAACATCGTATATTTCGGATAAAGGCGACCGTTGAATCTCCAATATCCCCGATGCTTAATCTCATTCACTCAGGTTCAGTACTGTTTACATTATTGATTAAAGTATACTTCCACGTGATTTTTCACGAGTACATGTCTATTTGTGCATTCAAATTGCAATCGATAGGACGGCCCAGATTACGATATTGTTGTTTACACGTTTTCATTGTTTTTATTTTTAAATTCGTTTGGGCTCCCTACCATTATTTGGTTAGCTCCCATGTCCTTGTAAGTCGTAAGGATCAGATGTATTTCGATAAATGTGACCACACAGGCTAGATAAGGAGAAATGTACGTGTAACATTGTTGGGGGGATAATTTAGTGTGAGCCTCCCTCCACGAACAATTACGTGATGATCGAGGTCGAAGAGGGTGGGGTGATCGTCAATGTCATTAGGTTGTACGGATAATGAGTGGTTTTTGATAGCTTTTAGACGAAAGGAATATGAATGAACCAATCTTACACTGAAAGGAGAGTGATTCCAAAAAAAATTAGGTATGAGACTGTGCAGTGGAGGATTGATTAAAAGATTTGATATATTGTATGGACAATGAGTGGTTCTTGATAAGCTTTTAGACGAAAGGAATATGAATGAACCGATCTTACACCGAAATGAGAGTGATTCCAAAAAATTTTAGGTATGAGACTGTGCAGTGGAGGATTGATTAAAAGATTTGATATGCATTGTTCATATCAAGAAGGTGCATTTTTTTTTTTAGGAGCTCGTCACATAAGAATTCTAAATTTAATTGTACTTTTTAGTATATAGTAAGGACAATCGTCGAATTTGGAATGTTATAAATTATATTTTATTTTTAGTTGTTTGATAAATTAGATATAAGTTGTATAAAATTTATTAGTGTGAGGGGAAAAATAATAAATATTAAACAATATATAATTTAGATAAAATTTAAAATATTGTACTACTTTGATCTAGCTTAATGTACGACACGTGATTTGGCAAAACTTATTCTATGCATGTATTTTCCTTATCCTATCCTATCAACTCCACTGCTCATGCATAGATTAGAATTTTTCATTCTTTTTTGTTTAAAGAAACATGCATATAATTTCAGGGCTCACTTATTTTTAAATCAAATCCAGCTATAAAGTTAAACAAATTAATGTGAAAATTATAAAATTGATATGGTTGACTCGTTTCACGAATAAATTAATCAAATTAATTTTTTTTTAAAAAAATTGTACACGCAAGCATCGTATACGTTGTTATTAATATAAACTAATGCACCAATGTATACATTGCGTACTTGTACAATATTTTTTATAATCCATTTGGTTTATAGTTAAAGGAGGATCAAAGTTTAATTATAAAAAATAGTGAGATATTATAATGTAATTTTGATATATAAATTTAAAAAATAAATAGAAAAAAGAGAGAAAAAATACAAAAATTGAACTTGCAATTTGATGTTTAGTGTACAAAGTAGGGGTGATCAAAATTTTTTATTAACCGCCCGAACCGCCTGAACCGAATTGCACCGCACCGTTTTTCATAATATTTTATAAAAACCGCGATTAAAAATATTAATCATAAACCGTACCGCATACGCGGTTCGGTTATTTTTTTTGCCAAGAACCGCACCAAACCGCACCGCCTAAACCGCTTGCCATAATATTTGGCTTATATTATAATAATTTATAAACAACATATTCAAATAAAGAAGTCATCATTCATTATATCCTAGCTCTCTTTAAAATTATTATTCTTACAAATAAAACTTATCTTTTTCTTAATTATTCTTCATATTAGTTTTTTATTAAAATATTTATTTTTTTTGCTACAATATTTTGTTTGTAGTTTGAAAGTAAAAAAATGATAAAATAGTGTAAATGTCATTTTTGTTGTTAATGTGTTGTGTTGTTAAATTATTAACTTAGTTTTGAATCTTGATTATTGTTTAATCTATTTTGATATTTATATGCTTTGAACTATATTTTATATTTGAAAACAATATATTGTTGTTGTTTCAAATAAATTAGAATACATGATCTAATATTTTTCATTAAAAAAACCGCAAAACCGACCGCAACCGCTTGAAACCGCTCAAAACCGTAAGACTGATTTTTTTACGTAAAATCGCGATTAATTTTTCAAAATACTAACCGACCGCATATGGCAATTCGGTTTGAATTTTTTTAAAAAAACCGCAAAACCGCACCGTGATCACCCCTAGTACAAAGGCTCTATCCGCTTAGTTACTAAACATCAAGTTATATATATTATATATATATATATATATATATATATATATATATATATATATATATATATGAATTTGTTATCCTGCACACCTCGGTATCATGAGCACCGCCTACGTGGCGGTGCATGATTGATCAGTCTTTTTTAAAAAAACAAAACAAAAATTTTGTGTGGTTGTGGGTGTGCCACATAGACAGGCTTCTACAGGTGTGCAGGAAAAGTGTGTGCATGGTATCATTGCTTTATATATATATATATATATATATATATATATATATATATATATATATATATAATTATTAAAATGTATTATGATACCAAAAATTAGTTACCGTAAAAACTTCAAACTTCAAACTTAATAACATAATATAAAATACTATAGATATGATGTTATTATTCATCATTCACATTTTCACAAATTTGGATTTTATGTAATTTAAAGAAAAAATTATTTTACAGCTATGCCTAATAAATTAAAGAAAAGAAAACAATTTCGAAGGGGCAAAAATGTGATTTCGGGTTGAAATCGGTTCACACAATTAATGGACCACGCCGAACAAATCGGCCGTGAATGGGCCCAACCCAATAACTTTAATTTCACTACCGTAACAGCCTAGAAACGGTCCAGCTTGGTGGTTGCACAACTGTACTATCTCCCGTACAATAAATACTGTGTAACAGTAAATGATATATGCCGTTTGAAAAGTATTAATTTAGTTAAAATATTTTATAAAATTAAATATCCTATGAAATTTAGTAAAATCAGTTTTTTTTATATATAATTATAAAATCAGCGCGCCCTTTACGCAATTTTTTTTCATTTGCGTGCTAGATTACCCGTTTTATGAAAGACGAACAATACGCATAAATTATTTTTTAAAAAAGAGATAAAATGTAGAACGATATATTTTCTCAATAAAAAATCTATTACATTTCAACTTTTAACGGCTTATACAAAAAATCCATTATATTTCACTATGTTCAATCAAATTCACTCGTATTTTTTCATGTCGTTATTCTAAATGTTCCTTCAGTTTCGACTTGATATTTTTCATCATTTTTATTATGTTGTATTCGGTTAATGACTTTTGACCAATCATTGAGCAAAAATTGGACTTTTTCAAATTTTTCGACTTTGAGTTAGAACATCTCTTATACAACGTATTTTCTCCAATACTAAAAGCTCGCTTCACTGCAACTGTTGAAAACGGGCAAGTCAGAATTATTTTTGCTATTATTGACAAAATTGGATATATTTGTGTTTTTTTGCGATTGTATATGTCAAAAGTTTCCTCATTCGCATCATTAAAATCAAAAACAGTGGTAAAATAATTTTTATGTTCCTGATTGGAACTTGAGGATTCTCATGGGCGTCTCGTCCGTAGTTTAATAAAAGTTGTGTTTTAGTAAGTTTAGAAAAAATATTGCTAGTGGTACTGGATCGTGAATCATGTGAAAAAATACATCTATTATATTTGATGTTATGTTCATTATAAATATCATATAAATGAATTTTAATATTAAACAATTGCAATTATATATTAAGAGCCGTTTTCGTAATAGGATCTAAAGACTCATTAATATAATGTTAATATTTCTTGTAAATCATCTAATTTAAGTTTAGGATATAAAACAAAAGCACATAAAAATATTTCAGGGATTTCTAAAAAAAAAATCTCATTTCGTTTTCATGACCTAAATAAATTGAATTAAAAGCATCATCACTAGATTTCATATGTTCACTAAAAATACATGCAATATTGCAACAATGTGTTAAAACTATATGAGAAGCAGGATAATAAATACTTGATAATTGATCACCAGCATCATTTAAAACTTTTAAAATTTTACAATTACTAGTGCATATGTTCTATTTATTCGAAAATAAATAAATATCACGAGCTTGAACATGTTAATGAAAAAATATACGTTATAAATTTTTATATTCAAAAGACGATAATAATAATTTATATTTTGAATTCTAATTAGTTGGAACATCTCGTGCGAACTGTTTAGACCTCATATCATTTATTTTGCAAATTTTGCCCCATTATTTCATAACTTGAGGATGTGTCTATAGATAATGAATTGCATTCCTAATTAATGGAATTTGTAATGCTAAATTTTTTAGTTCATTTTGAACACGCAAATTTAAAATATGACGTCTGCACCTAATATGAAAAATTTACAACATAACGATGATTTACATATTTCAATAAGTCAACTAATACTATAAGTATTTTCACTAGTATTATCAAAAAAATTTGAAAAACTTGATAGCCTAGAATGGAAAGGGGGGCGAGGGGTATTTATAGGAGAAAAAATTTAAAAAATAACACTACAACTGAAACTGACTGCGACGATCGACGGTCAAGGACATTTAATACTTATATGCAGACAACTTTGTCAATGATCATTCCAAATATCCGAACGAAAAAAAAAACTTTATTATTTAAACTAGCGAGCTCTTTAATTAATTTTTATTTTTGTTCAACTACTACTTTTTTAACTGTCGTTTGAGTGTATTTTTGGGATATAAACGTCAAATAGAAGGATTTGCATTTATAGAAAGATAATTTTCAAAAGATAATTTATCACTAAAACTAATATAAAGTTTTTTAACAACACAAAATTTAGTTGTTTCTTCTCTAAATTTAGCTTCGGAAAAATTTTAAAAGTCGAGAATCGTCAGCCAATGGAAAAGAGAATGTCATAATTTGAGTTTGAGAACTATCAATACCAATTTTCATCGGATGATTTTTCTCAATGTTATAAATTTTTGGACAATATTAGCATTTGGCTTGCATATAACTGGGATAAATATCACATTTTTGAAATGTTTGGTAAAAATATCGAATGTCGAGTGAGTGAGGCACCGCTTGAGTTTTTGTTTAGGTGCCCTCAGATTGCTTATACTTTCTTGACTTTGATGATGATGTGTTTGTTTGGTCTATTTTTCTTGTTCTTGATGTTACTCATTGGAAAAATCGAGATCATAATCGTCGACATTGAACGAAAGAAAATCCCGATGCTCAAACTCGGGTAACATGATGTCATATTTGTATAAATATGAAATTGGAGTAATTATGAAAATAAATCAACAATGGAAAATAACTCAATAATCAAGATTTAATATTTTGATAATGAAAGAATTGTTAATTATTGAAAGAAAATTGTACGAAAAAAATGGAAAGGGGGTCGGGGATATTTACAGAAAAAAAAAAACCTACAATAATCGACCCGACTGTCTTGGTCCGGGTTGACTGTTGTACAACGGCCACGAACGTCGGTTAACCAGCCTATTGATCACGGGACCGTTCCAGTTCGAATCTGGGTCAGACCCGACCAAGAGCCAGGTCTATATGTTGTTTCATTCGATAAAATCACCGACGAAAAACTTACGAATATATATTTGGCCAATGGCCATACACTCTTCTAATCACAATCCCTCTCCCAAATCAAAATTTTCTACCTTTGCGCCTGTCTCGCTCCAATGACTTCCGACACAATTGATCATATCAATACATGCTTCTCGTTGATCAAATAAAAGTCGAATTTTATGTGAAGGAATCATTCACATTGATTAAGATTATCCCAATTAATTTAGCAATCAAGAGAAATTATTCATAAAGTATTAGTTAGATTTTTTAAGCATGATATTTGTTACAAAAGTAGGTCTCTCGTGAGACGGTCTTACGAATCTTTATCTGTGAGACGGGTCAACCCTACCGATATTCATATTAAAAACTAATAATGTTAGCATAAAAAGTAACATTTATGGATGTCCCAAATAAGAGATCTGTATCACAAAAAAGCAGTACTTTTTAATAGATACCCATATAAGAAATATGTATCACAAAATACGATCCGTGAAACCGTCTCACACAAATTTTTGTCTTGTTACAACGATCAGTTTAAGTTATATATCACATAAGGATTCATCAACCACGAACAATACAATCTTTTAATCAATCAAACCACTCAAAAGAAATTAAAAGAAAACATAATTACGGATCAAGCAGTTTTAAGCAACGGGGCTAATGGATTAGAACCATTAGCCCCAGCAGAATAAGTGGCAGATTTTGAAGGGTTGCCGTAATGGCTTCTGCAGCCCATAGAATCACTCCCACTGGTACTGTAATTCACACCAGAACTTTCCGCCACAGTGCATGGAAGGACTCTGATATACCGGCACCGGCATTACTTCTGGAAGAACTGGCAATTGAGCCTCAAAGTTCATCACATTAATCACCTGTCGTATTGTGGGCCGATGCCGACAATCCGGATGAGCACACCATAGCCCCAAAACCAACAATGTCTCCATTTCTTCACCATTTTGCTCGGTTCCTAAATCTTGCTCCGCAGAATCTAGTATTTTTCCTGCACCATAAAGTTGCCACACCCATTCCACTAATTGGAGCTGATCATCTTCTTGAAATATAGCATCAATGGCACTTCTCCCACAAGTGATCTCTAATAAAACGACTCCGAAACTGAATATGTCAGATTCTTTGCTGGCCCTGCCAGAGATCACGTATTCAGGTGCCATGTATCCTCTAGTCCCCATCACCATCGTGGTTTGTGACCCTTTCTCGTGATCGACGAGTCGAGCTAGGCCGAAATCACCGAGTTTGGCATCGAAGTTTGAATCCAACATAATGTTGCTTGATTTGATATCTCTATGGACTACACATTGCTTACATTCTTCATGTAGATACAACAAAGCTGAGGCTAATCCTTGTGCAATTTTGTATCTAACTTCCCATGTCAACACTGAATTATGCTTAAAGAGATGTGAATCTAAGCTCCTATTTGGCAAGAACTCGTAAACAAGGAGGAGTTCACCTTCTTCGTGGCACCAACCGATGAGTTGGACGAGGTTTCTGTGTCTTAATTGACTAATGATCTTCACTTCTGATACATACTCTTTCAGCCCTTGACGTGATTCCTTCGATATCCTTTTTACAGCTACATATGAATCGGTTTCTTTAAAGTAACCTCTGTAAACTCCACCAAATCCTCCTTCTCCAAGCTTTAATTTCTCTGCAAAATCATCAGTTCCACGGGCCAGTTCTTTGTACGAAAACCTCTTAGCCCCAGCGCTCGTTTCAAATTCCTTCTCCATCGACGTGTTGATAGCATTTGTGTATTTTTTTATTTGTGCCTTGATATCATTTTTCTTCTTCAAGAAACAGCCTGCAAATCCCAAAACAAGAAGTACAATCAGCAATCCTGCAGCGCCTAATCCGAAAGCTAATCTCCATACTCCCCGCTTCCTTTTCCGGTTTCCTTCTACAATAATTAAGTTGACCGGGGGATCCGATGTTGGGCTCGGAGCTGGCATTGGACACGGAGCTGGCACATTAGAAGTGACATCGATAATTAAATTTGAATAAAAATCCCAAGACTTAACAGTATTTCTCTCGAAAAAATCTCCTGTTGCACCAGAAAAGCCAAACTCAACTTTTTCAGGCATGTAATCTCTGAGATCAACCACGCGGCTGAGGCTACCCAGTGTGATTGTGTTATTAAAAGTATTTGTAAAATTAACAGTGAGAATCTTTGAACTGCCGGTGTAGCTAATCCAAGCTTCATTTTGCCTTCCCCGAGTAATATCATTCTGCCAATAAGCGGTTGCAACAGATACCATGGAATTTATATTAATCCCAACATGTGGGGCAACTGGATCGAAAGAATTCTGGTAAGTATCGAATTCAACTGCAAAAAACGTCTCCTCAGATGAATTTGAACAAACACAATCTCTATTAAGGCCTATGCTGGCACCATCAGAGGCAGTCCTCACGGATGAATTGACAGGAGCCAAGAAAAAGGTGATTCCATCCCCAAAATCGTTTCTCCCGCTTGAATCTATCACAAACGAAAAATGAGTCGAAAAATCACTCAAATTCCCGGAATTCTTGTCCCACAGATGCAGCGGCTCGACATATGTGGCGCGACCCATTCTTGATGTCTGTGAAACATTGAACTCATTGGGGGTGAGCTGAATCCCTTGGGGTGAGATGTAAGCATCTCCTGTGGTGTTGATGAAGTGATTGTTCTCGTTAGACCCGAAGCTGGCAAAGTTGAAGGATAAAGAAACCGAAATAGTACTTGCGGGGGTGGAGAAGAGGAAGAAGAAGAAGAAGTAAATCCCCATGGTGAAACAATGCATGGTTGCTGATACTCTCTGTTTTGGTCGTGTAAGAATCAAGAAAATGCTTATAAATGTGGATTTCATGCAGTACAACAACTTTCTTCGTCGAAAGAGTCTTCCGACATATTTCTTTAGCTTTAGCAAAAGGCTGTGTTTTTTTATTGAAAAGCTTCACCGCTTATTTTCTAATCTCCACTGAACTGTCTTTTTATTTCTATTGGTTATGGCTGCGACTTGTGCATAATCAATTTCCTTTGGTAAATCAACATGGTTCCATTCTCATCGGACTCTTGCATGGTCGGAAGATGGGGAAAAATGTGATTTTCACTGCAAGTTAATATCTCATTTACAGGCTGAGAATCCGTGACTTCCTCTTATTTAAATTGGCACAGAGCACTCATGTAGATCCCGAAAATCAGTACACGTAAAACCCATGCATATATTTAAATTGTTAAATTAATTATTTAAGTTTAAAATGATTTTAGATATGTGTGATTTATGAAATTGCATTATTTTAATTATTTATGTTTTTAAGATGCACGTTAAAATATTTTCTTGAGTTTTATGTTTCAGGCGAATATTCGATACGGGATCGGAAAAGAGACCGGTGACGATTTAAGCGATAAAAAAATGTGGTATTTTATTTAAAGCCAAGAATTTTATATTTAAATGATTTATGAAGTTTTTAACATTTTAAAACTTAATTTAATTTTTTTTGATGATTTTAAGTTTTAAACTTTTAAAGTTTATCAATTGTGTATTTTATTTTAATTTTGGGATTTTTGTAAAGTTATAATGAGTTAGTTAATTAATTAGATTGCTAACTAGTTAATTAAGCAAAAATTTTCCTAACTAGAACACACCCACACATTTTACTCACCTTGTGGCTTAATACACACCACACACACATTCAAGTATGCACACACACACCCCCCTTCACTATAAAAAACACACACACGTTTCTTTTGTTGGAGAAGCCAAAGGTTCTTGAGGCGATTTCTTTTCAGCAGCCACCATCCCCTTTCCCTACGAATTCTCAGCAGATTTTCGGTAAATTTTCTTCAAGAAATCGCGCAGCAGACGTCAACTGATCTTTTTTCCCCGTATTCCACCGCACCGGTATTCGTCATCTTCAATTGTTTCAAGACCAAAGGCATGTATATTCTGTTATTTTTGCATCGATATCGTCATATTATGCGTTGTGTTATTATTTATCCGTAAAAATACATGTGTGATGTGTAGAAGTTTGAGCAATGACGTTTGGATAAATTTTGGAATTGTTTTTGGATCACAAATCTCGTTTTTGCTGTCATATTTAAAAACTGAGATTTTTCGGTCGTGATTTTGAGAAAACTTTCACATGAAAATTGTAGAACTTTTCGATACCTTCGATTTGACAGTAAATTCGAAATATTTGGATAAGAAATGAGTGAGTTATGATTGTTTTCGTGGGACTGCTCAAACTGCGACTTTTATGAAAATGTGTTCTTGCCATGTTCTTGAATTTATTTGTTGCAGGCTTCGTTGGGCATCGCCGGGCTTGTGTTACTGCATTTAGATATGTTATGAGATGTATTTAGGTGTTATTTGGTGGTTCGTTTGGGTCGGGATTGGCTTGGGATGTAATAGAAGTCGTAGGAAGCGAAACGATACCGAATTACGGGTTATTGTTGTATTGAAGTTACTTGTCGATGCTTGGTGACGTTTGGGGTGTTTGTACGGGTACTAATCAATGTAATAACATCCTAGGATGAGTCTCAAGGTGTTGGTTCATGGTCCTTAGACTTGGATTGAAAGGGTGAAAGATTAAGTTAGTGAATTTTCGTGATTTTCCTCATACAGAGGGTATCCGGACCCCTTACCGGACCCCGACACGGAGTCCGTGTCCTTTTTCCTTCAAAAATACGAAATTCCAGTGCCTACCCGGACCCGTGTACCCCCTCTTAAAAAAAGTTTTTTTTAAAATTTTTTTTGTAGTATTTGATTCGGGGTTCTATATCATGGTTTAGTACGATGGTTAAAATTTATTTATGTAAAAATATAGGATTTTTTTTGGGGTTTTATGTCATGGTTTAGAACTATGATTAAACGATGTCAAGTTCGGAGCGAACTAGAATGTCAAAAGCTACTTATTCACTTTGGTGGTGAGCTCGAATACCTATGTCTAAGACATGCAAGTCAAATATTTAAATTCATGTTAGTATGTGCAGTAGAGGCCCCGAGTGAGATCCAATGAATCCCTCAACACCAAGTAAGTATGTTGACGTGCAAAGAAAATATTTCAAGTTTTTGAGGTATGCTAAATGTCTTGTGACCAAATTATGTTTAGGATGGGAAAGCGTTAAATTATGAACGGGAAACAATCAGCCCGTTGAATTATGAACGGGGATCTCATGTATGTGGCAGTGGATACGTTCCTATCATCCCAGTACTGTGGTTTAGTCTGATCAGACAATTTATGTTATAGGTCACTTGCTTTGAAACATATCTCTACGCAAAATGATGCTATGTATGCTCAAGTATGTATGATGCAATCATGTTTAAGAAAAGTTTTATGATGATGGCACGTCTACGTTTATGCTATTACGTTCAAGTTCAAGTATGTTTATGCTATTACGTTCGAGTTTCAAGTATGTACGCTCTATTTTAAAGATGCATGTGGTTTTATTACGTATTACTTGCTATTACCAGTTTATACATGTTGAGTCTTTAGACTCACTAGACTTGATCGATGCAGGTGAGGATGACTTTGAGGAGACGAGGGGTG
The DNA here is from genome assembly GCF_022965805.1 of Primulina eburnea. Lineage (NCBI taxonomy): Eukaryota > Viridiplantae > Streptophyta > Magnoliopsida > Lamiales > Gesneriaceae > Primulina > Primulina eburnea. The sequence goes on from NC_133114.1 coordinate 2,573,811, forward strand.
GGGATCAATGAGCCGACTTGGACCGGGCAGGAGGCTAAACCTGAGGACCGCCCATGTTTTTAATACATTATGCCATGTTTCAAATATTCTGATTTCACGTTATTGTGTACGATTTTTAAACAAGTGTTTTAGCAAAATTTCTTTGTGGAAATTTTTATTTCAAATATTTTTAATGATCAGTTTATTGTTATCGAAATTTGAAGGTTTCTATTTAATTAAGAAAATTTTTATTTTTACGCAGATTTTAAAGTAGTTAAAAGTACGGTATGTTACAGTTGGTATCAGAGCGGTGTTCTTGAAAAGGGTTATGCCTACTGCCGGTTGCGAGAAGCTCACGAAGTAACACCTCAAGTCTGTAAGTTTTAAAGTTTTGAAATCTTTTATGTAGTAAGCATCAAGTCACGATTTCAGCATGAACATGTTTTAAGTTCAAATTTCGTGCATCCAACGATACTGATATAAGGTTATTGTATGCTGGGTTATGTGTTGGGTAAATTTTTAGAACGATATGCTTCCTAGACGTTTGGTTGGCCGTGAAGGAAGAGATGAGGACAGAGAGGCTTGTGAAGGGGAGATGGCCACTCCTTCTCGTCCACCCCTAGATATGCAGGCTCAGATGCTTGCAGGGATGACTCATTTCTTCGCACATTTTGCGAGGAATCAAGCTATAGTTGATACAGGGGTGAGACCCATATCGGAAGCTGTGTACGAAAGGTTTAGGAGGATGGATCCTAAGGATTTCTAGGGGACTACTGACCCGGTGATAGTTAAAGGATGGATTATGTCCATCGAGGTTATTTTCGCTTCCATGGAGCTGCAGGATGCAGAGAGTGTTAGATGTGTCACCTTTTTGTTGACAGAGGACGCATGCTTTGGTGGGAAAGCGCGTCCATGTTAGTGAATCTGCAGACTCTGTCATGGGATGGCTTTAAGGAGGTCTTTTACTCCAAGTACTTCACTGAAGAAGTACGATCCAGATTGACTAGGGAGTTTATGACGTTACGTCAAGGAGACAGAAGCGTAGCTGAGTTCGTGAGGAAGTTCGAGAAGGGGTGTCACTTTGTACCCCTGATTGCGAATGATGCCCGAGAGAAGCTGAGGCATTTTATTGATGGGTTGCGGCCGATCTTGCGTCGCGATGTCAGGGTTGCTGGTCCTACAACTTATGCGGTTGCCGTGTCGAGAGCTTTGGCTGCAGGGCAGGACCAGAGGAACATTGAGGTCAATAGGAATTACAAGAGGCCCTATCAGGCACCTTGTCTTGAGGAATCTTTGTAAGTCATTAAAAAAATTAGGATTAAGTGGATATGAGTACTGGAATTAGGTTATATAAGACTACTTGGGTTGTGTAAGTTTTAATTTCTAGTTTATGAAATAGATGTTCATACGGGGATATTGGTTGAAATAAAAACAAAAGAGAATTAGTTGTATTCAACATAGGTTATCAATGGTCGAATATTAAGTTTTTTTTATCGAGTAAGAAATCTAAAATCTTTATATGAGGATTCTAGAATTCTATGGGTTATAAGTGAAGTTGATTTATTAGAATTAGTCCATCATTAACATGGGGAAACTTATTAAGCTTAATACGTTAGAATGAATTAAGTATTGAAGATACTTCAAAGTGTGACATTCGTTCTAATGAGGAAGGTTTAAGTGTCTTAGGCCTCAACTATAATGTAATTGAGAAGAAATAGTTTAAGCATGTATTTGATGCTAGGAAGGTTTTATTATTTAAGCAGAAGATCGATATTGAATATTTTGGTGTTTTATGGATTAATGTTACTCGAAATTTAAGATTAGCAACAAATTTATATTTGGGATGTATTTGTAAATATCTAAGTTACGTAAATTTGGTGTCGTAAGGTAAAGATTCGATTCAAGGATCGTAGGTCAATATTATTATGGGGTTAAGATAAGTTTAATTTTTGAGTGTAGTACCATGGATAGAAGTTGATTAGTAACTTTTGGTACTAAGATTTCTTAGGTTGAACTGCATAAATGCTAATGTAATAGATCGAGGATCATTACGGGTATAGTATAAAGAAAGTAAGATACGATAAGTTTGAACCTCCATTTCTAATATTGGGAATTGTGAGAAAAGACAGAATTTGAGGTCATAGTAAAGTAAAAACTAAGACAACCTTTAGAATTAGATATGGGCATTACGAGTTCTTAGTGATGCCGTTTGGACTGACAAATGCTCCAGCGATTTTTATGAACCTCATGAACCGAGTATTTCAACCCTACCTAGATCTGTTCGTCATAGTGTTCATTGACGACATTCTCATTTACTCGAAGAGCCATGAAGAGCACCGTCAGCATTTGGGTATAGTTTTGCAGGTCTTGCAGAGTCGCAAGTTGTTTGCAAAATTTTGTAAGTTTGAATTCTGGTTGGAGAAGGTAGTATTTTTGGGTCACATAATATCTAGCAATGGTATCGAGGTGGATCCAGCTAAGGTAGCAGCAGTTAAGGAATGGGTTGAACCGAAGAATGCTTCAGAGATCCGCAGTTTCCTAGGCCTAGCAGGCTACTACAGAAAATTTATTCAAGGATTTTTTTTTCGATTGCAGTGCCACTCACTTCATTGACTAAGAAGAATGCTAAATTCGTATGGAGTGATGAATGTCAGAAGACCTTTGACACTTTGAAGCAAGCTTTTATTTCAGCGCCAGTTTTAGCCATGCCAGCAGGGCAAGGTGATTTCGTGTTGTACACCGATGCTTCTAAGCTCGGTTTAGGCGCAATTTTGATGCAGCATGGTCGGGTTATAGCTTATGCATCCAGACAATTGAAGGTGCACGAGAAGAACTACCCGACCCATGATCTCGAGTTAGCTGTCGTTGTCTTTGCGTTGAAGATATGGAGACATTACTTGTACGGCGAGAAATGCCTGATATTCACTGATCACAAGAGTCTCAAGTATTTCTTCACACAGAAAGAATTGAATATGAGACAAAAACGGTGGTTAGAATTGGTAAAAGACTACGATTGTGAGATTAGCTGTCATCCAGGAAAAAAAAAAGCTAATGTTTTGGCCGACGCCTTGAGCAGAAAATTTGCAATCGTAGCACAGTTGTCAGTACAGAGATCTCTTCAGTCAGAGATTCAGAGATTTGGGTTAGGGGTTTATCCTAAGGGCAGAGCTCCTAAGCTTTCTAATCTAACAGTCCAGTCTTCTTTGCTAGACCGAATCCGTAAAGAATAGTATTCAGATGAGCAATTACAGAAATAGAGACTAAAGGATGAGACCAAAGGCAGTGTACTTTACACAGTGTCTGATGATATTGTGAGATACAAAGGGAGAATGTGGGTGCCTAATGTTGATTCGATCAGAGAAGATATCTTGTCAGAGGCACATACATCTCCGTATTCCATCCATCCAGGAAGTACCTAGATGTACAAGGATTTGCAGATGCTGTATTGGTGCCCAGGTATGAAGCGAGACATCCGTCGATTTGTATCTGAATGTCTCACTTGCCAACAAATGAAAGCAGAGCATTAGAGACCAGCAAGAATGCTTAAGCTGCTCCCTATTTCCGAGTGGAAATGGGAGAATATCACCATGGATTTTGTTGTTGGTTTGCCGAGGTCAGTCAGAGGATCCAATGCCATTTGGGTTATAGTGGATCGACTTACTAAGTCGGCACACTTCTTGCCTGTGAAGACGACTTTCTCCATGACGCAGTATACGGAGCTCTATATCAAGGAGATAGTTCGTTTGCACGGGATCCCAGTTAATATTGTGTCCGACAGGGACCCGAGGTTCACATCGTCCTTCTAGAAGAGTTTACATGCAGCCATGGGGACGTAGTTGTTATTCAGTACTGCATTCCACCCTCAAACAGATGGCCAGTCTGAGCGAGTGATTCAGATATTGGAAGATCTGTTACGAGCTTGTGTGATAGATTTCCATGGGAATTGGGAATCGAAGCTACCTCTAGTGGAGTTTACCTACAACAATAGTTTTCATTCCTCTATAGGTATGGCTCCTTATGAAGCACTGTATGGAAGGAAGTGCAGATCGCCGATTCATTGGGATGAAGTCGGTGAGAGATCAGAACTTGGTCCAAAGATTGTTCAGCAGACTGCAGATGTGGTGGTCAAGATCCGAGACAGGATGAAGACCGCACAGAGTCGTCCAAAGAGTTATGCTGACAAGAGGAGGAGAGATCTTGAGTTTGCCGTAGGAGACCACGTATTCGTGAAGATAGCACCTATGAAAGGTGTTATGAGGTTTGGGAAGAGAGGCAAGCTTAGTCCGAGATTTATTGGACCGTTCGAAATTCTTGACAGAGTTGGGACACTAGCTTATCGTGTAGCCTTACCGCCGAATTTGGCCGGAGTGCACAATGTGTTCCATGTCTCGATGCTGAGGAAGTATATAGAAAATCCTTCGCATGTTTTGAGTTTTGAGCCGTTGCAGTTGGCTCCAGATATGTCGTATGAGGAAAGACTTGTCCAAATTCTAGACGGACAAGAGCGGAGACTTCGGAACAAAGTGACCAAGTTGGTCAAAGTCTAGTGGATGAATCAATCGGTGGAGGAGGCCACTTGGGAAACCGAAGCAGATATGATAAGTCGCTATCCGGAACTATTTGGTAAGATTTAATTTCGAGGACGAAATTTATTAAGTGGGGGAGAAACTGTAGAGCCCGAAAATCAGTACACGTAAAACCCATGCATATATTTAAATTGTTAAATTAATTATTTAAGTTTAAAATGATTTTAGATATGTGTGATTTATGAAATTGCATTATTTTAATTATTTATGTTTTTAAGATGCACGTTAAAATATTTTCTTGAGTTTTATATTTCAGGCGAATATTCGATGCGGGATCGGGAAAAGAGACCGGCGACGATTTAAGCGATAAAAAAAATGTGGTATTTTATTTAAAGCCAAGAATTTTATATTTAAATGATTTATGAAGTTTTTAGCATTTTAAAACTTAATTTAATTTTTTTAGATGATTTTAAGTTTTAAACTTTTAAAGTTTATCAATTGTGTATTTTATTTTTATTTTGGGATTTTTGTAAAGTTATAATGAGTTAGTTAATTAATTAGATTGCTAACTAGTTAATTAAGCAAAAATTTTCCCAACTAGAAGACACCCACACATTTTACTCACCTTGTGGCTTAATACACACCACACACACATTCAAGTATGCACACACACACCCATTCACTATAAACAACACACACACGTTTCTTTTGTTGGAGAAGCCAAGGGTTCTTGAGGCGATTTCTTTTCAGCAGCCACCATCCCCTTGCCCTACGAATTCTCAGCAGATTTTCGGTAAATTTTCTTCAAGAAATCGCGCAGCAGACGTCAACCGATCGTTTTTCCCCGTATTCCACCGCACCGGTATTCGTCATCTTCAATTGTTTCAAGACCAAAGGCATGTATATTCTGTTATTTTTGCATCGATCTCGTCATATTATGCGTTGTGTTATTATTTATCCGTAAAAATACATGTGTGATGTGTAGAAGTTTGAGCAATGACGTTTGGATAAATTTTGGAACGGTTTTTGGATCACAAATCTCGTTTTTGCTGTCATATTTAAAAACTGAGATTTTTCGGTCGTGATTTTGAGAAAACTTTCGCATGAAAATTGTAGAACTTTTCGATACCTTCGATTTGACAGTAAATTCGAAATATTTGGATAAGAAATGAGTGAGTTATGATTGTTTTCGTGGGACTGCTCAAACTGCGACTTTTATGAAAATGTGTTCTTGCCATGTTCTTGAATTTATTTGTTGCAGGCTTCGTTGGGCATCGCCGGGCTTGTGCTACTGCATTTAGATATGTTATGGGATGTATTTAGGTGTTATTTGGTGGTTCGTTTGGGTCGGGATTGGCTTGGGATGTAATAGAAGTCGTAGGAAGCGAAACGATGCCGAATTACGGGTTATTGTTGTATTGAGGTTACTTGTCGATGTTTGGTGACGTTTGGGGTGTTTGTACGGTACTAATCAATGTAATAACATCCTAGGATGAGTCTCAAGGTGTTGGTTCATGGTCTTTAGGCTTGGATTGAAAGGGTGAAAGATTAAGTTAGTGAATTTTCGTGATTTTCCTCATACAGAGGGTACCCGAACCCCTTACCGGACCCCGACACGGAGTCCGTGTCCTTTTTCCTTCAAAAATACGAAATTCCATTGCCTACCTGGATCCGTACACGGACTCCTACACGAGGTCCGTGTACCCCCTCTTAAAAAAATTTTTTTTTAATTTTTTTTTTATTATTTTTTTTAGTATTTGATTCGGGGTTCTATATCATGGTTTAGTACGATGGTTAAAATTTATTTATGTAAAAATATAGGATTTGTTTTGGGGTTTTATGTCATGGTTTAGAACTATGATTAAACGATGTCAAGTTCGGAGCGAACTAGAATGTCAAAAGCTACTTATTCACTTTGGTGGTGAGCTCGAGTACCTATGTCTAAGACATGCAAGTCAAATATTTAAATTCATGTTAGTATGTGCAGTAGCGGCCCCGAGTGAGATCCAATGAATCCCTCAACACCAAGTAAGTATGTTGACGTGCAAAGAAAATATTTCAAGTTTTTGAGGTATGCTAAATGTCTTGCGACCAAATTATGTTTAGGATTGGAAAGCGTTAAATTATGAACGGGGACCAATCCGCCCGTTAAATTATGAATGGGTTTAGATCGTGATTGGAAAGCATTAAATTATGAACGGGGACCAATCAGCCCGTTTAATTATGAACGGGGATCTCATGTATGTGGCATTAGATACGTCCCTATCATCCAGTACTGTGGTTTAGTCTGATCAGGCGAATTATGTTATGGGTCACTTTCTTTGAAACATATCTCTACGCAAAATGATGCTATGTATGCTCAAGTATGTATGATTCAATCATGTTTAAGAAAAGTTTTATGATGATGGCACGTCTACGTTTATGCTATTACATTCAAATTCAAGTATGTTTATGCTATTAGGTTCAAGTTTCAAGTATGTACGCTCTATTTTAAAGATGCATGTGGTTTTATTACGTATTACTTGCTATTACCAGTTTATACATGTTGAGTCTTTAGACTCACTATACTTGATCGATGCAGGTGAGGATGACTTTGAGGAGACGAGGGGTGGGGACCAATGAGCCGACTTGGACCGGGCAGGAGGCTAAACCTGAGGACCACCCATGTTTTAAATACATTATGCCATGTTTCAAATATTCTGATTTCACGTTATTGTGTACGATTTTTAAACAAGTGTTTTTAGCAAACTTTCTTTGTGAAATTTTTATTTCAAATATTTTTAATGATCAGTTTATTGTTATCGAAATTTGAAGGTTTCTATTTAATTAAGAAATTTTTTATTTTTCCGCAAATTTTAAAGTAGTTAAAAGTACGGTATGTTACAACTTACCTTTTGAACACGAGTCTTCAGAATTTCTTCTTATTCATTATCCCAAGTGTTCGGCATTTTTTCTTATTAAGTAGTTTTTCTTTGCTTCATTTTTTCCGCGACATTTTCTGTTAGCTAAATTTCTTCTCGGTCGGATGTTGTGTTCATAAGTATTTTGTTATCGAAAATTGTCAGGTATTAATTTATTTTATTATTATTGAATTAATGTAGTTTTATAATGTATTTTTTATAAGAATGTTTAACATTGACAGGTTATTATGTTGTTAGTTGATTTTATCATTTATTTCATTCGAGAAAATCTTAAGAGGTAACATTATTATTTTTGTTCATTATATTTATTTTTGTTCGTTGATTTATTGAACTAAATTTGATTGACTGAATTTTATTATTGAAACAATTAATATTATGAAAATTAGCTTAATGTAATAATAACAACATATTTTGTACTAAAAAAATACATCGAGCATCCTTCATCACTCATTCATCCTTAACATACGTTTTTATTCAAAAATTACATTAGTAATACTAATGATAGTAATTTAAATATTTTTATTTATAGTTATTAAATTTAGATAATAATGATAATAATAGTATTAATTGTGTACTAATTTTTGCATCCACGCTTGAACAAATTTAGAATTCAACGGAAAATATAATGTATTATAATATTAATGATTTCACTAATCATTTTTATTTAGATTAATAATGGTCTTAAATCATAGTACTTTTAAATAGTAACAATAGTATTAATAATAACTATAATTATTTTAATTACAATAATTATAATATTAATTTTATTATTAGAATTAAAATATTTATAGTTATTCTTATTACTATTGTTATTATTATAATTATATGTTACTATTATAAGTAAAGACAATATAATTATTTACAGTAATTAGTTTATTTACGTATGATGAATTATTATTTATTTTTAAAAAAATCTAATAACCTCTTATCACATTTACCAATTCATCATCAGCATATACGTTTTATTATTTACAGCCAAAAATTGCAAATAAATTTCGTTTAATATAAAATATATAGTTACATTTTGTTGATAAAAAAATATAATATTTGTTATATAATGATTTTTTGTTTGCAAGAATACGGATAATGTGTTGTATTTGTGGGGTAGTGTTGGAACTTTTCAAGTTCGCAATCTTTGCTTGATTTTGATGTTAACAAAACTTGTTATTTTGTTTTTAATAATCTACCTTAGTGTGCAGAAAGCTGAAACTGAAATAATCAGTTACGAGCCAAAATGAAGCTATCGGAGATGCTAACTGAAGATGCCCAACTGATCGCACAAACTGAACCAGTCGAACTGAAGTTCTAACTAAAGAGCAGTCCAACTGAATGTCCAGCTGATGAGCAATTCAGCAGAAGACCTTCAGAAGTCCGGCCAGCTGATGAAGTGCTCAACTGATGAAGAGTCCAGCTAACCAGTTCAACTGAAAGAGTGAAATCAGTTCAACTGACGAGTCAACTAATTTCACCAGCCCAACTGAAGACCAGTTCAACTGACCAGTTGAAAGCATCAATCCGAGTCATTCAGTTGCAGATCAAGACAAGCTTAATAATGGAATCCAGCTAAGCACGAAGGTACAAAAGTTGTTGTACTATTACACTACAATAAGAAACGTTGCATCAGAGCTTAAAGCCAAAAGTTCCGGAAAGATGTCGAGGAACGAATTCAAACTGCAACGGATACATTCATTGAGTCTCACTGTACGATCAACCACTCGCCTATAAATAGAACATGAAGATCAGTGAAGACAGAGATGAGAGTTGATGAAAAATACAGAGAGGGCACGTTAATTGCATATCAGCTTTTAAGAAACAATCAGCCCAGTTTATGAGGGAACACTTCAACGTGTTATCAGTTTAGTTTAGAAGCATATTTCCCTCAGTGTGTGAGAACACTTTCGGGTAGTGTTCATTGATCAGTTCTCACACACACACACACTCACTCTCTCACCATCTCAGATTCCGTCTTGCACACAGACGTAAAACATGTGTATGTAGTCTTTGACACATAGACGTTAAAGAAGTGTTGGCTGGAAGGTGATGTATTCAGTCTAGACTAGGAGTTCAGTTAGGCAGTAGATAAGTCCTAAGCTGGGTGGGTTTGTACAAGGTGTTGTATAAATCAAAGTCTTCTAGTGGATCCTACCCGAGGAGGTAGAAGGGGTGACGTAGGAGCAGTTGAAGTCTCCGAACATCCATAAACATATCTTGTGTTTTGTTTTCAATATTAACTGCTTAACTGTTTTGTTCTTAACTGTTTCATCAGTCCAGCTGATATCAGTTCTGTTCTGTCCATAACTAAACTGATATAAGCTCTATCTAACTTCTTTACTTTAGTTAACCAGTTGCACAAGATATACAAAACTGATCGGTTTGTTTTCTTAACGAAGGATTACTTCGAGTGTCTTCCGCTTGGTTGTTTAACCAAACTCGATCTAATTCATCGGTGTATTTGTTCTTAGAACACGAGCTATTGCAGCTCATTGAAGGATCAGTTAGAAGGGTCATCGACTGACGCACAGCTTTGTAACTGATGTTCAGTCGGGGGCCCCTTAAACCGATCCTGACAGGTAGACATATATCAAATAATATCAACGCTGAAAACATGGATGCACTAATTCCTCGACGCCGGTCTGACAAATGTCTTTGGAGATTGCATAATGCTGGGATTCATCTTCGTATCCGCCTATGTCTAGCATGCATGGGTTTCTATGGTGTCATTTAGTGTAGTCCTATTAAAAATTATGATAATCATTTGTTTACATCCATCGTTGAGAGATGGCGTCGTGAGACACACACATTTCATCTTACAGTTGGCGAGACAACAATCACCCTACAGGACGTTGCCCTTATTTGGGGGTTGAATATTGATGGACATGCCCATCACTGGTGTAGATACCGCGTACGACAAACATACGTTACAACAGCGCTGCGTAACTTGGTTGGGTTTTACGTCTACATCTTCTTAGATTAAAGGTGCATACCTTTATCTGACCGCTTTGCGAGACCATTGCCTAAATAATATGATTAATGATCAAAGCACTGAAGAGGACGTGACACAATATTCCCGTTGTGTTGCATTAATGATCATTGGTGTCTGTATGTTTCCAGACTCGGAAGGTACTACTGTGAAAATTATGTATTTGCAGTTTTTGAGGACATAGAAATGGTGAATACGTTTAGCTGGGGTTATGTTGTGTTGGCATATCTTTATAGAGAGCTGTGCGACACATCAATGGGATTAAAGGTCTATTTTTGTGGGCCTGTTCAGATATTGCAGGTATTTTTACACTTCTACGGTCATTATATTTGTTTACTTAATTTTTCTTATGATTTGACAATTTCTGTTGTATGTTATTGCAGATTTGGGTATGGTCTAGAATTACTCTTCTTTGCCTTGATAGAGCGCAACAAGTATCTATGTCAGAAGAGCAAGCTGCAGATGTGATTCAGGGTCTACCATTCCCACCATACGGCGCACGGTACTAATCAGAATTAATTAACTTGTATTATTATTTTGTTATGTACTTTTAATGACTGTATTGTGTACTTTTATAAATTGCAGGTGGAGACGTGGATTCTCTTGGACACACACGACCCATCATTCAGTCCGTATAATGAGAGATATGCTTGACATGATGGTAGAAGGACTGGTAGATACATAAATTAGTTATTTAAAATTTGGAATTTTTTAAAAATTCAATCTGAATGTCATATTATCAACTTGATAATCTTTTTTTATTTTATTTGCTTCAGTTTCTATAGACAGTTTATGATATGGAGTCCCCCGAGGTTGCTAGAATTCTTGATGGAAATAGAATTTATCTATGTCTATCGACATGTGCGTTGATCAATTTTCATATAGTTGAGATGCATAGACCATAGCGGTGTCTTCGACAATTTGGAATGCGTCAGGGTATCCCGCCACCTGCTACTAACTTCGATAATTCCATAAATTAATGTGACAAGGGCATAACAACTGTGATTGGACGATGTATCACAAAGATTTTGTAGATATGTGGAATGACAGATATAATTTTGTGATTGGTGGGGATTATGTCATACCTGGTACACCCGGCATCACAGTGGACTATATTGGTTGGTATCATCGTATTTCACAAATATTTCTCTCTCCGACAGTGGTACCTTCTAACATCATTGGCTACCATCCTGTAGATGCAAACTACCGACAATTTATCGTAAGACATGTTCAATTTATCTACATATCTATGTATATTTAATTTATTGTATTAAATATAGGTTACATAACATATGCATCTCTGTCACAGACACGCCCAGCTCATGTGCTAACTCCACCGATGTGGACACGGAATGAGTTTGAACCTGGACCATCAACTTCAAATATTGCATACACTACTCCGTCTGTGGTTTCAAGCTTTCCATCATATGAGTATGGTTACCACACTCCATTTGCCGGTAGTTTTACACAATTTTTACAAGTGACTTTCGACCGTTTATGAATGAGAGTCGCCCTACATTAAACACGTCGTCCATACCATTTCAAGAATATTCATAGATAGAAGGGTATGAGGTTGGTGGGAACATTGCTGATATCAGTACATCTGCAGCCCAAACACGTACGCATGATGATGTTGAAGAGATGTTAGGTCGTGTACATAGAGTCATTAGAAGACCTCCGTGTGACACTGGGGGGCATCGTTACCATCATCATTAACTATTTGTTTCGAGATGCACAATTACTTACGTCGTATTATTGTATATTTTTCTATTTTTTTATTTTAATTTGAAGTTGTTGCTGCAACATTTAATTAGTTATTGCTCGTATTGTTAGTTGTTTTCATACTCGTGGTGATAATGAAAATTAAATGTCTGTAATTTTTAAAAAGCAACTTTATATTGAAATAGTGTATATAATTTATTATTCATTTTTTAAAAAAACAATCTAGTGTATGTGATTTATTACTCTTTTATTAATAAATTTACGGATATAATTATAGTAATGAAATAACTTAAGTATAATTAATAAATCAAGTCAAATAAGTCAACACACTTGATATTCAAACATATTTAAAACAATACAACATTGAATACAATTTATTTACTACTTCTATTAAAATGTAAAATCTGCATCACAAACATATTTATTTGGCACCATAACTTGATCTTCTCACGTGCACCTACATGCAATGGACAAGATTTATTAATAAATATAAAATTTTAATACACAATTTTGTAATTACATTAATCACTTCACATGTTATCATGTAAAAATAATGTAGAATACGTTACTGTAGATCTTTTACCTCCTACGTTGTCTCTCCCTCGACGATGGTTGATACATTTCATTTCTTATGCGTGTTCTGCGATCTCTACCAGCCTGCCTCCTTTGTCGACGAACAATATTGTGTAGTAATTGGAATGTAGGTTCATTCCAATATTGTTCATCATGAATAGGGTAGAATCTTCCATCATATGTGTTCACGTATTCGCTCAGTGTAAACCATGGTTGTACAAGCTGTGCAGGATTTAAACCAAACCATTTTGCTGCACATATAACATGTGAACAGGGAATTAAAATATTGTGAATTTACCACATGTGCAATCACGCGTAGAAATGTTAACAGCTTGTACGTGATGTTGACGACCTGGTCTTGCTCCTGTCGCGACGGATACTGTTTTATCCCTTTGGTAAAATTTTACTACTCGATGTTCAATTGACTTTTTTGACCACATATCAAATTTAGAGTATGCGTAATCGGTCCATGGTTGATTTTTTTTCCATCATATTATCACTTCGCGCTCGCCATTGAATGAAACAATGCACGCATTGCTGTAAGGTCAACTCCACTATTGCAGTTATTGGGAGACGTCGAACCCCTTTCAACATACCATTAATACACTCAGACATGTTCGTCGTCATTATCCCTCATCTCCATCCACCATCATGAGCCAATGACCATTTTTCCTTTGGAATGTTTGACAAATACGTGAAAACTGCTGCATTATTTGTTCTAATTGCTTCCATTGTCGAATTAAATTTTTCTATTTGGTGTTGTATCCCTGCTTCCCAACATAAGTCTTTCAAATGAATGTTTTCAAACATGCCTCAAACAAAAACGATGAACACTACAAGGAGGCTTGAAGTCAGGGAGATCTTGCACTGCACTTGTTATATCCGCATGCCTATCAGTTATGAGACACACACCACTACACCGTCTGGTAACATGTCGTGCAAAATTACTTAAGAACCAATGCCAAGACTCCTAATTTTCTTCATCAACAAGCGCAAATGCTAGCGGCAAAACCTAGTTATTGGCATCCAAAGTTACTGCTATGAGTAGTTTGTGCTTATATTTGGTGTACATATGGGTAGTTTCTACGCTGATTATGTTGCGACAATGTCGAAAACCATCTATATATGGTTTGAAGGCCCAAAATACTATATAGCCCAAAAATCAATACACGTAACCCATGCATTTATTTAACTGTTAAATCATTTATTTAATTTTAAAATGATTTTAGCGATGCAAATTTTATTGAATTATATTATTTTAAATTATTATGCTTATGTGATGCACGTTAAAATATTTTATTGAGTTTCATGTTTCAGGCGATTATTCGATGCGGGATCGAGGAAAAGAGACCGACGACGATTTTGACAATTTTAAAATGTGGTATTTTATTTTAAGTTAAGAATGAGACATTTTAAATAATTTATTTAGTTTTAGCATTTTAAAATTCGAATTTATTTATTTGGTGATTTGAGAGTTTAAAACTTTTAAAGTTGAGCAATTATGCATTTTTATTTTAATTAGGGGAATTGGTAAAGTTAACCTTGAATTAACCTTGAAATTAGCATGTCATATGGTTATTAGTTATTTTAATTAAACCCATTACCCCTTAATTGCTCCTCACTAACACACACACACACACACACGTTACAATTTTCACAAAAACCCACACATTTACACACACATATACGGTTAACGCACACACAATTCTTGGTGTTCCTTTACACTTATTTTAAAAGAAAATATTAGGGTTCTTGGATAGCAAGAGCAGCCGCCCCCTTCCTCTGATTTTTCCCAGCAAGGTTTCGTTGATTTCGTTACAAGATAATTGTTCCACGATCGTCTCGGATCAACCTTCGCTTCTTTCCCGCTTCGGTATCGTCGGTTCGGAAAATTTTAATATCAGAAGGCACATATATTCTGTTTTTCATGCGTCGATCTAGTCATATTATGCATTGTGATGTTTTTGATGCGTAAATCCATGTATGATGTGCAAGTTTGAGCGGAAAATTTGTTGGATCAGTTTTGAAACAATTTCTAGATCTGAAATTTCGTTTTTCACTGTATTTTGAATTACTGCGATTTTTTGGTCGAGATTTTGGAAAAATTTCAACATATGAATCGTATAACTTTTTGTTACCTTCGATTTGAAATAAAATTCGAATTATTTGGATAAAAGTTAAGTGAGTTATGATCGTTTTTGTGGGACTGCTCAAACTGCGTTTTTCTGAAAAATGTGTTATTAACGTATTTTTGAAGTGTTTGAGTTGCAGGCTTTGTTGGACATCGCCGGGCCAGTAGTACTGAGTTTAGACATGTTGTGGGATGTGTTTATGGACCACATGTTGTGTCGTTTCGAGTCAGGGGATGGCTTGGGAGACAATGGAAGTCGTAGGAAGAAAATGGTGTCGAATTTTGGTATTGTGTCGTTTTGTTGTTGATTGTCAAGGTTGGGGCGTTTGGATGGTTGGCACGAATAAGAGTCAATACCATAGCGTCCTAGGATGAGTCTTGTGGTATCGGTTCCTAGCTTATTCTGTCTAATTGGGATTAATAGGCACAGTGCAAGAATTTCCCGCAGGTTTGGTCGTTCGAGGCTACACGGACTAGTACACGGACCAAGGCACGGGGTCCGTGTCTTTGTTCCTTCAATGTGTCAAAAATTTTGAGCCTACACGGACCCGTACAAGGACCCTGGCACGGGGTCCGTGTCCTTCCTTCTTTTCGGTGTCTTTCCAGAACCTACACGGACCCAGGGCCGGACCTGGGCACGGGGTCCGTGTACCTTCATTTTTGGGAATAATTTTTACTTTCACCTTAAGATTTGATTTGGAGTTCAAGATCACGGTTAGCACGATGATTAAACGAGGTCAAGTCTCGAGCGAACTAGAAGGTCATAAGCTACTTATTCACTTCAGTGGTGAGCTCGAGTACCTACGTCTAAGTTATTCAAGTTAAGTATTTTAAACTCAGGTTAGTATGTTGCAGCAGTGGCCTCAAGCGAGATCCAACGAATCCCTCAACGCCAAGTAAGTATGTTCGACGTGCAAAAGAAAATATTTTAAGTTTTTGAGGTATGCTAAATGTCTTGTGACCAAATTATGTATGGGATTGGAAAGCGGTATAGCATGACGAGGGACCAATCCACCCCGTTAAAGCATGAACGGGTTTAGATCAGGATTGGAAAGCGGTAAAGCATGACCAGGGACCAATCCACCCATTAAAGCATGAACGGGGATCTCATGTATGTGGTAGTGGACTTTTCCTGCCAGCCCAGTATTGTGGTTTAGTCTGATAATACGTATTTATGTATGGGTCACTTGCTTTGAAACATGCCCCTACGCAAAATGATGTTATGTATGCTCATGTATGTACGATGCAAGCATGTTATGAAAAGTTCTACGTTGATGGCACGTCTATGTATGTATGTATGTTCAAGCCTTCGTATGCATGTTCAAGTTTTAAGTATGTACATCCTATTTTGAAGATGCATGTGGTTTTATTATGTAGTACTTGCTACCTTCTAGTTTATACGTGTTGAGTCTTTAGACTCACTAGACTTGATCGATGCAGGTGAAGATGCATTTGAGGAGACGAGAGGTGGGGACCAGTGAGCTGGCTTGCACTGAGCGGGAGGCTAAACCCGAAGACCGCCATGTTTTAAGTTTTTATGAATGTTCAAAATACTCTGATTTATGTTACTGGTTATGAGATTTTAAACAAGTACTTTTGGCAACTTTATTTTGAGATCTTTGGTGGCAGCTATGTTGAGATGAACAGTCTATTTTATCGAATTTTGAAGGTTCACCTTTTATTTAAGAAAATTTTTAATTTTTCCGCAAAATTTTAAATAGTTGAAAGTACGGTACGTTACAAATACAAAGTTCAAAATTTTATTTGGATGATCATACGGTCGAAGATGCTTCCATTCTACAATAGTTCCTGGATTGTACTTCGACAAAGCTCCCATATATTTAGGAAGCAAAGTTGCAGAACTTTCCCATGTGCCATAAATGACCTCCACCGCGCGTTTCAAACGCTGCCATGCCTTAGCATACGATATATCATACCCATATTTTTCTTTAATACTTTCTCGCACATATTTGGTCTCATATGAAGGATCACAACGCACGATTCCTAAAAGTGTACTGGCTATCATGTTTACCTCAACCGACTTGGGTAGACATGCATGTGTGATCATCACCATATTTTGTGATCATGAAGTAGCCTAAATTTTTTTTCAACGATGCTCGAAGTCCCCACCCACAATTCCCACCTTTGGACCAGTTCTTGCATTTGACCTTCCAAATTGTCGGAGAACTTTGAACAACGATATATTCATGTCTCAAAACCCGAACAGAAAAATCCTTCACTGAAACTATTAAATAATTTTTGCTCTTAAAAACCATTTTTACACCAAGCTCTGGCCTATCAGGATTGTAAAATTTTGTTTGTGATGCAGAAGGAATACCAAATGAATCTGGAATTTGTTCGTCATAGACTTCATTGAAAAATTGGGGAATTTCACGTAGATGTTGCTCAGGTGCAATAGGAATGTTCTCCGTCATTGTTGCTCCAGACATTAACACACGCGCCGATGTCCCTTCATTTGCATTGTCAACATGATCATCATCTTCTCCGTCAATTGATGTATCATACAAATCATCATCGCTATTCATTACATGATGTGAACTGTCCCCAAATAAATCATCTTGCTCAAGCATGTGTTCGTAATTGGGGCGGGAATATTTGCAGCCCCAGTAGAACTATTAAAATGTCTAACATTTGTGGTATTTTCTTCATCAGCTCATGAATTTAAATCCAATTGGCGTGTTCTACTAGAACCCCATGCAACAACTACTCCTGATGGAACCGTGATATGATGATCCCAACCCCCTGAAGTAAAATCCCATTCTCGTGTTCTATTCATCCCCCATGCATAGTCTTCTTCAGTGTGAGCCGTGATATGGTGATCCCAATGACCAATATCGATCCCAGAGTATGTCTGAGCGGACTGTTCATCGACGTGATACATAGAAGGTCCCGCTTCATTTAAACCTATTGTTCCCAAACCTTGCGTTATTACCGGCATGACTGCATCAAAATCCTAATCACTTACGTTCTGTAACACTTGCGATGAATCAACATACAAATACATGCAATCTAGTGTCGGCAACTCAAACATAAATTGTAGACTATCATCATCCGTGATATTGACATGCTCTTCAATGTAACGAGACAACGAGCTATAACAATATTTTGTTGACAATTTGATGCAGAATTTTGATGGGTCGATCTCCAGCTTGCGATGCACATAATTCACCATTTGGGAAAATGTAGTAGACCGAGGGATTTTAATAGGTCTGCTCGTGGGGATTCTATATCCAACCCTACCATATTCAATAATGACATAGCCACCTACGTAAAATAAGGCCCTCACAGTATCCATGTCTGCACCGAAAACTATAACATAATGTATACAATCATAACAAAATTTAATTATGAGTTTCTTACACATATATTAAAATATATATTTTATATTGGATTAAATTTCAAGAATCACTTACAAAATTATTAATATTATTATTAAAATAAATATTGTCAAATCAATTTAATTAAAAATTATATTTAATAATAACAATGTTTGTTTTTATAATAATTAAATAATTGTTATGACTTATATTTAAAAATTAAAATTTTAAACATGTTTAATTATAATTTTTAAAGATTTCAATTTCTTATATTAATAATTTTAATAGTTTTAAAGAAAATATTATTCCCAAGAATTTCGGCAAATGACAAAAACAAGACAGCTATGCGGTTCATATGTGACATACATCAGTTCAACCGCCCAGCTCAAAGGAGTCTCAACCGCTTATTTCAACCGGATCATTTAAGAAGGCCCATTTATTGCTCAAATGCATTATCTGACCGGCTTAATACATTTAAAGTATTAAACCACCTTGAAGTCAACGAATAGACAACGGTTCCAAGAATGATCCGCATTTATGATCCTATCCCAAAGAAGAGAAACCAAGTATAGACTGCATGTTCTGAAGCTAAATACAGTTACTATAAAAGGAAATCCTCAAGAAAAGCACTTCAGAACAATGCTGAGCAAAAGGAAGATTAAATGCGTTCATTAAAGAACATTTAATGCTCATAAAGACAACAGCGACTCATCTGTTCAGAAAATCAGGTTAACGTTGCTATATCCTTTCCGACCGTTAAGGAAATCATGTATATTAACAGAGGAGTGTGCTAGCAGAAGCTCTCTCGATACTCAGCCAAAATATTACAGCTTACTTGCATACTTAAAAGATCTTAGAGCGCTCTTAAAGTTGATATACTTCATCGTTCAATCAGCACGCACTGAACAGAAATTCATTTGATCATCTAAGGATCATTTTCGTGCTACTCACATCAAACTGTTTACTCATATCAGTAACATGTTGGTTATTTGATTTAGCTTTGATATCTGGTGAACTAAGTGTTCTTAAATATCCAGAAGTATACAGTGATCACTAAGAGTTCCAAAACAGGCAGTGTGATAAGTCCTGATTCGAGTGGGCTGTTTCAAGACATTTGTAAAGCCAAAGTCTTTTAGTGGAATCCATCCTAAAGAGGAAAAAGGGGTGACGTAGGAGTATTCATTCTCCGAACATCCATAACAAACCTGTGTCATTTTACTTTCCGCAATCATATATCTGTCTGGTCTCTATTTATTGATTTAGCATGTTATTGTGTTTAAGCTGCATTGAAGATTGTGAACCGTTTTCCGCACTTAATAGTGGTTCACTTTTTCAACCGTTTGAAAAGAAGTTTTCAACCGCCTAAAAACGGTTGAAACCAACGTTTTATAAGAGAAAATTTGAAAGAGTTCATTCACCCCCCTCTAAACTTTTTCCCGATCCTAACAAATAATTAAGAGTATCAATAAATTTTAAAAGAAAATAAAACATAATAAACAGTAACAAATGTAAAATTTACAAGATAAAGTTATATTTTTCAAAATTTTTTTCTACATATGCACGTGATAAAATTTTTTGACCTTAAAACTTAATTTAATTACATAAATAAAAGTTTTAAGTAAATTAATTCAAAATACATCATTGAATAAAAATATATTAGTATTAGTATTATTATTATTATTATTATTATTATTGTTATTGTTATTATTGTTTTAATACATGTACTGTCGAGGCGTGCAACTTTGAAATAATTATAAAGAGTCATTTATATTATTATTATTTTTTAAAAAAGGTAAATGCATGTAACGCCTACCAAGTAGTTGTGACTTTGCATTGTCTTTTAAAAAAAAAAAAAAAGCCAATTTAGTACAAATAATACATCAGTTTCAATTTTATTTTAATTTTAATTTTTCTATTAGAAAAATATATAATATAATAATGCGTTCGAAATTATTAATATTGTATTTTTGTAACTTCTAATTTATATGTGTACATTTCTTCATTAGACTGACTGAGACATCAAGTTTTTTTAAAAAAAATATAGCAATAATAAGTCGTGACTTACATTTAAATTATTTTTTTTAAAAAAATTCAATTCATGTCACGCCTATTTAATAGGCGTGACATGATTTTAAATTTTAATAAAAAAAATATTTCAATCCATGTCACACCTAAACAGGCGTGACATGATGTGGGGACCCGGACGCTAATTCATTTCTTAATCATTTTTTTGGATTTAATGGATCAATTAATTAAACCTGGTCGAATTTTTTTTTATTTGCGCAGCACATAAACAAGTGTACAAATACTACAACAAGTTATGCTCCCTTTTATTTAAATACAAGATCAGTGCAATATCTATAACATGATCTAAAGATACAAAATAAAATAATCCACAAACTAGTGTTTATCAACTACAAGTTAAGTAGTAAACAACTAGATCTATTTCTAAGTCCGAATCACCACTCTATCTCGATCTTCGTCCTCTTCTCGACCGTGATCCAGTCCCACCTGTTGTCATGCACACATACAAACACAACAACAGCCGGATAACTCCGGTGAGAAATATATTCTCAGTATAAACAATGTGTACATGCATTGCATAAAATCAGCTACAACACATGAAACATGTATCAAGTAGTATGTATCAAAATCTGAGAAACATAATCGATACAAAATGGTAATTCAAACTCTTGAACTCTAC
Organism: Primulina eburnea; assembly: GCF_022965805.1. NCBI lineage: Eukaryota > Viridiplantae > Streptophyta > Magnoliopsida > Lamiales > Gesneriaceae > Primulina > Primulina eburnea. The sequence continues at coordinate 2,594,685 of NC_133114.1, forward strand.
ATCTTTGACTCGACTCTAATCTAGTCTAGGGATCCCGGTTGAATAAGAACGTAACAAGTCTCCCACCTACTCTCCCCTGTTAGGTGGTGGTACTTTCTTATTTCTGAACTTCGGCACACTATATCGAATATCTACAATAGGAACTGATCTGTCTCCTAAGCACATCGATATAAACTAAATATCCAGTGACTTGGCACCTCTGCCAAAGACTCTGACACGATATCTATCTCTGATTTCATGCTTCCTATAAATCAATAGAACAAGCACAATAATCTCAAGGAATTTAAATAAATCAAATCAATAACAACAAAGTATGTGGTTTTAGGAAAAACTCAAGCTATATCTTACTCGAGTCATCTATCCCGGTTAAACATTGATTTATGCCTTTTTTTTCTTGGTCTTTGACGAAGTAGAAGTCCTGAAAGCTTCGATATCAAATCTGGAATGACATTGGTGATAGATACATCAATATACAACTCAAGTAAGACTTGCAATTACTCAATCTCGTTAACTTTCAACGGCATAACGGCAGAATATCGAAATACCGGCAATACCAATATCCAACGATCAATCTCAACAATATAGACTCATCAACACACACAATGACAATGCTCAAATCTGCATAATCTCAATCAGATATAATCTGAAAATCATCACAATTGCATACGGTGTCCGTTCTTCGATCCGGTTTCGATTCTACGATATCTACTATCTCAAGAACACATAATATCAATCAAACCATAATTCCTTCAACTCATAAATTTCAAACCATACTGGAAAGTAATAAAACTTACGTCCTTTTGAAGTTCTTGACGAGAGGAGTACGGAATTAACTTTGGATTGAAAATCGGATCGCCGGATCTTTCATAATTAACTTTCTAATACAAAGTGAAGCTTGAGGAAATTTTCTGTGGAATTCTTCTGTTCTTGCTCTGGAAATCTGAAGGAATAAAAGAGTTTTATATCTCCCAATGCATGGTGAAGACATGTGGCTCAATCTTCATACTGCACGTCTCGCGCATATGCACGACCATCACCGGCGCATATGCGCGAGACCTACTGTCTCGGCGATTGGAAAAATCGGCTGCTCGCGCATATGCGCGCCTCGCCTCAGCGCACATGCGCGAGGTTCTCTGGACCAACTTTCATCTGCTCGTGCATATGCGCGTCTTGTCTCGCGCATATGCGCGAGGAGTTTGTCTCAACACCTCGGCTACTGGCCTGCTCGTGCATATGCGCGAGGAGTTTGTCTCAACACCTCGGCTATTGGCCTGCTCGTGCATATGCGCGCCCTGTCTCGCGCAAATGCACGAGGTCTTCTGCCTCGGCGAGTGGTAGCTCGCGCATATGCGCGCCTCTTCTCGCGCATATGCGCCCAAAGTTCTATCCGCCACATTAATTTCCAGTCAATTTCATTTCTTGCACTTTAGCCTCTGAAATCTCAATTCTGTCGATTAAACAGTGTCTGATTACAGTGATATAATCTCGAGCATTACATATGATTTTAAATTTTAATAAATAAAAATTATTTCCATTCATGTCACACCTACTTCATTGGCGTGACATGAATTGAAAAATTTTTAATAAAAAAATTAAGTACGTAGGCGTGACTAATTTATTTTTAAAAATTTTAAAAAATTAAGATGATTTTTTTTAAAAAAAGTCATGTACATTTAATAAGCGTGATACATTAATTTTACAATTATTTTTTTTCTTACTTCATTTTATTAGATTATTATAATTAATACACTAAAAAGTGAAAAAACCCCTAATATTAACTCATTCTCATATTTAAATAATATAATATAATATAATTACATTTAAAATACGAACTTTGAATTTTTTTTCAAAGATCAACAATTTATATTTATTATTACTTTCTTATTAATATTCCTATTAGTAATTTTATAATATGATTAATATTAAAAAATATAAAATATAACAAAATTATACTTAATTGTATAATACAACCAAACAAAATTATAATTAGATTAATGCAATATAAATAATACAATTAAAATATAATAAATTATTGAAATTACCTTTTCAAATGTGGTTGTACGTAATTTGTAATTGAATCAGCGAACGATGTTTAATATCTGCAATAAATTAAAAATATTATCAGAAATATTATATAAAAAAAATTCAATATAGAAAGAAAAAACAGAGATTCGACTGAGACTAGGCGCAATTCTCTCAAATTCTGATACTCAGCACAGTTCTCCCAAATCAAATTCTGAATTACTGAGACTCGCCGCAATTCTGTCAAATTCTGATATTCGACATAATTCTCTCAAATCGAATTATGAATTATGATACTCAGACGCTCGGCGCATTTAAAAAGAGGGGGAGAGTCACAGATTCTATAAATTAAAGCTAACAAAAAAGACACGGAGCGAGGAAAAATATAAATGGTTGCGCAAGAGGAATGCCGAATATTTGCGCTGAAGGATTGATGAAGGAATGCCGAATACTCGGTGCAATTTATAGGCAGGAAGATGGGTCACGGATTCTAACTGTCATGGATTCACTGAATCCGTAGTAGACTGCCACGGATATGAATCTGTGACACCATTTATTTTTTTTAAAAAAATTGAATCCAGAGTTTTATTTCGCGGATTGTTATATTTTCACAACTTTCCCAAATTTGCAATATTTTATTACATATTTTTTTAAAATTTATTATTTTTAAAAAAACCCTTAAAAATGATGCAACTAATCATGGTTTCATTTCTTATTTTATTTTGAGAAACATTATTTCATGAAAATTTTACATATACTTATATAATAATTATTTTTAATATAATTAATTTGAACACATTAATAACACTCAATTATTATATATATTACTATTCAAAAATTTTTTATTATATATATTAGTATTTCACCTGCGATTCACAAAGTGTTATTCTATGTAAATAATTACAAAAAGTAGAGGGTATTAGTGTTTTAATAATTATTAAAAAATTATTGATATAATATAATGAATATATTTAAATTTTAAATATTGTTATATAAAAAATATTTATATAATTTGAGAAAACATTTAAATAAAGATAACAATCTTCTGTTGTTAAATTAACATTTTTGCTTGGTTGAATGGAACTGCTACTTAGGCTGTCAAAACCGAACTCAACTCGAGTCGACCCGAAAAAATCTAGGCTAGGGTTGGGGGTTTTAAGGTATGGGTCAAATCGGGTTAGAACCAAAATCAGACCCGAAAAAATTAGTTTGGAAAACTAAGTTTGTAAGGCCCAAGATTTTATCATTTTAATCCGAGATTATTTAATTTACGAATTTTGGAATGATGAATTAGATTCCAAGGTTTTTGTAATTAATTAGGATTGAAATTGAATTAAAAAGAGTTATTGAGGGCTGAATTGCAAATAGGGAAGAATTCAGGGGCTAAAGTGTAATTATGGGATTTGAGGACACTTGTCCTCACCATTCAAATATATATGTTAAAATCTTTCATTCAGCAACTTGAGAGAAAAAGGAAAAACGAGAATAGCTACAGAGACTTTGAAAATTTCCTTCGAAGACTAGAATTCTGATTTTACAAGATCTAACCGTCAGAATTTGAATCCGGACACAGTACCGTACTCCTCTTGTCAACAGCTACAACATGACGTAAGTTTTATTGATTTCTGATATGATTTGAAATTATGATATTTGAGGAATTGTGATTTGACTATTATTATGTGTTCTGGATATACTGATCAGTATATATTTGAAGTCAGATCGAAGAACAGACCGTTTATGCAATTGCTATGATTTTCAGAATTGATATGATTGAGATTGTACAGATTTGAGATTATGATCTGTTATTGTTAAGATTATGAGTTGTATTGATATCGATTATGAGTTGTGGTATTATATCTATTATGTTGAGACTGACGGGGTTATAGAGATTGTACTGTTATGCCGTCGAAACATCAGTAGATTGATATTGATCAGATTCAGTATTGAGTTGAGTTGAATAGTATATGATATTGTACTTCTCGAATGTTATTTCAGATTGATATTGGCAGCTTTGAATTCAGACTTTCGCTTCGTCAGATCGAGACTGCAAAAGAAAGGTATAAATCAATGATTGAACAGGGAGAATGACTCGAGTGAGATATAACTTGAGTTTCCCTAAACCACATACTTATTTGTTATTCATTTGATATATATGAATTCATTGAATCTATATGCTTGTTATATTGATTATAGAAAGCATGATTTAGACGATTGTTTTGAGATAGAGAGTCTTCGGCAGATGTGCCAAGTCATGACAGAGTTATTGGCATAGGTGCCAGGTCACTGGTCGTTTGGTTTATATCGATGTTTCTTGGAATGCAGATCAGCTTCTATTGCAGATATTTGATATAGTGTACCAAAGTCTGGGAATAAGAACGTACCACTATCTAACTGAGGAGAGTAGATGAGTTGTTGCGTTCTTATTCAACCGGGATCCCTAGACTAGGCCAGATGGAGTCGAGTCAAAGAATGAGAGTCAGAGTTTGATTTACAGATTTTTATTTTTATATGTTTCATAGATTATGATTCATGTTATTTACACATTGTTAATGCTTTTGTATATGATTTTATACGTTGCATGACTACGTTGTTTATACTGGGATGTATTTCTCACCTGAGTTATCCGGCTGTTGTCGTGTTTGTATGTGTGCATGGCAACAGGTGGGACATGATCAGGGTCAGGAAGAAGATGAGAGATGACAATTAGCGTGGAGATTCGGACCCAGAAGTAGATAGGTTTCAGTACTTGTTATATAGTAGTTGAACCCTAGCTTGAGTTTGATGTAATAGTACAAGACTTGTACTTTATCTTTGATATTTATATCAGATTGATTTAATTATGTTCCACACTTGTATTATAAAAAAAACAAAAACAAAAAATTTAGACTCAGTTTTAATTAATTGATCCAATTATTCCCAAAGAATGATTAAGAAAATAATTAGCGTCCGGGTCCCCACAACAGGTGGTATCAGAGCGATAGATCCCTTAGACTGAGATAGAAGTTAGTGAGCGGGGTAGATTGAGTTTTCTTTCCTGCTTTTGCATGCTAGCATCACAGCGTGTTTTACTGCTTTCTAAATATACATGTTACCTGATTATCTGGTTTGATTGGTAAACTGTATTACTTGAGAATGAATCAGAACCGATTCTGGATCAGAGGTATATGATCAGAGGAGGACTGAGACAGATTTGGCAGATTTGATTTTTAACCATTTTCATAATCAGATATGCCTCCTCGAAGAATCCCAGAACAGGGCAGTACCTCGGCAAATCCGATGGATGTAACAGCAACACCGATGGAGACATTGCTGAAGAGATTTCAGTCGTTCCATCCACCGACTCTGAAGGGTACTGAGACTTCATTTGATTGTGAGAGTTGGCTAGATGACATTGAGATGTTGTTTGACTCTTTGGATTATACAGATGAGCGGAGAGTTAAACTGATTGGGCATCAGTTGCATGATGTTGCAAAGAACTGGTGGATTACAACAAAGAGGGCCTTGGAGCATCGAGGTACGACTATTATTTGGAATATCTTTAAGACTGAGTTTTATCAAAGATTCTTTCCAGTATCGTACAAAAAAGACAAGGGAGCAGAGTTTGCTAATCTGAGACAGGGTCAGTTGAACATTGAAGAGTATGTGGCCAAGTTCTCTACATTGCTACGATTTGCTCCACACGTGGCTGAGAATGACTAAGCTGTTGCTGATCAGTTCATTAATGGCTTGAATCCTGAAATCTTCACATTGGTAAACACTGGGCGACCGAATAACTTTGCTGATGCTCTGAACAGAGCAAAGGGAGCCGAAGCCGGTCTGATTAGACAGAAAGGAGCTTCGTATGTTGCCCCAGCACCGAGACAGCCACAACCTTCATCCCAGTTTCCCCAACCACCTCCCAGATTTGGGAGTGGCAGTAGCAGCAGCGGAAAGAGAGATCAGCTGAAAGCCAGAGCGAAACAATTTAAAAGATCTGGAAGCATTTCATCCAGTTCCAGTGGCTCACGATAGACTGCCCAGAGCCAGAGTTATTCAGGAGTTTATTGCAGAACTTGTGGTGGAAGACATCCCACAGAACAATGCCGAGGAGTTTTTGGCGTTTGCAACATTTGTAACCAACCAGGACATTTTGCCAGAGTCTGTCCACAGAGAGATTCTCAGCGATCCCAGGGTGCAGAATCATTTGGATCAGTGGCTCAGCCTGGTAGACGGCCATCTGCAGTTCACTCTTTCTAGCCACCACCCTCTACCCAGTCACAGCCGAGGCCAGGAGGAAGCCAGACTGTTAGCCAGCCTCCTAGACAGCAGGCCAGAGCTTTTGCTTTGACTGAAGAACAGGCCCATGACGCACCTGATGATGTTGTTGCAGGTAACTGTTCTATTTGTGATTATCCTGCTCATGTATTAATAGATACAGGTGCATCGTATATATTTATTTCTGAATGATTTGCATTGATGCATGATTTGCCTGTTGAGTCATTATCTACTGTAGTATCTGTTTCTTCTCCTTTGGGGAAAGGTTTGATATCAGCGACATCTGTTAAATCTTGTATGCTACAGTATGATGGGCATAAGATTGAGTTAGATTGTATTGTACTTGGGTTGTCTGATTTTGATTGCATTGTCGGTATTGATATGTTAACCAAGTATAGAGCTACCGTTGATTGTTTCCATAAGATTGTTAGATTCAGACCTGAGATGGCTTATGAGTGGAAATTCTACGGTAAGGGTTCTAGAACTAGAATTCCTTTGATATCTGTGTTTTCTATGACTCGATTGTTACAGAAAGGAGCAGAAGGATTCCTTGTGTATTTAGTAGACGTACTGAATCGAGCCCCGGATTGGCAGATTTGCCAGTGGTATGTGAGTTTGCTGACGTCTTCCCAGATGAGATTCCGGGCTTGCCTCTAGTCAGAGAGATAGACTTCAGCATTGATTTGGTACCAGGTACGGTTCCGATTTCTAGAGCCCCATATAGAATGGCACCGATAGAATTGAAAGAGTTGAAGGATCAGTTAGAAGATTTACGGGCCAAGGGTTACATCAGACTGAGTGTTTCTCCTTGGGGTGCTCTAGTACTGTTTGTGAGAAAGAAAGACGGTTCAATGAGACTTTGCATTGACTACCGACAACTGAACAAGGCTACGGTAAAGAACAAATATCCCTTGCCTCGCATTGATGATTTGTTTGATCAGTTGCAGGGTTCTTCTGTATATTCCAAGATCGATCTGAGATCTGGATATCATCAGAGATTCTGATATCTCAAAGATAGCTTTCAGAACCAGGTATGGACATTATGAGTTTATTGTCATGCCGTTTGGTCTTACAAATGCTCCAGCTGTATTTATGGGTCTGATGAACCGTGTGTTTCAGAATACCTTGATGAGTTTGTGATTATTTTCATTGATGATATTCTGATATATTCGAAGAATATGATTGACCATGTTGAACATTTGAGGACTGTGTTGAGAACTCTGAGAACTGAGAAATTGTATGCCAAACTGTCGCAATGTGAATTCTGGTTGAGACATGTTGTATTTCTGGGTCACATCATATCTGGTGATGGGATTTCTGTTGATCCTAGCAAAGTCGAGGCCGTGATCAGTTGGCCGAGACCGACATCTGTGCCAGAGATACGCAGCTTTATGGGTTTAGTGGGCTACTATCGACGATTTATTAGAGATTTTTCTAGTATTGCAAAGCCGATTACCTAGCTAACCAAAAAGAATACACCATTTGTTTGGTCAGAGGATTGTGAATCCAGTTTTCTAGAGCTGAAGAAGAGATTGACCAGTGCTCCGGTATTGACTATTCCTTCAGGTAATGATGATTTCGTTGTTTATTGTAATGATTCTCATAGAGGATTGGGTTGTGTTTTGATGAAACGAGGACACGTATTTGCATATGCTTCGAGACAGTTGAAGCCACATGAGACTCGATACCTGATTCATGATCTTGAATTGGCTGCTATCGTATTTGCATTGAAGATATGGCGACACCATCTATACGATGAGAAGTTTGAGATATATTCTAATCATAAAAGCTTAACATATCTGTTTTCACAGTCTGAATTGAATATGAGGCAACGAAGATGGCTTGATTTGTTGAAAGATTTTGATTGTGAAATCAAATATTATCTGGGAAAGTCGAATGCAGCAACTGATGCACTGAGTCGAAAGGTATGTTCTTTATCCTTATCGACTATTGGTGTTTCAAATTTGATTGAAGATTGTTGTCTTTCTGGATTAGTATTTGAGACTGATTGTCAACCTTTGAGATTGTATGCTATTCAAGCTGAGCCAGAACTGATTATTAGAATCAAAGAAGCACAGAAAGTGGATCAGTATGTTTAGAACTTGATGTTGATGGCCAAATCAGTTCATCAATCAGAATATCAGGTTCGTGATGATGTAATGTATGTGAATAATCATATTGTTGTGCCGGATGTTTCAGAGTTGAGACAATAGATATTGACAGAAGCGCACAGCAGTCGATTTAGCATTTATCCTGGTGGCAGAAAAATGTATAATGATTTGAAAAGACAGTTTTGGTGGAAACAGATGAAATCAGATGTCACAGATTTTGTATCTAAATGTTTGAATTGCCAACAGGTGAAAGCAGAGAGAAAGAAACCAGGAGGTCTACTGCATAGCTTATCGATTCTAGAATGGAAATGGGATCACATTTCCATGGATTTTGTGACACAGTTACCGCGATCCTCCCAAGGTTGTGATGCGATTTGGATTGTTATTGACAGATTGATCAAATCAACATGTTTTATTCCGTACAGAATGACGTACAAATATGACCAGATGGCAGAGATTTATGTCAGAGAAGTGGTCAGATTGCATGGTGTGCCGAAGTCGATTGTATCAGATCGTGATCCTCGATTCACTTCACACTTTTGGCACAGTTTGCAGCAGGCTCTGGGTACTACATTGCATTTGAGTACTGCATATCATCCTCAGACAGACGGTCAGTCAGAGAGAACTATCCAGACATTGGAGGATATGCTTAGAGCGGTAGTGCTAGATTTTGGCACTAATTGGCAAGATTCTTTGCCACTTTGTGAGTTTTCTTATAACAACAGCTATCAAAGAGTATAGAAATGGCACCGTTTGAAGCGTTGTATGGCAAAAAGTGCAGATACCCTCTCTATTGGGATGATATCTCTGAGATACCTGAGTTTGGACCCGATATGATTAGAGATATGACTGAGAAAGTGAAGTTGATTCAGAAGAGAATGAAGACAGCTCAGGACAGACAGGCCAAATATGCGAATATTCGACGCCGACCTCTAGAGTTTGAACAAGGAGATAGAGTATTTTTGAAGATTTCTCCTTTCAGAGGCATTATCAGATTTGGCAAACGAGAGAAGTTGTCTCCTCGTTACATTGGTCCTTCTGAGATTCTGGAGAAGATTGGTACTCGTGCTTATCGACTTGCTCTTCCGCCTTCTCTATCTGTAATACATGATGTTTTTCATGTATCTATGCTTTGGAAATATCTCCCTGATGATTCTCATATTATTCAGCCATACGAGGCCGAACTTGATGAAAGTCTGAGTTATGTTGAGAAACCTATTCAGATTCTTGATCGTAAAGAAAAGAAGCTCAGAACGAAGACTATTCCGCTTGTGAAAGTCCAGTGGAGTCGCATGGCATTGAGGAAGCTACCTGGGAGACTGAATCAGATATGAGACAGGGATTCCCAGAGTTATTTCACTGATGTGAGTCTTTTATTTTAGCTTCTGTTATATCTTCTTATCTTATGTGATTTGATTGCTTGCGATTTCGAGGACGAAATCATGTCTCAGAGGGGGAGAATTGTAAGGCCCAAGATTTTATCATTTTAATCCAAGATTATTTAATTTACGAATTTTGGAATGATGAATTAGATTCCACGGTTTTTGTAATTAATTAGGATTGAAATTGAATTAAAAAGAGTTATTGAGGGCTGAATTGCAAATAGTGAAGAATTCAGGGGCTAAAGTGCAATTATGGGATTTGAGGACACTTGTCCTCACCATGCAAATATATATGTTAAAATCTTTCATTCAGCAACTTGAGAGAAAAAGGAAAAACGAGAATAGCTACAGAGACTTTGAAAATTTCCTTCGAAGACTAGAATTCTGATTTTACAAGATCTAACCGTCATAATTTGAATCCGGATACAGTACCGTACTCTTCTTGTCAACAGCTACAACAGGACGAAAGTTTTATTGATTTCTGATATGATTTGAAATTATGATATTGGAGGAATTGTGATTTGACTATTATTATGTGTTCTGGATATACTGATCAGTATATATTTAAAATCAGATCGAAGAACAGACTGTTTATGCAATTGTTATGATTTTCAGAATTGATATGATTGAGATTGTGCAGCTTTGAGATTATGATCTATTATTGTTAAGATTATGAGTTGTATTGATATCGATTATGAGTTGTGGTATTATGTCTATGATGTTGAGACTGACGGGGTTATAGAGATTGTACTGTTATGCCGTCGAAACATCAGTAGATTGATATTGATTAGATTCAGTATTGAGTTGAGTTGAATAGTATATGATATTGTACTTCTCGAATGTTATTTTAGATTGATATTGGCAGCTTTGAATTCAGACTTTCGCTTCGTAAGATCGAGACTGCAAAAGAAAGATATAAATCAATGATTGAACAAGGAGAATGACTCGAGTGAGATATAACTTGAGTTTCCCTAAACCACATACTTATTTGTTATTCATTTGATATATTTGAATTCATTGAATCTATATGCTTGTTATATTGATTATAGAAAGCATGATTTAGACGATTGTTTTGAGATAGAAAGTCTTCGACAGATGTGCCAAGTCATGACAGAGTTATTGGCATAGGTTCCAGGTCACTAGACGTTTGGTTTATATCGATGTTTCTTGGAATGCAGATCAGCTTCTATTGCAGATATTCAATATAGTGTACCAAAGTCTGAGAATAAGAACGTACCACTATCTAGCTGAGGAGAGTAGATGAGTTGTTGCATTCTTATTCAACCGGGATCCCTAGACTAGGCCAGATGGAGTCGAGTCAAAGAATGAGAGTCGGAGTTTGATTTACAGATTTGTATTTTTATATGTTTCATAGATTATGATTCATGTTATTTACACATTGTTAATGCTTTTGTATATGATTTTATACGTTGCATGACTGCGTTGTTTATACTGGGATGTATTTCTCACCGGAGTTATCTGGCTGTTGTCGTGTTTGTATGTGTGCATGGCAACATGTGGGACATGATCAGGGTCAGGAAGAAGATGAGAGATGACAATTAGCGTGGAGATTCGAACCCAGAAGTAGATAGGTAACAGTTGTAAGGCTCGAAGATTTAGTTATCATAATCAGATGGATTTGTTGATAATTAAGATGATTGTAGATGTATTTTATTGGATTAGAAAAGAAAGGAAAATGTATAATAAAGATGTGAAAGATAGTCAAAAGAATAAGTAAGGTCGAAGCTATGGTGCACATGCGCGAAGAAATGCGCGCATATGCATGGAAATTCCAGTAGCCTCGGCGCACATGCGCGAAGAAAGGCGCTCACATGCGCGAGCAGGCCAGTGGCATTGGCGCATATGCGCGAGAGTAGTGGCGCTCGCGCATATGCGCGGAGCGTCCAGAACCATTGGCGCATATGCGCGAGTTTAGTGGCGCATATGCGCGAGTGCTAAATCTGCCGAGACAGTAGGTTCGGCGCATATGCGCGAGTAATGCCGCGCATATGCGCGAGACGTGTATTGCAAAGAACAAGCCATGTGTTCGAAACATGCAAGGTATATATATGATTTGCCTCGATTCTTTCCTCCATTTCAGCAGAAGCCTTCGAAAAGGCTGAGGGAGAAGCTTCATTTCTTCTTAATTTCAAATTGTGTTCTTGCAAGATTTAGCAACCCAAATTCAAATCCGATTTCGGTTTTGAGATCCTCTCGGTATTGGCTACAAAGTGATGTAAGTTTATTCGATTTCAGTAAGTTTTGAAATTCAGATATTGGGGAAATGAGAATATGATAGTTATATTGTGTTCTTGGCATATTGAGCATGATATATTTGTAAACGGATCAAAGAAAGGATATCATATGCATTTCCTATGAATTTCAGTATGATTTATGAATTGTTGGGATAGGAATTATTGTGTTTTGGATGGATATTGTATTGGGTTATGAATTAGAATGATTGAGAATGAGATAATGTTGATATCTGTTAAGATTTGGATTGACCGGTATCGAGAATTACGTCGTTATGCCGTCAATTGTATCGAGATCACGTAGTGACTTGGTTATGTGTTGATTTAGATTAGAAATTGATAGAGTGCGTATTCACATTTCCATTTCAGATTCGTATTGGCGACCGTGACAGCGATTCTACGACGAAAGGTATAGTACATGTTTTGTTTGGGGAATCACGACTCAAATAAGATCACATTTGAGTTTCCCAACCAAAATCACATACTTATTTTATTGTTTATATCTTGATATGATTATGAATTGTATATAGATTTGTTTATAGAACTTGTATGCAAATCTTGCTATGCGGTGTTTACAGATCATGGGACATTGCATTGGAATGATTATGCTTGTTTACAGATTTTGTATTCATGCATTAAGATAGGGCAGTCTGGAGATCAGGCAGACTACTAGATGTTCGGCGATATCTCAGCTTAGGGTAAGATCACCGCCCCTTTGTAGACGTGGATACAGATCAGGCCGAAGTCTAGGAATAAGACGTACATCACCTCGATTGGTAGGGTAGGTGACAGCCAGTGACGTCTTATTCACAACGGGATCCCTAGAGTTCTAGTCGAGTCGAGTCTAGACATGATTAGATCCACATTGCATGATTTTATATGAATGACATTCATATCAGCATGTTTCATGTTTAGATTGTTTATATGCATGTTACATGTTTATACTGGGATTTGTTCTCACCGGTTTTCCGGCTGTTGTTATGTCTGTATGTGTGCATAACAACAGGTGGGGCAGGATCTGGGTCACGACAGAGATGAGCGATGGACATAGCGTGGTGATCACGGGCCTAGCAGATGGACTAGTAGAATTACTTTTATCTTGTACTGTATTTCACTACTAGTTTATAAAGGATGGATTAAAACAAGAAATGTTGTATCCTATGTTTGTATATTATGCTGATGTAATAAAATAGAGACATGTTTTATGCCTATTAGTAACATTTGATTGAATGTTAAAAAGCAAAAATTTGACCCACGTTTTATGTTAACGATCCATTTAATCCAAAGAAAAAGAATTAGAGCCCGGGTCCCCACAACAGGTGGTATCAGAGCAGAGAGTTCCTTTAGACTGAGATAGGATAGAATGAGCGGGGTAGATCGAGTCTTCTTCCTTGCTTATGATGTGCTAGCATGTTTATTGCTTTCTTAATTACATGTTATTTGTTATCTGATTGATTATAACATGTGATTAACTGAATCAGAACTGATTCTAGATCAGAGGTAACTGACTAGAGGATGACTGAGACAGTTGTATATCTTGTTTACTAATCCGTGGGATTATTAGATATGCCGCCTAGAAGAGCAGCAGTACCTCTACGACTAGCAGCGCCAGAACAGGGAAGCACATCCGGAGATCCTATGGATGTTACAGCAACCCCTATGGAGACGTTGCTGAAGCGGTTCCAATCCTTTCGACCTCCCACATTAAAAGGTACCGAGAATGCCATCGAGTGCGAAAGTTGGCTTGAGGACATTGAAATGTTATTCGACTCTTTGGAGTACAGTGACGAGAAGAGAATAAAGCTAATTGGCCATCAATTGCAAGATATAGCCAAGAATTGGTGGTTGAACATTAGGAGAGCTTTAGAGCAGCGGGGTACCGAGATTACTTGGAAGGGATTCAAGACGGAGTTCTATCAGCGTTTCTTTCCCATCTCCTATCGCAAGGATAAAGGTTCAGAATTTGCCAACCTGAGGCAAGGGCCACTAAACATTGAGGAGTACGTTGCCAAATTTTCTTCTTTGCTTCGTTTTGCACCCCATGTTTCAGGTAGTGACGAAGCAGTGGCGGACCAATTCATAAATGGCTTGAACCCGGACATCTTTACCTTGGTAAACACGGGAAGACCTAATAACTTTGCGGATGCATTGAATCGAGCCAAGGGTGTAGAAGCAGGATTGTTGAGGCAGCGGAGTGCTCCTTATGTTGCTCCGATACCGAGACCGCCATTACCTACATCCCAAACTCCTCCTCCAAGATTTGATAGTGGCGGTAGTAGCAGTGGCAGAAAGGAACAGCTGAAGGCGAAGGGGAAGCAGTTTAAGCGACCTGGGAGCAGTTCGTCCAGCTCCAGCGGATCAAGACAGACGGGTTTTGATCAAAGTTCAAGGACTTCAGGCGTCTACTGTAATTTTTGTGGAGGTAGGCATGCGACTGAACAGTCCCAGGGAGTTACAGGCCGATGCAACATTTGTAGGCAACCGAGGCATTTTGCCAAAGTCTGTCCCCAGAGGAGTGTACAGCAAGGCCAGAGTGGAAGAGCATCCGGTTCCGTACCTCAGTTTGAACGGCAGGCATCATCAGTTCACTCTTTTCAGCCTCCACCGGCACAGACTCAACCCAGAGGCCGAGGTAGTCAGACTGTGACTCAACCTCCGAGGCAACAGGCCCAAGTGTTTGCATTGACCGAAGAGCAAGCACAAGATGCACCAGATGATGTTATAGCAGGTAACTGTTCTCTTTATGGTTATCCTGCTTATATCTTGATAGATACAGGTGCATCGCATACATTCATTTCAGAGCGATTTGCATTGTTGCATTCTTTGCCTGTTGAGTCTTTGTTAGATGTTGTGTCGATTAATTCTCCGTTGGGAAGTGGATTGATATCTGTAACTACGGTTAGACATTGCATTCTACAGTTTGAGGGGCATGAGATTGACCTAGAGTGTATAGTGTTGGGTCTAGCTGATTTTGATTGTATAGTCGGTATTGACATGCTAACAAAGTACAGAGCCACCGTGGATTGTTTCCACAAGATTGTCAGATTCAGACCCGAGATGACAGACGAGTGGAAATTCTACGGGAAGGGTTCCAGATCTCGGATTCCCTTGATTTCGGCTCTTAATATGAACAGATTGTTACAGAAAGGAGCAGATGGTTTCTTTATTTATGCTGTAGATATGCAGAAGTCGAGCCCGGCGTTGGCAGATATACCAGTAGTGCGGGAATTTCCAGATATTTTTCCAGATGAGATCCCAGGATTACCTCCGGTTCGTGAGGTAGACTTCAGTATTGATCTTACACCAGGTACCGTCCCTATTTCGAGAGCTCCGTATAGGATGGCACCCATTGAACTAAAAGAATTGAAAGCACAATTAGAAGATCTTCTGGCCAAGGGATATATCAGACCTAGTGTATCTCCTTGGGGCGCTCCGGTGCTGTTTGTGCGGAAGAAAGACGGTTCGATGCGATTGTGTATTGACTACAGGCAACTGAACAAGGCAACGATCAAGAATAAATATCCTTTGCCTAGGATTGATGATTTATTTGATCAGTTGCAGGGATCCTCTGTGTATTCTAAGATTGATTTGCGATCCGGATATCATCAGCTCCGAGTTCGAAATGTAGATATACCGAAAACAGCATTTCGAACCAGGTATGGACATTACGAATTTATTGTCATGCCTTTTGGTTTAACAAATGCTCCTGCGGTATTTATGGGCTTGATGAACCAAGTGTTTCAGAAATATTTGGATGAATTTGTCATTGTTTTCATCGATGATATTTTGGTGTATTCGAAAAACATAAATGAGCATGCAGAGCATCTTAGAATTGTTTTGCAGACGTTGAGAAACGAGCAACTGTATGCTAAATTGTCAAAGTGTGAGTTTTGGCTGAATCGAGTTGTATTCTTGGGGCATATCATTTCTGGAGATGGTATTTCTGTAGATCCAAGTAAAGTGGAAGCTGTGATCAGTTGGTCGAGACCGACTTCTGTACCAGAAATACGCAGTTTCATGGGCTTAGCCGGATACTACAGAAGATTTATCAAAGATTTCTCCAGTATTGCAAAGCCAATAACTCAATTGACACAAAAGAATGCACCATTTGTTTGGTCAGAGGAGTGTGAGTCTAGCTTTGTTGAATTGAAGAAAAGGCTGACTAGTGCTCCAGTATTGACGATACCTTCAGGTACAGGTGATTTCGTTGTATATTGTGATGCTTCTCATAGAGGTTTGGGATGTGTTCTTATGCAGCGAGGCCATGTGATCGCAAACGCGTCGAGACAATTGAAGCCACATGAGGTGCGATACCCCATTCATGATCTGGAATTGGCGGCTATCGTATTTGCATTAAAGATTTGGCGTTATTATCTCTACGGCGAGAAATTTGAGATATTTTCCGATCACAAGAGCTTAAAGTACCTATTTTCTCAATCAGAACTGAATATGAGGCAACATAGATGGCTAGATCTTCTGAAAGACTTTGACTGTGAAATCAAATATTATCCAGGGAAGTCAAATGCAGCAGCAGATGCCTTGAGTCGTAAGGTATGTTCTTTGTCCTTATCGAAGATAGGTGTTAACAAGTTAGTTGAAAATTGCTGTACATCTGGATTAGAATTTGATACAGATAGTAAGCCACTACGACTTTTTACGATCCAAGTTGAGCCCAATCTAATTATGAGGATCAAGGAAGCACAAAGAACCGATCAGAATGTGCAGAAATCAATCCAAATGGTCAGATCAGGGCATGTATCAGAATATCAGGTACGGGATCATGTGTTGTACGTGAATAACCGTCTAGTTGTGCCAGATGTTGCAGATTTGAGACAGCAGATTCTGACAGAGGCACATTGTAGTCGGTTCAGCATTCATCCTGGTGGCAGGAAGATGTACAATGACTTGAAGACACAGTTTTGGTGGAAACAAATGAAGTCAGACATTGCCGAATTTGTGTCTAAGTGTTTGAACTGCCAACAGGTGAAAGCTGAGAGGAAGAAGCCTGGTGGATTACTTCAGAGTCTAGCCATTCCAGAATGGAAATGGGATCACATTTCCATGGATTTTGTGACGAAGTTACCACGATCATCCAAAGGCTGTGATGCGATTTGGGTCATTATTGACAGACAGACCAAATCTGCATGTTTCATCCCATACAGAATGACGTATAGACAGGATCAGATGGCTGAGATTTATATTCGAGAGGTAGTCAGATTGCATGGAGTGCCGAAGTCTATCGTATCAGATCGTGATCCACGATTCACTTCACACTTCTGGCACAGTTTACAGCAGGCCTTAGGTACGACATTACACCTGAGTACTGCTTACCATCCTCAGACAGACGGACAGTCAGAACGGACTATCCAGACATTAGGGGATATGTTGAGAGCCGTCGTGCTAGATTTTGGCATTGGTTGGCAAGATTCTCTACCTCTTTGCGAATTCTCTTACAATAATAGCTATCAGACGAGTATCGAGATGGCACCGTTTGAAGCTTTGTATGGCAAGAAGTGCAGATCTCCGCTATACTGGGATGACGTTTCAGAGGTACCAGAACTTGGGCCAGATATGATTCGTGACATGACAGAGAAGGTAAAACTCATTCAGAAGAGGATGAAGACATCACAAGATCGACAAGCAAAGTATGCCAATATCAGACGTAGACCGTTAGTATTTGATGCGGGAGATAGAGTATTCTTAAAGATTTCTCCATTCAGAGGCGTTGTTCGATTTGGCAAACGCGGGAAACTATCTCCTCGATACATTGGTCCTTACGAGATTCTTGAGAAGATTGGCGATCGAGCTTATCGACTTGCACTTCCTCCTTCTCTACCCGGAATACATGACGTGTTTCATGTATCAATGTTACGAAGATATATGCCCGATGTTTCTCATGTCATTCAACCTGACGAAGCTGAACTTGATCAGACTTTGAGCTACGTGGAACAACCAATACAGATTCTTGATCGAAAGAAAAAGAAGCTCAGAACGAAGAATATTCCACTTGTGAAAGTTCAATGGAGACGTCATGGCATCGAGGAAGCGACTTGGGAAACAGAAGCAAGCATGAGACAAAAACATCCTGAGTTATTTACATGATGTATGTAATTGTTTAGTTTTACTTGTATTGCATCTTGTTGTACTTGAATTGATCATCTACAATTTCGAGGGCGAAATCATTTCTTAGAGGGGGAGAAATGTAAGGCTCGAAGATTTAGTTATCATAATCAGATGGATTTGTTGATAATTAAGATGATTGTAGATGTATTTTATTGGATTAGAAAAGAAAGGAAAATGTATAATAAAGATGTGAAAGATAGTCAAAAGAATAAGTAAGGTCGAAGCTATGGCGCACATGCGCGAAGAAATGCGCGCATATGCATGGAAATTCCAGTAGCCTCGGCGCACATGCGCGAGCAGGCCAGTGGCATTGGCGCATATGCGCGAGAGTAGTGGCGCATATGCGCGGAGCGTCCAGAACCATTGGCGCATATGCGCGAGTTTAGTGGCGCATATGCGCGAGTGCTAAATCTGCCGAGACAGTAGGTTCGGCGCATATGCGCGAGTAATGCCGCGCATATGCGCGAGACGTGTATTGCAAAGAACAAGCCATGTGTTCGAAACATGCAAGGTATATATATGATTTGCCTCGATTCTTTCCTCCATTTCAGCAGAAGCCTTCGAAAAGGCTGAGGGAGAAGCTTCATTTCTTCTTACTTTCAAATTGTGTTCTTGCAAGATTTAGCAACCCAAATTCAAATCCGATTTCGGTTTTGAGATCCTCTCGGTATTGGCTACAAAGTGATGTAAGTTTATTCGATTTCAGTAAGTTTTGAAATTCAGATATTGGGGAAATGAGAATATGATAGTTATATTGTGTTCTTGGCATATTGAGCATGATATATTTGTAAACGGATTAAAGAAAGGATATCATATGCATTTCCTATGAATTTCAGTATGATTTATGAATTGTTGGGATAGGATTTATTGTGTTTTGGATGGATATTGTATTGGGTAATGAATTAGAATGATTGAAAATGAGATAATGTTGATATCTGTTAAGATTTGGATTGACCGGTATCGAGAATTACGTCGTTATGCCGTCAATTGTATCGAGATCACGTAGTGACTTGGTTATGTGTTGATTTAGATTAGAAATTGATAGAGTGCGTATTCACATTTCCATTTCAGATTCGTATTGGCAACCGTGACAGCGATTCTACGACGAAAGGTATAGTACATGTTTTGTTTGGGGAATCACGACTCAAATAAGATCACATTTGAGTTTATCAACCAAAATCACATACTTATTTTATTGTTTATATCTTGATATGATTATGAATTGTATATAGATTTGTTTATAGAACTTGTATGCAAATCTTGCTATGCGGTGTTTACAGATCATGGGACATTGCATTGGAATGATTATGCTTGTTTACAGATTTTGTATTCATGCATTAAGATAGGGCAGTCTGGAGATCAGGCAGACTACTAGATGTTCGACGATATCTCAGCTTAGGGGAAGATCACCGCCCCTTTGTAGACGTGGATACAGATCAGGCCGAAGTCTAGGAATAAGACGTACAGCACCTCGATTGGTAGGGTAGGTGACAGCCAGTGACGTCTTATTCACAACGGGATCCCTAGAGTTCTAGTCGAGTCGAGTCTAGACATGATTAGATCCACATTGCATGATTTTATATGAATGACATTCATATCAGCATGTTTCATGTTTAGATTGTTTATATGCATGTTACATGTTTATACTGGGATTTGTTCTCACCGGTTTTCCGGCTGTTGTTATGTCTGTATGTGTGCATAACAACAGGTGGGGCAGGATCTGGGTCACGACAGAGATGAGCGATGGACATAGCGTGGTGATCACGGGCCTAGCAGATGGACTAGTAGAATTACTTTTATCTTGTACTGTATTTCACTACTAGTTTATAAAGGATGGATTAAAACAAGAAATGTTGTATCCTATGTTTGTATATTATGCTGATGTAATAAAATAGAGACATGTTTTATGCCTAATTAGTAACATTTGATTGAATGTTAAAAAGCAAAAATTTGACCCACGTTTTATGTTAACGATCCATTTAATCCCAAGAAAAAGAATTAGAGCCCGGGTCCCCACAACAGTACTTGTTATATAGTAGTTGAACCCTAGTTTGAGTTTGATGTAATAGTACAAGATTTGTACTTTATCTTTGATGTTTATATCAGATTGATTTAATTATGTTCCGCACTTGTATTATAAAAACAAAAAACAAAAAATTTAGACCCGGTTTTAATTAATTATCCAATTATTCCCAAAGAATGATTAAGAAAATAATTAGCGTCCGTGTCCCCACAAAATTGACTCGATTTTTTAAATTTTTTATTGAATTAAGAAATATTTGTTACATTTTTTATATTGTATTTTGAATTTTTTTATTGTTTATCAATATCATAAATTTTCTTCATGTGATATTTATTTTGTAAAATATTGATTGTTTAAACAATTGTTTATTTGTTGTATTAAGTATACTTTAAATTTTCTATAATTTGACTTTCAAATTTATGAATTTATTCATAAATGATGTGTTTGATCAAATATTTATTTTGTAAAATATATATTTTTGAAACAATTTATTGAAACTTATATTGACATGCTTATACATTTTTTTTTATTGTTAAACAATTTATTGAAACTTATATTGACATGCTTATACATTTTTTTATTGTTATTGATCCCATTAGTTTTTAAATAATATTTATTTTGTGAAATATTTATATTTCCTAAACAATTGCTTTTTTTATGAAGTAATTAATAGTTTACACAACTTTTACTTTTAAATTTAAATATTTAAATCTACAAAACATAATTATCATATATTTAAGCAATATTTTGTTATTGTGTGTTTAAATAAAAATATTATTATGTGTTTTGATTTTATTTAATTATTTTGTTAAATAATAAAATAAAATTTTTTGCTAAATAATAAAATAATAATTTTTGCATACTTGCTTATTAAAAAAAATCATATATTTTTTAAACAAATCATATATTTTTTATAAAAAATAATATTTTTTTAAAAAAAACTTTCAGGTTGGTTGGGTGGTTCAAGTTAGCCGGGTTGGTTCGGGTTCATGATCATATTCATATGTTTCGTATTGGTTCAGCTTGGGTTCATTTTATGAAAAATTTTGTGATACACATGCTTCAATCCGACTTGTACCCACCCAATTAACCCGAATTGATATATTTGCAGTTACTAATAAATTTTTTTTTAAATCATATATTATTTTGTTTATAAAAATTTTAAATAATAAATAAATAATTTTCAAATTTTTTGGTCAAACCCAATGTGATATAGAGCAATATGATATTTTTTTTAAAAAAAAGTTCTGTTGACCATTGAAATTTACAATGGCAATCTTTTAAAAAATTGAAAAACATAATATTATATATAAAAAAATATACTTTATTTAATATGATATAGAGTAACATAAAAATCAAAATCATAAATGAAATTAAATTAAATGATATAATCAATGTAGATACTTAAATATATTATATATTTTTAAAAGACATCAAATTCAAATTTAAATTTTAAAAAAAGAAATTTTAAAAAAATTATATATATAAGCTGAATGATAGAGAATGTATAATCCGAAATATAGAGAATGGAGTACGTAGTTTTTTTTCAAAAAAAAAAAAATTAAAATGAAAGTTATCGATTTTGAAATTAAAATGGTAGGAAAGAAATTATGATAAAAAAAAGTGCAATATAAAGTTATTCGGGTAAATAGAATTTTTGAATTGTTAGACTTAATTTAATTGTGGTGATAAGAGTCAACCAGTAGGCCGTGATAGTAATCAGAAGACAATATAAAAAGCAGAAGCTCTCGTATCGCTTAAACAGAAGCAGTACTTTTCGAGTGTTTAACGGCTTATAATAAGCAGAACTTAGAAGCAGAATTTAGAAGCAGAACTTAGAAACAGAACTTAACGACCTTCGTTTGAACGTTACAAGTCTTAAATGTTATCGTTACTTTACCTAGTACTTGTATTAATTACACCATTTAATGCTGTACGAAGTCATTTAATACGCCTTACTAGTTTTGGCATAAAACATAGATTGGTTATTCTGAAGCTTTCTGCAGGACCCTTTTCGGTAATAAAGCTGATTCTACTCAGAAGTCACAGAAGCCGTTTTTTTTTATAGACGTTGGATTCAAAAGTTTCTATATATATAAGGGTCAACCCTATATAGAAAACAACGTTATTATCATTATCAACGTAGCGATTATTCCAACGTTAGTTTGAGCTATCAACAACTACTACTTATCTTCAAGCTCAACATACAGAAAAGCAGCACACGCTTTATAGTAGATATCTGATCATCTGAGATCATTTTGTGATGTTGTTTCTTTACCTCTTCACAAGCTATTCACGTTTTATACATCTTATTGAGAAGAGTCTGTAATCTGAAAAATAGTCTTTTCTAGAATTTTGCTGTATTCATTTTATTGTGTTGTGAAACTAAGAGTTTCAGTAGGCAAAGGGTAAGTCCTACTGAATTGGTTGTATACAAGAGTTGTACTGTAAAAACCAAAGTCTTTTAGTGATACCTTCTGGAAACAGAAGAAGGGGAGACGTAGAAGATTTCATCTTCGAACTTTCAGAAACAATCGTTGTCTACTGCCTACTGTTTTATTATTTTCACCCCTAACCATCAGATTGTTTCCGCACTAGTCATTGTGATTTGTTGGTTATATATTCGAACAAGATAAGCTATAATCTCTAACAGGATTATAGCACCTTTGCAAAAACGTCCAACAAAGGAACGAGTTTATTCACCCCCTCTAAACTCTATATCGATCCCCAACAAGTGGTATCAGAGCAGGTCTCTTGTTCTGAAAATCTACAACAGATATGGCACATTTCAGCAAAGTCCCTATGTTATCAAAAGAAGATTTTGATGACTGGAAGATTAGGATGTAAGCCCATCTTGCAGCCCAAGACGATGACATGTGATTTGCCATCACAGATGGTCCATTGAAGACTCTAAAGCCTAATACAGCTATTGTTGTTACTGATGGTGCGCCGCAAATGGTTGAAAAGCCAAGAAGTGAATGGACAAGCGAGGACAAGAAGAAAACAAATCTAGACAATGTTGCGAAGGATATTCTCTACAAAACACTTGATAAGAACACCTTCAACAAAATCAAGATGTGTCCTACAACCAAAGAGATTTGGGAGAAACTTATCCAAATCTGTGAAGGAAATGAACAGACAAAGGAAAACAAGCTGTCTGTGGCAATGAAAAAGATTGAAAATCTGAAGATGAAAGCTTTAGAAACTCTAAGCGAGTTTGATAAGCGTTTCAGCAGCTTAGTGAATGAACTAGCAGCTTTGGGAAAGGAACTTGGAAATAGAGAAGTAGCACTCAAAGTGATAAGAACTTTACCCAAGGAATGGGACGTCAAGACAATGGCGATGAGAGTCTCTAAAGATCTGAACAAGTTGGACCTACATGACTTGTTCTCAGATTTGAAAGCTTATGAGTTTGAGTTGGAAGTAAGGAGTGGAGAAAAAACCTTGTCGAATCCACCTACCAAGGCTCTTGCAGCTACTGCTACTGCTACCGATGTAGTTGTTTCAATTGTATCACCTGCTGCTGCTATTGAAAGTACATCTGACAAGATTGCTGAACAAATCAGCAATGATGCAATATCCCTATTCGTGAAGAAATTTTCGAGATTCATGAAGAAGAATCACCGAGCATACCAAAGCCCAAACCGGAACTTCAAAAAAGAATCACCATCTGGTGATATGGCATGCTTCAACTGTGGAAAATCGGAAATTTTATTGCTGATTGCCCAAAACCTAAGAAGGATAACCAGAGGAAGAAGGAGTACAAGCGGAATGATAAGAAATCCAGAAGAGACCGCAAAGCAATGATTGCTGAGGAAAGTAAATCAAAGTGGGCGGATTCTCGCTCTGAGTCTTCTGACTCAGATAGCCATTCCAGCGACAGTGATGAAGAAGAAGTCAAATGTCTCATGGCGAACACTGAATCAACCTCGACATCTGGAGATGTGTTTGACTTTGACTCTGATGAATTTACACGAACTGATTTGGTTAAAGCACTGCATGACATGGTAGAAGAGTACTTGAGACTTTCTTAGTCATTCGAGGAAGTTAAAATTGAAAATAAAAACTTAAAGGATCAAATCAGTAAGTTCACTTGCTTGCAAGAGAACAACTACAGTGATCTAGAAGTTGAGATAAGTAAATTGAGAATTGAGAATGACAGAGTAAATGCAGATTACCAGAAGATGATGTCTGAAAATCAGAAGCTATCGGTACTGATGAATGCATGGAACAAGTCTTCTATTTCATTAGAGAAGATGCAAGAATTACAGAAGCAATCTGGAGACAGGAGTGGTCTCGGATTCAGTAATAATGAAAGCACTTCTGAAACAAGTACAAAGCTAGAACTGGATATGAACAAATGGAAGTACATTCACTTTGTTAAATCCAGTGTGGTACATAAACCAGAAGTACCAACTGTTCAAGTCAGAAGGTTTGTAGATCAGACGAACAAAAGTAAGCATTATGGTTTGGGTTATGTTGAACATAAGAGAACAGTCCATCAGAGTGCTGGATCCAGTAGAGGATTCAACTCAGGAGGACAACCCTCTGTGAAGGTTAGAAACTACCAGTACTATAATTGCAGACCAGTTCAGAAGAGATACAAACCAGACGATAAGAACAGAAGGGAAGATCAACATCCTAAAATGCATTCTGTTAGAAATAACAGACCTTCTGTTGCACACACCTCTAGGGATACCCGTAGTACAAATTCACCTAGAATTGTACAAATGTGGGTTCCTAAAGGACTGATAAGGCTTGGACTCAAATAGATTGGGTACCAGTTACTAAAATTTGTGCTTGCAGGAACAGGAAAGGAAAGCCAAGATAAGTAGCTCTACATGATATCTGGACAGTGGATGTTCTAGACATATGACTGGACAAAAGAGTCTACTTTCAGAAGTAATGAGTTGTAACGGACCAAAGATAACTTTTGGGGACAACTCAAAAGGTAAGACCGTGGGTAAGGGTAAGATTATCCATTGTAATATCACTATAAATGATGTGCTCTTAGTTGAAAATCTTTGTTACAATTTAATTAGTATGAGTCAACTGTGTGATAATGGATACTCAGTAGCTTTTCAGAAGCACTCCTGCACAGTTAAAGATGCTAATGAGTCTATAGTCTTAACCGGAAAGAGAGAAGGCAACACTTACAAAGTATCATGAAACAAATATCATGTTAATGTTCCTACATGTTTAGTTGCCTCCCTTAGTGATAAATATTGGCTATGACACAAGAGATTGAATCACCTTAACTTCAAGTCAATCAATAAGCTCAAGAAGCAGAACATTGTTGATGGTTTACCTGATATTAATTTCGTTAAGAATCACGTATGTTCTGCATGTCAACTTGGCAAACAAGTAAGATCTAGCTTTAAGAATAAAGAAAGTAAATCAACATCAAGGTGTTTGGAATTATTGCATATGGACTTGTTTGGTCCAATCCCTATCATGAGCTTAGTGGGAATAAAATACACTCTTGTTGTTATTGATGACTTTTCTAGATTTACTTGGGTAATCTTTCTTGCTAAAAAAGTTCAAACCAGTGGCCTCCTGATCAAGATTCTGAAAAAGATTCAAAATAAAAAATCAGTTTCTGTCATTAAAATCAGAAGTGATCGGGTCACTGAATTTACTAACAAGATTTTTGAGTTGTATTTGGATGAACAGGGTATTTATCATGAATATTCAGCTGCCAGAACGCCTCAACAAAATAGAGTACCTGAGAGGAGAAACAAAACTCTTAAAAGAAGCAGCTAGAACAATGCTAGCAGATGCAGACATCTCTCAGCGCTTCTGGACAGAAGCAATCAACACAGCGTGTTATACACAAAACAGAACCATGATCAACAAAAAGCATAATCAGACTCCATATGAGATATGGAAAGGGAGTAAGCGTAATGTATCATATTTTCATGTATTTGGTTGCAGATGCTTCGTGCACAATAATGGTAAAAATCATTTGTCAGCATTTGATTCAAAATCAGATGCTGGACTCTTTCTTGGATATTCAAAAGTAAGCAAAGCATTTATAATTTTCAATAATAGAACTCTTAATGTTGAAGAATCTATTCATGTTTTCTTCGATGAAGATAACAGTGCTCCTGAAATTTCTAACATGTCAAATCTAAGTAACAAGTTAGACAGAATTCATCTGGAATTGGATAGTGAAGATGATGCAGAACCGAGTGTCAAAGATGCTCAAAATCCAGAACCAGACATTCCTATGGTCGAACAGTTGTTCAGACACAGGATGTACCAGAACCAGTAGCTGACGTTCCAGAACCTACTATTGATTTACCTGAGGATAATCCAAATCCATTAAATCAGGAAGAAATCCCTCTAAAATTTTTATTTGGAGAAAATCACACCCTCCATATTTGGTTATTGGAAATCCAGCAGCTCCATTAAGAACCAGAAGGCAAATGATAAATGAATATATGCATGCTGCTTTTATTTATCAGGATTAACCAAAGAAGATTGAAGAAGCTCTTCTGGATCCCAGTTGGATTGAAGCTATGCAAGAAGAGTTGAATCAATTTAAAAGAAATGAAGTTTGGTTTCTCGTACCTAGACCATCTCATCAAGCATTTATTGGAACTCGGTGGGTATTTAGAAACAAACTAAATGAAGAAGGTACTGTGGTTAGAAATAAAGCAAGACTGGTGGCTCAAGGTTTCAGACAAGAAGAAAGAATAGATTATGATGAGACCTATGCACCGGTAGCAAGGTTTGAAGCAATCATAATATTCTTAGCCTTTGCTTCTTTCAAGAACTTCAAAGTTTATCAGATGGATGTAAAAAGTGCCTTCCTAAATGGTCTACTGCAAGAAGAGGTTTACGTCTGTGGGGACCCGGACGCTAATCATCTTCTTAATCATTCTTTGGGAATAAATGAATCAATTAATTAAACTGGGTCAAAAAAAAAATTATACAAATGCGGAGTGTAATGGAATCAGTCTAATATACATGTCAACATAAAAGTACAAGTCTTGTATAAAATACATTCAAACTAGGGTTCAACAACTATACATCAAGTGCTGAAACTAAATCTACATCAAAGTCCGGAATCACCACTCTAATCTCGATCTCTCATCCTCTTCTTGACCCTGATTCAGTCCCACCTGTTGTCATGTATACATACAAACACAACAACAGCCGGATAACTCTGGTGAGATTATAATCTCAGTATAAAACAACGAAACATGCATTGTATAAAATTATATACATTTATTAAAAGCATGTATCATAATCTAAACATAATCGATAAAACATGTAACATAATCTATGAAACATAATCGATACAATTCAGTAAATCAAACTCGGATCCTTATTCTTTGACTTGACTCAATCTGGCCTAGTCTAGGGATCCCGGTTGAATAAGAACGCAACAACTCATCTACTCTCCTCAGCTAGATAGTGGTACGTTCTTATTCCCAGACTTTGGTACACTATATCGAATCTTTGCAATAGAAGCTGATCTGCATTCTAAGCAACATTGATATAAACCAAACGTCCAGTGACCTGGCACCTCTGCCAACTTGGCACCTGTGCCAAAGACTCTATGTCTTAAATCAATCGTCTAACTCATGCTTTCTATAAATCAATAGAACAAGCATATAAATGCAATGAATTCAAATATTTGAAAACAATAGCAAATAAGTATGTCGTTTTAGGGAAACTCAAGTCAAATCTAACTCAAGTCGATTTCCCGGTTAACATTGGTTTATACTTTTATTTTTGTAGTCTCGGTCTGAAGAAATGGAAGTTCTGACTTCAGGCTGTCAATATCAATCTGAAATGACATATCGAGAATAAAAATATCAACTACCACTCAACTCAAATATGCTCTGTTCAATATTCAATCTAATTCAATATCGACGGCATAACGGTACAATTTCGATAGCCCCGTCAACTCAGACAACAACAGATATCAATTACAAATCATAACTAATAGCCAATACAATCCATAATCTCAAAAATCTGCTAATCTCAACCCAATATCTGAAAAATCATAACAATTCCATAAACAATATGTTCTTCAATCCGGTTTCGATTCTACGATGTCTAATATCTCCACAACACCATATATCAATCATATCTGATTCCTCAAATATCATATTTTCAAATCATAATAAAACTTACGTCATGTTGTAGCTGTTTACGAGAGGAGCACAAAACTGTGTTCGGATTCAAATTCTGTTAGACGGATCTTGCACAACCAAATTTCTAAGAAAATGAAGCTTAAGGATTTCTTGAAGCTTTCCTCTCGGTTCTTGCACTGTAGCCCCTGAAATCTTCACTATTTGCAATTCGGTCCTCACAACTCTTTTTAATTCAATTTCAATCCTATGGAATTGTAAAACCATGGAATATAACTCAACATTCCAAAGTTCATAACTTAAATAATCTCGGATTAAAATGATAAATCTCGGGCCTTACAACGTCGAACAACCCCCAGGTTTTATTGATCATTTCTTACGCATCATGTCTTTAAATTACACAAAGCCCTGTATGGTTTGAAACAGGTACCTAGGGCTTGGTATGACACTCTATCACAATTTATTGTCAATCATGATTTTACAATCGGCACCGTGGACAAAACTTTATTCACGTTAGTTAAAAATAAGCACATTCTGTTAGTACATATTTATGTTGATGACATTTTTTTTGGGTCAACTAACCCCAAATTGTGTGCAAAGTTTGCTAAGTTAATGCAGGATCAATGCGAAATGAGCATGATGGGAGAAATTGGTGATAGGTTGATCTCCTGGTTCAGTAAAAAGCAGACTTCCATAGCCACGTCTACTGTAGAAGCAGAATATGTTGCTGCTGGAAGTTGCTGCTCTCAATTACTTTGGATACAACAACTTAAGGACTACGGAGTTCAAACCTCTGAATCACTCATATTCTGTGACAATACCAGTGCTATAGCAATTACACACAATCCAGTACTTCATTCCAGAACGAATAACATTGACATCAGACATCATTTTATTAGAGATCATATGCAGAAGAAAGACATTCGTCTGGAATATGTCCCTACAGATCAGCAAGCAGCAGATATCATTACAAAGCATCTGCCTGAGAATAAGTTTTCTTATTTTCGTAATGTTCTTGGTTTAATTGATTTGTCTTAACTACTGATTACTATTTTCTGTTTTTTTTATGCATTAAGTAAGAAACAGTAGATAACAGGAAGTATGACAAAATGAAATGTTTCATTCATAAAATCAGTTGTGTTACAGTAGATAAGCTTTTAAAATCGTTGATATCAACAGTACTGAGATTTACAGTAGAAACCCTAACTAGAACCTACTGGAATCACCCCCTCTCTTTGCATGATCGTGGTTGTTGAACGAGATGATTCCACAGCTTAGATCTAATTATATAGAATAATCTAACTGATTATTCAGATTACAGATCTAGGAGTTTGTTCCAAGTCTTCATATTTTTTAGAACGATGTCTTCAAACCTCTTCTTACGAGTCGTTGGAAGTTGTCTTTGGAACTCCCCTGCTGTATCCGACTCCAGAGCAGACTCAGATGATTTACTTGCACTATCCATTTGATAAATGAGTAAGTGACTTAGTTTGTGTGTTTGCAGTTATTTATATTGAGCCTCGGGGTAGCTGAAGAGTCACTTGACTGTTCACCTCCTGCACGAATATCAAGAGTCATATGTCACTTCCTCCGATCTCGAATCTTCGCATTTAATATTTGTTTATTTGCATTTATTTAGGGGGAACATTATTATGATATTTCCGTGCCATGTCAAAAGCAGAAGGAGATGTGTCTTTTCGATAAAACATCGTGTCTACTGGTTTTTATCAAAGTGCTAGAGATACTTCAGTACTTTATGACTTCCAGTAGATATTATCATAAAACGATAAATCCTATTCTGATTTTTTTAGTAACTGCTTTGGACAGCCCGCCTCTTTTATTGATTTTTTTAAAAAAAATTAAAATCATTGGCTTACCTGACACTCACTTTTTAATTTTTCAAAACTAAACCGTAAATATATTGACACGTGTCCCTATGTTTACATTGACGGCTGTAAATTTTGAATTTTAACCGCATCTTCTCTCTCTCATTTCACTTTTACGATTTCAGACTATTGCATACTTGCTACTGCTTTCTCTCGAACTTTCTCTCAACTACAGAATCTACTTCGAATCTTTCTACTTACAGAAATGGCTGGAGCTTATACACTCAACGCTTACCAGGTCAACTTTGCATCAGTACTGACCATCAAGGATGAGAATCTTGTTAAGATGTTCAAGGTCATTGAGAAATCTGATTTTAGGAGATTTCTGGAAGCACCCGCAATCATCTACAAGACTACCCTCCTGGACTTCTATGCCAAAGCAACCATTGAGGATGGGAAGATCATTTACTCTCAGGGAGATGCATCCATAACCATCGATGCTGAACTTCTGGGATCGACATTATTTCTTCCATTCTCAGGTATTTTTGATTTTTCGGTTATTTCTAAGGAGGAGATGTCCACTGCCCTTACCACATTCTCAGCTTCTGGAGAGGAACTCTCTCTCTCTTGCTTCAAGAAGCTTCTGAAGATGGAGTACCAAGTACTCGCCGATATTGTGGCAAAGGCGTTTCTGGTCAAGGCTGGTGCTTTTGATAAGCTGACCAAAGAAAAAGTTCAAGTGATGATGGCCATCACCTCTGAAGCTAAAGTGGATTGGAGTCGTTTCCCATTCAAAATCATGAAGGATATGATTTTGAGGAAAGGTACTGGTTTTGCTGTTCAGATCAGCATGATCTTGAAGCATGCTGGTTTTCTACTTACTTCTGAACAAGACGGATCTTATGTCACAATGGCCGATGCTGATAACGTACTTGCTCTAAGGCCAAAGCCAACTGTGGCTGAATTTGTTG
Organism: Primulina eburnea; assembly: GCF_022965805.1. Lineage (NCBI taxonomy): Eukaryota > Viridiplantae > Streptophyta > Magnoliopsida > Lamiales > Gesneriaceae > Primulina > Primulina eburnea. The sequence goes on from NC_133114.1 coordinate 2,625,754, forward strand.
CTCTTAAGAAAGAGATCGGTGACGCTCAAACTGAGGCTCAAGCCCCTCGGAAGAAAGAAAAGAGTGGTTGTCTTGACTGATTCAGACAAAACCATATATGAAGAGTCTGCTGCTCCAACCAAAGCCTCACTCCCAGCCACCCCAAGCAAAAAGAAACCCAGAACCACCATTCGTCTGAAGAAAACAGCAGCCATTGCTGACCTTGATACTGTCCCTCTGAGACAAGTCTTTCCGACAGCTATCTCATCTAAACCAACCTCTATCCCCTCATCAAAACCAGCAGCCATCTCTACTGAAACTACTTCTACTTCTTTTTAGACTCTCAGACCCTCATCTGGAGTTGTGATTAGAGATGCTCCTGCAGGGTCTTCTGCTTTTAGACCCGTGATGCCTGTAACATCATCAGATAAAGGGAAAGGAAAACTCATTGAAGAACCACAACCTTTTGGTGCCAAGTCATTTGTTCAAACTGCTATTGACCTTCACCTGGACGAAATTGAAAAATCTGCCAGTGAAGACATGACTTTCTTTGATGCATACTTAAGGACACCAGGTGCTTACGCAAAAATGGTGAAAAATGAGAAGCAAGTCTTTGCTTCTGCTAAGACCAACAATGTGATTGAGGCCATAAACAGAAGAAGCTACATCCTTGAGCAGCTCAAATGTCAGAAGCTGGATTATGTTTTGAAGACTTTAAAGTCAAATTTTGATGCCATGAATTCTACTGCTGATAAAGATCATAATGTGATTCAAATTTTGACTGACCGACTGAAATTGATGAATGAGCAACTACTTGCTCAAGAACAGGCTTTTGCAGAGCCTTTGCAGTACAGAGTAGGTTTTGTCCCGGACTTTCTCAAGATTAAGTCAGTCGAGGAAAGGAACACAGCTCCTTCAGAAGCTAAGGTTTCCAGTACTAATGCATCTCCGACATTGCCTACCAAATCTTAATCACTCATCTCTGTTCATGAGTTGGCATCTGTTGATGAATTAATTCAGTCCATTGTTCACTCTACTGCTGCACAAGAAGCAACTCAGGCTGTTGATGTGGCACTTCCAGAAGGTAACCAAGAAGCTCAACCAGCAGACTAGACTATGGAAGAATCAGATGCTGTTCAATCCTTATCACTGCCAAATTTGGAGAAATTTTCTGCTTAGCATCAAGCAAAAATGGAAGCTCTGCTGAATGTTCCATCTGAATCTAATCAAGTTGTTGAGCCTCTGGAAACCACAGACACAGCTGTTGTTTTGCCCCTAACCAGAAGACAGAGCAGAACCTGAACTATCTACTGCTGCTGAAAGAACTTCTGCAGAACCGTCTACTGCTCCATCTACTGCTCCACAAGAATTTGTCCCTTCTACTACACTGATCGTCCCTCCTTCTAGATCACTTGCTCACATCGCTCACATTGCAGATGTAAGGACCGTGTATCGTATTATCGTAAACACTGTGTGATTATCGATAATTTATGAAACTGTCATGTGATTATGTATATGATGTATATTATGAGAATAAAAATGAGAAAATACATATTGAATATGAATTGACGTTATAAGAGCTTGAGTGGGAAGCCGGACGCCAATAAGTACAAAATTTAAAACTTTGTACAGAAAATGTGGCGCTCGAGCGGTAGAAAGTGACCGCCCGAGCGCCAAGGGTATATGAAATTTGTGCTCGGCATAACATGCCGCGCCCGAGCGGTAATTTTTGACCGCCCGAGCGCGGTACAAGCAAAATACGGGGGCAGAATGTCTCGCGCTCGGGCGCGAGAATTCTACCGCCCGATCGTGAGAACGGTGGAGATAAGAATGAAATTTCTTCTTCTTTTTCTTCATTCGATTTTAAGCAACTTCGAGAGAGAAGTTAAAAGCTTCGATTTTCTTCCGTCCAAATCGATTTGAAACACTGTCTAAACGCGAAACAAATTATATATTTGTGATCTTCGCGTCGAGGGCTTCTGACTGAGGTAACTTTCTTCTGGTTTCAGCAGCTTTAAATATCAAAGTGCTGGAATAACATGTATTTGAAGTTGAATTTCTTATATGTAATAGAATAACCGACAAGAAACTAATATTCGAAGTCGGAATTGAATTATGATACGATTTTGATTTGATATAAAATTTTGAAGTTTCAAAAGATATTTGAAACTCATATTAATGATTTTGGATCATGTTATTGATGTAGATAAAGTGTTATATCAATATCTTCAGGCTACATCAATTGGAAACGAAGAATTGAGGTATGTTGCGAGCGGTTAACATACGACAGGTATCTGTATTATATGATATATGTTTGACTGATTGAATTGAGAATATATGTCTATATGCCCTATGTGATGATTTGATGTGGCATACATGGCATTTTGATTGGAGTATCGATGTAAAATAAATATTTTGTTAACACACATCGTTTGATGCATACATCGATACATGACATGCACGTTGAGCTATGATCCTTGGAAACCTTGATATGATTTGATTGGATTATGGGGTTTGTGAACACAATGCTATGTTTGGTATTATATGACCCTTAAAACATAGAAATTTGAGGCCCCAATGATTGGATATGAGATTTGGGATTTGATGGCGTTTTGTCGACGCTATCATACGAGTATCCCTTATTGAGGCCGGTGTGCCAGCTCGAGCATTGATTTGATAGCGATTCGTTTGATTCTGACATGTGCTCAGTGGATGGGCATTTGACCTGACACCTCCACGACATACATGCATTGCATACCATATATCATTGTTTAGATATCTGTGGTATATATGATGGTTGTTCCATACGGAGCTTTGCTCATCCCCAAGGGGGGTTGTTGTTGTCTTTGTGTGTGGACAATGGTAGGTACTCCAGGATATCAGGAGACTGGATAGGGTACTTCTAGAGGGAACCACAGCTTGGGCAGAGGTTTTATGTTTTATTCCCAGTATATATGTATATGTATCTATATACCGGGGCTTGTCCCGAGGATATGAGATGTTTGTAAGTGATTGGATTTGATTACCTGTGGGCATGTTTGATGATACAAGATTAAATACTATTTTTAGTATTCAAACAAAATGATTTGGGCTCATTGTAAAAAAAATTAAAACTCGTTTTCCGCTGTAATTAATTAACCCTAATCAGATTGTGTTATAATAACGATTAGGAGCTAAGGGCCCCACAACAGAAATCAAGCAGCGTTTTCTACAAAGATCTCCATCCCCAGAAGAAGAACAATTGGATCTTGAATTTCAGATAGATGTACTGAAAATAGATCTTAACAATCTCTCAGGGACAGCAAAACAGTTGTGTTTTGAACATGCTGGTGAAGTTAGTGCTACCAAATTCTTCCGTGACCGCATATCTAAAGAAGTCACTCGCACGGCAGAATCTTTGGCCAAGCTGCATGCTGAAACCAGTATCTTCAGACAAAATGTTTTCACAAGTCAGACTAAAATCTTGATCGGTCAAGCTGATATCATTAAAACTGTCTCTGATCATGATTCATCTATTATCTCAGTCTCCAACAACGTTGCAGCCTTGGATGCGAAGCTCGAAACTGTTGATGCCAAGATTAAGTCCCAATCTCAATATCTTCATGCTCTTAATGAACGAGTTTCGAATCAAGCACCATATCTGGAGATGCTGAATAATGGAATTCTTACTCTTACTGGCCGAGTAGATGACTTACTCACTCTAGTTCAAGCTAATGATGCCAAAAAGGGGGAATCAGAAGGCAGAAATGGAGAAGGCAGAACTGGAGATGGCAGATATCATGCAAAATCTTCTTTCAGAAATCAAGATCCTCAGGATGAGGAAACTATGTTCAGGGACATTGGCACTGACGATTAAACTTTTACATTTACTGCTTATTTGCTTATCGATTGCTTATTTACTTATCAATTATCTTGTTATAAACTTTATCTACATTATATTATAACTGTTACTCTTCATATTTACTAACATCTAGGTTTAAGCATCACCACAAAGGGAGAAATTGTTAGACTTAATTTAATTGTGGTGATGAGAGTCAAAATCAGTAGGTCGTGATAGTAGAATCAGAAGACAGTATAAAAAACAGAAGCTCTCGTATCGCTTAAACAGAAGCAGTACTTTTCGAGTACTTAACGGCTTCTAATAAGTAGAACTTAGAAGCAGAACTTAACGACCTTCGTTTGAACGTTACAAGTCTTAAATGTTACCGTTACTTTACCTAGTACTTGTACTAATTACATCATTTAATGTTGTACGAAGTCATTTACTATGCCTTATTAGTTTTGGCATAAAACATAGACTGATTATTCTGAAGCTTTCTGCAGGACTCTTTTCGGTGATAAAGCTGATTCTACTCAGAAGTCACAGAAGCCGTTTTTTCTTATAGACGTTGGATTCAACAGTTTCTATATATATAAGGATCAACCCTATATAGAAAACAATGTTATTATCATTATCAACGTAATGATTTTTCCAACGTTAGTTTGAGCTATCAACAACTACTACTTATCTTCAAGCTCAACATACAGAAAAGCAGCACACGCTTTATAGTAGATATCTGATCTTCTGAGATCATTTTGTGCTGTTGTTTCTTTACCTCTTCACAAGCTATTCATGTTTTATACATCTTATTGAGAAGAGTCTGTAATCTGAAAAATAGTCTTTTCCAGAATTTTGCTGTATTCATTTTATTGTGTTGTGAAACTAAGAGTTTCAGTAGGCAAAGGGTAAGTCCTACTGATTTATTGTGAAAAACCAAAGTCTTTTAGTGATACCTTCTGGAAACAGAAGAATGGAAGACGTAGAAGATTTCATCTTTGAACTTTCAGAAACAATCGTTGTCTACTGCCTACTGTTTTATTATTTTCACCCCTAACCATCAGATCGTTTCCGCACTAGTTATTGTGATTTGTTGGTTATATATTCGAACAAGATAAGGTATAATCTCTAATAGGATTCTAGCACATTTGCAAAAACGTCCAACAAAGGAACGAGTTTATTCACCCCCTCTAAGCTCTATATCGATCTCCAACATGAACGATAAAAAAAGTTTTACCAACATACCAAAAATAATTTAATTTTAAATAATAGAATTGATCTTTAATATTTAATTTTTGTTTACTAACATTTCACAATATTTAAAAATTATGTGATTAGCTTAAAGTTCTCACATATGTCCTTTAAAAAAAACACACACACACACATTTCACACTATTTAAATTGACAAATCACACATACATATGAGCTTTTCAGTAGACGCGACATACACTTGATTTGAGAACTTGAATATTTTAGCTCTAAGGCTAATAATAATTAAACTAGAAAAAAGTTCAATTTTAAGAGTATTGGATAAGTGTGATTTTTCACTTATATTTTCAAGAACATGACATACGTTTATTTTAATTCTATTATAAACTAATTTTACTGTCTAGAAGAACTACGTAGCTTGAATGCATAGAAACTATGATTTGATCGTTTGAATTATATATTTGAATTCTTCATTCAGTTCACTTGTATTTTCTTGAATTATTTGCATTAAATTAATTTATCACTAATTGAATCGCCATATTTAATTAAATCCGAAACTCGAAAAACGAGATTTTGAATAGGACCGTAAGAAAATAAATATTTGTTTTATGTATATATATAGATTTTGTGAGGCCTAAAAATCATTGAAGTGATTGCAAAAATTATTGTGTTGCTTATTTTATTTGGTATTTGATTTTTAATAGGAATATTGAAATTAATATTATATAAAAAATTTCTATTTAACAATTGGGAAATGTAGTACGAAAGAGTGATAATTATTGACTAATAAAGAAGAAGAATTTATAATATAGACATTGATAGGGATTAAAAATAGTGGATAATCAAATGAAATCGAACCTATAAAATATATCTCTAAATTGATTTTCTCCGCGTAACTCTTTTACGTAACAAACTCGTATTTGATTTTCTAAAAAAATAAAATTAAGATTATTTAATTACAATACTTAATATAATATTAAATTATTCATTATTTTGTGAAACGAGATTTATACTCAATCAAATACTTAAATTTGACATCATACACTCACGATACATATATCATCACTGTTCAGCATATATCTTGTCGACTTTACAGATAATAAACTTACATTATTTATTAATTATTATAATAAATTAGATAAATTTATTTTTTTGGTAAACTGACAATTGCACTTTATCCTACAATTGGTATCAGAGCCAATGTCACTGTTTGATTTTCATTGATTGAAAGGAGCATGATTACTGGAAGGGTGATTGTTGTTGTACAATAATTATTCACGTTAGCTTTTGGTAAAGCGGTAATTATTTGTTACGATTAGATCTTGATACCGAGACCTCATCCCAAAATTGGGATTTAAAAAAAAAAAACCAAATTTAATATTTGGATAATTAATTCATCAAAGAAACTTTCCTCTACACACAGCTTTCTCCAGGTAATCAACCATCTTCTTTGTTATTTATTTGGAAAATACTTTTTCATTTATATGCATGTCTCGGTATCTTTTCATACTAGCAATAAAAAAACTATTGTTTTTGGATTGATTAATTTCAAATATATTCAAATGTATCTTTTAATTGATTGTACATGTACAAGCTCTATAATAAAGGAGCCAATAAAGTTATCTAATTAATTATGTGTTTCCAAAGTATTAAATAAATTGGTATGGTTCACCTTATGTATAGAAACTCAGCTCAATTAAATCTTCTATGATGAGTCGAAGACTGCTAAGGTTATGCAAGGTTATGGTCCTTGAGATACAGAAAATAATACAGAATATATACGACGGACATATTTTAGGTCTCTCTCATTCTCCAATCTAAGACAAGAATAAGGTGATCGATTCTCTGTTGTCTTGGAAGATCCATAATTCCGACGTTAGATCAATCGATGGATTCTGGTACGTGCTTACCGTTATTTAAATTTTCTGATAACTCGACATGAATTCCTGACATGTTGTAATATATATATTTAATCACATTAATTATATATTTATTTTATTAAATCTTCAACAAGTCGTATCAGAGCCATGTTCATGTTGAATTATGAGAATTGTTTATTGATAGATCGGAACAGAAATTATGTTTTATTATCAGATCTGATACGATTTCTAGAGTATAAAATTTTTGGATTTAGATCTGTTTTTTTTTAAATAAAAAAAATTATGAATCTGGATCTGAATAAATTCATGCTTTTTGGATCTAGTATTTTTCGAATTTTACATCCAAAATTTAGAATAATTTTTGAATTAAAATAAAAACCGAAAATTCGATTTTTCTCGAATTAGAGATAGAGCAGCCAAATTCAGGGCAAATTGGATGTCTTCCGGCAACCTTCCGGCGGATAATGCATAGGTGTTCTGTTCGCCACATTCAGGCGCTCCACAACTCTCCTAGAGATGTCAATGGGGCGGGTATGGTTAAACCTAAGACCCGCCCCATGAAGAAAACTTTGATCTGTTACCCATCCCACCCTGGTTAAAGATTCTTCGGACTCGCCCCACCTCGAATACGAAATGGGGCCGGGTAGACCTGTGAGACCCGTTTTTTTAAAATGAAAACAGTAATATTCTTATCACATGACTGAATTATGAAACAAACAAGCATCTAAATACAACACAATAGAAAACTAATTCATGTCTTCGACCAGACTTAATAATAACAAACAAAGTATTTTCATGACATAATGAATTACACAAAAAAAGTTACTAGCTCTCCAAAAAAAGTCTTGACATCCCCAAAAATAACTAATAACAGAACTTAAACAGATTAATATAAAATCAGCGAGTAAGCAATATTTCAGACACATTCTTCAGGATCATCTTCCTCTTCAACAAGAATGATGGGACAAGTTGATAAATTACTTGAAGAATTATCTACAAAATTAAAGAGAGAAAGTACATTGAAAAAATAAAACTGTAATTTAAAACCGTCAAAAATGTAATTTAAAAAGAGAAAGTACAGTAACAAAATTAAAAGAAAGTACAATAACAAAATAAAACTGTAATTTATTTACCTTCTACCTCACCCCACAACCATCTTCGCGAGCACATCAATTTATATCCATATATATGGGACGGGTAAGGGACGGGTATTATACGACCCATAACCCACCCCATACCAGGACGGGTCTGAAAAATTGGACACGATGCCCATCCCTCGACCCATTTAGTATGCCCAAATCCGCCCCAGACGGGGTGGGTCCACTGTGGGTCTGGGTAAAATCCGGACCCATTGACATCCCTAAACCCTCCATCAATTGGCCGTAAAAGCCTCTGTACCGATCGAATTTGGTCGAGTTTTCTTCATGAATCGCCATCTCATGCGCGATTTTTATGTGGCCATATTCCGACCGATTTCAGGCCTAATGCGGGCCGATGACAATGCAAGGGGGATCGCCGCCTTATGGGTTGTCTTTTCTGGAGGTATGTCGGAGTTTAGGCGGCGGGTAGCAGTGGATTTTATTGTAGGATTAGGGTTTTCCGAATGGGGGATTTTTGGTTAATTTAAGGCCTTGTTTGGCTGTCCAATTTTGAACCAAAATTTTGAAATCCAGAATTTTGAGCTTTTATTAAATTTTGACTTCTGCAATTCTCATTTGTGAAAATTAAATTCGACCATTTCAAAATTTAATTGCATGAAATAAAATTAATATGAAATTATTCATTATTTTATCGCTTTTGTTTATTTCGATAAAATATTTATGGATGAATAATTCTAAGGTACAAATATTTTATTTCTTGCATATTTGGTATCTATGCTTTATTTGACCAAGTTAAAGTAAATTAAATTTTCTTGTGAAAATTTTAAGCTAAATTAATATCTTGTATCTCAAATTTGATTAAATTTAAATTACTTGTTAATAAAGTGATTTTTGAGATATATAGATATTATTAAAGTTCAAAATAAATTGTATTTTAATTTATGGGAAAGATAGCCGACCCAAAGGAAGATATTTTTTTGGCCAAATTGCAAACACAATAGATGATTTTAAAGTACATCTAGATCTATGTGAAAAATAATCGGTCCAAAGAAAGATTATTTTCTGGCCAGATTTTGTGTACAATATATCTTATTCATGTGCATTTATATCTATACGAAAAATAATCTACCCAATGGAAGACTATTTTTTGGTTAGCTTGCGTACATAATAAGTGACAAAAAAATGTGCTTATATCTATGCAGAAAATAATCGGCTCAAAGGAAGATTATTTTTGTGCCCACATAATTATGTGGTCTTAAAGCATATCAAAAATATGCATAAATTAGTCAACCCAAATAAAGATTGTTTTCTTGCCAAATTGTATACACATTATATGATATTAAATTGTGTTAAATTTATGCAGAAAATGATCGGTCCAAATGAAGGTCATTTTCTTGTTAAATTTTGCACAATATGTGGTATTAAATATGTGATAATTTTGGATTTATCCATGCATGCAATTTTCGGTCTAAAGAATGGTATATTGTTGGTCAGATTTATTATCAATATTTAATAACCATGATATTTGAGTGTTATATTTACACATTGTTATTTTAGTTCAAAGACTAAATATCAATGTTGTGCTAGGTACTTTATGGGCCCACCACCTGCATGAATATATTTTTGTGATTTATTTAATTCAAACATGTGCATGGACTATAATTATTGTGAGTTTTTTGTTCTATTTTGTTATAGCATTTTCTATATCTGCCAACTTGAACAACATTCCAGTACTTAATGGCTCAAACTTCAAGGAATGGAAAGAGCATGTTATGTTAGTGCTCGGCTGCATGGATATGGACTATGCGCTAAGGGAAGATCGCCATGCACCTTTGACCAGTTTAGGAACTGCTGATCAAAATGGTTATTTGGTAAAGTGGGAGCGATCAAATCGCATGAGTCTGATGATTATTCCAGATACTATAAGGGGTGCAATTCCGGAAGAAAATGATGCTAAAAAGTTCTGTGAGGCCCATTTACTCTAATGACAATTAATGATCAAACAATAATGGTTTGATTTAGATTTGCAGTGGAAATGGTTTAAAATAATTTAAAACGAACCTCAAGGCCTAGAAAAAATTTCGGCATGACCTCCCCATAAATAGGACATCCCGAAAAACTCAAGCATCAGAAAATAATAAAATGACTCAAAACTGACGCTGCGATAAACATATACAGTCACATGCAAGTACCGGCCAGGCACACATCAACAATTCTCAAACATCAATTCAACTAAGCCGACAAGGCTTTAAAATATACTAAAACTGATCCAAACTAAATAATAACATTTCAAACACCCATACAGATACTCGGGATATCTCCCCGGCAAATAAAATACGACACAGAACTGACACAACTCCAAGACAACCAAAAAGACTAGCTGGGAAACTCCAACGAACTAAAACCAAGCAATCCAACCTCAATCCCGAGCTCCACTGGCGGAACCTCGGCTTGATGCTGAAAAACGACTCGGGAGATCTACCATGGTGCCCAATAGCAACCACAGCAGCCCTCCCCAGAAAACAACTGAGGTTAGGATTCTGGTATTAAACAGTCCAACAATAACAACAATAACATAAATCATGCACAATCATATAATGAAATGTGATCAGCAATGCATGAAAGGCTCAACGAGTAACCTGGATAACAGAAGCCAACAAACGGTAAGATAACAACTGGAATAATGCTCGAGCAACAACACATGGGAGCTACATCGTCATGCAGCTAAACCGCCCTGCTAAGTATGCGAGGTATGCCAAGATGTGCTGAATAACACCCCTGACTCGGCCTCCATACAGCTGATACGCTATAACAGGATGGCACAACAGAACGAACTAGATGACACAATCCAGCGCTCACCTCAAAAGGCTGCACTAACCATGGAATTATTCAATCACATCTACGGAATCATGTGTATAGGCCTATCAGCCACACTATGATCTCGAGATAAACAACAGTGCCAGATAACAACGGATATCAACAATGGGCTAACAAGAACGATATGGCTCAACATGAATGTCATAACTGTATGCCCGATGCTAAATGTCAATAATATGTCATAATAATAAACATAGATCAAAACAACGACATTTAACAATTTACAACAGTCAACAAGTCATAAACATGATCCATGTAACACAGAATGACAATTACACATAATTTATGTTTTACCGTCGTATGTTACCGAGCTGTAACATACCTATATCACGAAAACGATCTTTAAGAATGATCAACTAAACTCCCTCAGCCTAGAATTACAAATTAAGCCGAATAATTCCACAACTCATCATTATTTACATTCCAACCATTATCAACTCGATAATCCTTAGATTAATTCCAACGATAACAACCATACTATAATATCTTTCAATATCATACAAAACGATTCGACATAATTAATAGGCTCGCCGAATTATACCTCGAAGATTTCCAATGACCGAACCTACAACAATTATCCAATAAATACGTCAATAGAACGCTATTCGAACGACGAAAACAATTTAAATCAAAATGGCTAAAAACCCAACCCCGGGCAGCCTATATATATCAAATAAAGGCTGGAATTAGCAAAAATTTACCAAGATCGGAGTTTAACTACTCGCTATCGGTTTTCAAGGTGATGCTCGCCGGAGATGACGCCGGAAAACACTATTCACGACCAAAAAACGAACTAAAAACCAGCTGGAAAGCGCAGGAACAGCAAGGTAAGAGTTAAGCTTCAAATCCTTGCTCAATATACTCCAAAGAACCAAGAAAAACCAAGCAATAGCTCACCTAAAATCGAACAAGAAACTCGAACAGGAGCAGCCACGAAACAGGGTTCGATTGGGGCTGAAACGAGCATCAAAAGTAGCGATTCATGGTTCAAAATGAAGCTACTGAAGTAAGGAAGAAAACCCCTCAAATCGTTCGAGATTTCGACGCCGGACGGGAAAGTTATGGCTTCTCCAATATGAAGGTAATGAAAGTGACGAAAATGGAGATGGGCTACGGGAATGATTTGGGAAATTGGCTTCTTCCTCTTCTCTCTCCCATAAGATAAGTTGTGTGTATGTATATGTATATTTAGTTACTAAAAAAATAGCAACACATGCCCAATAATCCCGGTTTGTATTTATTTTGTTCTCGCATGTTATTTAAACTCTATATGTATTTTATATCATTAAATTCTCTGATATTCTAAAATAGATATTTTTAACACACTTATTGAATTTATTTGGCATAAATAATTATTCTAATTTACAACTCAATAATTATTATAATTATGCCAAATTACCGGATAATTAATTATAGGACCTTACACTTCTTAACCCCTTGAAACAAATTTCGTTCTCGAAATTTCTGTTTATACACATACATCTTACATACGATACGAAATCAACAATACAATATTAAGAATCAAACAGATATGGATAAGACGTTCTCATCTTCTATTCTGTTTCCCACGTTGATTCTTCTACACCATGCCTCGACCACTGAACACGTACAAGTGGTATAACTTTATTGCATAAAACTTTATCTTTACGATCCAAGATACAAACAGGATATTCAGTATACGATAGAGAAGGGTCGAGTTCAACCTCATCAGGCTGAATCACATGAGACGGATCGGGCTCATACTTACGCAACATAGAAACATGGAAAACATCGTGGATGCCAGACAATGACTGGGGCAAATCCAAACGATAAGAGCAAGTCCCAATATGCTCAACAATCTCATAGGGGCCAACGAAACGAGGTGACAACTTACCTCTCATATCAAAACGAACAACGCCTCTAAACGGAGAGATCCTCAGAAATACAAAATCTCCAACTTGAAATTCTAGAGGTCGACGACTTCTGTTAGCATAACTAGCTTGACGATCTTGGGCAGCTTTCATTCTCTGACGAATCAACTGGACTTTATCATGCATTTCCTGAACAATCTCAGGTCCATCCAACTGCTTTTCACCAAATTCATCCCAACAAAGAGGTGATCGACACCGTCTGCCGTACAAAGCTTCAAAACGAGCCATACCAATAGTCACCTAGAAACTGTTGTTATATGAAAATTCTACCAGTGGTAAAGCTTCCTGCCAACTATCTTTAAAATCCATGACTACAGCTCGAAGCAGATCCTCGAGTGTCTGGATTGTGCGTTCTATCTGACCATCTGTCTGAGGATGGTACGCAGTATTCATCGCAAGTCGTGTACCCATTTCTTTTTGGAAACTAGTCCAAAAATTTGATATGAATCTAGGGTCACGATCTGAGACTATTGCAACTGGAACTCCATGAAGTCTCACAACATTTTCAATATACAGACGAGCCATCTTCTTGTACGAATACGTCCCCTCATATGGAATAAAGTGTGCCGATTTAGATAACCTATCGACAATCATCCAAATGGCATCAAAATGACGAGAAGTACGTGGCAAATGCGTGACAAAATCCATAGCCACGTGCTCCCAGTTCCACTGAGGAACCTCAAGGCTATGCAGTAATCCTCCCGGTCTCATTCGTTCCGCTTTGACTTGCTGACAGATCATACAACAAGACACAAACTCAGCCACATCCTTTTTCATATTCTTCCACCAAAACTGAGGCTTCTGGGTGGATACTATATCGAGTACAATGAGCTTCTTTAAGGATGGCTGTACGCAATTCAGGAATATCTGGGACAACCAATTTACCATTCAACCGAAGAGAATCATCTGAGTGAATTGAGAAACCAGATTGGTGTCCTTGAGATACTAACTCATAAGATTTCAGAACTCGATCATCAGTTTTCTGAGCTGGCTTTACAATCTGAATCAACTCTGGCTCAACAGAAATCTGAGATACACAAACAGCATTACCTTGGATTTGAAAATCCAACCCAGAAGTGCAAATATTCTCTCGTAACTTAGAAACATGAATCGAGGATAAATTAACATCAACAACCTTACGACTCAAAGCATAGGCAATGACATTCACTTTTCCCGAATGATACTGGATCTCACAATCATAATCTTTCAAAAGATCCATCCAACGTCTCTGTCTCATATCCAGATCTGACTGAGATAACAGATACTTCAAGCTTTTGTGATCAGAATAGATTACAAATTGCTCCCCAAACAAATAATGTCTCCAAATCTTGAGAGCAAAAATGATAGCAGCTAACTCCAAGTCATGAACAGGATACTTAGACTCATGCGGTTTCAACTGACGAGAACCATAGGCCACAACTCTGCCATGCTGCATCAGAACACAACCTAGACCTCGATTAGATGCATCAGTGCAAACCACAAATGCTCCAGAACCACTTGAAATGGTAAGAACTGGTGCAGAATTCAATCTCTTCTTCAACTCGACAAAACTTGACTCACATTCATCAGACCAAATGAATCTCTGATTTTTCTGAGTCAGTTGAGTGATAGGTCTAGCAATCTTTGAGAAATTTTCGATAAATCTCCGGTAATAACCAGCTAAACCCATGAAACTACGAATCTCTGGCACATTGGTCGGTCGTGCCCAGTTCAGAACGGCTTCCACTTTACTTGGATCGACAGAAATACCATGTTGAGATATGACATGGCCCAGAAACACAACTCTATCTAACCAAAACTCACACTTGGATAGTTTGGCGTACAACTGCTTCTTTTGAAGAATTCGAAGAACTATCCTCAAGTGTTTGGCATGCTCTTCCTCAGACTTGGAATAAACAAGAATATCATCAATGAATACAATCACAAAATGATCGAGATATTTACGAAATACTAGATTCATCAAGTCCATAAACGCAGAAGGAGCATTGGTCAAACCAAAAGGCATAACCAAAAATTCAAAGTGTCCGTATCTCGTGCGAAAAGCTGTTTTCGGCACATCTTCTTGTCTAACTCGCACTTGATGGTACCCAGAACGGAGATCAATCTTAGAGTACACCGAAGTACCTTGCAACTGATCAAATAAGTCATCAATCCTAGGGAGTGGATATTTATTCTTTACATGAAACTTATTCAGTTGCCGATAATCAATACACATCCGCATCGGACCATCTTTATTCTTGAAAAATAGAATCGGTGCACCCCATGGTGAAGAACTCGGACGAATATAACCTTTACTCAACAAATCCTGTAATTGTTCTTTCAGTTCTTTCAGCTCAACAGGGGCTAAACGATATGGTGCTCGAGATATGGGTTCAGTTTCTGGCATTAATTTAATACTGAACTCAACTTCTCGTTCTGGTGGAAAACCAGGAATCTCTTCTGGAAACACATTAGGAAACTCACAGGCTACAGGAATATCAGAAATCTGTCGCTCATTTTGCGATAGATCCACAGCATAAACCAGAAAACCTTCATGAGCAGAATCTAACAATCTATTCATCTCAATGGCAGAAACTAGAGGAATCTTGGCTTGAGAACCACGACCATAGAAATTCCATTTAGGAGCAAAGCTAGGCCTGAAACGAACTATTCCTCGATAACAGTCAACAGTGGCACGATTTGCAGTCAAAACATCCATACCAATGATGCAATCAAAGTCATGCATAGGTAGAACTATGAGATTCAGATATAGAACATTTTCATCGTGAAACAAAACCGCATTGAACACCACATTATCAGTGATAATCATTTTTCCCATCGGAGTAGCAACAGATAGATTGGAATTCACACTAGTGGTGCGAAGATCATGCAAAACAATGAATGCATGAGAAACAAAGGAATGAGATGCTCCAGTATCAAATAACACTCGTGCTATAAAACCACATAGAGTACAGTTACCAGTAATGACAGTACCTGGAGCTGCTTGAGCCTCATCCTCAGTCAAGGCAAATACATGAACAGATGACTGATTCTGTTGACCACCTTGCCCTTTGCTCTGATGCGAAGGGCGACTAGGCTGATGGGAAGACTGGGACGCTGCAGAAATTCTATTACTTTGAGCTCCACTACCTGCCTTGGCTGATTTCCCCGTCTTACTAGGACATACTCTAGTAAAATAACCCGGCCGAACACAATTATTACAAACCCCTTGAACTCCAATACACTGATTACTGGAATGCTTGCCCCGACAGTGATCACAATAAGGTCCACTATAACGATATCCACCACGGTTCCCTGAACTCGAAGAACTAGAACCAGGCTTCTTAAATTGTTTTCCACGTGGACGAAGAGATGGAGAACCAGATGAACTGAATTGTTGCCTCCCCGACTGATGATGTTGGGTAGGAACTCGATTCCCACTCCTTTTAAGACTAGCTTCAGCCCTTTTTGTTATTTCCACTGCTTCAAGATAATTCAGTGGCTTACCGGTAGAAACAAAAGGGTGCAGATGATTGTTCAATCCTTCAATAAAAATTTCAACAACCGCAACCTGACTTGCAGCAACATGAGGAGCATATCTCACCATAGCATAAAAAGAATCTGCATACTCCGCAACTGACATATCGCCTTCTTTCATGTTATGAAACTCAAAAGCCTTAGAACTGTAGAATGATGGAGGACAATAACTCTCCTTAAACTTCAGCTTGAATATATCACATGATGGAATGATCCTCTGAGCATCTAAGGTCATCAATGTAGTAGACCACCACATTTTGGCACGATCTTTCAATTGATGCACATCTAATCTCAATCGACACTCTGGAGGATACTCAATCAAATCAAACAATTCCTCAATCTCAGAAATCCATAATTCAGCTTTCTCAGCTCCCTCCGAACCACTTAATCGAGGAGGATGCATAGAATGGAAACGCGCAACTAACTCATCCATCCTAAGCTGCTCTAATTGATCAGCAGCTTGCTCAACAAAAGTATCATCAACAACACGGACACGAGGTCTACCACGTCCACGACCTCAACCTCAAGCTAAAGGAATCTCATCAACAGGAATTTCTCCGACTCCCTCCATTCTATACGATAAAACACCAAAACAATTAGAATGGAAGTAAACAAAACATATAACCACATAAGTATGTTGTCAAGTAGCATACACAGGCGCAACAACCATTTTAGTGTCAAGACTCAAGCGTCCTAGACTCTAGTTCGAGCGTATCCCAGTTTACGCTCTGATACCAGATGTGAGGCCCATTTACTCTAATGACAATTAATGATCAAACAATAATGGTTCGATTTAGATTTGCAGCAGAAATGGTTTAAAATAATTTAAAATGGACCTCAGGGCCTAGAAAAAGTTTCGACATGACCTCCCCGTAAATAGAACATCCCGAAAAACTCAAGCATCAGAAAATAATAAAATGACTCAAAACTGATGCTGCGATAAACATATACAGTCACATGCAAGTACCGGCCAGACACACATCAACAATTCTCAAACATCAATTCAACTAAGCCGGCAAGGCTTTAAAATATACTAAAACCAATCCAAACTAAATAATAACATGTCAAACACCCAAACAGATACTCGGGGCATCTCCCCGGCAAATAAAATACGACACAGAACTGACACAACTCCAAGACAACCAAAAAGACTAGCTGGGAGACTCCAACGAACTAAAACCAAGCAATCCAACCTCAATCCCGAGCTCCACTGGCGGAACCTCGGCCTGATGCTGCAAAACGACTCGGGAGATCTACCATGGTGCCCAATAGCAACCACAGCAGCCCCCCCAGAAAACAACTGAGGTTAGGATTCTGGTATTAAACAGTCCAACAATAACATAAATCATGCATAATCATATAATGAAATGTGATATGCAATGCATGAAAGGCTCGACGAATAACCGGGATAACAGGAGCCAACAAACGGTATGATAACAACTGGAATAATGCTCGAGCAACAACACAGGGGAGCTACATCATCATGCAGCTAAACCGCTCTGCCAAGTATGCGAGGTATGCTAAGCTGTGATGAATAACACCCCTGACTCGGCCTCCATACAGCTGATACGCTATAACAGGATGGCACAACAGAACGAACTAGATGACACAATCCCAGCGCTCACCTCAAAAGGCTGAACTAACAACGGAATTGTTCAATCACATCTACGGTCTCATGTGTATAGGCCTATCAGCTTCACTATGATCCCGAGATAAACAACAGTGCCAGATAACAACGGATATCAACAATGAGCTAACAAGAATGATAGGGCTCAACATGAATGTCATAAATGTATGCCCGATGCTAAATGCCAATAATATGTCATAATAATAAACATAGATCACAACAACGGCATTTAACAATTTACACCAGTCATAAACATGATCCATGTAACACAGAATGACAATTACACATAATTTATGTTTTACCGTCATATGTTACCGAACTGTAACATACCTGTATCACGAAAACGATCTTCAAGAATGATCAACTAAACTCCCTCAGCCTAGAATTACAAAATAAGCCGAATAATTCCCCAACTCATCATTATTTACATTCCAACCATTATCAACTCGATAATACTTAGATTAATTCCAACGATATCAACCATACTGTAATATCTTTCAATATCATACAAAACGATTCGACATAATTAATAGGCTCGCCGAATTATACCTCGAAGATTTCCAATGACCGAACCTACAACAATTATCCAATAAATACTTCAATAGAACGCTATTTGAACGACGAAAACAATTTAAATCAAAATGGCTAAAAACCCAACCCGGGCAGCCTATATATATCAAATAAACGCTGGAATTAGCAAAAATTTACCAAGATCGGAGTTTAACTACTCGCTATCGGTTTTCAAGGTGATGCTCGTCGGAGATGACGCCGGAAAACACTATTCACGACCAAAAACCGAACTAAAAACCAGCTGAAAACGCAGGAACAGCAAGTAAGAGTTAAGCTTCAAATCCTTGCTCAATATACTCCAAAGAACCAAGAAAAACCAAGCAATAGCTCACCTAAAATCGAACAAGAAACTCGAACAGGAGCAGCCACGATACTGGGTTCGATTGGGGCTGAAACGAGCATCAAAAGTAGCGATTCATGGTTCAAAATGAAGCTATTGAAATAAGGAAGAAAACCCCTCAAACCGTTCGAGATTTCGACGCCGGACGGGAAAGTTATGGCTTCTCCAATATGAAGGTGTTGAAAGTGACGAAAATGGAGATGGATTACGGGAATGGTTTGGGAAATTGGCTTCTTCTATTTAGTTACTAAAAAAAATAATAACACATGCCCAATAATCTCCGTTTGTATTTATTTTGTTCTCGTGTGTTATTTAAATTCTATATGTATTTTATATCGTTAAATTCTCCGATATTCTAAAATACATATTTTTAACACACTTCTTGAATTTATTTGGCAAAAATAATTATTTTAATTTACAACTCAATAATTATTCTAATTATGCCAAATTACCGGATAATTAATTACAGGGCCTTACAAGTTCTTTACTCAAATAGCAGATCATTTCGCTGCAAATAAAAAGGTCGAGACAAATACTATTTTGACTAAACTTGTCTCAATGCGGTACAAAGAAAAAGAGAACATAATGACATACATAATGGAAATGTCAAATCTTGTCACTCGACTAAAAGCATTCAAGTTGGAATTGTCGGAAGATATAGTCGTGTATTTAGTCTTGATCTATTTGCCTGCGCAATTTAATCAATTCAAAATAAGTTATAATACTCAAAAGTAAAAGTGGACTTTGAATGAGCTTACAGCACAGTGCGTTCAGGAGGAAGAGAGATTGAAACAAGATGTGATTGAAAGTGCTCACTTGGCATCTAACTATCAAGATAATTGCACCAATAAGAAAAAGAAATGGTGCAATAAGGAAGGAAGCTCATGACTTCACAGCATATGGAGCAACAGAAACAAGATAAAGTGATCACTTGTTTCTTTTGCAAAAGGACTGATGGGCATGTGAAGAAAGATTGTCCCAAATACGCCAATTGACATGCAAAGAAAGGGTTGCCTAAACAATCGATTGCCAACTAATGGTGAAAGAAACATCTTATGGAAAATGGCAATAAGACAGTTGGTGTTTTTTTAAAAAGATTTATTTAGGAACTATTTTTTTATTTTTATTTTTTGGTATTTAAATTTGGAAAACACTTTTGTTGCACTGTTTTTTTTAGACGAAATTTAATTTTAGTTTCATGTTTGGACAAATCAAGTTTTTTCTTTATCCACGTGACAATGAAACTTTTCAATTTTTCAAAATTCAAATATGTTTGGTATGAGTTCCTTGATTGATAATTTTGATAAATTGAACATCAATATTTTAATTGATATCGATATTATGCATATATGAAATTAAATGCAAATTGATTTCGTATGTTGACTTTAGTGGGAATGTGTAAGTTGGTAAGTCAACATTGAGAAGAATATATGAATGTTTATGTCCACATATATCGTAGTATAAATTTTATCATGTGTTAATCGCATTCCGATTTATATAGAACACCAATTAGATATTGTGTACATCATTGGAATGATGGGCAGATATTTAAGAAACCCGACATTGGATCATTAATCGGGTTATGCAGTATATAAAGTGAACTAAGGATTTCATTCTCATATATCGGAGATCTAACATTTTGAAATAGTTAGATATTTGGATTCCGAATAAAGTTATGGAGTTTTATCACCGGCAATGATCATTGGTCTAAGAAACCATTGATGATCAATTGTGATAATAAAGCCGCTATATTATATTTAAAGAACAACTGGAACTTGTCAAAGCCAAAATATATTGACATGGAGTTTCTAGTTGTAAGAAAATAATTCAGAGTGGTTGTATGTCAATTGAGCATGTTATTGCAAACGCTGTAATTCCTGATTCGTTTGTCATGGGTTGGCCACCCAAGATGTTTATGGGCATGTGACACGCATTGATGTTGTCCATATAGATGATATGTCTGTACAGTGGGAGTTTGTATTCGGTTTGAGCATTGACTCATTTAACATGATTTAAGTTTTTGTACAGACTAAGGTTTATTTGAATTACTCTGAAATAAAGTTATGACTTTCATTGTGGTTTAGCATTTGGTTGAAAGTCAGTTATTGGACTCTTTGAGTCATTAGGAGGACCAGTTGGAAATACAGATTTTATTCTTAGATCACATTTATGTATTTCCATGCTACACATCCATACTTGATCTATGTTATTGATTATGCTAATATCGTGACCATTGATGAGTCTAGTGATTTTAAATGTAGCGATGACTGCTTTGGTTCAATATTGGTATAATTGATAGACCAGATTGTTAAGGAATATTTTGGTTTAGATAGCAAGAGCTCAATCCAGTATTTGCATGTACAATATACAGATAACTTATGTGGCCCAAGTGATAGATTGTTGGAATTATTTTGTAGGCTCACATAATTTAATTGATTGTACATGGACAAACTATCTAATAAAGGACCCAATAAAGTGATCTAATTAATTATGAGTTTCCAAAGTATTAAATAAATTAATATGGTCCACCTTATGTGTAGAAACTCAGTCCAATTAAGTCTTTTATGATGGGTCGAAGACAGCTAAGGTTATGGTCACCGAGACACAGAGAATAATACATAATATATACAGTGCACATATTCTATATCTTTCTCCTTCTCTCATCTAAGGCAAGAATAAAGTGTTCGATTCACTTATGTCTTAGAAGATCCATAATTCTGACGCTAGATCAATCGGTAGATTCTGGTACATGTTTACTGTTTTTTATATTTTCAGATAATTCTACATAAATTCCTGGCATGTTATGATATATGGATGAAATGTCCCTTACTTTTAACTTTAAAATACTACTAATTTTTTTTTCTTTTATAAACATTTTCCTCTAACTTCAAAACCATCTAACATAAAAACTAATATTTAAAAACCTTACATGCATAAAAATCCATAAATCGTCAACTACAAAGTCGTACGTCAATTTTAAAGAAAACTCAACATTAAAACTTCAAAACCATAGCATAAACTCTTTACTAGCATAATTCTCAAAACTTTAATTTAAAAACTTTAAACTTAAGTCTATTAGTGTGGAAAAATAAAAGTCCATCGGGAGAGTACTATCGGACCCGATTCACTCAAGCGTCAGCGCCTCCCTTAAAATCATCCTCACCTGCAACCATTCAAGCCTAGCGAGTCTAATGATTCAGCACGCCCTAACCATATGTAGAAAATAATACATATACATGAACATGCATTTAAAAATCATATGATTATTTAAAATAAATTGGCATAAAACTTGTAAGCGTAAATAAATCAAAATCATTAAATCATAAAGCATTTCGTCATCGTATATCATTTTGAGTGAAGTTTGATTCTTGAAAGCGACTATCATTTATCCTTTATCATTCATGCTCTGGTCGACTGATCAGTCTATATACAACAAGTACCTGGGGGCGTCTGCGTCAGCAACTCTCGTCACTGGGTCGTGGCCAAATATAGAAATACGATCGTTGGGCTCGCTCTGGGACCTTCTCCCGTAAACGAAATCCTTCTGAGGCCTTTTTCCTCACGATATTCTCACTTTTATCCTCTATATCACAGTCAATTCACATCCTTCAAAATATTTTTCTCTTTCCTTTTATTTATAAAATATTGTGTCATTCAAAAATCGTAAAAATTGCATTTCGTGAAAATCGTGCACTCTTTGCGTATATCATAAAAATATCATATTTTCATTATAAACATTTTAAAATATCATTTAGCATATATTATGATTCTTCGGGACACTGCCAGACCTCTCGAACTACCTGGGACGTAAAATGATCATTTTACCCCTGGATCCCAACTTCCCGATTTTGACTTTTTCTTACTTTTCTTGACTCGAGCCTATCCCGAACAATCATATAAGCTTAAATTTAACTTCTAATATTTTTTTAATTGTAAACCCGAGCCTTTCGATTTAATAACTTAATAGCTAAACCGTGAAGCATTTCGAACCCAAATTAATTCAAAACTTAATATTTTCTTCCCAAATTTTAAACATAAACTTTTCATCCCTAAAATACCCCGTGAACCACGATTCGACCCCCGTAGACCACAGTTTGAGTCCCTTACTTCTCCCTAGCCATATTCGAACCCTAAACCTGCCCCTCGCCCTAAGCCATGTGCCCCTCTCCTCTATTCCCCAAGGTCACGGCTCACTCATCCATCGAGCCACCCTCGTCTAGGCCCTATCCAAGCCTGCACCAAACCCCTAACCACCCTCGTAGGACCCTGCAAGACAGTCCTTGACAGCCTTAGCAATGTCGTGCGGCCCCTCCGCCTGCAACCGAGCCGCACTCATCCTAGCTTTTATTTCAAGGCTCGCGGTCGCCTCCTACCATCGTGCCACTCATCCAGCCACCCTAGGACTCCTTCTGTAGAACCCGTAAATCAGTCTACGTATAAGTCATGCATAATTCTAGATTTTTAAATTTTATTTAACTTCATTGCATGATTATTTTAAATGCATTTCTTTGAAGTTAATTATTTTATTAGTTCAGTTCAGTAGTTGATTTTTTTAGCATTTCAGTTATTTCAGTGAGGCCGGACTGGAGATGGAGTATTGAGATAAGTTAATAAAAACTTATTTAAGAAGTGGTAATTTAGCATGTTATTTCATTAAATTATGTTTTTAATTATTTTATGTAATTTATGCATAATTAATGCATGATGGAATTTAGTTCATGAAATTTTAAAAGTTCGTGCATTAAGATTTTTAAGTTGCGTTTCATGTTCGGACGAGGATTGGAGACCGGAGAATTTTCAGAAAAATTATTTTATTACATGAGTTATTTTTATAAATTAAGGTAAAGCATTTTTAAGTTTATTTTACAAAAATGGGAATTTTTGGGTATTTTTACCCGTAAGATTTTATTTTTAATCGGTACTCAAATTTTATCGAATCGGGGGACTTTTTAAGGGTTCGACTAATCATTTCAAAATCTTTTCAACTCGGAATATTTTTCGTTAGTGAGTTTGAGCTTAATGAACTTACTTTTGAGTTTATAGGGATTAATTATTTTTTTAATCTTTTAATTAAACAATTTAAGCTCATAAATTAATTTGTTATCTACTTAATTAATCCTTAAATACCATTTACCCTACACCTAATGATCCCAAGTAGACGACACTCCCCTCAGCATCAAACACACCCTCATTTTCATATTAAAGATTGAGGCCCCATTGGTTTCCTCTCCATCTTGAAAGAAATAGTCCGGCTCGTGTGTTTTTCTATCATTAAAGATCATCACATGGCATGCCTTACACCATTATTTGTGCATCAGCCGTCTCCCACCTCCCTCAAACATCCTCTCTCAGTTTCTGAACCCAGCAGCCGAAAGCTTTGGTTGTTGGTTTGTTTTTTTTTAAAGTAAACTTCACCCGGGCCTCCTTTCTTTGCATCGTTTGGTTCTCCCATCATCAGGCACGCTTGTAACACCCTTTCTGCATCATTCACGTGTTGAATAAACATTAAATGTTATTTTTGTGGGTAGTTGGAAAATAAAAGGTCAAGAGATATTTTGTAGATGAAAGGCCAAGGGGTGATACATGAGATAGTGGTCTTTTAATAGGATTTAGTGGTTCTTGGTTATTCCTAGGCAGAGTAGTATCTATATAAAGGTCTTGTTATTTTACGTTTGGAGATGAGCAATTAAGTGGAATATATATATTAAAAGTTAAAAGAATATTGAGCTCCTATCTCTCTCCTCTCCACCAAAATAGCTTACAAATAATACAAATTGGTATCAGAGCCGATGGAAAATTCCGGGAGAATATCAATAGGAGGTATGCCACTGCCACGACTCACAAAATCAAACTACGACAATTGGAGTATTCAGATGCGTGCATTGCTCGGTGCGCAGGATGCATGGGAAGTAGTCGAAAAGGGCTATGACGAGCCGGATGCAACAGGAAATCAAACCGCGAATCAGTTGAAGGCGTTGAAAGAAACGCGTATGAAAGACAAGACTGCTCTCTATTTCTTGTTCCAAGCTGTGGATGAATCGGGTTTCGAGATGATTGCCGGTGCAGAAACTTCGAAGGAAGCATGGGACACTTTGGAAAAGGTGTTCAAGGGCGCCGACCGAGTAAAGCAAGTAAGACTCCAAACTCTACGCGGCGAGTTGGAAAGTATGAAGATGAAGATGTCAGAAGGGGTATCCGACTACATCTCGCGTGTGCAAACAGTGGTAAATCAACTTAAACGAAATGGAGAAACTCTAACTGATGCAAGGGTGGTGGAGAAAATTTTGCGGTCACTGACCGAAAATTTTGAGAATGTCGTTTGTGCAATTGAGGAGTCAAAAAATTTGGGAGAGATGACCATTGAAGAGCTTTCTAGTTCTCTTGAGGGGCATGAACAACGCAAGAAGAAGAAAAACGAGTCGCTTGAAGAAGCGATGCAAGCCAAGGTATCTATCAAAGACGAAAAGGTCTTATATACTCAAAATATTCGTGGTAGAGGACGTGACCGTGGAGGTTACAACAATAGTCGTGGTGGTAAAGGCCGCGGTCGAGGTGGATACTATGAAGAAAAGGTGCAGTCAAGCCAACAAAATTGGCGAGGTAGAGGACGAGGTCGTGGAAGAGGCGGACGATCAAATCCTTCGAATATTGAGTGCTTCAAGTGTGGGAAGCCTGGGCACTACGCAAAAGAGTGCAAATCAAATGTCAAGTGTTATAATTGCGATAAGTATGGGCACTATTCAAAGGAATGTTATTCCGAGAAAAAGGTAGAAGAAAATGCAAATCTAGTAGCGGAAGAGGAGACAAGAGAAGATGGTGTACTCTTAATGGCCTACAAAAATACCACTCTCGATAGCGATATGGTGTGGTATCTCGATACTGGCGCTAGCAACCACATGTGTGGGCACAAGCACCTATTTAAGGAGATGCGAAAGGTTGAGGATGGACACGTGTCATTCGGAGACGCATCAAAGATACAAGTAAAAGGCCAAGGTACTGTTCATTATTTACAAAAAGATGGTACGGAAGGATCAATCGAGGATGTTTATTATGTACCTGATCTTAAGAGCAATATTTTGAGTATGGGGCAACTCATGGAGAAGGGATACTCGGTATTCATGAAAAACCAAGTACTCCAAATAAAAGACAATCGAGGGCGCTTGGTAGCACGAGTCGAAATGGAAAAAAATCGGATGTACAAATTGAATTTGAGAAACGTGCGAGAAAAATGTTTGCAAGTCAACATAGAAGACAAGGCGTCGTTATGGAATTTCCGCTTTGGTCACCTACATCATGATGGTCTAAAAAAGTTAGTAAAGAAGAACATGGTGCACGGGCTGCCGGACTTGGACTATGAGGGCAAATTTTGTGAAGAATGTGTGCTTGGCAAGCAAGCAAGGACCTCGTTTCAAAAGACGGCAGAATATCGAGCTAAACATACTCTCGAGTTGATTCATACCGACATATGTGGACCAATCACCCCCGAATCTTTTAGTGGTAAAAGATACTTCATTTCCTTTATCGATGATTTCTCACGAAAAACTTGGGTTTATTTTTTGAAAGAAAAATCCGAGGCATTCGAGGTGTTCAAAAAGTTCAAAGTAATGGTGGAGAAGGCAACTGGTAGACACATCAAAGCCATACGATCCGATAGAGGTGGAGAGTATACTTCGACGGCTTTTATGAAGTATTGCGAAGAGCAAGGCATAAGGAGATTCCTGACTGCACCATACACTCCTCAACAAAATGGCGTGGCCGAGAGGAAGAACCGGACAATTCTCGACATGGTTCGATCAATGCTCAAGAGCAAGAAAATGCCGAAGGAATTCTGGGCAGAAGCCGTGCAATGTGCTATCTATGTACAAAATCGATGTCCACATGTGAAGTTAGATGATCAAACACCACAAGAGGCATGGAGCGGACAAAAGCCGACAGTTTCCCATCTCAAAGTATTTGGTAGTGTGGCTTATGCACATGTACCGGATCAACAAAGAACGAAGCTCGAAGACAAAAGCAAAAGGTATATTTTTATTGGGTATGATGAGAAGACAAAAGGGTACAAGCTACTCGACCCGATAAGTAAAAAGGTGATGGTGAGTCGTGATGTGCGAGTAAACGAAGCAAGCGAGTAGGACTGGAACAATTTGATAGAGGGTATCATCAAAGTTGGAGAATCATCAGTCATTGTACCAACAAGCACACCAACAAACTCTGAAACTACCAATAATGAAGATGAATCAAGACAACCCAAAGTGCGAAGTTTGCAAGATTTGTATGATTCGACAAATGAGGTGCACATTGTGTGTCTTTTGGCAGATGCTGAAAATATCAGCTTTGAAGAGGCGGTACGAGACAAGAAGTGGCAAACTGCCATGAACGAAGAAATTAAGGCGATTGACCAAAACAACACATGGGAGTTATCAAAATTGCCGAAAGGAAGTCAGCCTATTGGTGTAAAGTGGGTGTTCAAGAAAAAGATGAATGCTCATGGCGAGATAGAACGGTACAAGGCGCGACTTGTTGCGAAGGGATACAAGCAAAAGGCGGGAATTGACTATGACGAGATATTTGCTCCTGTTGCAAGAATGGAGACAATCCGATTACTCATTTCACAAGCTGCTCAATTCAAATGGCCGATATTTCAAATGGATGTCAAATCGGCATTCTTGAATGGTGTGCTCGAAGAAGATATTTACATCGAACAACCACCCGGGTACGTGAAAGTTGGAGAAGAAAAGAAGGTGCTAAAATTGAAGAAGGCTCTTTACGGGTTAAAGCAAGCACCTCGAGCATGGAATACACGTATCGATTCATATTTCAAGAAGAACGGGTTCAAGCAATGTCCCTACGAGCATGCCCTTTACGTGAAGAAGAATGGAGGTAACGTGTTATTTGTTGCTCTTTATGTCGATGATCTCATTTTTATGGGTAACAATGATGAGATGATAGAAGAGTTTAAGGACACAATGACACGGGAATTTGAGATGACAGATTTGGGCTTGGTGAAGTTTTTTCTTGGTTTGGAGGTTAGACAAGTAGAGACGGGTATTTTTATATCACAGGAGACATATGCAAAAGAGATTTTGAAAAAGTACAAGATGGCAGACTGCAACCCGGTATCAACACCAATGGAACCAGGTGCAAAACTCTCGAAGTTCGATGGAGGAGAACGTGTTGATGCGAGTAGATACCGGAGTTTAATAGGAAGCCTTCGCTATCTCACATGCACAAGGCCGGATCTTTCTTTAAGTATCGGCATTGTAAGTCGGTTCATGGAGGAGCCAGTTTATTCACATTGGAAGGCGTTGAAGCGAATCCTACGGTACATCCAAGGAACGGTGTCATTGGGGTTGTTCTACTCAAAAGTAGAAGAGTACAAGTTAGTTGGCTACTCTGACAGTGATTGGTGCGGAGACATAGATGATCGGAAAAGTACCTCGGGATATGTATTCTTTATGGGAGATACTGCATTCACTTGGCTTTCAAAGAAACAACCGATCGTGACGCTCTCGACGTGTGAAGCTGAATATGTAGCAGCATCTTGGTGTGTATGTCATGCGATATGGATTAGAAATTTGTTGAGCGAGATGGAGCTAAAGCAACTAGGTGCAACCGTGATTCAAGTTGACAACAAGTCAGCAATTGAATTGGCAAAGAACCCAGTAAACCATGAAAGAAGCAAACATATCGACGTTCGTTTTCACTTTATCCGAGATCGTGTGAAGGAAGGAAGTGTGGAATTGGTGCATGTGGCAAGTCAAGATCAAGCTGCGGATATCTTTACAAAACCACTATCAAAAATACTTCTGGACAAATGCAAGAAGATGATTGGCATGACGGATGGCAGAAGCATTTAAGTTTATGGGGGGGTTTTGTTGAATAAAAATTAAATGTTATTTTTGTGGGTAGTTGGAAAATAAAAGGTCAAGAGATATTTTGTAGATGAAAGGCCAAGGGGTGATGCATGAGATAGTGGTCTTTTAATAGGATTTATTGGTTCTTGGTTATTCCTAGGCAGAGTAGTATCTATATAAAGGTCTTGTTATTTTACGTTTGGAGATGAGCAATTAAGTGGAATATATATATTAAAAGTTAAAAGAATATTGAGCTCCTATCTCTCTCCTCTCCACCAAAATAGCTTACAAATAATACATCACGATCATATATCTGTTGTGTGTGCATTCATGCACGGAAACTCAAGATCTAAAGCATGTGTGAAAAAAGATTTTCGGTTTTGATATGCCTCTTGCATTATTTCTTTGCTGCTCATGTATTTTTCTGGTTTTGTGTAAAGGGTTGCGATGTCAGGACTGGTAAGTGATCAAGGTGAGGGTCAAGAGGTGGTTTGAGGGTTTAGATCAAGCACCGATGCTGTAGGATGGGAGATCGAGGGGTTTCTTCTCGGTAGTGCACGTTTGGGGAGGGGGCCGTGTTCGGATAGGAGGCGGGACGGGTGGTGTGAGGGCTGTACCAGGGCATGTACCAGACACTGTTGGGTCTGGGTCACAGCTCAGGAAGGCCAAGACATCGCTGGAACCTCCTGGCTAGCCGACCACACGAGACAAGGGAGGAACTCGGGTAGGGTGGCTTGAGAGATCACGATCGGTGCTGTGTGGTAAGCTGCATGGGGCTGATTGTGTGGTTAAGGTAGGTTCTTTGGAGTCTGGTTTAGGTCCACAATATGCTGGTTCATGGTTGGCACGATGGGGGTAACTTGAGGTGTGAGTTTTTGAGAGATATGTGCACATGAAGTGGGGTAATGGGATATGACCGAGAGTGGATTTTAGATTCTTGAAGTTTGCAGCCGTGGGGTAGCAGCTTAATGACATTGTTTTAGGGCCCATTAAGTGTTTTATAAAATATGGTAAAAGTTGGGAAATATTTAGATAAATGTTGAATCGAATCGGGTTAAAATCGGGATCCCGGTCCAAGCTTTAATACGAATCAATTAAGTTTGAGTATGAGTTCGAGTTTAAGTCTAGGAATGCTTTTAAATATGTTTTGGGACATTTTTAGGAGTTTGGTAAGCTTCAGATCAAAATAATAAGTTTTGGATTTATCCGGGATTTAGTCGCCGCACGAAACATTAATTAAAGAATTAATTGAAACGTTTAGATTTTAGCTTAATAAAATTATGGAAAATTATACTTAAGCTCAAATAATTATTAGAAGTCTAAGTTTTTAATTTGGGAATTTTATGCTAAGGTTTGGTTTAATTCGGGATTAAAACGCATTAATATGTTATATTTATAGATTAATTTTAAAGTTATCGATTTAAGCCAAATAAAAATATGGGAAAATTCATGTAGGCTTAAATAATTATTTGGGACATGTTAGAGTCAATGGAATTAAGAAAAGGTCACAAACGAGAAATTTTACGTCAAGGGGTAAAATGGTAATTTTCGGGTTTCCAAGGGAAAAATGGTAATTTTGCACCCGGGGTGAGATTTTAGTCCTAGCAGCGCCCTGAGCACAAATCATAATATTTTTAAATGTTCATGCATCACGTTTACGATTTTTACGCTATTATAATAATTATGGTGCATTCTTGGTTTAAAGGAATTAAGAGAGAAAAAGTAAGAAAATGAAGAGCACTCCGTCTCCGCCGCGCCGCGTCGTTATTTTATTTGTTTTCTGTCAAAACAAACCAAGGCATGTATATACTTTTTCTAAACCTCAATCAAGTCATATAGGTATTTTTAAATATCGCAAGTACATGATTTTAATTGTTCATATTTAATTATGTTGGTTAATTATATTACGTGCATAGAAAATATTTATTTTTGAGATTTATGCGATATGGCTTGTGGTTCATTCACTATGTGGGAGGGTTATTTTATACGGTCGCCAGTGACCGATCAGTTCAGTATGGTACCACCCGGTCGCAAGTGATCGGACAGCTCAGTTCAGTTTCAGCCTCCCCGGTAGTCAGTTACCGATCAGTTCAGCTTAGTGCAGTGGCCACAGGCGTAAAACATAATCTCAACAGAAAATTTTACCAGTTATTTCAGTACAGGGCTCCAAGGAGCAAACGTTTTTACCGTGATTACCAGTTCAGTTATGTACGTATTATAATTGCTCAGTACAGATTATTTTCAGCATCAGTACAGATTATTTTCAGCACGCCTCATGACATGATATTTTATCCCATGCATATTTTACTTTATATTTTACTCGTTACCTGCGATATATGCATGCTGAGTCTTTAGGCTCACTAGACTTGATTGTTGTAGGTACTGATGAGGTCAGGGCCGAGGACGGGGACCAGTGAGTCAGCTTGGGCCGGCAGTAGTGGCACCCGAGGACCTCAGTGCAGCAGTGTTTATTTTATTCCGCAACCAAATTTTTATCAGTCATTGGACATTTTTTAAATTGTTATTGTGGCAAAACAATTATTTTATTCCGCTGCTTTTATTTTAAACATTGAACTTTATTAACCAATGATTTTATGAATGAGGCCGTTTAAGTTCTTTTAAAAAGAAAATTTTTAATTTTCCGCAAATTTTCAAAGCGAGGATTTTCGGGCCTTCACACCTTCTAGCCTCTAGACATAGCTAGCGCAGGGTCATGACCACGCCTGGTCGAGCCCCTGTCTATCCGCACTTCTTAGCCAAGACCAACGTCCAACGGCCCATGCAAAAACCCTAGCTTCTGCCATTTTAGCCACGCACGGTTCCAGCCTACGTCCTTCACTTAGACGACCCTTTTCCTAGTCCTTTAACATCTTCCTCTGGCAGCGTTCTCCCTAGAACTCATAACACAATTCATATCGCATCTCAAACACGCATAAAACGTCAAAACGTTTAAAATAATCATCTCAACGTTAAATTATTTGAACGATAAATTTTTCATGCTTAAAAACAATAAACGCGCATATTATGATTTGAATGGTACAAAAAGAAAGTTTAGAAACGTGTCTTTGCGTTAA
This sequence comes from Primulina eburnea, assembly GCF_022965805.1. Lineage (NCBI taxonomy): Eukaryota > Viridiplantae > Streptophyta > Magnoliopsida > Lamiales > Gesneriaceae > Primulina > Primulina eburnea. The sequence goes on from NC_133114.1 coordinate 2,657,507, forward strand.
AAACGCTCAAATATTCGATCGTTGGCGCGGGTTGCAAAGAAGAACGAACGGGCGACGAACAACCTTGGATTTTGGCTCTCAAATTTTTCAAAAATTGTGTGTGTGTGTTTTTAACTTGCCCTACGAGTTTAGAACCCTAGGTTTTTTATTTTATAATTTTCAAATTCTAGTGGTTTAAAAGTTAGGGTTTTTGGGTTTAGGAGTAATTAGACTCATTAATACTAGGTAAATTATAGGGGTGTCAAAAATTAACCCGACACGCTAACCCGACACGGGACGACACGAAAAATATCGGGTTTGAGTTTATGATTTTCGGGTTCGGGTCGAAACGGGTCGGACCCGAACGCAAACCCGTGAAAAAAAAATTCCCGGGTGGGTTGGGTTGACCCAGGTTGACCTGAAAAAAACATCAGGTCACCCAGTGACCCGAACCCACCCGACCGACCCAATGACCCGAACCCACCCAACCCACCCAGTGATCCGAACCCACCCGACCCACCCGGAAAATATCAAACAATGCTGCAACGGATGATTGATGATTCTAACAATGCTATGATACCTAGTATTGAAAAGTAAGTTAAATTTTATAAATTCAAAATTTTTGAAAACTTTCACCCTTTCCTATTTTAATTTTTTAAATGTTATTTAAAGGTTTGACTTCTACAAATAAATGTAGAACAATGAAGAAGTCAGAAGACAGAAGTGGAGCTTGATTATTGTCACTTGAAAGTTGAAAATTATTTTGTTATGTTTGAAGACTTTTTGAATAGATTTTGTTATTATGTGTTTGAATTAAATGTTATTATTATCATTATGTGTTTTGAATATTTATCTAATTATTGTGTTGAAAAATTAATACTACACATAGACAACTAAAATTCTATTACACACAATCACAACATTACACATTCTTAATGAGAAACTTGTGAGGATATTATTAGAAATTATTAGCTATATACTCACATATCTCAGTATATTATAGCATACCGTGTTTTTTTTTCTTCACTTGAAATAATTTATGTTTTATTTTGTATTTTTACAAGAACCAGTTTGTGGTACATATTACTTAAATTTTTTATATTAAATTACTTCTATTACCATGCACTAAGGTTTAAAAATTGAATGAAATCAATATACTTTGGAGAATTAAAATGTCTATGAGCCAAAAATAAAAGTCTGTATCATACTCAAAATTTAATAAAAAAGCAAGTAGGAGTAGCCATATGTGCCTTGAAAATATCGGGTAATGCTAGTCCCAATCTCTTTAATTTTTTTGAAATATAATTTCACATTTAAATTTTTTAAAAATAAAGATAAAAGTTTCATTTCAAAATACCAAAAAGACACGTACCATGTAATTTTTTTTAAAAACTTTTTCCCCCTAACATTTCACGTTGATTTTCAACATAGACACTTTCTGAAACTTTTAAATTTGAAATTTTTTTCTATATTTATTATTATTTTTATTTTTTTCGATTTTTTTCATTAATTTTTTTTAAAAATAAAAAAAAAATTCGGGTTAGGCGGGTTAGACGGGTTGAGTCGGGTTAGACGGGTTTGTGTTCGGGTTGGGGTTTTTCGGGTTGCTTCGGGTTCGGGTTGGGGAAAAAAAAAATTTCGCGGGTTGACCCGAAACCCGACCCACCCGCCCCGATTGACACCCCTAGTAAATTAAGCTCATTAAGACCCAATTAATTATAAAATAAAGGTTTACAAAATTATTTTCAAAAATAATAACTTTCGGGTCTATAAAAGTCATTTGTCTTACTAAAACCGGCTTCCTGGATAAAATGAGGCTCGACTCGTAAAATAAATTGGACTCTAGTATTTTCAAAAAAATTCATCCTATATAATCGTATTATCGAGCCTTAAAAATATTTATCGAAAATTATTTTCATCTTGGTTGTCCTCGGTCTCCTTTCCTCGGCCTGATATCGAATATCCGAGCAAAATCCTAAATTTCATGAAATCATGTAATTTAAACATTTAATCATATAAAATATATCATTTAAGTATTTAAAATAAATAAGCAATTCAAATATTTTTCGTGCATGTGGTTTGCGTGTACTAATTTTCGGACGTTACAATGAATTTAATCACATAAATTATAGATTATTTATTTTATTAAATCTCCAACATGTTATTCACACCAGAATTCGTAACCATATTCATGGAAGGACTGTAATATATTGGCACCGGCATCATTGCTGGAAGAACGGGCAATTGTTCCTCAAAATTCATCACATTCATCGCCTGTCGTATTGTGGGCCGACGCCTATTATCTGGATGAACACACCATAGCCCCACAACCAGCAATCTCTCCATTTCTTCACCATTTTGCTCGATTCCTAGATCTTTATCCACCGCGTCGTGTATTTTTCCGGCACCGTAAAGTTTCCACACCCATTCCACTAGTACCACTATATGTTGTTTCATTCGATAAAATCATTGACGAAAAACTTACGAATATATATTTGGCCAAAGGCCATACACTCTTCCACGCACAATCCCTCTCCAAAATCATACATTTCTCTTCCTTTGCTCCTGTCTCGTTTCAATAAATTCCAACACAATTGATCATATCAATACATGCTCCTCGGTGATCAAATAAAAGTCGAATTTATGTGAAGGAATCATTCACATTGATTAAGATTATCCCAATTAATTTAGATATCAAGAGAAATTATTCATAAAGTAATAGTTAGATCTTTTAAGCATGATATTTGTTACAATGATCGGTTTTAGTTATATATCACATAAGGATTCATACAACCATGAACGATACAATCTTTTAATCAATCAAACCACTCAAAAGAAATTAAAAGAAAACATAATAACGGATCAAACAGTCTTAAGCAACGGAGCTAATGCATTAGAATAAGTGGTAAATTTTGAGGGGTTGCCGTAATGGCTGCTGCAGCCCATAGAATCACTCCCACTAGTACTGTGATTCACACCAGAACTTTCCCCCACGTGCATGGAAGGACTCTGATATACCGGCACCGGCATTACTTCTGGAAGAACTGGCAATGGAGCCTCAAAATTCATCACATTAATCGCCTGTCGTATTGTGGGCCGATGCCGACAATCAGGATGAGCACACCATAGCCCCAAAACCAACAATGTCTCCATTTCTCCACAATTTTGCTCGGTTCCTAAATCTTGCTCCGCTGAATCTAGTATTTTTCCGGCACCATAAAGTTGCCACACCCATTCCACTAATCGGAGCTGATCATCTTCTTGAAATATAGCATCAATGGCACTTCTCCCACAAGTGATCTCTAATAAAACGACTCCGAAACTGAATATGTCAGATTCTTTCCTGGCCCTGCCAGAGATCGCGTATTCGGGTGCCATGTATCCTCTAGTCCCCACAATCTTCGTGGTTTGTGACCCATTCTCGTGATCGACGAGTCGAGCTAGGCCGAAATCACCGAGTTTGGCATCGAAGTTTGAATCCAAGATAATGTTGCTTGATTTGATATCTCTATGGACTACACATTGTTTCCATTCTTCATGTAGATACAACAAAGCTGAGGCTAATCCTTGTGCAATTTTGTATCTAACTTCCCATGTCAACACCGAATTATGTTTAAAGAGATGTGAATCTAAGCTCCCATTTGGCAAGAACTCGTAAACAAGGAGGAGTTCACCTTTTTCGTGGCACCAACCGATGAGTTGGACGAGGTTTCTGTGTCTTAGTTGACTAATGATCTTCACTTCTGATGCATACTCTTTCAGCCCTTGACGTGATCCCTTCGATATCCTTTTTACAGCAACATATGAATCGGTTTCTTTAAAGTAACCTCTGTAAACTCCACCAAATCCTCCTTCTCCAAGCTTTAATTTCTCTGCAAAATCATCAGTTCCACGGGCCAGTTTTTTGTACGAAAACCTCTTAGCCCCAGCGCTCCTTTCAAATTCCTTCTCCATCGACGACTTGATATCATTTTTCTTCTTCAAGAAACAGCCGGCAAATCCCAAAACAAGAAGTACAATCAGCAATCCCGCAGCGCCTAATCCGAAAGCTAATCTCCAGACTCCCCGCTTCCTTTTCCGGTTTCCATCTACAGTAATTAAGTTGACCGGGGGATCCGGTGTTGGGCTCGGAGCTGGCACATTAGAAGTAACATCGAAAATTAAATTTGAATAAAAATCCCAAGACTTAACAGTATTTCTCTCGAAAAAATCTCCTGTTGCACCAGAAAAGCCAAACACAACTTTTTCAGGCATGTAATCTCTGAGATCAACCACGCGGCTGAGGCTACCTGGTCTGATTGTATTATTATAAGTATTTGTAAAATTAACAGTGAGAAGCTTTGAACTGCCGGTGTAGCTAATCCAAGCTTCATTTTGCCTCCCCCGAGTAAAATCATTCTGCCAATAAGCGGTTGCAACAGACACCATCGAATTTACATCAATCCCAACATGTGGGGCAACTGGATCGAAAGGATTCTGGTACGTATCGAATTCAACTGCAAAAAACGTCTCCGCAGATGAATTTGAATAAACACCGTCTGTATTATTATTAAGGCCTATGCTTGCACCATAAGAGGCAGTCCTCACGGATGAATTGACAGGAGCAAAGAAAAAGGTGATTCCATCCGCAAAATCTCTTCTCCCGCTTGAATCTATCACAAACGAAAAATGAGTCGAAAAATCACTCAAATTCCCGGAATTCTTGTCCCACAGATGCAGCGGCTCGACATAAGTGGCGCGACCCACTCTTGATACCCGTGAAACATTGAACTCATTCGGGGTGAGCTCAATCCCTTGGGGTGAGATGTAAGCATCTCCTTGGGTGTTGATGAAGTGATTGTTCTCGTTAGACCCGAAGCTGGCAAAGTTGAAGGATAACGAAACCGAAATAGTACTTGCGGGGGTGGAGAAGAGCAAGAAGAAGAAGAAGTAAATCCCAATGGTGAAACAATGCATGGTTGCTGATACTCTGTTTTGGTCGTGTAAGAATCAAGAAAGTGCTTATAAATGTGGATTTCATGCAGCACAACAACTTTCTTCGTCGAAAGAGTCTGCCATATTTCTTTAGCAAATTCGTCGAAAGAGTCTTCCAACATATTTCTTTAGCTTTACAAAAAGGCTGTCTTTTTTTTTTTTTTTTTATTGAAAAGCTTTACCATTTCCTCCTCCATTTATTTTCTAATCTCCACTAAACTGTCTTTTTTTTCGATTGGTTATGGCTACGACTTGTGTATAATCAATTTCCTTTGGTATATCAACAAGTTTCCATTGTCATCGGACTCTTGCATGGTCGGAAGATGGGGAAAATGTGATTTTCACTACAAGTATTTTCCCGATGTTGTATTATTTAAAATATTTGAAGCATATTATTAGTAATTTTTGATAAAGCAGTAAAAATTTATCCTGGAATATGAAGTGTATTTTTTTAAACATCATCATATATATTGTACAAATATTTAGAATCAGAAAAAATTATGCTAACAACTCGACGAAGAAAAGAAAAAATATATGTTAAAAGTATATATTATAAGAACATTTAGATGTGTTCTTCTGGCATATGGTGGTTTATGTGTCAGGCCTGGAGTTTATCCAATAGATACACAAAAGTGTATTAATTGCTTATTCCTTCTCATAAAAAAAATCATTTGAAATAAATATGACAGGGAGAGAAATATTAGTAACATTTTAGTAAACATTTTTTCTATCTTTTTTAATAACATTTTTCTGTTTTTAAAAGTAATGCAACTAATCATGGTTTCATTTTTTATTTTATTTTGAGAAATATTACTTCATGAAAATTTTACATCTACTAATATAATAATTATTTTTAATATAAAGTGTTATTTTATGTAAATAATTACAAAAATTAGCAAATATTAGTGTTTAAATAATTATTAAAATTATTAATATAATATAATGAATATATTTAACATTTAAATATTATTATATAAAAAATATTTATATAAGTTGAGATAACATTTAAAAAAAATAACATTATTGTAATGCCCGGAAATTTAATCCTAGTAATCGGTAATTATTGATTTATAATTTGATATGATTACGAAAGGATTAATCGGGACACGAAATAAGAGTTCATATAATTTGTGTAAGTTTTGGACAGAAGTAGTGGCGCCCGAGCGGTGGATTACGACCGCCCGAACGCCAATGTTCTGTAGGGGAATGCTTCGGGCAGAGAGTTCCGCGCCCGAGCGGTAAGATATCACCGCCCGAGCGCCAATGTGCAATTCGGAAGAGTTCGGACAGAAACTGCCGCGCTCGAGCGGTAGTTTATTACCGCTCGAGCGCCGCCTAAATTGTATGGGAATGAGCCACGTTTCTTTACATGCAAGATAGGATATATATATACGTATATCCTTCAGTTTTGAAGATTCAGAACAAGGGAAAATCGAGAAAGGGTTCAGTGGAAGTTCACCGAAAATCCTTACGCCTTTTCTGAGAAATCCGTCTGTCTGATCTTGAATCCGACTTCGGTAACGAGTTCCTAGCAACGTAGGCTACAACTTGACGTAAGTTTTGCTACGTTTTGACATGCTTTGAAATTATGATATTGTCAGAATTGAATGGAACTCATATATGATGTTCTTGACATGTTAGAAATCGTAGAATCGAAGTCAGATTAAGAAATAGACTGATTAAGGAATTGTTATGAATTTTTAGGGTATATTGATTTATACCGGACAGATTTGGATTATGAATGAAGTACAGACTGTAATGGATATGAGTTATGATTGGTAATTAATATCTGATGATATGGTATTGACGGGAATACTGAGATTGTACCGTTATACCGTTGATTTTGAATTAAATCCAGATTGATCAGATTGTTATGGAATAGACTAGTATATTGATATGAGATTATTGATATTGTCAGTACCAGACAGATTGTGAGTTCAGGACTTCTACTGAGCCAGAAACCGACGAAAGAAAGGTATAAGTCAATGTGGTATTGGGAGATGGACTTGAGTCGGTTTAGACTTAAGTTTCCCTAAATCACATACTTTACTTTATTGCATTGATATTTGCATTGATTGATGATATACTTGTTTTCTGGAGTTATAGATTACATGTATTAGACGAGTAGTCTTATGACAGAAGTGCCGTTAGTGGTGGGATCACCACGGGCACATTGCACGATGTCATAAGATGGTGTATTGGCGGATGTGCCAAAGACTGTCACTGGATGTTTGGCTATCGATGTGGATAGGATGGTGGCTTTTTCTATTACTGTTAATCAGTATTGTATCGATGTGGATAGATTAGTAGCTCTTCTATTACTGGTAATCGATGTCATATCGATGTGGATAGAATTAGAGTTGCTTCTATTACTGTTAATCGGTACTATATTGATGTGGATAGAACAATAGCTTCCTCTATTACTGGTAATCGATACCGTATCGATGTGAATAGAACTGGAGTCTTTTCTATTACTGTTGATCGATACCATATCGGCGTGGATAGAACTGGAGTCTTTTCTATTACTGCTAGTCGATATACGCATGCCAACTTCTGGAATCGGGATCCCTAGACTAGGATTGAGTCTAGTCTGAATGATGTAGCTACGAGTATTGTCGACAGTTTGATATTGATTATGTTTCAGACTTTGTTACATATATATGTTACCTGATTACATGCTTTATATTGTTTATATGATTGCATGTTTCGTTGATTTATACTGGGAGTATATTCTCACCGGTTTATCCGGCTGTTGTCTTGTCTGTATGTGTACTTGACAACAGGTGGGACAGGATCAGGGTCCAGGAGATGAAGAGAGAGATCGTGATTAGAGTGGTGGCACCGGACTTGGACTAGAGATAGGGTTGAACACTTGATAGTAGTTGTCAAACCCTAGTTTGAATAAATGTTTGTGATACAGGACTTTTATTTTATATACTGATATGTATATATGTTTTCATTTCACTACGTTCCGCATTTTAAAAAAAAAAAAATTTAGACCATGTTTTAATTGATTAATTAGTCCCAATTATGATTAAGAACTTGATTAGCGTCCGGGTCCCCACAACATGTGGTATCAGAGCGATAGATCCCTTAGACTGAGATAGAAGCTAGGGAGCGGGGTAGATTGATTTTCTTTCCTGCTTTTGATTGCTAGCATGATTCCTGTTTTAATATATGCTACCTGAATTATTTGATATTGATATGGTATTGTATATTATTGGAATGGATCAGCTGTAAGATGATCCGAGGAGGCTTGAAACATGATTATTGTTGGAATTGCTAACCCTTTTGGTTATCAGATATGCCTCCGAGAAGAATGCCAGAACAGGGGAGTACCTCGAATCCTCCCATGGATGTGACACCTACAGCAATGGAGACATTGCTGAAAAGATTTCAGTCATTCCATCTACCGACTTTGAAAGGGATGGAGAATTCCGTGGAATGTGAAAGTTGGTTGGACGATATTGAATTGTTGTTCGAATCTTTGGAATATACTGAGGAAAAGAGGGTGAAACTGATCGGACACCAGATGCATGACGTTGCTAAACACTGGTGGAACACGACAAAACGGGCTTTGGAATTACGAGGTACGGCCATTACCTGGAATGTGTTTAAGACTGAATTTTATCTACGGTTCTTTCCAGATTCATATAGGAAGGACAAGGGATCCGAGTTCGCTAACTTGAGACAGGGCCAGTTAAACATTGAGGATTATGTGGCTAAATTCTCTACTCTGCTCCGATTTGCCCCTCATGTGGCTGGGAGTGATGAGGCCGTTGCAGACCAGTTCATAAATGGTCTAAATCCTGAAATCTTTACCCTGGTGAATACCGGAAGGCCAAACAATTTCACTGATGCCTTGAATCGAGCTAAGGGAGCTGAAGCCGGATTGATAAGACAGAAAGAGGCTTCGTTTGTGCCTTCAGTACCGAGTTCACAGATGCCTCCACCATTTCCTCGATTTGAGAGCGGCGGTGGAAGTGGGAAGAAAGACTTCCTGAAGGCTAAGGGGAAGAAATTCAAGAAAGCTGGGAGTAGCTCCTCTAGTTCGAGTGGCTCTAGACAGACTAGTCAGGGTCAGAGTTATACAGGACCATACTGTAGCACCTGTGAAGGGAAGCATTCCACAGAGCAGTGCAGAGGAGTGTTCGGCAATTGCCGCATCTGTAAGCAGCATGGACACTTTGCTCGAGTGTGTCCACAGAGAGGTGCCCAGGGATCACAGGCAGCTGAGTCATCGGGATCAGTGGCTCAGGCAGGTAGACGACCCTCTGCCGTTCATACCTTTCAGCCAGCACCGTCTACTCTGTCACAGCAGAGGCCAGGAGGGGGCCAGACAGCGAGCCAGCCTCCTAGACAGCAGGCCCAATTGTTTGCTTTGACTGAGGAGCAAGCTCAGGATGCACCTGATGATGTCGTGGCAGGTAACTGTTTTATTTCCGGTTATCCTGCATATGTACTGATTGACACTGGCGCATCGCATACTTTTATATCTGAGCGATTTGCTTTGATGTATTCTTTGCCTGTTGAATCTTTAGCTACTGTAGTATCTGTCTCGTCTCCGTTAGGGACAGGTTTGATATCAGTGAAGTCTGTGAAATTTTGTATACTGCAGTATGATGGTCATAAGATTGAGCTAGACTGTATTGTACTTGGTTTATCTGACTTTGATTGTATTATTGGTATTGATACATTAACCCAGTACAGAGCTACAGTTGATTGTTTCCACAAGATAGTTCGATTCAGACCTGAAATGGCTGAGGAGTGGAAATTTTACGGTAAGGGTTCTCGAGCCAGAATTCCTTTGATATCTGCAATGAATATGACACGATTATTGCAGAAAGGAACGGATGGATTCCTGGTATATTCAGTTGATTTACTGAAGTCGAGTCCATCATTGGCGGACTTGCCAGTGGTGTGTGAGTTTGCTGATGTCTTTCCAGATGAGATTCCTGGATTGCCTCCGATTCGAGAGATAGACTTCAGCATTGAGTTAATGCCAGGAACAGTTCCGATTTCGAGAGCTCCTTACCGGATGGCACCAATCGAGTTGAAAGAGTTGAAAGAACAGTTGGAGGATTTACTGGCCAAGGGATATATCAGACCGAGTGTATCTCCTTGCGGTGCTCCAGTACTGTTCGTGAGGAAGAAAGACGGGTCGATGAGACTTTGTATCGACTATCGGCAGCTGAACAAGGCAACGGTAAAGAATAAATATCCATTGCCTCGTATTGATGATCTGTTTGATCAGTTGCAAGGTTCATCTGTTTATTCCAAGATCGACTTGAGATCTGGATACCATCAACTGAGAGTCAGGGATTCTGATATCTCAAAGACAGCATTCAGAACCAGGTATGGACACTATGAGTTTATTGTCATGCCATTTGGTTTGACGAATGCACCAGCAGTATTTATGGGATTGATGAACCGCGTCTTTCAGAAATATTTGGATGATTTTGTTATCATATTCATTGATGATATATTGATTTATTCAAAGAATATGATTGAGCATGCAAATCATCTGAGGACGGTGTTAAGAATTTTGAGGGCGGAGAAATTATATGCTAAACTGTCGAAATGCGAGTTCTGGTTGAAACAGGTGGTATTTCTGGGACATATTATATCCGGAGACGGTATAGCTGTTGATCCTAGTAAGGTTGAGGCAGTGATTTCTTGGCCAAGACCTACCTCTGTGCCGGAAATTCGCATTTTTATGGGTTTGGCAGGATATTACCGACGTTTTATCCAAGATTTTTCGAGTATTGCCAAGCCTATTACACAGTTAACTCAGAAGAATGCTCCAATTAATTGGTCCGAAGACTGTGAGACCAGTTTTCTTGAACTAAAGAAGAGATTGACCAGTGCGCCTGTGTTGACGATTCCTTCAGGTACTGGTGACTTTGTAGTTTATTGTGATGCATCTCACCGAGGATTGGGTTGTGTGTTGATGCAGCGAGGGCATGTGATTGCTTATGCCTCAAGACAGCTGAAACCCCATGAAACTCGTTACCCAATTCATGATCTTGAATTGGCAGCCATTGTCTTTGCCTTGAAGATATGGCGACATTACCTCTACGGTGAGAAATTCGAAATCTATTCTGATCATAAGAGCTTGAAATATCTCTTTTCACAGTCAGAATTGAATATGAGACAGCGGAGATGGCTGGATTTATTGAAAGATTTTGATTGTGAAATCAAGTATTATCCAGGGAAGTCCAATGCAGCAGCGGATGCACTGAGTCGAAAGGTATGTGCACTATCCTTATCGACGATTGGTGTATCGAGTTTGATTGAAGACTGCTGTTTATCTGGATTAGTATTTGAGACAGATCAGAAACCCATGAGATTATGTGCTATTCAAGCGGAACCAGAGCTGATTTTGAAAATTAAAGCGGCTCAGAAAGGTGATCAGAATATACAGAAGTCGAATGCTATGGTTAGAACGGGACATCGATCGGAATACCAGGTTCAAAATGGTATTTTGTATGTGAACAATCGTCTTGTTGTGCCGAATGTTTCGGATTTGAGGCAGCGAATACTGACAGAAGCGCACAACAGTCGTTTTAGCGTTCATCCTGGTGGCAGGAAAATGTATAACGATTTAAAGACACAGTATTGGTGGAAACAAATGAAATCTGATGTTACTAAATTTGTAGCCAAGTGTCTGAATTGCCAACAGGTGAAAGCTGAGAGAAAGAAACCAGGAGGATTACTACAGAGTTTGTCCATTCTTGAATGGAAATGGGACCACATTTCCATGGATTTTGTGACACAGTTACCGAGATCCTCCCGAGGTTGTGATGCGATTTGGGTCGTGATTGATTGACTGACCAAATCTGCATGTTTTATTCCATACAAGATGACGTACCGATACGATCAGATGGCCGATATTTATGTCCGGGAAGTGGTAAGATTGCACGGAGTGCCGAAGTCGATTGTTTCAGACCGTGATCCTCGGTTTACTTCGCACTTCTGGCAGAGCCTGCAGCAAGCTCTTGGTACGAAGTTACATCTTAGTACCGCATATCATCCACAGACTGACGGACAGTCAGAGCGTACGATTCAGACATTGGAAGATATGCTGAGAGCTGTAGTGCTTGATTTTAGCACTGGATGGCAAGATGCATTGCCACTTTGTGAGTTTTCGTACAACAACAGCTATCAAACGAGTATTGAGATGGCACCATTTGAAGCGTTGTACGGAAAGAAATGCAGATCCCCTCTTTACTGGGATGATATCTCTGAAGTTCCTGAGACTGGACCTGATATGATCAGAGATATGACGGAGAAAGTAAAGCTGATTCAGAAGAAAATGAAGGCAGCTCAGGACAGACAAGCCAAATATGCCAACCTCAGACGACGACCGTTGGTATTTGAGATAAGAGACCGAGTATTCCTGAAGATTTCACCTTTCAGCGGTGTTGTCAGATTTGGCAAGAAAGGGAAGTTGTCTCCACGATACGTCGGTCCATATGAAATTCTAGAAAAGATAGGAGATCGTGCCTATCGACTTGCATTGCCGCCTTCATTGTCCGAGATACATGATGTCTTTCATGTATCGATGCTGCGGAAATATCTCCCCGATGATTCTCACGTTATTCCGCCAGACGAGACTGAGCTGGATGAGACATTGAGTTATGTCGAGAAACCGATCCGGATTATCGATCGTAAAGAAAAACAGCTCAGAACGAAAACTATTCCATTAGTGAAAGTTCAATGGACTCGTCATGGTGTTGAAGAAGCTACGTGGCAGACTGAGTCTGATATGAGACAAGAATTCCCAGCATTATTCCACTGATGTAAATTTTCTTATACAGTTTTGTATATATACTCCTTGTTGATACGAATGAAATGCCTGTGATTTCGAGGACGAAATCGTATCTTAGGGGGGGAGAAATGTAATGCCCGGAAATTTAATCCTAGTAATCGGTAATTATTGATTTATAATTTGATATGATTACGAAAGGATTAATCGGGACACGAAATAAGAGTTCATATAATTTGTGTAAGTTTTGGACAGAAGTAGTGGCGCCCGAGCGGTGGATTACGACCGCCCGAGCGCCAATGTTCTGTAGGGGAATGCTTCGGGCAGAGAGTTCCGCGCCCGAGCGGTAAGATATCACCGCCCGAGCGCCAATGTGCAATTCGGAAGAGTTCGGACAGAAACTGCCGCGCTCGAGCGGTAGTTTATTACCGCTCGAGCGCCGCCTAAATTGTATGGGAATGAGCCACGTTTCTTTACATGCAAGATAGGATATATATATACGTATATCCTTCAGTTTTGAAGATTCAGAACAAGGGAAAATCGAGAAAGGGTTCAGTGGAAGTTCACCGAAAATCCTTACGCCTTTTCTGAGAAATCCGTCCGTCTGATCTTGAATCCGACTTCGGTAACGAGTTCCTTGCAACGTAGGCTACAACTTGACGTAAGTTTTGCTACGTTTTGACATGCTTTGAAATTATGATATTGTCAGAATTGAATGGAACTCATATATGATGTTCTTGACATGTTAGACATCGTAGAATCGAAGTCAGATTAAGAAATAGACTGATTAAGGAATTGTTATGAATTTTTAGGGTATATTGATTTATACCGGACAGATTTGGATTATGAATGAAGTACAGACTGTAATGGATATGAGTTATGATTGGTAATTAATATCTGATGATATGGTATTGACGGGAATACTGAGATTGTACCGTTATACCGTTGATTTTGAATTAAATCCAGATTGATCAGATTGTTATGGAATTGACTAGTATATTGATATGAGATTATTGATATTGTCAGTACCAGACAGATTGTGAGTTCAGGACTTCTACTGAGCCAGAAACCGACGAAAGAAAGGTATAAGTCAATGTGGTATTGGGAGATGGACTTGAGTCGGTTTAGACTTGGGTTTCCCTAAATCACATACTTTACTTTATTGCATTGATATTTGCATTGATTGATGATATACTTGTTTTCTGGAGTTATAGATTACATGTATTAGACGAGTAGTCTTATGACAGAAGTGCCGTTAGTGGTGGGATCACCACGGGCACATTGCACGATGTCATAAGATGGTGTATTGGCGGATGTGCCAAAGACTGTCACTGGATGTTTGGCTATCGATGTGGATAGGATGGTGGCTTTTTCTATTACTGTTAATCAGTATTGTATCGATGTGGATAGATTAGTAGCTCTTCTATTACTGGTAATCGATGTCATATCGATGTGGATAGAATTAGAGTTGCTTCTATTACTGTTAATCGGTACTATATTGATGTGGATAGAATAATAGCTTCCTCTATTACTGTTAATCGATACCGTATCGATGTGAATAGAACTGGAGTCTTTTCTATTACTGTTGATCGATACCATATCGGCGTGGATAGAACTGGAGTCTTTTCTATTACTGCTAGTCGATATACGCATGCCAACTTCTGGAATCGGGATCCCTAGACTAGGATTGAGTCTAGTCTGAATGATGTAGCTACGAGTATTGTCGACAGTTTGATATTGATTATGTTTCAGACTTTGTTACATATATATGTTACCTGATTACATGCTTTATATTGTTTATATGATTGCATGTTTCGTTGATTTATACTGGGAGTATATTCTCACCGGTTTATCCGGCTGTTGTCTTGTCTGTATGTGTACTTGACAACAGGTGGGACAGGATCAGGGTCCAGGAGATGAAGAGAGAGATCGTGATTAGAGTGGTGGCACCGGACTTGGACTAGAGATAGGGTTGAACACTTGATAGTAGTTGTCAAACCCTAGTTTGAATAAATGTTTGTGATACAGGACTTGTATTTTATATACTGATATGTATATATGTTTTCATTTCACTACGTTCCGTATTTTTCAAAAAAAAAAAAAATTTAGACCCTGTTTTAATTGATTAATTAGTCCCAATTATGATTAAGAACTTGATTAGCGTCCGGGTCCCCACAATTATTCTGTAGTTAAATTGACATTTTAGCTTGGTTGAGTGGGACTGTTACTTGGGCTGTCAAAACCAAACCGAACTCGATTCGACCCGAAAAAATCTAGGCTAGGGTTGGGGGTTTTAAGGTATGGGTCAAATCGGGTTAGAACCAAAATCAGATCCGGAAAAATTAGTTTGGCAAAGTAGGTTGATTCGATTTTTTTAATTTTTTTTATCAAATTAAGAAACATTGGCTATATTTTTATACTGTATATCGATATCATAAATTTTTTTCATATGATAATTATTTTGTAAAATATTGATTGTGTAAACAATTGTTTATTTGTTGTATTAATTATACTTAAATTTTCTATAAGTTGACTTTCAAATTTATGAATTTATTCATAAATGATGTGTTTGATCAAATATTTATTTTGTAAAATATTTATTTTTAAAACAATTTATTGAAACTTATATTGATATGCTTATACATTTTTTTTATTGTTATTGATCTCATTAATTTTTAAATAATATTTATTTTGTGAAATATTTACATTTCCTAAACAATTGCCTCTTTTATGAAGTAATTAATAGTTTACACAACTTTTACTCTTAAATTTAAATATTTAAATTTACAAAACATAATTATCATATATTTAGGCAATATTTTGTTATTGTGTATTTAAATTAAAATATTTATTATGTGTTTTGAATTTTTATTTAATTATTTTCTTAAATAATAATTTTGCAAATAATAAAATAATACTTTTTGCATACTTGTTTATTAAAAAACTCATATATATTTTAAACAAATCATATATATATATATATATATATTTAAAAATAATATTTTATTAAAAAAACTTTTCAGGTTGATTGGGTGGGTCGAGTTAGTCGGGCTGATTCGTATTCGGGATCATATTCATATGTTTCGGATTGGTTCGGCTTGGGTTCGGGTTGTGAAAAATTTTGTGATACCCATGCTTCAACCCGACCTGAACCCACCCAACTCACCCGAATTGATATCCCTACTATTACTAATAAAAAAATTTTAAAAAATCATATATTATTTTGTTTATCAAAATTTTAAACAATAAATAAATATTTTTCAAATTTTTTGGTCAAACCCAATGTGATATAGAGCAATATGATATTCTTTTTTTAAAAAAATTTTGTTGAACTTTAAAATTCACGACGACGTTCTTTTAAAAATTGAAAAATGTAATATTATATATAAAAAATTTATACTTTATTTAATATGAGATAGAGTAGTGAGCACTAAATATTTGAAAGTAACACAAAAATAAAAATCGTAAATAAAATTAAATTAAACAATATAATCGATGTAGATACTTAAATATATTTTTTATTTTAAAAAACATCAAATTTAAATTTGAATTTTAAAAAAATTTAAAAAAACTTTATATATATAATCTAAAAGATAGAGAATGTATAATCCGAAATATAGAGAATGGAGTCCGTTGTTTTTTTTTAAAAAAAAATTAAAATGAAATTTATCAATTTTGAAATTAAAATGATAGGAAAGAAAATATGATAATAAAAAAATGTAATATAAAGTTATTCGGGTAAATGGAATTTTTGAATGACAAAAAAGTTTTACCAACATACAAAAAAATAGTTTAATTTTAAATAATATATTTGATCTTTAATATTTAATTTTTTACAAGCATTTCACACTATTTACAAATTATTTGATTAGCTTAAAGTTCTCACATATGTAGTTTAAAAAACACACACACACACACACACACACACACACATTTCACACTATTTAAATTGACAAATCACACACACATATGAATTTTTGAGTAGATGCGATGAAATGTCCCTAACTTATATATTGCTTTTAAATTGGAAGGATCTTTAAAAAAAAAAACTAAGGCTTCGTAAAATCGTAAACGTTCAACTAAACCTGAAACTAGCATTTTTCAAAAGTACTATGAACATCATAAATCATCTCAAAAACCACTTCTTCGCATATAAATCATCAAAATATTTAAAGTACTGATAAATCATCAACTGTGAGGAAAACTAGCAAGGTTCTCGGGTTTCAGTGCACTATTAGCCCAACCAGTTCAATCATCAAGTCCTCCTGTGTCAACAGAAATATCTTCACCTGCATCATTCACATCTAGCGAGTCTAATGACTCAGCAAGCCTTAACCATAATAACAAGTAATACGTATATATCCACATGCAACACTGAAAATTACATTTATAAAATAACTTTAACATGAATATTAGCATAATCTTAAACATTTCCTTCCATCATTATACATATACATTTCCATTTAGGGGGAAATCAATTCATTAATTGTGATAATCCTTTCATCTTTCGGTTGATTGATCAATCTGAGCTGTAACCATGGTACCAAACGACAGGGCAACAGTAACCACTTTTTCGTTCTGTGCCTTGACCTATAGTTGGCGGGGACACCAGCAACCACTTTTCCATTACTAGCCCGTGACCTTTGGAAATCCAGTGTTGGGTTCTCTCAGGGCTTTGTCTGGTAAATAGGTTCCATTAGGGCTTTGTCCATCACAAATCGTCATTTCCTTACCGTCACAATCAAATCACTTCATTCAAAACATTTTCATCATTTCCATCACTTTATAAAAATACATGCATAATACCATTTTTTTAAACTAAGCATGCAACACGTCTGTTAGCATTTAACATTTCTCATCATAAAATTCCATAACCTTTCAAAATAAACATTTTTAACATTTATTACAATTATCAGGACACTGCCAGGACTCCTAACATTTTTCAGGTGTAAAATGACTGTTTTATCCATGAAACCTTAACTTTTCCATTTTATCCTTGGACCTTAAAACTTTTATCCAAACCCATCCAAACTTATCATAACACCTTAAAACACACCCTTAATCCTTTCTTAGACGTAAACTCCAGCCCACCATCTACGTTTCTTAATTCGTTTTAAAACTTCGACCAGAGTCTGGTTTTAACCCGAATCATCTCAAAACTTAACCAAACTTTCCCAAATTTTAACCATAGATTATTAACACCTAACCAAACCCTTTACAACCCAATTCAAACCATTTAAAACCCTTAGCAGCGCCTGGAACCCTTCTGAATTTTTCTGCACATGTTCGACCGAACCCTAGCACTCCCAAACTCACTGTCCTTTGACCCTAGCCCCAAAACAAGGGGACCAGACCCTAACCAACCTACAACTAGGACCATGACCGAACCCATATGACTCACCTAGACCAGCCCTAACGCTCCATGAATCCCCCCAACCCGCGCATATCATGGTCGTGCGGCCAAGCCGCGTGACTCCAGCATCTAACCCACGGATTAAGCACGGCTCCGCCCCTCTAGGACCACGACACAGCCCTCCTAGGTCTTCTGGATGCGCCTCAACCTCATCTCACGGCCTGCACCCTCCAAGAGCCACAAATCGAAATCCTAGCCCCTTACAATCCACAATTTCGCACAACCTCTCCTCCCTTCCCTTCCAGACCCGTCCAGCTCCATCTAAGACTCCTATACAGCCCCTAAATCATGTCCATACTATCCCTAACCTGACAGCCCCTTGTGCAGCATCAAGATCATGAGTTTCATGTCAAAAATTCCAAGTTTTTCCATGCATAAACCATAAAAACGAAAATAATAAAATGATATCAGATTTTTCATGCACAAATAAACATTCACACGTAATATGGCATGAATGATAAGAAAATAAGGTATAAGGCGTGCCTTTGCGTGATTCACACACGAAAAAATTCGAGTCTAAACACAAAGGAGCGTTGCCGGCAGCACGGGGAACTCTTGCTGCCTTTTTTGCCTTCAAAAGCCGACGTATGAAAGCCCTGGGGACGTGGTGTATGTGTGGTTACTGCTAGGGAAGGAAAACCCTAGGTTTCTTTTGATTTATGCGTGAGTTTGATGGAGATTTTGGGCTTGGAAGCCAAAGCTTTGGATATAAATATTAAAGTAGACAATTAGGCCCAATAATCCTAGTATAATAGGTCCATTAGTACTTAGGAAAAATATCTCGTTTAAGAAAGTTTTCGAAATATTAACCGAGCCTCCAAAAAGTCCTTATTTTAGTTAAAAATCGATTACTGGTTTAAAATATGACTCGACATATAAAAACATATCAAAAAAACATTATTTGCAAAATTTACATATTAATTATACCATATACTAAATAATTAAAAATAATTATTTAATAAAAATATTTTTCATTTACAGTCTTAGGTCTCCGCTCCTCGATCGCGTCTTGAATAACCCTTGAAAACACTAATTTATGCATTATAATAGAAATCTCTAATTTAAACATGTAAACCTACCACATTTAATTAATGTAATTAAAATAATTTAATTATATTTGCATGCAGTTGGATTACGTTATTGCATTTTGGACCTGACACGAGACATACTCACATACCCTTGATTTGAGAACTTGAATATTTTAGCTCTAAGGCTAGTAATAGTTTATAGATTTTGTGAGGCCTAAAACTCCATTGAAGTGATTGCAAAAATTATTGTGTTGTTTATATTATTTGGTATTTGATTTTTAATAGGAATATTGAAATTAATATTAGATAAACAAAATTTTCTATTTAACAATTGGGAAATGTAGTATGAAAGATTGATAATTCACTACAAGAAAATCTTAATTCAACAACACATCAAAGACAACGGTTTTTTATAAAAACCGTTGTGCTTTGTCTTTTAACAACGGTTTTAAGAAAAACCGTTGTCGTAGGCTCAAAAAACCCGCTCATAGACAACAGTTTTAAGAAATTGTTGTCATTGATATGTCTACGACAACAGTTTTTAAAAACCGTTGTCTATTAGCGTGTTTTTTTGGTCTACGACAACGGTTTTTAAAAACCGTTGTCTATTAGCGTGTTTTTTTGGACTACGACAACGGTTTTTAGTAACCGTTGTCTATTAGCTTGTTTTTTGGGCTACGACAACGGTTTTTAAAAACCGTTGTCTATTTGCGTGTTTTTTTTTTTGCCTACGACAGTTGTCTATTAGCTTGTTTTTTGTTGGCCTACGACAACGGTTTTAAAAATCGTTGTCTATTATTGTATTTTTTTGGTCTACGACAACGATTTTTAAAAACCGTTGTCTAAACCGTTGTCTATTATTGTGTTTTTTTCGGGCTACGACAACGGTTTTTAAAAACCGTTGTCTATTAGCTTGTTTTTTGTTGGCCTACGACAACGGTTTTAAAAACCGTTGTCTATTATTTAGTTTTTTTCTGGCTACGACAACAGTTTTTTGGGACATTCGACAACGGTTTAAGAGAAAACCGTTGTAAGAAGTGTTTTTTGTTTAGCGAAAAAGTAGCGACGGTTTTAAATAACCGTACCGTCGCGAAATTATAAATCGGCGACGGTTTAGTATAAGCCGTCGCTAAATTTAGCGACGGTTAAAGAAAAATTGTCGCATGTTTAAAACTAGCGACGGTTTTTCATAAAACCGTTGCTAAATTTGGCGACGATCACATATAAACCGTCGCCAAGCTAAATTAAACCGTCGTCGATTTACAATTCTGCGACGGGTTATGTAAAACCGTTTCCATTTTCAAAAGAATTCGTTCCCACCTAAACTTCCCCCTATTTTCTTTCACCACTCTCTATAAATACATGCAAATTTGCTTCAATTTCTTCCACTTCACTTCAAAACAATTAAAATTTTTCTCACTTACACAATTTTACAACTTCACAACACTTAAAATTTTTTATCTCTTACACGATTTTACCACTTTACAACAATTAAATTTTTTATCTCTTACACGATTTTTTTACCACTTTACAACACTTAAAATTTTTATCTCTTACACCATTTTTTTACCACTTCAATACAATTAAAATTTTAATCTCTTACACACGATTTTATCACTGCACGACTTTTAAATTTTTTTATCTCTTACACGATTGTACCAATTCAAAACACAGATTTATTAAATAAAATAAATTTTTTTTTTATTTTACCTAAACTATTAGCGACGGAATATGTAAACCGTCGCTAATTAGCGACGGTGGTTATATGCTGACCGTCGCAAATATCTTCGACAACACTTTTTCAAAATACGAGCGGACCATTTAACAAAACTGGCTTTAATAACAGTTTTAAACGATTGTCGTTGGTAGATAAGACAACGGTTTAAATCCGTTGCAAAACCGTTGTCGTTGGTCGAAATTACAACGGTTTAACACCGTTGCAAAACCGTTGTCGTTAATAGAAAAGACAACGGTTTAAAACCGTTGTCGTTGAAGACAATTTCAACAACACCTTCAGTTACAACAGTCGAAAATGGCCAATCCGTTGTAGTTTGGCGTTTTTGTTGTAGTGATTATTGACTAATAAAGAAGAATAATTTATAATATATACATTGATATGAATTAAAAAGAGTGGATAATCAAATGAAATCGAACTTATAGAATATATCTCTAAATTGATTTTTTCCGCGTAACTCTTGTCAATCGTTGATCAGTTGTGCAGTCTTTTTTTTTTTTTTTTACGTAACAATCTCGTATTTGATTTTTTTAAAAATAAAATTAAGATTATTTAATTAGAATACTTAATATGTTATTAAATTATTAATTATACGTGTAACGATATTGACTTGGTAGGCCCGTTTCATAGCCTCGAAGAAAGGTTGATATATCCACCATTCAGCGTATATCTTGTCGACTTTACAGATAATAAACTGCCATTATTTATATTAATAAAAAATTTCAAGATCACTAATAATTAATTTTAAATTTAATTACATAAATAAATTTTATTTTTTATCACCGCGTTGCCGACTCACGGTCTACGAGATTCGGCCCACTTCATACTCGTCACATCCTACTTCATACTCACCTCATTGATTATTACTAGTTACTATGCACGTGTGTATACAGTTTTTTTATAATTATCGAGAGATTATATTAAAATTTGACAAATTATCGAGGGACTAAAGTGCTATTTGCATTGCTGAAATTAAAAAAAATAAAAACAAAAGTGTAATATTGATATTAAATAAAAGCAAAATTGAAAGAAAAGTCGGTGTCCATTTTTGTCGCTGTTAGGTTCAACCTTTATATATAGTATAGATAATAAATTAGATAAATTTATTTTTTGATGATCAATTATAATTTATTTTCGAACTCGAAACTTATTTTAAAATTGAGATTTTTATATCAGATATTAGTACAAATGAACGAGAGGCACGTAATTAATATAGTAAACTATTTGATATATCTGTGGTAGGTAGTTAAGTTAAAATTTGTCAAGGGGGGTGTCTTGCGTATAGGCGTTAAGAGTTACGTTATTAATTAGTCAATATGATTGATATTAATTACTGTATAATAATTCTATGATTTGTTGGGTTGAATAATTATCACTGCTAGGAGAACGATCCAATTTTGTTGTTTTGACTGATGTACAGTTTAAAAGATTCAAGTCATATCATTACCACATGTTATAATTTTTGGTAAAATGACAAGCACTCGGTCCTACAATTGGTATCAGAGACAATGTCACTGTTTGGTTCTCATTGATTGAAAAGAGCATGATTACTAGAAGAGGGACTGTTGTGGTACAATAATTATTCATGTTAGCTTTTGGTAAAACGGTAATTATTTGTTACAATTAGATCTTGATACCGAGACATCATCCCAAAATTGGGAATAAGTCATCGGAATTTTTTTTTTTTTAAAAAAAACCAACTTTAATATTTGGATGATTAATTCATCAAAGAAACTTTCCTCTTCACATAGCTTTCTCCAGGTAATCAACCATCTTCTTTGTTATTTATTGGAAAATACTTTTTCATTTATATGCATGTCTCGGTATCTTTTCATACTAGCAATAAAAAAAACTATTGTTTTTGGATATTCAAATGTATCTTTTAATTGTAGACGAGTAGGATCATAATCTTCAAATGTACTTCTTAAATTTTTATACAATGTTTCATGTTAATTAAGATGAATTTCAAGTTCAACCAATAATGAAGACATTTGAAATCCATTTTAATTTATGTAACTAATTAGTTAATAAATAATATATGGATTTCAAATCCATTAATCCAAATACAACCAAACAAATTTCGATGATTTGAACATTCATGGAATGGATTTCTCAAATGTGTGGGAGTAGGTCTCATGTGAGACCGCCTCACGGATCTTAATCTGTGAGACGGGTCAATCCTACCCATATTCACAATATAAATTAATATTCTTAGCATAAAAAGTGATACTTTTTCATGGATAACCCAAATAAGAGATCCGTCTCACAAATACGACCCGTGAGACCGTCTCACACAAGTTTTTGTCCATGTGTGGAAATGTCTATTACGACCAATTCAATCACCATAGACATAATATATATTTATATATAATAATCAAGCACGGGTTTATATATCTATTACGATCAATCGAAGGATTCTGGTACGTGTTTAATGTTATTTATATTTTCTGATAATTCGACATGAATTCCTGACATGTTGTGATATATGGATTTAATCACATGAATTATAGATTTATTTTATTAAATCTTCAACAAGTGGTATCAGAGTCATCTTCATGTTGAATTATGAGAATTTTTTATTGATAGATTGGAAAAGAAAATTATGTTTTATTCTCAGATCTGATGAGATTTCTAGTGTATAAAATTTTTGGATTTATATATGTTGTTTTTTTAAAAAAAAATTATGAATTTGAATATGAATAAATTCATGCTCTTTGGATCTCGTATTTTTCGAATTTTACATCCAAAAAATCAGATTTATTTTCGAATTTAAAAAAACCGAATTTTTCGAATTAGAGATAGAGCAGCCAAATTCAGGGCAAATTCGACGTCCTTCGGCAACTTTCCGGCGGAGCATGCTTAGGTGTCAGGCGCTCCATAACCCTCCATCAATTGGCCGCAAAAGCCTCTGTACCGATCGAATTTTCTTCATGAATCGCCATCTCATGGGCGATTTTTATGTGGCCATATTCCGGCCGATTTCAGGTCTAACGGGGGCCGATGACAGTGCAATGGGGATCTCCGCCTAATGGGTTGTCTTTTCCGGCAGTAGGTTGGAGTTCAGGGGGCGGGTAGCGGCGGGTTTTATTGTAGGATTAGGGTTTTCTGAATTTGGGGATTTTTGGTTAATTTAAGGCCTTGTTTGGTTGTCCAATTTTGAACCAAATTTTGAAATCCAGAATTTTGACTTTTATTAAATTTTGTCTTCCGCAATTCTAATTTATGAAAATTAAATTCGACCATTTCAAAATTTAATTGCATGAAATAAAACTAATATGAAATTGTTCACTATTTTATCTCTTTTGTTTATTTCGATAAAATATTTATGGATGAATAATTATAAGGTACAAATATTTTATTTTTTGCATATTTGGTCTCTATGCTTTATTTGACCCAAATAAAATAAATTAAATTTACTTGTGAAAATTTTAAGCTAAATTAATATCTTATATATCAAATTTAGTTGAATTTAAATTACTTGTTAATAAAGTGATTTTTGAGATATATAGATATTATTAAAGTTCAGAATAAATTGTATTTTAATTTATGCGAAAGATAGCCGACCCGGAGAAAGATTAATTTTTTTGGCCAAATTACAAACACAGTAGATGATTTTAAAGTGCATCTAGATCTATGTGAAAAATAATCGATCCAGAGAAAGATTATTTTCTGGCCAGATTTTGTGTACAATATATCTTATTCAAGTTCATTTATATCTATGCGAAAAATAGTCGACCCAATGAAAGACTATTTTTTGGCCAGATTGCATATATAATAAGTGTAGAACCCGTAAATCAGTCTACGTATAAGCCAAGCATAATTCTAGATTTTTAAATTTAAATTGACTTCATTGCATGATTATTTTAATGCATTTCTTTGAAGTTAATTATTTTACGATTTCATGCAGTAGTTTGATTTTTTAGCATTTCAGTTATTTCAGTAAGGCCGGACTGGAGTTGGAGTTTTGAGATAGAATTTAAGATTCGAGAAATATTTCCAGAAGTTAATTTAGCTAGCAACTAAGTTCATTAAAGTTAGTAAGAAGGTTTGAGGATTTAATTTAAGTTGCTTGAGATGATTAAGAAATAAGCTCATTTAAGTTGCATAATTAAGGGGTTAGCTCACTAAATTATTTAAGGGATTAGTGAGGCTTTTTAGAGTTATTAAATTACTAGATAATCAACATTTTCTCTCCATATATTAGTGCATTTTTCGGCCCCATAGTACCTAGACTAGTCATTGCCAACTCATCACCCTTTGACCCATTTCATGTAAATTTTAGCATGTTAATCTTTCATTTATTATTAGTCCACCTTAATTAATTAATTGTTGAGCATTATCCTAGTCTAAGAAGCTTAAGACTAGATAATCAACATTTTCTCTCCATATATTAGTGCATTTTTCGGCCCCGTAGTACCTAGACTAGTCATTGCCAACTCATCACCCTTTGACCCATTTCATGTAAATTTTAGCATGTTAATCTTTCATTTATTATTAGTCCACCTTAATTAATTAATTGTTGAGCATTATCCTAGTCTAAGAAGCTTAAGATTTCGCCCCCCCCCCCCCTTCTAGATACATCCACCAACTCATTTGATATCAAACAAGAATTCAAATTTCAAAAAAGGGAGACTTGGTCTTGCATGCATCCCACCTATATTGCACATATCTTCCTCACTCCCCTAACCATTTCCTCCCCCTCCATTATTTCGAAAATCAGAGAGAAGTGGAGAGGAAAACCGTGAGCCATAGCTAGAAAGAATAGGAGAAAAAAATCGAGCAAGCTAGGTAACAAAGCGCTCCACCTCCTCCGCGCCGGATCGCCTCTTCTTTTCGTTTCTTCTTTCAAACGAAACCAGGCATGTCTAGAATATGAACAAGGGCAAGAGATGTGGCATCGGGTATAGCCCAAAGGGTGAAACTGACTCATGGAGTCAGCAACCAAAAACCTTTAGCAGAAACTATTCAAATGGATACTCAAACTACTACAACAGTAAGCCAGTTCAGAAAAGATACTGGCTGAACAATCAGTTGAAAAAGGGCAAATCACATGTTGTATCACCCACACATCATACACCAAGCACACACAGACAAGGAAGGACCATATGGAATACAGCAACTGGACGGTCAGTCAGACTGATCCAAGTCTGGATTCCTAAAGGACTAATCAACTTTGGACCCAAATAGAAAAAGGGTACCACAATCTTATCTTGTATTTGATTGCAGGTAACAGGTACAAGCACTGGATCTATATGGTATCTGGACAGTGGATGCTCACGCCACATGACAGGAGATTCAAGTTTATTATCTCAACTAATCAAATACACCGGTCCAAACATCAGTTTTGGAGACAACTCGAAAGGTAAAACTGTGGGTAAGGGTAAGCTTATCCATGGTAACTTCACCATTAATGATGTTTTATTAGTCGAGAATCTTAAGTATAATCTGATAAGCATTAGTCAGTTATGCGATAATGGATTCTCAGTCCAGTTTGACAAACACTCTTGTTCAGTCAAACGCTCAACTGAAGAAATCATTCTAACTGGAAAAAGGTGTGGAAACACTTATAAAGTCAGCTGGAATGATCAACCTTATGCACCAGTATGTCTCATTGCTTCTAAAACTTCTAAAAACTGGTTATGGCATAAGAGGTTAAACCACTTGAATTTCAAATCTATTGCATATTTGAGTAACCATGATCTTGTTACTGGACTGCCCAAAATGGATTTTATCAAAGACAAAATTTGCTCAGCATGTCAGTTTGGTAAGCAAATCAAATCTTCTTTTAAAAACAAGGGTCGTAAATCTTCTTCCCGATGCTTAGAGCTGTTACATATGGATTTGTTTGGTCCAATACCAGTACTGAGCTTAGGGGGAATGAAATACACCCTGGTGGTGGTTGATGATTTTTCAAGATTCACTTGGGTTTTATTTCTCAAATCCAAGGACCAAACTGCTGATCAACTGATTAAACTTTTCAAAAGATTATTAAATGAAAAATCAGTTGGAATTGATAGAATCAGATCCGATCGAGGAACTGAATTTATCAATAAAACCCTTTCAAATTATTTAGAGAATACCGGAATCAAGCATGAGCTTTCAGCAGCTAGAACTCCTCAGCAAAATGGTGTAGCTGAAAGGAGAAATCGGACCCTCAAAGAAGCTGCTAGAACAATGCTTGCTGATTCTAGTATCTCTCAAAGATTTTGGGCAGAAGCAGTGAACACTTCGTGTTATACTCAAAACAGATATATGATTAACAAGAATCATATGAAAACACCTTATGAGATCTGGCATGGAAAGAAAAGCGTGGTTTCTTATTTTAAAATATTCGGCTGCAGATGCTTTATACTTGACAATGGTAAAACCCATTTAAAAACTTTTGATGCAAAATCTGCAGAGGGAATATTTCTTGGTTATTCTTCAGTGAGTAAAGCGTATAGAGTCTTCAACAAAAATACCTTGAATGTTGAGGAATCTATTCATGTTGTATTTGATGAATCTGCTCTAACTGATAAGCCAACTAATATAGTTGAGCTAGCTGATAGACTTACAGACATAAGCTTGGATGATGATGATGAAGAAGAAGACGTTCATGTTAATCAAAGCAACCTCCAAACACCTGAACCTGAAATATTAGATCAATCAGCTGAATTGGAAGCAAACTTTGACAATCAGTTAGTGGAGCCAACTAATGCGAATCCGTTACCAACTGAATTAGCTCCAACTGAAACTGAGAACACTTAGTTACCCATCGAAGAAGTTGTTGATGAAGAAGCACCAAATGCTGAACTGAAATAGAAGAAATCACACCCTCCAGACCTGGTAATAGGTAACCCATCTGATCCAGTAAGAACCAGAAATCAGATGCTTAATTTATTCATTCATTCAGCTTTTGTATCTCAATTAGAACCAAAGAAAACTGACGAAGCTCTTGCTGATCCCAATTGGATAAATGCCATGCAAGAAGAGCTAAACCAATTTACCCATAACAATGTCTGGAACTTAGTTCCAAGACCAATTTCTAAAACTGTTATAGGTACCAAGTGGGTGTACAGAAACAAACTGAACGAAGACGGTTCAGTTGTGCGCAACAAGGCAAGGCTAGTAGCACAAGGCTATAGGCAAGAAGAAGGGATTGATTATGACGAGACATATGCACCAGTTGCAAGACTGGAGGCAATCATAATATTTCTTGCCTATGCATCCTTCAAGAACTTTAAAGTCTACCAAATGGATGTGAAAAGTGCCTTTCTAAACGGCCAGTTGCAGGAAGAAGTCTACGTCGAACAACCTCCAGGTTTTATCAACCATAACCTTCCTGATCATGTGTATCATTTGAACAAAGCATTGTATGGCCTCAAACAAGCTCCAAGAGCTTGGTATGAAACCCTTTCAAAAATTCCTAACTGATCATGATTTTTCTGTTGGATCAGTCGATAAGACTTTGTTCAAATTTTCTAAGGATGATCATATCTTACTTGTTCAAATTTATGTGGATGATATTATTTTTGGGTCAACTAACCCCAAATTATGTAAGAAATTTGCCAAGTTGATGCATGATAAGTTCGAAATGAGCATGATGGGTGAGCTGACATTCTTTCTGGGTTTACAAGTGAAGCAATTGGATTCAGGAACTTTTATCAGTCAAACCAAATATACCAAGGAACTGCTGAAGAAATTTGGCATGGAATCATGTTCAGCAGCAAGCACTCCAATGAGCTCATCAGTTAAATTGGGCACTGATCAAGGGGGAACATCAGTCGAGACGACACTTTATAGAGGTTTAATAGGTTCATTATTGTACCTAACTGCTAGTCGTCCTGATATCGTATTTGCTGTATGCATGTGTGCCAAATTCCAAGCAAATCCTATGCAATCACATTTTGCAGCTGCCAAACGTATCCTTAAATATCTTAAATGCACACAAAATGTTGGTTTTTGGTATCCTAAAGACTCATCTTTCAGTTTAGTTGGCTATTCAGATGCAGACTATGCAGGATGCAAGCTTGATTGGAAAAGCACAAGTGGATCTTGTCAGTTTCTAGGAGACAGACTGATCTCTTGGTTCAGTAAGAAGCAAACATCCATAGCAACTTCCACAACTGAAGCAGAATATCTTGCTGCTGGAAGCTGCTGTGCCCAACTGCTCTGGATTTAGCAACAACTGAAAGATTATGGTGTTGATGCAAAGGAATCACCGATATTCTGTGACAACACGAGCACAATCGCTATAACGTATAATCCAGTTCTTCACTCCAGAACCAAGCACATAGATGTCAGACATCACTTCATCATGGATCATGCACTAAAGAAGAACATCAGATTGGAATATGTCTCAACGGAACAACAAGCAGCAGACATTTTCACCAAACCACTGGCTGAGACTAAGTTTTCTCACTTTCGCAATATACTTGGATTAATTGATTTATCTTAATTAATGATCATTGTTCGTAATTTGTTGTTAAGCTTTATTGTTATTTTACTGAATATTTAAGTGAGTTGCTTATTCTTATGAGTTCTTAACTGATGTCAGCAAGTGTTTGTTCTTATGTTTATATCTCTAACAGATCATTGCAGGCAGAAGTAAAAGAACAACGACGATAAAACATAATAAATATTTTATTGAGGAAGAGAAGAGGAGCCGGTTACAATTTCATATTCTTCCTCCACAGCAATTATCCACAAACTCACCCATGCAGCTAGTGCTGAGGAGGAGGTTTTGCAGAAATTGTGGGAGGCAGCGATGCGGCGGAGGATCTCCAGCTCCTTCAGAAGAAAGAGCTTGTAGAGATAACCTTCTTTAAAAAGGTCCACCCCCACAGGAACCTCTAAGAGCTCTCGCACCTCTCGAAGTTGGGCCTTCCACCTGAAAGTGGAGACCCGTCCAGAGTAATACAGGAACTCCAGTTCCTGCATCTCTTCCCAGTAACGAAGGCTAGCGTAGAAGACTTCATCCTCTATGAACTGCTTCCTTGCCTGCAGAGTAAACTGAGCGTCGCTTGAGCTTCCAGCTTCTGCCATTCTCCTTATCTTTGAAACTTACTTGCTGAGATAATTTTGGCTAACCCCTTCACTCTTATTTATAGGCCTTTGTTCTCCGAACTGTCAAAGCTGCCTCTATTGCTCAAGCCTTGGAGAGGAAAAGTTATTTCTTTGATCAGATGAGAGCGAAGAAGTTGGCTCAAATTGTTGCTAAGCTTAAAAACAACTACTTGCCAACTGACCCTACTGCATATGCTGATCAAGCTGTAATTACTCAGCTTGACACTGACCTTATAGGACTACTGTCTCGAATCAAATTTTGGGAATTGGATCAAGAACTGGTAGTCTACCAAGGAGATTCAGATGATGACAATGAGGAACTAGTTGAAGAAGCATCCTCTGACAAAAAAGAACCATCATCAGCTTTAGTTCTTGTTCCAACTGAAGAGCCAGTTTCTGATAAGCTTCCTTCACCGCCTGTTGAACAACAACTATATACTGAAGCTGAGCTGTCTTTCGCTCATATTGATGAAGTGATTCAAGCCGTGGTAGAGGAATCCCATCTTAGTGCAACAGTTAATTATAAAGTTGATCACTCTGCTGATCAAACCAATCCAGAGGTCACTATTCCTTCAGTCGAAATTGTTCCACCAGACCAATCTGCTGATCAATTCATACCAATTGATATGCAAGATGACTCAATCGATCATTCACTAGAGGCATCAGTTCAGGTTGTGTCACCATCAACTGAACAACATCCTTCCTCACCACCTCGGGATCAAGCAGAAATCTCTGCTGCTGATATTTCAGTTCGCAATGTTACTGAAACAATTTCCACTGATCAAGCCTTAATCGTTTCTGAACTTAAGACAAGTGAACCAAGCACTTCTCGACAATCCAATCCTCCATCTTCAGCATATTTTGATCTCATTTTGAAGAAGTCCAACATATGCAGGACAGCATGAGTCAAGTCATTACTGCCATTTCCAAGATTCAAAATACACAACTTTCGCACAGTTTGAAGTTGGACGATAATCAGGAATCCTTGAAAAGACTGAAGGATATCCAATCTGCTGTTACCGCTATTTCTTTTGCAGTTGGTGACATTCAGAAAAATAGAGGTATCATGTCCAGTCTGACTGCCACTCAAGAACTAATTAACCAACGCGTCAACAGTGTGGAATCGCTTGTGTCTCGGAAAATTGAACTACTGCAAGTCACAATGTCTACTGCTATTGAAAATATGTCATCCTCTGTCAGGGTTCTTTCTTCTCACGTTCGCAAGCTATCTGACAAGATGGAGCAGTTTGACAAAAAGGGGGAAGAGAATAATTCTTAGTCAGCAGAAGAATTCTTAGTAGCAGTATTGATTGTATCTGATCTATTAATTCAGTTGATGATGTTTACCTACATCTTATTTTATCTACTATGAAGAATTCAGTTTCTTAGAGATTCTTATTCCAAGTTTTGTCAAACACCATAAAGGGGAGAAATTGTTGGAAATTTAATTCCGGCGTTTGACAAAAGACTCACAACTGAATTCAGCAACTAAATGCAACCAACTAATCGACGTAACTGAACAAAACTTAACTGATATTTCAGCAGATATTCTCGCCAGTTCATTCTCGCCAACTGATTTGTTACCAGCTGATCCTTCAGCTGTACACGTCATCAAGTGAAAACGACAACCGACAAATAGTACAGTCATCTACAAACTGGTAGTGGAACGCCGCATTTCAGAATGAGCAGTGCACGACTGTCAGAGCGTACCGACGTGGCAATCAACGGTTAGAATATTCAAACATTCTTTAATGTTACCGTTGCAAGGAAATACTATAAATAGATGAAGACAGCATGAGAAGAAGCAGAGACCTTCAGTTATAAATCCTACTTGCTGTTACGCTGCGAAAATACTTGCTCACAATCAGAAATCAAAGCTCTCGCTCACAAGTCATATCAGTAGTATTCAGACTACATCTTCGAGCTTACATAACACTTTGTAATCGCTGTTTGATTTTCAAGTTGTACTAAGATCAGTTACGATCTTTGAAAAGTGTTGTATACTAAGAGTTTCAGTTTTGGCAAAGTGATAAGTCCATAACTGAAGTGGGTCAGTACATTGCTTGTATTTGATCAAAGTCTTTTAGTGAATATCATATCCTCGTGATAGAAGGGGTGACGTAGGAGTTATTCAAATCTCCGAACATCCAGAAACATATCGTGTTATCTTTACTTCAGTTTTTATTTTCAGTTAGATACTCTATCATTCAGTCAGTTTATTTTCCGCAACTGCATATTCAGTTTAACTGATTGTTTTTTATCGTTGGGATATCTAGTTCAGTTTGTAACAAAACTGAACTCTTTCAAAACCTCAATCAAGTCCTATTATCATCTATTTAACATTACATGATCATCTTTTATGTGCAAAAAACCGAAACATGACAGAAATTTTCAGAAAATTATAGCATGCAGATTTCGGCCCTTTCCTTGGCAAGCTTCACGTTTTTTTGAGTTTTGTGGTTTCAGGTGATTGGTTCGACTCCAGGCTCCCAAGGTGACATCTATACACGTAATAGGATGCATTAGGATCATATTGGTCCGTTCTTTCAAGCCCCTTGTTGCTGGAAATTCAGAAATTTACAGCAACTTCACTTCTATCCATTTATGCTTTTCGAAAATCTGTTTTTGATGTCAAGGGGATTGGATCTGATCTTGGCTGCCCTAGGGCCTATAGCCATGGTTAGATCACTTCTCTAGCATGTCTAAGACGTGACTAAGTTGCCCTTTTGGTGGCTTGGTCCATGGCTCATCGGTTTTCAATCAAAACAACAAGAATAGCCCCTCCCCTTCGCGGCCCCTTCGGTTGGACAGCACTTGTGCTTCGGCTTTATTGGGTTGGTATGGATCTTGGTTGGCCTATGGCCCTTAGCCACGGTTCATACCATGCCCTTAGATGTCTAGATCATGCCATGGTCAATCAAATGGCCACTGGAACGACATGAGACATCGATCAAAGCATAAACACCTCACGCATACAAAGTGTTCTCGGTTGGAACCTTCGGTTGAGTTATGATGTGATGCGGATTGTGGCTGACCTAGGGCCCTTAGCCATGGTTCGAATCATTCCTTGGGACGTTGTGGAGAGGCTTTGGTCGGTGGTTCAAGCCCCAATGGACAAAAGTCTCGCAAACGACGCGATGCAAGCAAGGTTGCAGCTGCTAGAAATTTACAGCAAGTTGCTGTGTCGGTTCGGAGGCTCGTTCGAGTTCTCGGTTGGGTTTTAGCCTATGACTTGGACTGGACAGTGCCCCTTTGAGTTGGAAAGGTCATGTTTTTGACCGTTCGTGATTCGGATCATTTTTGAGGTCGTACGAGAATTTACGGTGCGATGTGCCAAATTGACTCTCGAAAGAGCGTTTCATGTTTTGGCCTCCATTTCACCTAGATTTCAACCCTCATCATTTTAGGAGCATTATTTCATAATTTTCAGCGTATTTTAATCATGACTATACGTCGGTTCAGTGTTGGTTCAGGTTGGTTCGGAGTCATGATTAAATACGGAGTCATTAGGCGTCATAGTCGCACGTTTTTGAACTTAAATTGCATAGTTGGACAAGTATAAGCAATTGCATATTTCTTTCATGACGCATTTAGGTTGCAGCGAGCCTGGGGACGATCCAATCCAGTTGGTAAAATTACAGGATTTTTCATTATGCCATTTAATTATAGTACGTGCATGAAATTAGAAAATACTTATTTTTGAGATTTATGTGATATTGCTTGTGGTCAATTCACTATTATGGGAGCATTATTTTATACGGTCACCAGTGACCGATCAATTCAGTTTGGTACCACCCGGTTTCCAGTGACCGGCCAGCTCAGTTCAGTTTTATACTCCCTGATAGCCAGTTACCGATCAGTTCAGTTCAGTGCAGGGACCACAGGCGTAGACCATAATCTCAACAGAAAATTTTTACCAGTTATTTCAGTACAGGGCTCCGAGGAGCAAACATTTTTCTATAATTTTCAGTTCAGCTATGCACGTAATATAATTGCTCAGTACAGATTATTTTCAGCATGCCTCATGACATGATATTTTATCCCATGCACATTTTACTTCAGTATTTACTCGTTACCTACTATATTTGCATGCTGAGTCTTTAGGCTCACTAGACTTGATTGTTGTAGGTACTGATGAGGCCAGGGCCGAGGGCGGGGACCAGTGAGCCAGCTTGGGTCAGCAGTAGTGGCACCCGAGGACCTCAGTGCAGCTGTTGTTATTTTATTCCGCAAACATTTTTATCAGTCGTTGAATATTTTTTAAAATTGTTGTTTTTGGCAAACTTTATTTTCTTCCGCTGCTATATTTTAAACATTGAACTTGATTTATCAGTTGATTTTATGAATGGGGCACTTCATTTATTTTTTTTTAAAAAGAAGATTTTAAATTTTCTGCAAATTTTCAAGCAAGGAGTTTAGGGCCTTTACAATAAGTGACAAAAAAATGTGTTTATATTTATGCAGAAAATAATCGGCTCAAAGGAAGGTTATTTTTTTTCAGATTATAAGCACATAATTATGTGGTCTTAAAGCATGTCAAAACTATGCAGAAATTAATCAGCCCAAAGGAAGATTATTTTTTTACCAGATTTTAGAAACATTATATGATATTAAATTGTGTTAAATTTATGCAGAAAATGATCGGCCCAAATGAAGGTCATGTTCTAGCCAAATTTTAGCACAATATGAGTTATTAAATATGCGATAATTTTGGATTTATCTATGCATGCAATTTTCGGTCCAAAGAAAGGCATATTGTTGGCCGGATTTATTATCAATATTTAATAACTATGATATTTGAGTGTACCACTTACACGTTGTTATTTTAATTCAAAGACTAAATATCAATGTTGTGCTAGGTACTTTATGGGCCCACCACCTGCATGAATATATTTTTTATGATTTATTTAATTCAAACATATGCATGGACTATAATTTATTGTGAGTTTTTTGTACTCTTTTGTTATAGCATTTTCTGTATCTGCCAATTTGAACAACATTCTAGTGCTTAGTGGCTCAAACTTCAAGAAATGGAAAGAGCATGTTATGAAAGTGTTCGGTTGCATGGATTTGGATTATGCGCTAAGGGAAGATCGCCCCGCACATTTGACCAGTTCAGGAACTGCTGATCAAAATGGTTCTTTGGGAAAATGGGAGCGATTAAATCGCATGAGTCTGCTGATTATTATGCATGTGAAGAATGATTGTCTCAAATATGCCAATTGACATGCAAAGAAAAGGTTGCCTAAAGAGCCAATTGCCAACTGATGGTGAAAGAAACATTTTATGGAAATTGACAATAAGGTTGTTGGTGTTTTTTTTAAAAGCTTTGTTTTGGAACTATTTTTTTTTATTTTCTGATTTGAATTTGGAAAGCACTTATGTTACACATTTTTTTAGACGAAATTCGATTTTAGTTTCGTGTTTGGACAAATCAAGTTTTTCTTTTATCCACGTGCTAATGAAACTTTTCAATTTTTCGAAATTCAAATATGTTCAGTATTAGTTCTTTGATTGATAAGATTGATAAATTGAACGTCAATATTTTAAATGATATCGATATTATGCATGCATGAAATTATGAAATTAAATATAAATTGATTTCGTATGTTGACTTTAGTGGGAGTGGGTAAGTTGGAAAGTCAACATTGAGAAGAATATATGGATGTATATATCCACGTATGTTGTAGTATAAATTTTATCATGTGGTAATCTCATTCGGATTTATAGAGAACACCATTTAGATATTGTGTACATCATTGAAATGATGGGCAGATATTTAAGAGACCCAATATTGGATCATTAATCGGGTTATGCGGCATAAAAATGAACTAAAGATTTTATGCTCACATATTGGAGATCTAACATTTTGATGAAAGGGATCGATTTTAGGTGACCGAAAGCGCAACGGAAGCAATAAAATTTTCGAAAATCATATTTATGTAGCATGAATTTTCGGCCACCACATGTACTAGGTGTAGCATATACAAAAACACAAACTATGACATACATAGGGTGTTAAGAAATTATACCTATCAACCTCTTGAGGTTGATGATGGCTCCAACCAAGATGTAAACAACTTGGCTCTTGAAAGGATGACCTTCTACAAGCTTCCCTTTGAGCCCACCTTGCTCAAATATTAAGCCCACCACCAACAAGCTAGAACCACTCTAATTTTGCACTAGAAAAATTAGAGCATTTTTCTTTGAGAAGAGTTTTCTTTCCTCAACTATTATAGAAGAAAAATGAGAGAAAAACTTGGAGAATCCCCTCTCAATATTTCGGCCATTTCATGTATCTTGGGGGGAAGGGAGACTAGCCTTGGAAGTGTAAAAAGTGTTGTGAATTCCAAAGGCATGTCATGCCTTGGATGTTGCAAAAGTTGTCTCCCAACCTTTCACCTCCCATGCATGCAATGTTGGCTTGGGCTTGTAACAATTACAAGGCCCATGGACTTTGATTTAAATGTCTCAAACACATTTGAGCCCATTTAAAGTTTACTTGATTTTACTCAAGTCCACAATTTAATAATTATTTCTAATTGGACTCTACAAGGCCCAATGCAATTTAATTCAACACTTGAATTAATTATTTCTATTTGGACTCTACTAGGCCCACTAGTGTTTAATTAATTCAACACTTGAATTAATTTAATTTAGTCCATAATAATGTATATGAAAATCACAATTTTCAAATACATTACTCGTTTGGCCAACTTTTAATTTAGGAACACTTCCTCAAATAAAAAGTTACATTCTCCTTATAGAAATCATACTTCTATTTTATTTACACTTATAAACTCATTTATAAGTCGTTCAACACATTGAACTATTTTAACTTCTCAACGGGTTCTAGAAAGCCAGTACTTGTGTGGCCCTCAATGGTTCATTGATACAACTAGCCGTGGGTTCACATCTCCATGTGATTCGGACTAAACATGTCCTTATATGAGCATACCCCAATTGCTTCATTCTTAATTATCAACTCCTTGATAACAAGAACGTCAGAACTCAAGTCTGATAGTACCCAACGAATCATGTTAAACGCCTAGCAGCATCGCTTACATGATTCCCTAGGTATCAAATGATAGTGCCTGCAAGAATCATTCAATTATGGTTAGCGTACAGTACGGTCCCTTCAACTTATATATCCCGACCGATTCGACAACCATTGGTTTACCGAGAGTTGTCAATGAATCGATGCTATGTGTCATGTTGTAGTTGCATCGATGGTGTAATCTATGAAACCCCTTTCATAATTACCACCATATTCTGATCAGAGATTTCAATCTACATATACATGAGAACACATAGGATATCCATACCCGAAGGTAAGCGGTGAATCCCCGACTACAATGCATCGATTCCTATATGTTTCGACAGAACACCCAACCTTGCCACCAGATGACCCCATGAGAGTCGGTAAACAAGTCAAAGTGTAATTCTAGCACATAGAGTCTCAATGT
Source organism: Primulina eburnea (assembly GCF_022965805.1). Taxonomy (NCBI): domain Eukaryota; kingdom Viridiplantae; phylum Streptophyta; class Magnoliopsida; order Lamiales; family Gesneriaceae; genus Primulina; species Primulina eburnea. The sequence goes on from NC_133114.1 coordinate 2,694,915, forward strand.
TGTCCCGGGTCATAAGGACTAATGGTGTACAACCATAAACTAGGACGTTTCCACTCGATAAGTGAGAACCACTTGGAAAGTCCTTCATGGAGGGTTGTTCAGTGCATTCTACCAGAGCACCTATCTGCATGCTCGGACATCACAATGTCCCTTACCAATGAAACATGGTACTCACATCGCAGAAACTAGTCTCTAACTCGAGCGGCCTGTATCCTTCTTAGCGGCGGCTGAATCGATAAGGAACTGTTTAGAATATACAGTATTCCAAATATGAGTTTCATGATACTCATCATATGAGCATCTCATATTCTTTCTACTATTTGTATATTCATGGACTTTATCTATGCAACTAGCATGGGTATACAGATAAAGAAGTGCCAAAAAATAATTTCAAATGCGGAAAGCAAGAGATTCTCATTATAGCCATATCCCTTATGAAGGGTTTTAGGAGAGCCACTAGCTACGGATCCTACCGCCGAGCTGTCAACAGCTAACAAGGGTCACTACGGACAGCTAAAAATGGTAAATTCCCTACGGTTTGAACTATTGATTTACGTAATTGGAAATAACCAATTAAAATAAAGATCATTCATACAAAGAGTTTCATTGTGAACACTTGGCCAACACTTGGCTCGACGGACACCTACTCTAACAATCTTCCACTTGCACTAGAGCCAACTACCCATATGCATCAAACCCATCGATTCGCGATGCTTCTCGAACAATGGTCTAGGTAAAGGCTTAGTTAGCGGATCAGCAACATTATCTGCGGAGTCGACTTTGTCAATCATGACATCTCCTCTTTCCACGATCTCTCTTAGGATGTGGTACTTTCTCAATACGTGTTTGGACTTCTGATGAGACCTCGGCTCCTTTGCTTGAGCAATGGCTCCCGTGTTGTCACAAAACACCGGGACAGGAGCAACTCCATTAGGAATGACGCCCAACTCTTGGACGAAATTCCTTATCCAAACTGCCTCCTTTGCTGCAGCTGATGCAGCAATGTATTCTGCCTCAGTGGTGGAATCCGCTGTACTGTCTTGCTTGGAACTCTTCCAAGAGACAGCAGCACCATTGAGCATGAATATGAATCCAGAGGTTGACTTTGAGTCATCAATATCGCTTTGGAAGCTAGAGTCGGTATAGCCTTCCAATTTTAGTTCTCCACCCCCATAGACCAAAAACAATTTATCGGTCCTCCTCAAGTACTTGAGGATGTCTTTCACAGCTTTCCAATGTGGAAGACCAGGGTTCGATTGATATCTACTCACTATACTTAGTACGAAAGCCACGTCAGGATGTGTAGATATCATCCCATACATGATGCTACCAATTGCAGATGCATATGGAATGCGTGTCATCGCCGCTATCTCTACATCAGTCTTGGGAGACATAGACTTGGATAGGGACACGCCATGACACATTGGTAGATGTCCTCTCTTGGACTCATCCATCGAGAACCGCTTCAGGATGGTATCAATGCATGTGGACTGGGTGAGACCAAGCAATCTTTTTGATCTATCTCTATAGATCTGTATTCCCAATACAAAAGATGCTTCACCCAAGTCCTGCATCAAAAACTTACTTGCTAACCATACCTTAGTTGATTGTAACATTCCTAATGAGTAGAATGTCATCAACATACAGCACCAGGAATGTCACAGCACTCCCACTGACCTTCTTATACACACAGGGTTCCTCAGGATTCTTAGTAAAATCAAACTCTTTGATTGTACTATCGAATCTAAGGTTCCAACTCCTAGATGCCTGCTTTAGACCATAAATTGATCTTTGAAGTTTGCATACCATATGCTCACTTCTGATAGATGTAAACCCTTCGGGTTGAGACATGTAAATTTCTTCCTTAATATCCCCATTAAGAAAGGCTGTCTTGACATCCATCTGCCATATCTCATAGTCATACCATGCAGCTATGGCTAACAATATCCTTATGGACTTGAACATTGCAACTGGAAAAAAGGTTTCCTCAAAGTCAACTCCTTGTCTTTGAGTATATCCTTTTGCGACCAATCGCGCCTTGAAGGTCAATACCTTCCCATCCGCCCCAAGTTTCCTCTTGTAAATCTATTTACACCCTATGGGAACAATTCCCTCAGGTGGATCCACAAGATTCCACACTTGGTTCGAATGCATGGAATTCATCTCAGATTCTATCGCTTCAAGCCACTTGGATGAATCGGCATCAGATAATGCTTCCTTGAAGGTCCTTGGATCACATCCATGGATAGGCTCATCATGGCCCTCTTCAAGAAGCAGACCATACCTCATAGGTGGTCTCGAGACTCTCTCGGATCTTCTAGGAGCTTGTATCTCCTCTCTTGGCTCTTCGGGTATGGGTTTTATAATGGTGGGTGTCTCTCGAACCTCTTCGAGTTCTATCATCTCCCCTTTTCTATTCAATAGAAATTTCTTTTCCAAAAAGGTTGCATTCCTAGAAACAAACACCTTTGTTTCTTGGGGATGAGAGAAGTAATATCCAACTGAATTCTTTGGATATCCCACAAAGTAACATAAAATGGATCGATTATCCAATTTATCTCCCACTACATGCTTTACATAAGCAGGGCATCCCCATATTCTAAGATAAGAATATTTGGGTGGCTTACCCATCCATATCTCATATGGAGTCTTGTCAACTGCTTTTGAATGGACATTGTTCAACAACAGTACCGCTGTCTCAAGCGCATATCCCCAAAAGGATGGCGGCAACTCCGTGAACCCCATCATAGACCGAACCATGTCCATCAAAGTCCGGTTGCGACGCTCCGAAACACCATTCAACTGTGGTGTAGCAGGCAAAGTCCACTGCGAGAGAATCTCATTCTTCCTAAGATACTCTTGGAACTCGGCACTCAAGTACTCACCACCTCGATCCGATCGAAGTGTCTTGATGCTTCGTCCCAACTGCTTCTCTACTTCACTTCTGAATTCTTTGAACTTTTCAAAGGCTTCAGACTTGTATTTCATCAAATACACATACCCATACCTTGAAAAGTCATCGGTAAAGGTGATGAAGTAGGCATGTCCATGCTTAGTGGTGATGCTAAGCGAACCGCACACATCGGTATGGAGCAAATCCAATAACCCTTTGGCTCGCTCCACATGGCCCTTAAAGGAAATTTTGGTCATCTTTCTTTTTAGACATGATTCACAAGTTGTGAGAGCATTAATATCAGACATATCAAACATGTCCACTTCCACTAGCTTGTTCATGCTTCTTAGGGAAATATGTCCTAATCGAGCATGCCATAATTGTGCCGAATTTAGAGTATCTTGTTTTCGCTTGTTTGTTGTTGTTATAGCTTGGACATTGTTTAGTGGAATATCTTTCAATTTTAAGTTATAGAGATCGTTTTCAAGTTCTCCAGTACCAGTTAAACATTCATTCTTGTAAATGTTGCAAACACCTTTGCTAAATAAACAAGAATATCCATCTTTATCTAGCATAGAAATGGAAACAATGTTTTTCACCAAATCAGGTACAAACAAAAAATCTCTTAAAATCAACTTAAAATCATTGTTCAACAATAAGTAAACATCTCCTACGGCCTTGGCAGCAACTCTTGCTCCATTGCCCATCCTCAAGAAGGTCACAACTTCACTAAGTCTTCTACTTCTTCCCATCACCTATAACTCATTACAGAGATGTGAGCCACAACCGGTATCTAATACCCAAGAAGTAGAGTTAATTGAAATGTTTACTTAAATGTAGAACATACCATTTCCAGAACCTTTCTGGGTAAGATATTCTTTGCAGTTACGCCTCCAATGTCCAGGCTTCTTGCAGTAATGACATATGTCAACAGTCTTGTCAGCTTTAACTGGTGTAGCTGCCACAACGGGACTCGGAGCTTGCCTCTTCAAGGGCACGTTCTTCTTGGGACGTTGGAAAGAACGCTTCTTTCCCTTCCCACGTGGATCAATCTTCGCACCAGATGAAGAACCCACATAAAGAACCGTCTTCCATCATTCATAGAAGCGTGCATATAACACTTGGCTTTCAAGTCATGGTCACACCATTCCTTGTAAGTCTGCAATTCCTCAGGAGTGCAGTCAGTCGGAGCCTCAACAGGGGGCGACTCAGTAAGTGTATATGCTATCCTTTCCGAATTCAAGACGATTTTCAGGTTTCTTAGCCAAGTGAGGTAATTAGGTCCAGTTAATATGTGTTTTTAGAGTATTGCAGATAATGGTTTGCGTATCGAAGACATTGTCAATTTGTACTGATAAGTAAGAACATATAAATGCTGATGATTATTTTAAAATATTTAGTAAGATATAAAGTATGGACTTTTACTTTATAAATGTTTACTCCCACTATTTTGACATCTTTCACTACCCTCTAGTGAAAACGGGAAACTCCTTTCCTCAGTAGGTACGTAAGGTCCAATTAGCGAATTATGATCCCGAATAATATCAGCCAATCACAATTCCTAAAAGGTAGTTTCCAATTGCATCTCCATGCAACCCTCTACGTAAACTTTTGTCTCACGTTTGATTAGGACCCAATAATATGACGTCGTTCATCTTCATGTGTCAAGCCTTACCCATCGATGTTGAACCTTAATGGACGGTCGCCATGAGTTCCCCCAATAATATGAGCCGAAATCATGGGAGTTCCACGTAGTTCACATCACCATGTCAATGGATGTCACAGCTTTCCGGCACCCAGGGCCCCCCCAATAATATGAGCCGAGCCCCGAGTACGGGTAGCGTTCATCATGCACCCATTGTCGAGAGAAGACATGGAAATTATAAACAAATTTATAATTCCCCTTTTCGGGCTTGATATTAATTTTGAATCCTATTCAAAATGAGGGTTTTTAATTTTGAAAGGTCTCATCATTAATTTTATTTAAAAGCTCGCCATGTTTGATCGTATGTTTGCCAGATTCATGCAACTTTGTTATTATCATAATAATAACGCACATACTCATTATTTATAACATATCATGCATATATTATAAACAGTAAACAAAACAAGGATGATCAATCGCCCCAAAACTAATGGCCAGTGTGAGCTAAGCACGGGCCTAGGTCCAATCCTAGGGAAATGCAAGGGATGCAAATGCAACTATTACATTAGCTTCCAATATTTACATGTCTTCGATCTTCATAATCATCAAGGCCACCATCTTCCAATCTTGATCTTCCACTATACTAATATTTACAAATAAATATCCATGGCAAATAGGGATACATCTCATGGGGGTGAGAACGGGCCATAAACCAAGCACACTTTATAAATTGATAAGTATTACAATCATTCAACACAAAATATCCTAGCATACACCTAGCAAATTGGGCTTGGGCTTTTGATCATCCTTCATGCATAGTATCACATATCATACACCATCAATTAATTATCACAATAATTAATTGATCCAATATTATATATCTTGATCCAATCACTAACCGCCACGATTATAAACTAAATTAACAAAGTATACAAACACCTTTGTCTACTTTCAAATTAATTTATTTATAACCGAATTTCTTGTAAATCACCATTTACTATAAATAATTAAAGTCCAACTTCAATTATTTATTTCATGAGAAAATATTTGCAACTTTCGTAATTTTAAACTTAAGGGCCCAAAAACTCATTTTTCACCAAAAACATTTTGGCCCATTTAAAATTCACAAATATGTTAGCCATCCAATGGCCCAACAACTCAAGACCCATGACACTTTGATATTTCAAAACACATTTTGAAAATCCTAGTCGTCACCGCCGTCGCCGGATCTCCGTCGCCGGATTCCGGCCAACTGAGCAAAAAAAATTTTTTTTTATTAAATCATAGGGGGGTTTCGGGCAGCCCCTTGGGCTGCCCTTGCTGCCCGAAATGGGCCGCCCGAGGTGCCCGAAATGGGCAGCAACTTGCTGCCCAAAGTCGTCCCCAAAACCGGCCACGATTTGATGCAAAAATTTGTCCCATGCGGTTAGAAATTGACCTCAATATAATATCATGTAAATGCTACACAAAAACTAGTACCCTTAGCTCTGATACCACTTGAAAGGGATCGATTTTAGGTGACCGAAAGTGCAATGGAAGCAATAAAATTTTCGAAAATCATATTTATGTAGCATGAATTTTCGGCCACCACATGTACTAGGTGTAGCATATACAAAAACACAAACTATGACATACATAGGGTGTTAAGAAATTATACCTATCAACCTCTTGAGGTTGATGATGGCTCCAACCAAGATGTAAACAACTTGGCTCTTGAAAGGATGACCTTCTACAAGCTTCCCTTTAAGCCCACCTTGCTCAAATATTAAGCCCACCACCAACAAGATAGAACCACTCTAATTTTGCACTAGAAAAATTAGAGCATTTTTCTTTGAGAAGAGTTTTCTTTCCTCAACTATTGAAGAAGAAAAATGAGAGAAAAACTTGGAGAATCCCCTCTCAATATTTCGGCCATTTCATGTATCTTGGGGGGGAAGGGAGACTAGCCTTGGAAGTGTAAAAAGTGTTGTGAATTCCAAAGGCATGCCATGCCTTGGATGTTGCAAAAGTTGTCTCCCAACCTTTCACCTCCCATGCATGCAATGTTGACTTGGGCTTGTAACAATTACAAGGCCCATGGACTTTGATTTAAATGTCTCAAACACATTTGAGCCCATTTAAAGTTTACTTGATTTTACTCAAGTCCACTATGATAGGATCGATTAGGGGGGTAATCGTTGAGCTAAAATAGCTCGGTTCTTGAAATATTGAACACCGATGAATTAAATCGAGTTTGGTGTTCAAACCAAGCAGAAAATACTCGAAATAATCCTTCGTAGAAACCGAATAAATATTTTGTAAACCATTTAAAATACATGCACGTTGAATGAGTTAAAATATTCAGTTGAAGCATTTTATCAAACACTTGGTGTACAATATTTTGGTATTTGAAGAACACATAAAATGCTTCAACAATGCATCTTTAAAACTATGAAATGATAAGTAAATGCAATAAAGAAATAGACACGAATTTGTTTATGGATGTTCGGAGATTTCAAACACTCCTACGTCACCCCTTCTTCCCCTTGGGAAGGATCCACTAGAAGACTTTGATTTATACAACTCATTGTACAAACCCATTCAGCTAGGACTTACCCACTGCCTAAAACTGAACTCCTAGCACTCAAGATTGTAGGCAGCACCTCACAATCAGCATATTGTTTAATGTCTCATATGCAAAGACTTCAAACACAATGTTTTACGTCTTTGTGTAAAGACTCACTCAACTAAACTTTTCAGCTCAAACTCTCTGTATATGTGTGAGTGATTGTATGTGAGGAATTTATCAGTTACAGTGTACATCTCAAATGTTTCCTCACACAAGGGCTTGTGCTCTCAACTAGCTGATATATTCATGCTAAGTGCCCATGCTTTGAATCCACTTCAAAAGCTCTTGTTTGATCTTCAATATGTTGTATTTATAAGCCCCAACAATGATATATACGTTAGACACAAGAATATGACCGTTGGGAATGTTTCTGTACTGTTTCAGGAAGTGCAACGGTCAAATTCGTCTTGCTGGAAAATTTCCCAACTGGTCAACTCTGGTCAACTCAACTGGTCAATCGGTTCAACTGGTTCAGTTGGTCTGGTTCAGTTCAACTGGTTCAGTTGGACTGGTTCAACTGGTCTGGTTCAGTTCAACTGGTTCATTTCAGCTGGTCTGGTTCAGTTCAGCTGGTCTGGTTCAGTTCAACTAGTTCAGTTGGTTGGTCAACTGGTCAGCAGCTGGTTCAGTTTCAGCTGGTGTGCTGAAATCAGTCTAGCTGATTTCAGTTTGTGCAGAACCAGTAGCTTCATCGTCATTTATCAGCATCGTAAGCTTCGATTCAGGCTTTGACTTATAAGAATGATTTGTAGATCTTTGTCTTATCTTTCCAACGCATTCTTAATCGCTTCGTTTCGATAACCGAGCTGAGAGATATGACCAAAATACCGCAGCTGCTCAAACCCAACTGATTGCTGTTTTCGTGCAGTCAGTTCGTCACTTCAGCGATCAGTTAGCCCTTGATAACATTCGATTTTGTCCAACTGACGTGAAATACAACTTGTTCCAAATTGAGTTTTCTGATCAGTCCAGTTGGCGGATTATCGTTTGGATCATCCGGCTGAGAGATATCATCAAAATACAGAAGCTTGCCAGAAATTTAGTTTGTGCAGAATTCAGTTTCAGCTTGCTTCTTGTGTTTGCAACTTCACACTTGAGTAAATATGTTAGAAACACAATAACAAGTTTTGTTAACATCAAAATCAAGATTACGAACATGAAATGTTCCAACACACTAGTTTAATAATTATTTCTAATTAGACTCTACAAGGCCCAATGCAATTTAATTCAACACTTGAATTAATTATTTCTATTTGGACTCTACTAGGCCCATTAGTGTTTAATTAATTCAACACTTGAATTAATTTAATTTAGTCCATCATAATGTATATGAAAATCACAATTTTCAAATACATTACTCGTTTGACCAACTTTTAATTTAGGAACACTTACTCAAATAAAAAGTTACATTCTCCTTATAGAAATCATACTTCTATTTTATTTACACTTATAAACTCATTTATAAGCCGTTCAACACATTGAACTATTTTAACTTCTCAACGGGTTCTAGAAAGCCAGTACTTGTGTGGCCCTCAATGGTTCATTGATACAACTAGCCGTGGGTTCACATCTCCATGTGATTCGGACTAAACATGTCCTTATATGAGCATACCCCAATTGCTCCATTCTTAATTATCAACTCCTTGATAACAAGAACGTCAAAACTCAAGTCTGATAGTACCCAACGAATCATGTTAAACGCCTAGTAGCATCGCTTACATGATTCCCTAGGTATCAAATGATAGTGCCTGCAAGAACCATTCAATTATGGTTAGCGTACAGTACGGTCTCTTCAACTCATATATCCCGACCGATTCGACAACCATTGGTTTATCGAGAGTTGTCAATGAATCGATACTATATGTCATGTTGTAGTTGCATCGATGGTGTAATATATGAAACCCCTTTCATAATTACCACCATACTCTGATCAGAGATTTCAATCTACATATACATGAGAACACATAGGATATCCATACCCGAAGGTAAGCGGTGAATCCCCGACTACAATGCATCGACTCCTATATGTTTCGACAGAACACCCAACCTTGCCACCTGATGACCCCATGAGAGTCGGTAAACAAGTCAAAGTGTAATTCTAGCACATAGAGTCTCAATGTTGTCCCGGGTCATAAGGACTAATGGTGTACAACCATAAACTAGGACGTTTCCACTCGATAAGTGAGAACCACTTGAAAAGTCCTTTATGAAGGGTTGTTCAGTGCACTCTACCAGGAGCACCTATCTGCATGCTCGGAGCACCTATCGGCATGCTCGGAACTGTTTAGAATATACAGTATTCCAAATATGAGTTTCATGATACTCATCATATGAGCATCTCATATTCTTTCTACTATTTGTATATTCAAGGACTTTATCTATGCAACTAGCATGGGTATACAGATAAAGAAGTGCCAAATAATAATTTCAAATATTATTAAAATAAATATCGTTCATACATAGAGTTTCATTGTGAACACTCGGCCAACACTTGGCTCGACGGGCACCTACTCTAACATTTGAAATATTTAAATATTTGGATTCCGAATAAAGTTGTGGAGTTTTATCAGTGGCAATGATAATTGGTATAAGAAACCATTGATGATCAATTGTGATAATAAAGCCGCTATATTATATTCAAAGAACAACTGGATCTTGTCAAAGCCAAAATATATTGAAATGGAGTTTCTAGTTGGAAGGAAATAATTCAGAGTGGTTGTGTATCAATTGAGTATATTATTGCAAACTCTGTAATTCCTGATACGTTTGTCATGGGTTGCCACCCAAGATGTTTATGGGAATGTGACACACATTGATGTTGTCCATATAGATTATATGTATGTACAATAGGAGTTTGTGTTCGCTTTGAGCATTGAATCATTTAACATGATTTAAGTTTCTGTACAGAATAAGGTTTATTTGAATTACTCTGAAATAAAGTGATGACTTCATTGCAGTTTAGCATTTGGTTGAAAGTATGTTATTAGACTCTTTGAGTCATTAGGAGGACCAGTTGAAAACTCAAATTTTATTCTTGAATCACATTTATGTATTTCCAACATACACATTCATACTTGATCTACGTTATTGATTATGCTAATATTGTGATCATTGATGGGTCTAGTAATTTTAAATGTAGCGATGACTGCTTCGGTTTAATATTGGTATAATTGATAAGTCTGATTGTTAAGGAATATTTTGGTTTAGATAGCAAGAGCTCAATCCAGTTTTGCATATACAATATATGTATAACTTATGTGGCCCAAGTGGGAGATTGTTGAAATTATTTTGTGGGCTCACATAATTTAATTGATTGTACATGAACAAGCTATCTAATAAAGGACTCAATAGAGTGATCTAATTAATTATGAGTTTTCAAAGTATTAAATAAATTGGTATGGTCCACCTTATGTGTAGAAACTCAGTCCAATTAAGTCTTCTATGATGGGTTGATGACTGCTATGATTATATAAGATTATGGTCTCCGAGACACAGTGAATAATACAGAATATATATGACTCATATATTCTAGATCTCTCTCATTCTCTCATCTAAGGCAATAATAAGGTAGTCAATTTTCTGTTGTTTTGAAAGATCCATAATTCTGACGCTAGATCAATCGATGGATTCTGATACGTGTTTACTGTTATTTATATTTTCTGATAATTCGACATGAATTCCTGGCATGTTATGATATATGGATGAAACGTCCCTTACTTTTAACTTTAAAATACTATTTTTTTTTAATTTTATAAACATTTTTCTCTGATTTCAAAATCATCCAACATAAAAACTAATATTTAAAAACCTCAAATTCATACAAATCCATAAATCGTTAACCACAAAGTCGCACGTCAATTTTAAAGAAAACTCAACATTAAAACTTCAAAACCATAGCATAAACTCTTTACTAGCATAATCTTCAAAACTTTAATTTAAAACTTTAAACTTAAGTCTATTAGTGCGAAAAAATAAAAGTCCATCGGGAGTGTACTGTCCGATCCGATCCACTCAAGCGTCAGCGCCTCCCTCAAAATCATCCTCACTTGCAACCATTCAAGCCTAGTGAGTCTAATAACTCAGACCGTCCTAACCATACGTAGCAAATAATACATATACAGGAACATGCATTGAAAAATCATACTTTTATTTAAAATAAGCTGGAATAAAACTTGTAAATGTAAATAAATCATTAAATCATAAAGCTTTTCATCATCGTCTATCATTTTGGGTGAATTTTGATCTTTGAAATTGACTATCCTTTATTCTTTATCATTCATCCTCTGGTCGACTGATCAGTCTATATACACTGAGTACCTGGGGGCGGATTGGGCCATGGCCAAATATGAAAATACGATCGTTGGGCTCACTTTGGGGCCTTCTCCCGTAAACGGACTCCATTTAGGGTCTTTTTCCTCATGATATCCCCACTTTTATCCTCTATGTCACAGTCAATTCATATCCTTCAAAATATTTTTTTCTTTCTTTTTATTTATAAAATATCGTGTTCTTAAAAAATCGTAACAATTGCATTTTGGGAAAATCGTGCAGCCTTTGCATATATCATAAAAATATCATATTTTCATCATAAATATTTTAAAATATCATTTAGCATGTATTATGATTCTTCGAGACACTGCCAGACCTCTCGAACTACCCTGGATGTAAAATGGTCATTTTACCCCAGGACCCCAAACTTTTTTATTTTGACTACTTCTTACTCTTCTTGAGTCGAGCCTATCCCGAACCATCATATAATCTTAAATTTGACTTCTAATATTTTTCTTAGACGTAAACCCGAGCATTTCGATTTAATGACTTAATAGCTAAACAGTGAAGCGTTTCAAACCCAAATTAATTCAAAACTTAATATTTTCTTCCCAAATTTTAAACATAAACTTTTCATCTCTAAACTACCCCCGTGAACTATGATTCGACCCCCGTAGACCACGGTTCGAGTCCCTTACTTCTCCCTAGCCATATTCGAACCCTAAACCATTCCTAAGCCACGGTTTCCCAAAAAACCCGAGCCACCTTGGACCAGGCCTTGATCAGACCCTCCAAGACCCTACCTGAACTGGGCCAGGCCGGCGCACCAACCCCTCGCCCTAAGCCATGCGCTCCTCTCCTCTATTCCCCAAGGTCGCAACTCACTCATCCATCGAGCCACCCTCGTCTAGGCCTAGCCAACCCTACACCAGACCCTTAACCACCATCGTAGGACCTTACCAGACAGTCCTGGCCAGCCCTAGCAACGCCATGCAGCCCCTCCACATGCAACCGAGCCGCACGCACTCTAGCTTTTTTTTCAAGGTTCGCGGTTGCCTCCTACCATTGCGCCACCCATCCAGCCACCCTAGGATTCCTTCTAGCCTCTGGAGGCAGCCAGCGCACGGTCATGACCACGCCTGGTCGAGCCCTTATCCAGCCGCACTTCTTAGCCAAGACCAACGTCAAACGGCCCATGCAAAAACCCAAGCTTATACCCCTTTAGCCACGCACTATTCCAGCCTACGTCCTTTGCTTAGACGACCTTTTCCTAGTCCTTTAACGTCTCCCTATGGCAGCGTTCTCCCTAGGACTCATAACACAATTCATATCGCATCTCACACACGCATAAAACGTCAAAATTTTGAAAATAATCATCTAAACGTTAAATAATTTGAACAATAAAATTTTCATGCTTAAAAACAATAAACACATATATTATGATTTGAATGGTGCAAAAAGAAATTTTAGAAACGTGTCTTTGCGTTAAAAACGCTCGAATATTCGATCGTTTGCGCGGGTTGCGAAAAAGAATGAACGGGCGACGAACAACCTTGGATTTTTTCTCTCAAATTTTTCGAAAATTTGGTGTGTGTGTGTGTGTGTGTGTGTGTTGTGTGCATTTTTCGGCTGCCCTAGGAGTTGAGAACCCTAGGTTTTTTATTTTATAATTTTCGAATTCAGGGTTTAAAAGTTAGGGTTTTTTAGGATTTTGGGTTTAAGAGTAATTAGATCCATTAATCCTAGGTAAATTAGGCTCATTAAGGCCCGATTAATTATAAAATAAAGATTTACCAAAATCATTTTCAAAAATAATAACTTTCGGGTCCATAATAGTCTTTTGTTTGACTAAAACCGGCTTCTCGGATAAAATGAGGCTAGACTCACAAAATAAAGTGGACTTCAGTATTTTCATACTATTTAATTGTAATATCGAGCCTTAAAAACATTTATCGAAAAATATTTTCATCCTATTCGTCCCCGATCTCCTTTCCCCGAGCAAAATCCTTAATTTCATTAAATCATGCAATTTAAACATTTAATCATATAAAATATATAATTTAAGCATTTAAAATTAATTAGATAAAATAAATAACCAATTCAAATAGTTTTTGTGCATGTGATTTGCGTAGACAGATTTTCGAACGTCACAATATATTTAATCACATGAATTATAGATTTATTTTATTAATTGTAATTTACACCGGAATTCGTAACCATATTCATGGAAGGACTGTAATATATCGGCACCGGCATCATTGCTGGAAGAACGGGCAATTGAGCCTCAAAATTCATCACATTCATCGCCTGTCGTATTGTGGGCCGATGCCGATTATCTGGATGAACACACCATATCCCCACAACCAGCAATCTCTCCATTTCTTCACTCTTTTGCTCGATTCCTAGATCTTGATCCACCGCGTCGAGTATTTTTCCGGCACCGTAAAGTTTCCGCACCCATTCCACCAGTACCACTATATTATTTTCTTGGAATCCAACATCAATGGCTTTTCTACCACAAGTGATCTCTAACAAAACGACCCCGAAACTATATACGTCGGATTCTTTGCTGGCCCTGCCGGAGATCGCATATTCGGGTGCCATGTACCCTGTCGTCCCCACCACCATCGTGATTTGTGACCCTTTCTCGTGATCGACGAGTCGAGCTAGGCCAAAATCACCGAGTTTGGCATTGAAGTTCGAATCCAACATGATGTTGCTTGACTTGATATCTCGATGGACTACACAGTGATCCCATTCCTCGTGTAGATACAACAAAGCTGAGGCTAATCCCTGCGCAATTTTGTATCTAACTTCCCATGTCAACACCGAATTATGTTTAAAGAGATGTGAATCTAAGCTCCCATTTGGCAAGAACTCGTAAACAAGGAGGAGTTCACCTTTTTCGTGGCACCAACCGATGAGTTGGACGAGGTTTCTGTGTCTTAATTGACTAATGATCTTCACTTCTGATGCATACTCTTTTGGCCCTTGTTGTGATCCCTTCGATATCCTTTTTACAGCAACATATGAATCGGTTTCTTTAAAGTAACCTCTGTAAACTCCACCAAATCCTCCTTCTCCAACCTTTAATCCCTCTGCAAAATCATCAGTTCCACGGGCCAGTTCTTCGTACGAAAACCTCTTAGCCCCAGCGCACCTTTCAAATTCGTTCTCCATCGACGTGTCGATAGCATATGTATATGTTACAATTGGTTCCTTGATATATTTTTTCTTCTTCAAGAAACAACCTGCAAATCCCAAAACAAGAAGTACAATCAGCAATCCCGCAGCTCCTAATCCGAAAGCTAATCTCCAGACTCCCCGCTTCCTTTTCCAGTTTTCATCTACAATAATTAAGTTGACCGGGGGATCCGGTGTTGGGCTCGGAGCTGGCATTGGGCTCGGAGCTGGCACATTAGAAGTAACATGGATAATTAAATTTGAATAAAAATCCCAAGACTTAACAGTATTTCTCTCGAAAAAATCTCCTGTTGCACCAGAAAAGCCAAACACAACTTTTTCAGGCATGTAATCTCTGAGATCAACCACGCGGCTGAGGCTACCCGGTATGATTGTGTTATTAAAAGCATTTGTAAAATTAACAGTGAGAATCTTTGAACTGCCGGTGTAGCTAATCCAAGCTTCATTTTGCCTCCCCCGAGTAACATCATTCTGCCAATCAGCGGTTGCAACAGATACCATGGAATTTAGATTAATCCCAACATGTGGGGCAACTGGATCGAAAGAATTCTGGTAAGTATCGAATTCAACTGCAAAAAACGTCTCCTCAGATGAATTTGAATAAACACCGTCTGTATTAAGGCCTATGCTTGCACCACCAGAGCCACTCCTCACGGATGAATTGACAGGAGCAAAGAAAAAGGTGATTCCATCCGCAAAATCGCTTCTCCCGCTTGAATCTATCACAAACGAAAAATGAGTCGAAAAATCACTCAAATTCCCGGAATTCTTGTCCCACAGATGCAGCGGCTCGACATAAGTGGCGCGACCCACTCTTGATACCCGTGAAACATTGAACTCATTCGGGGTGAGCTGAATCCCTTGGGGTGAGATGTAAGCATCTCCTTGGGTGTCGATGAAGCAATTGTTCTCGTTAGACCCGAAGCTGGCAAAGTTGAAGGATAACGAAACCGAAATAGTACTTGCGGGGGTGGAGAAGAGCAAGAAGAAGAAGAAGAAGTAAATCCCAATGGTGAAACAATGCATGCTTGCTGATACTCTGTTTTGGTCGTGTAAGTGTAGAATTACGATGAAACGATATTGTAACTGAATTTATTCCGCATACATGTTCTGTCAAATTACAGTTGTAGGCATTTATATACAAGGTAGAAGAAGAAACGTGTTTATTCTAAGTAGCACTTTTATGTGTACTAACTCTAACTAACACTAACACTCCCCCTCAAGATTGGTGTAGATTGAAAACACCAATCTTGGACAACAAGTAGGTGTGCTGTTCCTTGCTCAAGCTTTTGGTAAAAATATCAGCAAGTTGATGAGTGGTAGGTACATAAGAAGTCTTGAGTATCTTAGCTTGAATCTTTTCTCGTATCAAATGGCAATCGATCTCGTTGTGTTTCGTGCGTTCATGATAAAGTGGATTAGCAGCAATGTGCATAGCAGCCATGTTATCACAAAATAAAGTCGCTGGTTTTGCAAGAGACACACCCATGTCTCGAAGCAATCCTGTAATCCATACAATCTCACAGGAGGTGATCGCCATTGCCCTGTACTCAGCTTCGGCAGATGATCGTGAAACGGTGCTTTGCTGCTTTGTTTTCCAAGACACCATTGAGTCTCCTAGTTTCACACAATACCCTGTAAGCGATCTCCGAGACATAGGATAGGCTGCCCAATCTGAGTCGCAATATGCGGACAAGTGAATATCACTGTGAGCTGATAATAAAATACCTAAACCAGGTGCAGATTTGAGATATCGAACCACTCTAATAGCAGCATCCATATGTGACTTCTTAGGACAATGTAAGAATTGACTAAGATTTTGCACCACATAGCAGAGGTCGGGCCTAGTGACAGTGAGATAAATCAGTTTTCCCACAAGCCTTTTATAGGCATTAGCATCTGGCAGTTGGAAGTCAACACCATCCAATGAGGTTTCTTGTTGAACAACCAAATCAAGTTCACGGCTTGTAAGCCTAAGATTTTGTTCCATAGGCGTAGCACACGGCTTTGCACCACTTAATCCCATTTCAGATATTAATTCCAACGTGTATTTTCTTTGACACAATGATATCCCTGCACGTGAGCGAGCAATCTCGATGCCTAAAAAATATCGTAACGGCCCCAAGTCTTTAATATGTATTCTCGAATGAAGAAAAGCCTTCAACTCTCGGATAGCAAGGTCATTGTCACCAGTGATTACAATATCATCAACATACACAAGCAGCATAACTATAGAACCAGCAGTTTGTTTAATGAACAAAGAGTGATCATGTTGTGACTGAACATAGCTTGCATCCTTCAAAATGCTTGAAAACTTGTGGTTCCATTGCCTTGAAGCCTGTTTGAGCCCATACAAGGACTTCCTTAACAAGCAAACTTTCGACTCCCCCTGTCTGCTATAGCCCAATGGCATATCCATATAGACTTCTTCATCTAAATCTCCTTGAAGAAAGGCATTTGTAACGTCCATTTGATGCAGATTCCAGCCTTTAATGGCTGCCAAACTTAACATGCATCGGATAGTCACTATCTTGGCTGTGGGAGAAAAGGTGTCGTGATAGTCAATTCCTAGTTGTTGTGTGTAGCCTTTTGCTACGAGTCTCGCCTTGAATCTGTCCACTGTTCCATCAGAATTATGTTTGATTTTATACACCCACTTACATCCTATCGGCTTCTTATTGATTGGGAGATCAACAATGTCCCATGTACAATTAAATTCAAGGGCAGCAAGCTCCAGATCCATAGCATTTCTCCATCTAGGATCAGTTATTGCTTCATGGTAGTATTGGGGCTCTTTTTCATAGGATATAGAGGTCAAAAAACTTTGATAAGTTGGACTAAGTCTCGAATACGTAAGAGAGTCTGAAATAGGATACTTTGATGTGGCTAAATGAGTTCGTGGCAATGTTGGACAAGTGTAATCCCTTGTCCAAATTGGTGGTGTAGTGTGCCGAGAAGATTTTCGAGGAGGCAAAGGTTCTGGCTCAAGTATCTCAGGTATCTCAGGCACACATGGTTGAGATGATGGGATAGAATCAAATTCAAAAACCGGATTAGAGGGAAAAACTTGTGTCTGCTGTTTGGTTTCAGAAAATGGAAACAGATTCTCATGGAATACTACATCCCTTGAATAAAGTATCCTGTTAGTAGCAATGTCGACTAGCTTGTATCCCTTTTGTGTATTGGAATAACCCAAGAACACACATGTCAATGCTCTAGGAGACAATTTATGAGGAGTGGTCAGATTTGTGGCATAACACAAGCAACCAAAAACTCGAAGGTGATTGAACGAGGGAACTTTGTGAAACAAGATCTCATGAGGTGTTTTATTTCCTAAGAGAGCAGTGGGTGTACGGTTAATTAAGTAAACCGCTGTCAAAACGCAATCACCCCAAAAACGTAGTGGAATAGATGATTGAAATCGCAAGGCTCGAGCTATGTTCAAGATGTGTCTATGTTTTCGTTCCACAACACCATTTTGTTGTGGTGTATATGGACAAGAACTTTGGTGTATAATGCCAAGTGACTGAAACAAGGTTGTGCATTCCAGCTTAAAGAAATCAGATGCATTGTCAGTGCGAATAACTTTGACTGACATGCTGAATTGATTTTTGATGAGCAAGAAAAAATTCTTAAGGATTCGTAATATATCAAGTTTGGAATGCATCAAAAAAACCCAAGTCCCTTTAGAAAATTCATCAACTATGGTAAGAAAATACCGTTCTCCATTGTATGTTTTTGTTTTAAAAGGCCCCCAAATATCCATGTGTAATAATTCAAAGGGACAAAAGGGTTTGGAGGTGCTGGCTTGCGGAAATCGAAGCCGTGTTTGCTTTGATTGTGGACATATAGAGCAATGAGGCATAGAATTACAGGTAGATATGAAAGGTAAAAGTTTCATTCTATCAACAGATATATGTCCTAAACGTTGATGCCAAAGGGAATTATTAACAGATGAACAAACTAATGTACTGTCAAGGGTCAATGTATTACACTGTGGCTCAAAACGAAAAGTAGGAAAGTGAGAGAATGAATGAAACCCGGAGTGTGGACTACTTGTGTGCTCCAAATGATAAAGACCATTCCTCTCCTTACCAATCCCCATGATCTGTCCAGTCTTGAGGTCCTGAAACGTACAAAAATTGGGGTAAAATGTAACATAGCATTGAAGTGCTTTGGTAAGTCTAGACACAGAAAGAAGGTTGAATCTAAAATCAGGAATCTGTAAGACTTTGTCTAGCATGATTGAATCTGTAAGGGCTAAGGAACCTGTTTTACTGATCGAAATTTTACTACCATTTGGCAAACCCACTGTCCCAGAGGAGGTAGCTATGGATTTAGGATTTCTCAAAGTCAAGGAATCTCCTACCATGTGCTCATTTGCACCAGAGTCTATTATCCAAGGAACTTTTGTGAAGTGATAAAGTAAGGATGATTCCTTTTGTCATGTACCTGCCATATTCACCACAGATTCATTTGGAGCTTCAACTTTACATTTTTCTAGTAGCTTCAGAATTTCAGCATATTGAGCTTGGCTGAAAATGGGAGGAGCAAGTGTTGCCTCTGCCTTCACATCAGATGATTCGCGTTCAACTACATTTGCATCAAATTGTGGCCTTTTATTATTATTCACGAAGATCTTCTGAGGAATACCCCTGCCTTGATTCTGAGGAACACCCCTGCCTTGAGACTGAGGAAAACCCTTGCCTTGAGGCTTAAACATTTTATGTCCAGGAGGATATCCATTAAGTCTATAGCAGGTGGCTCGTGTGTGACCATTCCAATTACAATATTCGCATTTAAGAACCTCTTTCTGTTGATAGTCTCTGCGATGTTGATTAGAAAAAAACACTGCAGAGGCTGGAGCTTCCATAGAAATCATGGTGCGATGAGATTCTTCTTGTGATATGATCGAAAAAGCTTGCCCCACAGTTGGTAGAGGGATCATCATGAGGATGTGGCTGCGAAGTTGAGTATAGCTCTCATTTAAACCCATCAGAAACTGAAGTAGGCGCTGCTGTTGATCATGCTCAACGTATTTTCGAGCAGTTGCACATTCACATGAAGGAAGAGTCACCAAGGAGGAATATTCATCCCATAACTGCTTGAGCTTGCAAAAGTAGGCAGAAATTGTACTGTCTCCTTGTGTGATTCTTCCAATTTCTCGATGCAACGCAAAAATTCGTGATCCATTTACCTTATCAAATTGTTCTTTTAGGTCAGACCAAACCACATACGCTTCAGTGGCGTACACAATGCCTCGAAATATATCCTTCGAAACTGTGTTGATGATCCATGAGAGGACCAGAGCATTACACCTCTCCCATTGTTGTATTGCAGGAGCTCTAGCATTGGGGCGTTTGCAAGTCCCATCGATAAAACCAGTTTTGTTCTTCGCACGCAATGCAATTAACATTGCACGACTCCACACACCATAATTCTCAGTACCTGTTAATTGATCACTGACTAGGATCGTACCTGGAGTATCCGAAGGGTGTAAGAACAATGGATCATTGAAATTGGGATTCGCAGCCATTTCTGATTGAAAGTCTCCTGATAACTCAAATCGTGAATCCAGCGAGAAGCAATTTTCCGAACTCAATCTCAAGTGAGTTCAGATGTGCGCCGATAATCCATCGATTTCTCTGGCTCTGATACCATGTAGAATTACGATGAAACGATATTGTAACTGAATTTATTCCGCATACATGTTCTGTCAAATTACAGTTGTAGGCATTTATATACAAGGTAGAAGAAGAAACGTGTTTATTCTAAGTAGCACTTTTATGTGTACTAACTCTAACTAACACTAACAGTAAGAACCAAGTAAGTGCTTATAAATGTTGATTTCATGCAGTAGAACAACTATTTTTAGCTTTTGCAAATTCGTCGAAAGAGTCTTCCAACATATTTCTCTAGCTTTAGCAAAAGGCTGTGTTTTTTTTATTGAAAAGCTTCACCATTTCCTCCTCCATTTATTTTCTAATCTCCACTAGACTGTCTTTTTCTTTCTATTGGTTATGGCTACGACTTGTGTATAATCAATTTCCTTTGGTAAATCAACACGGTTCCATTCTCATCGGACTCTTGCATGGTCGGAAGATGGAGAAAAATGTGATTTTCCCTGCAAAATAAATATGGATGGTAGGTAGATATCTTTATGACACTCTGGCATATTATCTTATTTAGCGTATCAAACGATTTTCTTTGTAAGTAGATCTCTTGTGAGACGATTTCACGAATCTTTATTTGTGAGACGGGTCAACTGACCGATATTCACAATAAAAAGTAATACTCTTATCATAAAAAGTAATACTTTTTCATGAACGACCCAAATAAGAGACCCGTCTTACAGAATACGACCCGTAAAATCGTCTTTTCATCTTTCGTAGTTATATGATGAATAAAGCTAAAGCCTATGAACCACAAATTTTAGTAAACATTTTTTCTATCTTTTAAAAGTGATGCTACTAATCATGGTTTCATTTTTTATTTTATTTTGAGAAACATTATTTCATTAATATTTTACATATACCAATATAATAATTATTTTTAATATAATCAATCTCCACATACTAATAACACTCAATTATTATATATATTAGTATTTTAATTGTGCGACGCATAAAAAGTTATTTTATGTAAATTATTTACAAAAATTAGCAAGTATTATTGTTTTAATAATTATTAAAATTATTGATATAATATAATAAATATATTTAATATTTAAATATTATTATATAAAAATATTTATATAATTTGAGATGATGTTTAAAAAAAAGATAATAATTCTCCGGTCGTTAAATTGATAATTTAGTTTGGTTGAGTGGAAAAGTTAATATTCGTGTTTGTTTTGTTGTTTGGGAGAATTAAAACAATAACCAAGTGACATTTTTAGAGTGAAAATAGGACAAGAGCATAGGAATGAAGAGCATAGATGGAAGAAAAAAAGTGAATTTTGAGCATGAAGATACCTGATGCCTGGAAGAGAAGAAAGTTGCGAGGAACAGGAGCTTCAGTGTCGGATAACAGGCGCCTTAACACCCATGCAGAATAGTACTACTGAGAAACGAGCAAGAGAGATCGAAGAGCAAGCAAAATAGGCACAAATTCGGATGACATGACATCTAGGGACGGAGAAGCGACATATATCTTCGTTTTATTTCTATCTTTCTCTTAATTTTTGAATGATGTTCCAGAACATGATGTAAGTAAAATTTGATTTCGTTATAAACTAATTGTATTGTCTAGAAGGGCTACACAGTTTGAATGGAAACTACGATTTTGATCTTTTGAATTATATATTTGAATTCTCCATTCAATTCATTTGTATTTTCTTGAATTATTTGGGTTGTATTAATTGATCACAATCGAATCGTCATATTTAGTTAAATCTGGCACTCAGAAGATGGGATTTTGAATAAGACGGCAAGAAAATACATGTTTGTTGTTTATAGAATTAATTGCGAGACTCGTGACTCTATTGAAGTCATTGCAAGAATTATTGTGTTGTTTATATTATTTGGTATTTGATTTTAATAAAAATATTGAAATCAATATTACATAATAAATTCCTATTTATCAATTGAAAAATGGAGCAGGAAAGATTGAGAATTCTTGAATAATAAAAAAGAAGAATTTATAATAAAGACATTGATAGAGATTAAAATAGTGGATAAATTAACAAGTGAAATCGAACTTCTAGAATATATCTCTAATGGATTTTCTCCGTGTAACTCCTGTCAATCATTGATCAATTGTGCAGTTTTTTTTTTTTTTCCTAAAAATCTCGTATTTGATTTTTAAATAAAATTTAAAATATTTAATTAAAATACTCAGTACAATATTAAATTATTCGTTATCTGTATAAAGATATTCATACTCAATCGAATACTAAAATTTGACATCGTACGCTCACGCTACATCTATCATGCCCTTTAGTAAAAGGCAAAAACTTGTGTGAGACGGTCTCACGGGTCGTCTTCGTGAGACGGATCTCTTATTTGGGTCATCCATGAAAAAGTATTACTTTTTATGCTAAAAGTATTACTTTTTATTGTAAATATGTGTAGGGTTGACCCGTCTCACAGATTAAGATCCGTGAGACGGTCTCACATGAGACCCACTCTTAGTAAAATTATAATTGTTAAAAACCACCAATGTGAATGCTCTAATATGGTCGAGCATTGACTTGGTAGGCCTCGTCCAGCACCAGGAATCGCGAGCATTCAGCGTATTTAGATATCTTCTCGACTTTATATATAAACTAGCATTATTTATATTAATAAGAAACTTCAAGAAACAATATATTTTGTTACGCAATTAAACGTACGTAATTAATAAAATAATATTGCTTTATTAATTAATTATTGCTATCATACTACTTTAAACATTTGGGTGATCAAATATGGACTTGGTATCACCGCGTTGCCGACTGAGATTCGGCCTACTTCATCATTGGGGAAGGAGATTTTGTTGGGGTCGAATAATTGTTTTCCTGGAAAACGATTGAATTTTTGTTCTTGAGCTGTTGTGCAGTTTAAAAAACTTTAAGTTGTATAATTACCAACAACTATAGTTTTTGATAAAGTGATAAGCACTCGATCCAACAATGAGTATAAGACTCTAAGTCACGAGTTTGATTTTCATTAGTTGCAAGAAGCTTGATTATTGGTATAATGATTATCGGGATGCAATAATGTCCACGTTGACATTTGAGTTGAATTATTATCATCGATTATAGTTTTTGGTAAAACTAAAAACATTTGGTTTTTAATTGTTTGTTACAATTAGGTCTTGAAAGTTGAAACCGAGACCTAATCCCAAATTTACTAATAAGTCATCGTTTAAAAAAACAAATTTAGTATTTGGATAACCAATTCGTCAAAGAAACTTCCCTCTTCACACAGCTTTCTCCAGGTAATCAACCATCTTCTTTGTTTTTTATTTGGAAAATACTTTTTCATTTATATGCATGTGCTCGGTGTATTTTCATACTAGCAATAAAAAAATTAGGCAAAAACTTGTGTGATACGGTTTCATGTGTCGTATTTTGTGAGACAGTTATCTTATTTGGGTCATCCATTAAAAAGTATTACTTTTTATGCTAAGAATATAACTTTTTATTGTGAATATCGGTAGGGTTGATCTGTCTCACATATAAAGATTTGTGATATCATCTCACAAGAAACTTACTCATAAATATATTGTGTTTGGATAAATTGTTTTCAAATATATTTTTTAATTGCGGACGAGTAAGATCATAATCTTTAAATCCACTTCTTCTATTTTTATACTGATAAATTTCAAGTTCTTTCAAGTTCAACCAATACGTAAATGCAACCTAACAGATTTTGATAATTTGAACTTTCACGGAATGGGTTTCTCAAATGTGTGGAAATGTCTATTACGACCAATTCAATCAACATGACGTACTCCGAATAATTAACATTTTTTTAAAGAAAAATACACCTCAAGCAGTTTTAAGCAACGCAGTAGATGGATGATCAGAACCTGCAGAAGAAGAAGTGGTAAAATTTGAAGAATTACTGTATTGACTGTAGTTCAGAGAATCACTCCCGCTAATACTGTAATTCACATCAGAATTCGTCACCATGTTCATGGAAGGGCTGCATTATATCGGCACCGGCATCATTGCTGGAAGAACGGGCAATTGAGCCTCAAAAATCAGCACATTCATCGCCTGTCGTATTGTGGGCCGATTCCGATTATCTGGATGAACACACCATAGCCCCACAACCAGCAATCTCTCCATTTCTTCACCATTTTGCTCGATTCCTAGATCTTGATCCACCGCGTCGAGTATTTTTCCGGCACCGTAAAGTTTCCACACCCATTCCACTAGTACAACTATATTATTTTCTTGAAATCCGACATCAATGGCTTTTCTACCACAAGTGATCTCTAACAAAACGACCCCGAAACTATAAACGTCGGATTCTTTGCTGGCCCTGCCGGAGATCACATATTCGGGTGCCATGTACCCCCTCGTCCCTGCCACCATCGTTGTTTGTGACCCTTTCTCGTGATCTACGAGTCGAGCTAGACCGAAATCACCGAGTTTGGCATTGAAGTTTGAATCCAACATGATGTTGCTTGACTTGATATCTCTATGGACTACACATTGATCCCATTCCTCGTGTAGATACAACAAAGCTGAGGCTAATCCCTGCGCAATTTTGTATCTAACTTCCCATGTCAACACCGAATTATGTTTAAAGAGATGTGAATCTAAGCTCCCATTTGGCAAGAACTCGTAAACAAGGAGGAGTTCACCTTTTTCATGGCACCAACCGATGAGTTGGACGAGGTTTCTGTGTCTTAATTGACTAATGATCTTCACTTCTGATGCATACTCTTTTAGCCCTTGTTGTGATCCCCTTGAGACCCTTTTTACAGCAACATATGAATTGGTTTCTTTCAAGAAACCTTTGTAAACTCCACCAAATCCTCCTTCTCCGAGCTTCAATTCCTCTGCAAAATTATGAGTTCCACGGGCCAATTCAGCATACAAAAACTTCTTGGCCCCGGTGCCTCTTTGAAATTCGTCATCCATCGATGGGTCTATAGAGTATGCATTTGTATCTCTTGATTCCTTCTCATACTTTTTCTTCTTCAAGAAACAGCCAACAAATCCCAAAGCAAGAATTAGAATCGGCAATCCAACGCCTAATCCGATAGCTAGTCCCAGGACTCCCCGCTTCCTCTTTTGCTTTCCATCTCCAATATTGTTTATCGTGGGATCGGGTATTGGGCTCGAGGCTGGCACACTAGAAGGAATATCAAGTGTTAAACTTGAATAAAAATCCCAAGACTTAACAGTATTTCTCTGAAACCATGATCCTGTTGCACCAGAAAAGCCAAACAGAACTTTTTCAGGCATGTAATCTCTAAGATCAATCACGCGGCTGAGGTTGCCGTGTGTGACTGTGTTGCTAAAAAAATTTGTAAAATTAACACTCAGAGTCTTCGAACTGCCATTGTAGCTAATCCAAGCTTCATTTTCCCTCCCCTGACTAATATTATTCTGCCAATCAACGGTTGCAATAGAAACCATGGAATTTATGTTAATCCCGACATGTGGGATAGATGGATCGAAATAATTCCGAAAAGTATCAAACTCGACAGCAAAAAATGTCTCGGAAGATGAATTTGCATAATCATTATCTGTATTAAGGCCAATGCTTCGACCACGAGCGTTAGAATTTATGGATGAATAGACGGGAGCAAAGAAAAAGGTGATTCCATCCGCAAAATTGCTTCTCCCGCTGGAATCTATCACGAACGAAAAATGGGTCGAGAAATCACACAAATTCCCGGAAGTCTTATCCCACAGATGCAGCGGCTCAATATAGGTGGCACGGCCCGCTGTCTCAACCTGTGAAACACTGAGTTCATTCGGGGTGAGCTGAATCCCTTGGGGTGAGATGTAAGCATCTCCTGTGGCGTTGATGAAGCGATTGTTCTCGTTAGACCCGAAGCTGGCGAAGTTGAATGATAACGAAACCGAAAGAGTTGCAGGGATATTGGAGAAGAAGAGGAAGAAGATGAACAAGATTTCAATGGTTGCTGGTTTCATTTTCTTTTGTGCGAATCTAAGCTTCACCAATGGCGGAAATGGGCATTGTTGCTGATATATACTTTTGTTTTCGGTTTGATATATATAAATATATATATTTATATATATGTATGTTGATGAATTCAAGCTCTAACTGTAACTGTAACTATATATATATATATATATATATATATATATATATATATATATATATATATATATATATATATATATATATATATTTGTTGATGAATTCAAACTGTAATTCGTTGAAAGGCTCCCTTCTCTGAACGTCTTCTAAGCTTCAACGAAAGGCAGTGTTTTTCTTTAATCTTTATACTTATTTAAAACAACTTACTATTATATAAGAGAAAAACTTGTGTGAGACAGTCTCACGGGTCGTATTTTGTGAGACGGATCTTTATTTGGATAATCCATGAAAAAGTATTAACTTTTATGCTAAGAGTATTATTTTTTTATTGTGAATATGAGTAGGGTTGACCCGTCTCACAGATTGAGATCCGTGAAACGGTCTCACATGATGCCTACTCATTATATAATTATTAGAGATGTCACTTTATTTTGATAAAATATAGTTTTATCACGATTTTACATAAAGTTGGGTATATTCAACATATAGATTTAATGACTTTTTTAAAATTTTAGATTTTCATGGATTTAATAGATTTATATTTACTTTTATAAACTTTAAAAGATTCTTAAACAAAAATCTATCTTACAAAATATTTATTCTTTACTTAATGGGTTTTTTTAAATAATTTAATTTTAAAAAATTAATTCAAAAATAATTTAAAAAAAATTGAAAGAATACTGCAATCCGCGCTTAGTAAGCGCGGACGGTGCTCCACGTGAGCATCCGCGCTTACCAAGCGCGGACGCTCCATGTGACGCCATTCCATTCGACCAACACTTATCTGAATGGATTCCTTCTTCTTTCCTCCTCTTCTTCTTTCCTCCTCTTTTCTTTTCCGTCTCATTTTTGCATTTCTCAGTTTCTCATTTCCTCACCAAAAATTTTTTGAGACGAAGTTGAGAAGATCTACAACATAGTTCAGAATGGCAGATAATCGAAATCCAGAAGATCTCAGTGTCCTCTATTTACAAGCCACACATATATCATCAAAAGTTTCTTCCTTAACCGTTGATGATATTGTCAAAGTGAAGAGGTCAACAATTTGATTTGGAAGTTATTTACTGATAATTACTTACATAGTCGTGTACTGACATATTTAAATCACATTGGTTTTTATGGAGTTTTAGAATGTGGCTCACAAGTTTATGATAATCATTTGATTATTGTGCTTGTTGAACGTTGGCGACGCGAGACACACACGTTTCATTTTACATGTGGTGAAGCAACAATCACGTTACAAGATGTTTCAATAATTTGGGGTCTAACAATTGATGATGAAGCAGTAACTAGAGTAGATGTGTCACATAAAGTTGAGAAATGACAACACATATGTTTAGATATGTTGGGATTTTTGCCAGCATCAAAACATTTGAAAGGTGGTCATCTGTCTATGACTGCACTACACGATCATTGCATGTCTAACCTTGTTAATGATGATGCTTCAGAAGTAGATGTTGTGAAATTTACCTGTTGTGTTGCGTTAATGATTATTGGATGAATAATGTTCCCTGACTATCAAGGAGGGTCTGCTAGACTAATATTTTTGCAGCTGCTACGAGATGTTGATAACGTGAAGTCTTATAGTTGGGGTAGTGCAGTTTTAGCATTTCTATACCGTGAGTTTGATAACACGTCACGTATAGAGAAGAATACATGGCTGGACCTTTATATATCCTGCAGGTTTCATTAATGTGATGTGATTATTTAACACATTTTTTTGTTAAATTTGTCGACCAATTTTTATTATTATAAGCAGATATGGGCATGAAGCATGATTAAATGTGTTAACCCCGATCGAGATGGTTAACATTAGTTGTACCTCCCGTTGATACGGATGCTTTTATTCCAGTTTCTCCATATGGTGCTTAGTAATATTTAAAAATTATTCTCGTAATATCATATATATCTTGTATATTTTAGTGACATATAATATATTTTTTATAATTGTAGGTGAAAATTTGGATTTTAGTTACACACATTCGCCTACACATTCTGTAAGAATTATAAAGGATTCTCTAGATCGTATGAATAATAATGAGGTATTATAGAATTTTAATATTTAATAGTGATTAAATTATACTATTTAACATATTGAATATTTAATTTTAACATATTTATATTTTACAGTTTAATTGGATCGTTTACCAGAAGAATGACATAGATGTGAAGACGATTATTGATTCATACGACAACAATATATGGTGATGTGTTTGTCCTCTTATATGCTTTGACATCGTGGAGATGCATCGTCCTAATCGGGTCATGCGAAAATTTCGAAGACGTCACAATTCCAGGGTCTACCGTCGACAATGACGATATGCATAATATCATGAGAATATGACATCGAAACACCGATTAGAAATATTATCATAGAAATTCAATTGAGTTGTGGAATAATAGGCTGAGATATGTTTCTAAAGGGGTGCGACACGGGCAATCGATGTAACTGACGAAGACTACTTCCAATGGTATAATCGAATAACTGTACGCACCATATCACCTGAAGTTACTGTCGTTGGTTTTCAACCACATCCGTACAATACTTTAGTTGGACAATTTAATGTTCCACAAAATTTCAGTACGCCTTCTCTTTTTTCGCATCAGTCATCAATCGGGTGGAGAAGTGACATGGTTAGGCAATTAAGTAAGTTCTACTATTTTTACAACAGCTGAATTGAATATTGCAGGAACCTCTATTACTCAACCTAGTTTTTTCAGTGATTCAGGGTTTGCTGACTTTCGTTTGTTTGGTCAGCCGGATTTTCAGACTCCTTATTGGTCGAACACACATAGTTTTACGAATTTTCTTAATGTTGGACCTCAGCATATTGTGCATGACACTCGACCATAGAGGAATGTTATTTCACCTATCACTTATCCAGGTTACTCAAATGAGGAAAATCCTGAAAATGTAGGATTGCGTAGAGGAACGGGAAGACGCAATCCACTTGATTGTGGAACATGGAGCCATTTGTATCATTTTAATATGACGATGACTCTTATACTTAATTATAACTATATAATTTCTATTGCTGTAAAGTTTGCATTGTTGCATAGTCTAAATTGTATTATCTATACAAATTGTTTCTATCGATCGAAATATATCACAACAAAGAAACATAGTTAAACCATAACGAAATTCAATAATAAAAACATACACCTCAACTCATCGTGTCATAAAAAACACATGATCCATAATATTATTTCATAACGAACATTAAACGAAAGGATAAGATGCCAAATCAGAAAAGGCATCAGGACTCGCTGTCCACGCCTGACAGCTCAACCTCCTCATCATCATCGTACTCAAAATCATCCTCGACCGGTCGATGTGAAAATGCTGGGGGGTGGAAATGGCTCTTCGGAGGCGCTAGTCGCAGGGAAGCGCTGCGCAAGCACACAATGATAATCATGCACGTAATCAAACTTCTCGCGTGTTATCTGCCACTGCTTGCGTGTTACCTGCCACTGTCTCCTCATCATTCGCTCTAGGTCATCAAGACGCTGGTGTGCGGTCTATCCCCTCTCTGCACGTGCCTGTCCTGCGTGTCGTGCCTGTCTGGCGGGCTATGGCTGTGCTCCACTCCCTGAACCCTCGCTTGGACCACTCTCA
Organism: Primulina eburnea; assembly: GCF_022965805.1. Taxonomy (NCBI): domain Eukaryota; kingdom Viridiplantae; phylum Streptophyta; class Magnoliopsida; order Lamiales; family Gesneriaceae; genus Primulina; species Primulina eburnea. Next base: position 2,724,879 of record NC_133114.1, read on the forward strand.
ATCTGCCGCCGTCTTTTATCTCTCGGCATCTTTCCATAAATTAAAATATCGCCTTTCTTGTGCAAGACTGGCTCACTATCATCCCATATAACCTCACCTAGGCGGCAGAGCTCCGTGATGGTCGAAGAATGGGGCATGCTAACTGTGGATGTGCCCCGTGCCGCCTGCAGAATCGAATTCATAATCACCTGACCTGCATCCACTTTCTTCCCGATGATGATGCAATACACCAATACTGCTTTCTTTTTTGTGACATCAGAAACATGACCAGATGGCATCAATCGCGCTGCGACAAAATGGTACCAGTTATATGCCTCCCTACTCATGCATGTCGCAGGAAATGTGACCGGAGCTCGCTGATTATTTAGCTTCCAAACCGTGCCCGGGTCACAAAGTGTGTTGATTATCGTCTCATAGGGATAAGGCTCTCTCATAAATCTCGTGTAATCGTCGTTTTCGTAGTCAGCCATGGAGCACAATGAGTTAATAGTCCTGCTGTCAAAGGCAACCATCTGCCCCCTTACTCTCACGTGATTGTCCTTATGCCTAACCATCAAGTTAGCGTAGAATCCCCGGACAACTGACATCACAGCATCTGGTGGTGGCTTCACAAATTCAGCCCAATGTAAATGCTGAGCCAGATTTAATGTGTCACAACCCTGGACGCTCTGATCCATCCTTGTTTATCCCTGCATGTTTTTCTCTAGTAATTTAGTATAATATTCAGCCGCAAATGTATCCCAAAGACGTCGTCTATCAAAACCAGCATGAGACAACTGACCATCCTCAGAATCAACTTTCATGCTTTTCTTCCTCGGCGGCATGTTTGAAATCACGCTAATAACCTAGAACTTGTCAGAAACGAAAAAATAGCAAACACATAAATCTCCCTACTATGTACAAGGCAAAAATCCGCCTATTACTAAGAACTACCTAATTGAAGCATTATATCGAACATGTTATATGCACAAACTCTATAACATTGTTAATTCAAAAGTTGACATGAAATTGATGAATGATTCATAACACGAATAATGTTACCCTATGTTAGAACCGAAATTGTATTTCACTTCGACCGGTAGGGACTTGTGGAAGTCGATTTTTTTAGTGTGAAGAGAGGAGAAAGTGGGAGGATTTGGTGATGTTAAAGGAGGAGGAATGAGGGTGGGGGAAGGAATTTTTTTTAAAAAATATGTGATCTAGCGCCGAGGCGGTGCATATGTAGCGCCACGGCGCTAGATCTTCGGGAGACAAGCGCCGAGGCGCTTAAACATTAGCGCCGAGGCGCCAGATTTGCGCAAATCTGGCGCCGAGGATCTTAGGTATTAGCGTTGCAGCGCTATGACTTTTTTTAAAAAAAATTCTACGACAACGCGCTGAATAATCGGAAATTTTTTTCAACTCTTTTTTTGTTAACAAATAAGTTGCTTACATATCAGACGTTAATACAAATTTAAAAAAGACTTCAGCATTGTTGTCTCTCTCTTTAACCCGGTGTGTCCATCTCATTTCTAATTCGAGTTGTTCTATCTCTACCAACTCTTCTTCTTTCACGTCTAACCGGGTTGTGGTGCAACTCGAAAGTCGGAGGATCTCAGTATCGCTCATCTGCAAGAGGTTGAAATCTGCCCTCATATGTTGTTAAGTGTTGGAAACTTAATTCCGGTGCTTTGACAAAAGATGAACCAACTGAACTAAGCAACTGAACTGATCAACTGAACACGTCATCAGCTGAATTCAGTTAACTGATTGATACAACTGAAGTTCATTCTCGTCAACTGATTCTTTACCAGCTGATTTCTCAGCTGTACACGTCATCAGTTGAAAGCGACAATCGACAAATAGTACAACTACCTGCAACTGGTAGTGGAACGCCGCATTTCAGAAAAGCAGTGTACGAATGTCAGAGTATATCGACGTGACAATCAACGGTTAGAATATTCAAATATCTTTTAATGTTACCGTTGAGAGAAGCCTATAAATAGTCAAAGACAGCAACTAAAGAACGACCGACTTTCAGTTATCTCATTTTACTTGCTGTCACGCTGCAAAAATATCTACTTGAATCAAAGCTCACATTTATCAGTTATATCAGTAGTACTCAAGACTATATTCTCGAGCTTACATAGCACTCTGTAATCGTTGATAGATTTTCTAAGTTGTGCTAAGATCAGTTACGATCTGTAAAAGTGTTGTATACTAAGAGTTTCAGTTTTGGCAAAGTGATAAGTCCAAACTGAAGTGGGTCAGTGCAGTATCTTGTATTTGATCAAAGTCTTTTAGTGAATATCCTATCTTCGTGATAGAAGGGGTGACGTAGGAGTTATTCAAGTCTCCGAACATCCAGAAACAAATTGTGTTATCTTTACTTCAGTCGTTAATTTTCAGTTAGATACTCTATCTTTCAGTCAGTTTATTTTCCGCAACTGTTTTGTTCAGTTTAACTGATTGTCATTGACCGACGGGATATTTAGTATCAGTTTGTAACATAACTGAACTTATATTGTCAAAGAATACTTAAATTCGAGAAGTGTTTATTCAACCCCCCCTTCTAAACACTCTTTAGTAGTTTAACCGATCCTTTCAAGTGGTATCAGAGCAGTTATATCTCGTCTCAGAATATCTATACTCAAATTGTTCATTATGTCTTCATTCAACAAGATTCCTATGTTCTCTAGAGAAGACTTCGATGATTGGAAGATCATGATGCAGGCTCACCTAGCTGCACAAGATGATTATATATGGTACGTTATAACTGACAGACCCATGAAGATTTTGAAAGAAAACACAGCTGTTGCCATTACTGATGGGGCACCTCATCGTATAGAAAAGCCCAGAGAAGAATGGACCACAGAGGATAAAAGAAAAGCCAACTTGGATAATGTGGCAAAGGATATATGTTGAAAACTTAATTCCGGTGTTTAGACAAAAAGACTTACCAACTGAACTAAGCAACTGAACTGATCATCAACTGAACACGTCATCTGTTGAACTCAGTTAACTGATCGACACAACTGAAGTTCATTCTCATCAAATGATTCTTTACCAGCTGATCTCTCAGCTGTACACGTCATCAGTTGAAAGCGACAACCGACAAAATAGTACATATACCTGCAACTAGTAGTGGAACGCCGCATTATAAAATGAACAGTGTACGACTGTCAGAGTATATCGACGTGGCAATCAACGGTTAGAATATTCAAACATTCTTTAATGTTACCGTTGAGAGGAGAGCCTATAAATAGTCGAAGGCAGCAATTGAAGAAACACCCGACTTTCAGTTATCTCATTTTACTTGTTGTTATGCTGCAACAATATCTACTCACAATCAGAAATCAAAGCTCACGCTTATCAATTATATCAGTAGTATTCAAGACTACACTCTCGAGCTTACATAGCACTTTGTAATCTTTGATAGATTTTCTAAGTTGTGCTAAGATCAGTTACGATCTGTAAAAGTGTTGTATACTAAGAGTTTCAGTTTTGGCAAAGTGATAAGTCCAAACTGAAGTGGGTCAGTACAGTGTCGTGTATTTGATCAAAGTCTTTTAGTGGATATCCTATCTTCGTGATAGAAGGGTGACGTAGAAGTTATTCAAGTCTCCGAACTTCCAGAAACATATTGTGTTACCTTTACTTCAATCATTATTTTTCAGTTAGATACTCTATCTTTCAGTCGGTTTATTTTCCGCAACTGTTTTGCTCAGTTTAACTGATTTTCATTGACCGACGAGATATTTAGTTTCAGTTTGTAACATAACTGAACTTATATTGTCGACGAATACTTAAATTCGATAAGTGTTTATTCAACCCCCTTCTAAACATTCGTTAGTCGTTTAACCGATCCTTTCAAGTGGTATCAGAGCAGTTATATCTCGTCTCAGAATATCTATACTCAAATTGTTCCTTATGTCTTCATTCAACAAGATTCATATGTTCTATAGAGAAGACTTCGATGATTGGAAGATCAGAATGTAGGCTCACCTAGCTGCACAAGATGATGATATGTGGTACGTTATAATTGACGGACCCATGAAGATTTTGAAAGCCAACACAGCTGTTGCCATTACTGATGGGGCACCTCATCGTATAGAAAAGCCCAGAGAATAATGGACCACAGAGGATAAAAGAAAAGCCAACTTGGATAATGTGGCAAAGGATATACTATACAAGACGCTGGATAAAGTAACTTTCAGCAAAATCAAAATGTGCAAGACATCCAAAGAGATTTGGAAAAAGCTGATCTAGCTTTGCGAAGGGAATGAACAAACCAAAGAAAACAAAATTTATATTGCTGTTCAGAAGTTTGACAATATCAAAATGAGAGTTGGTGAAACGATGCATGATTATGATGAAAGAACCAGCTACATCATCAATGAACTAAATGCACTTGGAAAAGTGTACTCAAACAAAGAAGTTGCATTGAAGATAATCAAAGGTCTTCCAAAAGAGTGGGATGTGAAGACCATGGCAATGAGGGAATCCAAGGATCTGAACAAAGTTGAGCTTCATGACCTATTTGCTGATTTGAAAGCCTACGAGTTTGAGCTGCAAACTCGAGAAGGAGAATCTCCTACTCCAGCAGTCACAACTGCCTTAGCTGCTGTTAGAACAGAACCAACTAGTTCAGTTTAAAAAGCTGCTGATCAACTAAGCAATGATGTCATGTCATTGTTCATCAAAAAATTTGGAAGATTTATGAGGAAAAACCAAGGAAACTTTCAAAATAGATATCAAAGAATCAATTCCAAGGAAGAATCAAACGCTTGCTACAACTATGGCAAACCAGGTCACTTCATTTCTGACTGTACCAAACCAAAAAAAGACAGTCAAGGCTCAACTGAAAGAAGAAAGAAACCATTTGAGCACAGAAAGAGGTCCAAAGATGATAAGAAGTTCTCCAGGAAGAAGCATGAAGTACTCTTGGCTGAAGAGAGCAAATCAAAGTGGGCAGACACTGACAGCGAGGAGTCAGAACCAGAAACTTCATGCAGTTCTAGTGACAATGAAGAAGACCAATTTCATCAATCCTTGTAGGGTCTCTTTGAACTTCCTTAGCCGTCCTTTGAACGCCATGCCCGGTCAGATTCACATCAGGACTAATCAACTTTGAACCCAAATAGAAAAAAGGTACCAGAATCTTATCTTGTGTGTGATTGCAGGTAACAGGTACAAGCATTGAATCTATATGGTACTTGGATAGTGGATGTTCACGCCACATGACAGGAGATTCAAAGTTACTCTCTCAACTGGTTAAGTACACTGTACCAAACATCAGTTTTGGAGATAATTCTAAAGGTAAAACTGTGGGTAAGGGTAAGCTTATCCATGGTAACTTCACCATTAATGACGTTTTACTAGTTGAGAATCTCAAGTATAATCTGATCAGCATCAGTCAATTATGCGATAATGGATTCTCAGTTCAGTTTGACAAACATTCTTGTTCAGTCAAAATCTCAACTGAAGAGATCATCCTAACTGGCAAAAGGTGTGGAAACACTTATAAAGTCAGCTGAAATGATCAACCTTATGCACCAGTGTCTTTTATTGCTTCAAAATCCTCTAAAAACTGGTTGTGGCATAAGTGATTAAACCACCTAAACTTCAAGTCTATTGCATATTTGAGTAACCACGATCTTGTTACTGATCTGCCCAAAATGGATTTTATCCAAGACAAAATTTGCTCAGCATGTCAGTTTGGTAAACAAATCAAATCTTCTTTTAAGAACAAGGGTCGTAAATCTTCTTCCCGATACTTAGAGCTGTTACAACTGAAACTGAAAACGTTCAGTTGCCCACAGAAGTAGTTGCTGATTCAGAAGCAATAAATGCTGAACTCGGATGGAAGAAATCACACCCTCCAGAGTTGGTAATAGGTAATCATCTGATCCAGTAAGAACAAGAAATCAGATGCTCAATCTATTCATTCATTCAGCTTTCATGTCACAACTAGAACCCAAGAAGACTGATGAAGCTCTTGCTGATCCAAACTGGATATATGCAATACAAGAGGAGCTAAATCAGTTTATCCATAACAATGTCTGGAACTTTGTTCCAAGACCAATTTCAAAAACTGTTATAGGTACAAAATGGGTGTACAGGAAAAACTGAACGAAGATGGTTCAGTTGTACGTAACAAAGCAAGGCTAGTAGCACAAAGATATAGGCAGGAAGATGCACCAGTTGCAAGACTGGAGGCAATCAGAATATTCATTGCCTATGCTTCATACAAAAACTTCAAAGTCTATCAAATGGATGTAAAGAGTGCATTTCTGAATGGCCAGTTACAGGAAGAAGTCTACGTTGAACAACCTCCAGGTTTTATCAATCATCACCTTCCTGATCATGTTTACCATTTGAACAAAACCTTATATGGTCTTAAACAGGCTCCAAGAGCTTGGTACGAAACTCTTTCAAAATTTCTAACTGATCACGATTTTTCTGTTGGATCAGTTGATAAGACATTGTTCAAATTTTCCAAGAATGATCATATTCGACTCGTTCAAATTTATGTTGATGACATTATTTTTGGGTCAATTAACCCCAAATTATGCAAGAAGTTTGCTAAGTTAATGCAGGCTAAGTTCGAAATGAGCATGATGGGTGAACTGATATTCTTTCTTGGATTACAAGTGAAGCAACTGGAGTCGGGTACCTTCATTAGTCAAACTAAATACACGAAAGAACTACTGAAGAAGTTTGGAATGGAATCATGTTCAGCTGCAAGTACTTCTATGAGCTCATCAGTAAAACTGGATACTGATCAAGGGAGAATATCAGTTGAGACGACACTTTACAAAGGTTTAATAGGTTCATTATTATACCTAACTGCTAGTCGTCCTGATATTGTATTTGTTGTATGCATGTGTTCTAGATTTCAAGCAAATCCTATGCAATCACACTTTGTAGCTGCCAAGCGTATTTTGAAATATCTTAAGGGCACACAAAATGTTGGGTTATGGTATTCTAAAGATTCATCTTTCAATTTATTTGGATATTCAGATGCAGATTATGCAGGATGTAAGCTTGATCGTAAAAGTACTAGTGGATCATGTCAGTTTCTAGGGGACAGACCGATCTCATGGTTCAGCAAGAAGCAAACATCCATAGCAACTTCACAACTGAAGCAGAATATCTTGCTGCTGGAAGCTGCTGTGCTCAACTGCTCTGGATTCAGCAACAACTGAGAGATTATGGAATTGATGCTAAAGAATCGCCAATATTTTGTGATAATACAAGTACAATTGCTATCACCTATAATCCAGTTATTCACTCCAGAACCAAGCAGATAGATGTCAGATTCATTAGAGATCATGCCCTGAAGAAGGACATCAGATTGGAATATGTCTCAACCGAGCAGCAAGCAGCTGATATCTTCACCAAACCACTGGCTGAGACTAAGTGTTCTCATTTTCGCAATATACTTGGATTAATTGATTTATCCTAATCAGTTGTTATTGTTGTCTTGATTCTTAATTCATCTTTCAGCTTTACTGTCACTTACTGATTCTTCAGTTAGTTGTTTATTCATATGACTTTCAACTTATGAAAGAAAAACAAAGTTGCATCAAAATAAACATTTCATTCAACAATAAATATTCGCTTCGATTACATTTTCATATTTTTCCTCTACATCGTCTATCCACATTCTCAACCAAACTGATAGAGCTGAGGAAGACGTCTTACAAAAGCTGTGAGAAGAAGCTATGCGATTAAGAATCTCCAGTTCCTTTTGAAGCATCAGCTGATAGATGTGACCCTCTTTAAATACGTCCACCCACACAGCTATATTCAAGAGCTCCCACACTTCTGTCAACTGTGCCACCAGTCTGGGAGTGGTAGCCTCTCCAGAGTTATACAGGAACGCAAGCTCCTGTAATTTTTCCCATAAGGGAAGACTAGTGTAGAAGACTTCATCTTCGATAGCAGTCTTCCTAGCTTCCAGAGAAAATGGCGAAACACTCGAGCAACTCGCATCTGCCATTTCTTTTGTCTTGTTTATTTTCTCTTTCTTTCACCAATATGACTGAAACTAACAATGTTATTTCTATTTATAGCAGACTATCAAGGAAGCTGAAGGGTCGTCAACGTTTCAGCAACAAATAATATCTCTGATATTTATTTATTCGCTTTAATTATTTTTATGCACTAATTAAGGGGGAATAATGGTTTTAAGAGGTTAACTGAGAAGACAATTGTTAGTAAATTCTCAACTGAAAGGACACAGTTTTACCAACTGATCATTCAGTTGAATATTTCCCTAATCTTCTCATATAAGTTAACTAATTAATCATATTTTATTCCAAATCAAGCGACGTGACTGTTCTTCAAGCATTAAATGCTATCCTTTAGCAAATGATTAGTAGAAACGTGGACACTTTTTGCACCGTTAAATTACACACGCTTACAGCACACGTACACACGTTGTAATTCAGAATTTCTATGGACTTACACGTGTCCAGAATTTGAATAGTCACGTACATATGTACCATTCCCCGCTCCATTTCAGTTTTACCTTACGTTTATCCACAAACTTTTGAGAGCAAGAACAAATTTCATCCTTCAATTTCTTTTCAGGAATTCACTCAGTTCTAAATGGCAACTCAAACTCCCGCTTATATGCTAAATGCAATGGCTATCAATTTTGGATCAATTCTATCCTTCGGTGATGCTGATGTCAAGAAAGTTTTTCAAAAACTGGAAACTGCTGGATTAAGGACATTCTTGGGAAAATCATCCCAAGAAATCTACTCCAAAGAGCTTCAAGAATTCTACTCCACCGGTATGGTCAACTCTGATGGAAACATAGTTTCTACTGTCAATGGTCAGTTGCTGACCATCACTGAAGACTTCTTTGGAGAATTACTTTTTTAACTTCTGATGAATTGGCACAACTCTCAGATGTTAAAGCTTCTGATATTGAAGAAATGCAAACCGCACTCTCTGCTGATGAACGGAAAATCAAAGTTTCCGATCCAAAGAATAAGCTGAAGTATGAGGTTCAGTTACTTGCTGATGTAGTTGCCAAAGGGCTTTTGGCGAAGGCTGGATCTTTTGCTGCACTCACGTTGGAGAAATTTCAAGCCATTTCAATCATTATGGCTGAGCGAAAATTCAACTGGAAACATCTTACATTCAATATTTTGAAAAATATGTTTCTGTCTTCCAAACAGTCCAAGGGTTTTGCAGTGCAACTCAAGTATCTGCTGAAAATAAAGGGGTTAGTGGCTAATGATTCAGAAAGATCATCAAAATTCAAAGTCTTCAATGCGAAGAACACTCAGTCACTCAAGACCAAATTGGACATTTCTCCTGCTCAGTTTGTCGAGATCGAATAGGAGATTGGGACTCATCAAGCGGCCCCAAACTCAGTAAAGAAGGCCAAGACATTGGCCCAATTGAAGGTAGCAAAGAGAAAAATAGTTTTGAGTGCATCTGATACAGAGAAAACTCCATCCCCACAAATTGCCAAGAAGCCAAGAACCCAAAGGGTTAAATCAACAACTACAGAATAATCCATTCCTTATAACAAGCCAATTTCTTCAGGTGTTCAGCAGCCTATAGAAGCAGTCCCTCTGAAGATCATTCCACCAGAAGCTTCAGTTGGTGCCAAAAAGGATTCAGTTAGGACCAAAGCTCCTCTGATCCAGATCACTCGCGCTACTAGTGTAGCACCTGCTCGACCCAAAGGTATAAAATTTATAGAGCTAGTGGAATCAACTCGAACAGGATTGGATGTACTGATAAAGGCAAGGGTAAGCTGATTGAAGAGCCCAGACCTTCCAATGCCATTCAGACGCATATTGACCTTGTTTCGTACACAAGTTTTTGCCAAGCAACTGAAGAAGAAATCACAGCTGAACATCTTCATCAAATTGGAAGCATTTGTTCTAAGAACGGTGAAAGCTGCCACAATTGCTCATGCTATGGAAAGAAAAACTTATTTGTTTGATCATATGAGAGCAAAGAAGTTAGCACAAATTCTTAATAAACTGAAGGCTAACTACGTTCCAACGAATCCTACTGTGTATGTTGATCAAGCAGTAATTACTCAGCTAGACACTGATCTGTTTGGGTTAGAATCTCAGATAAAATTTTGGGAAACAGATCAAGAGTTAGTTCTTCATCAAGGAGATTCAGATGATGATGAAGAGGAAAAAGTTGAAGAACCGTCTTCTTTGCAGCAAAAAACATCCTCTGAACAGGTTCTTGTTCCAACTGAAGAGCCAGTTCAGGATATGCCTCAATCTTCTCCTGCTGAACATCAAATGTACACTGAAGTCAAGCTTTCCTTTGCAAACATTGAGGAAATTATTCAAGCAGTGGTGCAGGATACCAAATTGAGTGAACCTATGTCTAATCCAGTTGATCACTCTGCTGATCAAATCAATCAAGAGGTCACCAATTCTTCAGAAGAACCAGCTCAGCAAGATCTATCTGCTGAACAAGCTATTTCAACTAATGTGCTGATTGATTCTCAAGTTCATCCTTTAGAGGCACCAGTTTTGGTTTCATCACCATCTGCTATTCATCAAGCCAGTTCTTCTGATGATCAGAATCAACCCTCATCGCCTCCAGTTCAAGGAGAAATCATTGTAACTGATGTTCCAGTTCAGAATGTTGCTGATACAGTCTCAACTGACCAAGCTTTAGTCATTTCTGAACACACCACAAGAGAACCAAGAACCTCTCATCAGTCTCCTTCTCCATCTTCATCAGATTTTGATCTTTTTCTCGAAAAGATTCAGAATATGCAGGACAGTATGAATCAGATGCTCTCAGCCATCTCCAAAATTCAGAATACGCAACTGTCTCACACTCTCAAATTAGAAGACTCTCAACAGTTCAATTCTGAAAAGCTGAAAGCTATCCAAACTGCTGTTACCTCTCTCTCATTTGCAGTTGAAGAAATTCAGAAGAATAAGGGGATAGCATTGAGCCTCACTGCACTTCAAGATTCTATTAACAAACGATCTGTAAAAGTGTTGTATACTAAGAGTTTCAGTTTTGGCAAAGTGATAAGTCCAAACTGAAGTGGGTGAGTGCAGTATCTTGTATTTGATCAAATTCTTTTAGTGGATATCCTATCTTCGTGATAGAAGGGGTGACGTAGGAGTTATTCAAGTCTCCGAACATCCAGAAACAAATTGTGTTATCTTTACTTCAGTCGTTACTTTTCAGTTAGATACTCTATCTTTCAGTCAGTTTATTTTCCGCAACTGTTTTGTTCAGTTTAACTGATTGTCATTGACCGACGGGATATTTAGTATCAGTTTGTAACATAACTGAACTTATATTGTCGAAGAATACTTAAATTCGAGAAGTGTTTATTCAACCCCCCTTCTAAACACTCTGTAGTAGTTTAACCGATCCTTTCATTAGTACTCAGCTATGTTATACCAGGGCTGCATCCAAGGAGTGCCACTTAGCTGTGCAAATAGCATGGAAACATGTGATGCCAAAAATCGTCCATTTACCACATTAACAATCACTCGTTGATAACTTGACGACCTGCATATGTTGGCCACGACTTGGTCTTCCTACCGTTGCAACAAAAGTAGTTTCCTCACGTACATCGTATTTGGAAACACGATGTTCACTAGATTTTCTCGCCCATTTCTCATACTTCCGACATGCATAATCTTACCACAGCTGATTTTCCTGAACCATACGACCATCTTTTATCACACGTTCAATGAAATATTGTACGCAGCTCAGAAGTGTCAAGTGTACTATGACAGATATAGGAAGTCTACGAGCACCCTTCAACACACTGTTTAAACACTCCGACATATTGGTTGTCATCACCCCATGAGGCCAACCACCGTCATGAGCCAAACTCCATTTTTCTTTAGCAATTCCTGCCAAATATCGGTGCGCCAAAATGTTTTTTTGCTTGATTGCCTCCATTATTGCTTCAAACTTACAGATTTGATTTTGTGTGCCTGCCACCCCGCATAAATCTTTCAAATGCACGTCTTTGAATTTAGCGTTAATGTTTGAACACACATGTCTCAAACAAAAACGATGCACACCGTAAGAAAGTTGAAAATATGGTAGATCTTCAGTTTGCTTGCAATATTCCCTTATGCCTATCAGAAATAAGACACACATCATTTTCACCACGAACAACATGTTTCCCTAGGTTCTCCAAGAACCATTTCCAAGAATCTGTTGTTTGTTCATCCACAATAGCAAATGCTAGCGGTAAAACCTGATTGTTCGCATCCAGAGTGACACCAATCAACATTTTGTGCTTGTATTTGGTATACAAGTGTGTACTATCGACACTAATTATTTTCCGACAATGTCGAAACCCATCAACACAGGGCCTGAATGCCCAGAAAAAATATTTCAGTGTCTTACAAATTTCAGTGTTGGCTCTGAGATGCTTCCACTCCACAGCTGTTCCCGGATTATATTTGGACAAAGCACACATATATTTTGGAAGCAATTTAATGGAGCTCTCCCATGTACCATAACACATTTCCATAGCACGTTTCAAACTTCTCCATGCCTTTGTGTACGAGATTTCATATCCATATTTATATTTCACATTTTCGATGATATACTTAATCTCGTACGAAGGATCACAACGAACAACTCCCAATAGCGTATGTGCCACCATATCACTGTTCAAATTCTTATGGTCTACACCAACAGAGGTAGATATACATGTGTGAGGCCCGCCATATTTTGTTGTTTTCCAATAATCAGTCTTGGCCTTCAAAGAAGCGCGAAATCCCCATCGACAAATGACCGTAGAAGAATTATTTTTACAACGTAACTTCCACAAACTGCGTGTGCTATCCACGACATGGTACTCACGCCTGAAAACTTTGACTGAATAATCCTTCACAGATGCAATAAGATCATTCTTATCTTTAAATAACATCTTAACGCATAATTCACCTTTATCCAGATTGTAATAGCTTGATTTCACTCCACAAGGAGCATCGACAGAATCATGAGGCTCTTCTCCAAAAAAAATTATTGAAAAATGATGGCCTTTCAGAAGTGTTTGAAAGAAATGGTACGGTCTGCCTCTATAATGTGTCGTGTGGTGGTTGTCGAGATGATGTCCTCTCATCAGGATTTGTAAAAGTATTCACTTCATCGTCAACATTCACTTCTTCTTCTTCAAACTCGCTGTATGACATATCATGTTCAGAATCAGTCCTCTAAATATCATCATTATTGGCCTGATCCGGACAACAAGCACTCGTAGCTAATGTTGGATTCGACCAATATGGAGCATTATTTTTTTCCGATGAAACATTTATATATTGATCCCAAGGCCCACTTACATGATCGAAACTCATATTACCGAGTCCTTCAGTAACCGGTAAAACATAAGATTCTTGCTCCTGCAAACCACCATATGTAGATGTACCGGGTTGGTTATAGAAACCTGAATCAGATGCATGTGGAACGTAGGATTCAGGATCATCAAATCCAACATGATGCTCAATTGAATTTGCTTCCACGTACATATGAAAAATATGCATATTGTCACATTGCATTATAAACAGTAAAGCGTCGTCATCAACGAGATTAACTTGAATTTCATGTCAAGATGCTCTCTCCATGAATGAATACTGTGTTGACATCTTCAGAGAAAAATTCGCTGGATCGATTGCTAACATTTTATGCACAACTTCAACTAACTCCATCAAATTAATAGATCGTAATACTCGTATCGGTCTAACAAATGGAATGCTATATTCAACCGATCCATTATCGCTAACTACATGACCAACAAAATATAAGAGTACGTCGATGTTAGACATTTTGCCAATGAAAATTGAGAGAAAATTTAAGAGAAAATTGATAACTCATTCGTTGAATTTTTCATCAATTATATAGGAGAAGAATGTGAAGACTATTCATATTTGAATTATTGAAATTCACGTGAATTTTCAGATCTTCAGCTTTCACGTGAAATGGTCAGACAATTAATGAATGGAGATAATAAAGCGAACTAAATGAATGGATAATAAAAATCGAAAATATTATAAAAAATAATAATAATAATATAATATACAGAGTCCGTGCTTACGAAGCACGGACTCTGTACACATGGACCAGCGTCCGCGCTTAATAAGCTCAGACGCTGGATTCTAGCAATTTTTTTAAAATTATTTTTGAATTAATTTTTTAAAATTAAATTATTTATAAAAAAAATCCCCTTACTTAATTGGGTTGCTTCATAGACTTATCGGACATACCTAATAATTAGCATAAATTTTCCATAAAATCCTCGTGCAATTAATCTAAACAACACACATTTTAATTGAAAAGTAAAAAATTCACAATAGAAAAACAATTTTTTTTTCTATAATTCGATTATACAGAGAAAATATAGATAAAATGTTACTAATATCTTTTTACATAACAATATACTTTTATGACAAAATTCCCCATTTTGCTCGGTTCCTAGATCTTGCTCCGCAGAATCTATGGCACCATGAAGTTTTTGTTGGGACATCGGTTTTCTCGTGTCCAAATCGCAGCGGAAATTTAAATAAAATTTTATTTTGACATTCAAAATATTCTTTGGACACTCGTGTGGTTTAAATAAAATAAATATACAAATGAGGTTTAGTAATATACTTTTAGTGAATTAATTCACTTTGCTCCAACTATTTCGGTATTGGCGGATATAGCTCTTGTTGAATTTTCCTACGAACTTTCTTCGATCTCCGAATCAAGTCCACGACTGAAATATTTATTTATCTACTAAATTACACTAGAAAAATAGAAGATATTAAAGATAGAACACTAAAAACCGACACAACACTCAAACTTGGAGTTACCAAATTTTTCTTGTTTTTTAAGAAGGATTTTCGAGAGCTCCTTTGAAAATGGGGAAGAGCCGAAAGTATATTTTTCTTGCTCAAGCCTTTTGGATGCTTTTTTTAAAAAAAAATAAGAATAAAAAATCCTTATAATTATTTTCTAATCTTTTCTTTACTTAATTAATCTAATTAATTAAGTTAATTAAAAGATTCAAAAAATACATCCCATATCATGGTTAATCTCGAATGCATGCCTTTTTATTAGAAAAAATATTCTAATTATATTTTTAATATTTCTTTTTACTTAATTAATCCAATTAATTAAGTTAACTAAAGATTCTAAGTCTATGCCATATTATATGCAATCTCGAATATTAATACATATATTTTGAGAATATGCATTAATATTATTTTGCTTTGTGTGCAAGTTTTAAATTATGATTTCATGAATATTTAATATTACATAAACCAATACCATATTTAATAAAAACTTAATGTGCTATATTTTAATTCATTAAAATATAATGTAATTACTAAAGCTCATTTGAACTTTAATACATTAGCATGATGGTCTTATACTCTTACAAACCCATGATCCGTGTTCTTGTTACATTAATCTCATCATAATCTCGATCGACGATCCAACATCATTGATGTGACAATTTCAACTTATTGTTATTATGATGCACACTTTAATTTCGAGATCACCAATGTCCAAATAAAGCAGGTGCACTGTCTTTGACTATTTTAGCAGTCATTCTCTCAAAATTTCTATAAGATTTTATAATGCACTGACTCCTATATGTGTCGTAGGTGAGCGAGGATATCCACATCTGTAGGTGAGCAGAGAATTCCCAACTACAATGGCTCCTACATATGTTGCAACTATACCCAATCTCACCACCTGATGACCCTCCTGGAGTCGGTAAACGAGTCAAAGCGCAGCCCTAGCATATAGAGTCTCTTTGTTGTCCCAGGTCATAAGGACTAATGGTATACAATCATAAACACGGACTTATCATCTCGATAAATGATAACCACTTGGAAAGTTCGAGGGAGGGAAGTTCGGTATAATCATCTTATGACTACCCATATGCATGTTTGGACATCTCTATGCATTTACCAAGAAAAGCGGTACATAACATCACATATGCTAATCTCGAGCTCAAACGACTTTTATCCATATTGATAGCTGTTTGAGAAGAAAACTTTGAATAACATTTATATATATTGTTCTACCAAATAAGGACCTACTCCGACTCCAATCCTATAATAATCGATAAACCAATTGTTAGAGTAGATGCCCTATAAGCCAACTGTTGGCTGGAGAATTTATTGATTGAAGTGTAATAAACAATCTTTATTTAATATAATTTACTTTGTAATGGTTTCATTTTACTTTATCTGTATACCCATGCAATCAGCATAGATAAAGTCTTTGATTATGCTTTAATACAAATGAATCGTAATTCGATTTTGAAACTCATTTGTAAACGCTGCATATTATAAATTTGTTCCTAGTCGATTCAGCCGAACAACCCTTCCTCAGACTTTCCAAGTGGTTATCATTCATCGAGAGAATAAGTCTGTGGTTATGATTGTACACCATTCGTCCTTATGACCCGAGACGAAACTGAGGCTCTATATGCTAGGGATGTGCTTTGACTCGTTTACCGGCTCCATGAGAGTCATCAGGTGGCGAGGTTGGGTACAGTTGCGACACATATAGGAGCCAGTGCATTGTAGTCGGGGATTCACCGCTCACCTATGGGTGTGGATATCCTATGTTATCTGATGAAATAATAGTGCGTGGAATCTCTGGCCAGAGTATGAGATATATGTTAGAGAAAGAGTTCTCCAATAGTACTTGTGATGCCACTATTTATATTTATCACATAGTTATCGAATTATTATGCAACCATCGATGAACCAATTGTTGTAGATTAGATCGGGATATATATGAGATGAAGGGACCGTACTATACGCTAATCATAATAGACTGGTTCTTGCAGGCACTATCAGTGATACCTAGGGAATCATGGGGCGATGCTACTAGACGCTCTTACCGTGATTCGATGGGTTTAATCAGAAATAATATTTCTGACATTCTGATGATCAATTGTTGATACTTAGAATGGGGTAAGTAAGGGTAAGCCTGCATAAAGGATTATGTCCTGAATCACAAGGAGTTGTGAACCCACAACTAGCAGTATCCCTGAACCATTGAGGGTCACACAAGCGCACTGGATCGTTTGTTCCTGTTGAGAGAATAAATTCAAGGAGTTGAATTTATACTATGATAATTAAATTTTAAGAAAATAAATTCAAGGAGTTGAATTTATAAGATAGTAAATTCAAGAAGTTCAATTTATGAATTTATAAAATTTGTGAGAATAAATTCAAGGAGTTGAATTTATAAAATCTGAGAATTTTATTTATTAAACTCAAAAGTTGGGTTTATTAAATATTAAATTTTAGAGGTGATAAAATTCAAAGAGCTGAATTTATAATTTAAATAATAAATTCAAATGTTGAATTTATAATCGATTTAATTTATTAAGCTCAAAAATTGAGTTTATTAAATATTAAATTAAAATTGATGGGAAGTATGTTTAATGGGCTTGTAGGAGTACAAGTCCAACATACTAAATATTTAAAGTTCTTAATGGACTTTGATTAATTAATTAAACTCGTTGGACTAAATCAATTAATTAATCAAGCCCATTAATGTTAATTATGTGAATTAGGTCATAACTTAATTATAAAAGGTAATAATCAAGCCATAACCCTAGCCTCCATCATAGTGATTTTCGACTCCAGATTTCGGCCACTTCTCTTTGGGAAAAGTTTGAGCCGTCTCTCAAACTTTAATCTCCAACGAAAAATATCTTCTAAATTTCTAGTGCAATTTAGAAGAAGAACAAGTAATCCGGTCGTGGACCTGATTCGAAGATTGAATAAAAGAGATTCGAAGAAAGTTCGTAGGAAATTCATCAAGAGCTATTTCTGTTAACCCCGGAATATTTGGAGCCGTGTGAATCATTCACCAAAGGTATAAAATTTCAACATCCTATGTATGTTTGATTTAATAAACCATACGAGTGCCCAAAACAAATATCTTTTGATTGTCAAAATAAAATAAAAAGTTTTAAACTTCCGCTGCGTTTGGGCACGAAAAAACCGAGATCCAACACCAAATAAAAACAAATTCAATTATCATTGCTCACTAGTTCCCACCGTTCCAAAATCATGCGATCCATTCGATCCGCCTCGAACAGATAATCAGTCTCTACGAACTTCTAAAAAAGCGACATATTCTATCCTCCGGACATAAAACATAGTATTAATGGTATTCTGGACAGTATTCATCATATCCCTTGAAATAAATAGTGAAAAACAAGATTCGTTAGAAATCGAAGAACTATGAACCCGAAACTGTGAAGTGGAGGATGAGGATAGTGGATGAAATTCAACATGTGCTCGAGGGAGCGAGTAGGTTATTATTATTATTATTATTATTATTATTATTATTATTATTATTAATCTGCACATCCTAATAACACTCAGTTATTATATATATTAATATTTTACTTGTGCGATGCAAAAAATGCTATTTTATGTAAATAATTACAAAAATAGCAAGTATTAGTGTTTTAATAATTATTAGAATTATTGATATAATTTAATAATTATATTTAATATTTAAATATTATTATATAAAAAATATTTGTTGGAATCTTAAGTTTGAAAAAATGAACGTAAAAAGGTTGTAGAACTAATCAAGTCAACTGAAGATAACTGAACTAAAAACACGTAACTTATAGTTGCCCGAACTGATAATTAAATTCGTGTATATTCGAATACAACTAAACTGATCAAAGCTAACTAAAGCTAGTCAACTGAACAATCAGTTAAGACTGATCCGTTACACAGTAACAAGTTGTTGGATCGGTTAACTACTGGAATAAGTGTTTAGAAGGGAAGGTTGAATAAATACTTTCAATTTTGTAGCTTTCGAAAAATATAGTGTCAGTTTTGTAAACTGAAACTAGAAATCTTGTCGGTCAATGACAATCAGTTTAACTGAGAAAACAGTTGCGGAAGTAAACTGACTGAAAGATTGAATATGTAACTGAAATAAAATGACACACAAGAGTTTATGGATGTTCGGAGATTGAATTCCTCATATTTCACCCCTTCTATCACAAAGATAGGATATTTACTAAAAGAATTTGATCAATACAAGTTTGTATCGACCCACTTCAGGTTTGGACTTAACACTGCCACAACTGAAACTCTTAGTATACACTTTTCTTACAGTTCATAAACTGATCTTAGCACAACTTGTTAGCACAACTTGAATGAATATACAACAAATGACTTGTGCTATTTAAGCTCGAAATTTAGCCTTGAATGATATTGATATTTCTGATAACTGTGAGCTTGTGAATGTTTTTGAGAAGCGTAACAACAAGATGAGTGAGAGCTTATGTATTTATTTCAACTGCTCTTCTCGCCTATTTATAGGCAACTCTTCAACGGTAACAATAAACACAATTTGATTCTTTATAGCCGTTGTTTGCCACGTCAACCTTCTTCTGACATTTGTACACTGTAGACTCTGAAATGCGGAATTCCACTACGAGTTGCAGTCTGTTTGTATTATTTTTCAGTTGTCATTTTCAAGTGATGATGTATACATCTGAGATATCAGCTGAAAAAATACTCTACTGGAAAGCTTATAACTGATTGATTCAACTGAACAGTTTCCAACTGATCAGTCAGTTTGATTCGACTCAACTGAACAGTTTCCAACTGATCAGTTCGACGTAGAAAAGATTCAGCTGGCTTCAGTTGCTGTTGATAATGTACGCATTTATCTTTGCTATTGGCAACTATAAGTTGTATGATTTTAGTTAGTTAAGCTCATTATTCTTTGATAAGTTATTCCAATAGGTATAAACTCTTAGTTTGTCAAACCACCAAAAATAGTTTCCAACAATTTCTCCTTTTTTGGTGTTT
This sequence comes from Primulina eburnea, assembly GCF_022965805.1. Taxonomy (NCBI): domain Eukaryota; kingdom Viridiplantae; phylum Streptophyta; class Magnoliopsida; order Lamiales; family Gesneriaceae; genus Primulina; species Primulina eburnea. The sequence goes on from NC_133114.1 coordinate 2,744,699, forward strand.
GACAAAACTTGTAATGTATGAACTGATAAGCTGAACTAAAGATAAAAGTCTGATTTTATTATAGAGAAAATAACTCTTCTAATGTATATTCGTAAAAGAATAAATAAATAAGAATCTTCAACAATTGAACTGAGATCGGTTGATCTTCATACATTCTTCTTCCCTTTTTCTTCTTCTGTTTCTCTCAAAACTTCCCATTTTTTGCCAATCACATCCACTTTTCTTGTTAAAATGCGTACATCTGCTGCAATATCTGATACTTCATTCAACATAGTTTTTTGCAGCATGTCAATCCTTTTAATGACTTTTTCTTCAAGAAAGTCAAATCTCCTGCCGACTAGTGCTTGAGTTTGAAAGTGAGATTCAGTCGACAGCCTGTCTTTCTTGATATTATCCATCTGAAGATAGTTTTAATTTAGCTTCAGGGTATGTGCAAGCTGGGTAGATTGTATAGCAGAAATAGCATTCATCATACTGACGAGATTTGATTGAACGGTTTGGAGTTCTTCAAATAGAGCATCAGAATCTGAAATTCTGGGAGACATGGCTCCAAAAGTTTCTGGAATCTGTTCCCTTTCTGGTGAGGAAAATACAACTATCACTCTGTCAGGTGGTTCTGTTAATTGCATAGCTATTTCTGGCATACCTTCAGTTTAAGTTCTTGTGGAGGAGATGAGACAGATAGAGGAGTAAAAGAATTAGAAGGTTCTGGGATTGGTTCATTAACTGATTCTTCAGTTGGTTCAACGACTGGATCTTTAATTGGTTGTTCAGTCGGCGGAGGAACCGGTTCTTCAGTCAGAACTGAATTCAGTTGATCCTCTTTAGTCGTGTGAATGACTGCTTGTTTTGATTGCTTTAAAACTGCTTGTTCAGTCACAACTTCTGACTCTGTCGGTTGTTCAAACAAAATTTCTGCAGCCGGTTCTTCGGAAATAACAGCTTGATCATCTGGTTTTTTAGTTACATCTTCAACTGATCTGGAAGTGTCCAGCTGAATATCTGAGGTCACTGATTTGATGACTTCATCTAGATTCACCGGAGATAAATCGGCTTCAGAATAAGGTGGTGGATCAACATTAGAGGATAGAGGTGCTAAAGATGAGGATGAAGGAGCAACTGGGTTATAAGAAGCAGCAGCTGGTTCTTTTGAAGGTTCTTGAACTGATAGTTCAGTTGCCTTCTCTGATTCATCTTGAGAGGCAGCTGGTTGGATCAGTTCTTGACCTAATTCCCAGTCCTTGATCTTCATTTGCAATGAAATCAGATCAGAGTCCAACTGATCATATACGGCTTTGTTATTGAAAGCAGTTGAACTAGTTGGATCATAATTTAATCGCAACTGAGTAACTATCTGCTGAAGTCTCTTCACTTTCAGTTGGTTGAAGAAATAATGCTTACGTTCCAGAGCTTGAACGATTGTAGGGGCCTTGACTACCTTCAGAACGAGATTCTCAAAGTCAACAAATCTTTTCAGAGTGGATTTCTTATGAAGTTGCTTAGAAAAAACTTCTGTTCTGAATTTTACCCATTGATCATAAGCATTGAGCTTGTCTTCTGCAAAATCATTGATCTCTTGCCAAATAAGATCAATATGTGTTTGAACAGCATTGGTTGTCCTGGGCTCTTCATGCAATTTCCCTTTGCCCTTTGGATCAGTTAAGGCATGAGAAAGACACGACCTTGAAGTGGTTGCATCTAGTTGTTCTCGAATTACTATCCCTTTTGGTCTGGCAAAGGTAAAGGAATAAAGCCAGAGATAGTGATTAAAGGAGCCTTAACTCAAGCAAGTTTCTTTTTATCACCAGATTCGGTGACCTTCCTTTTTGGTAGAATTGAGGATAGGCTGTTCAGATTCAGATAGCTTCAATATATCAGTTGGGATTGTCCCAACAACAGTATTAGTCTTGGTCTTTAAAGTACGTGGCTTCTTCACAACTTTGGGTGAGGGAGTCTTTTCAGATTCGGTTTCGCTGACAATCAGCTTACGCTTGATTTTTTTCTTTTTAATCTCCTTGCGAGCGTTCTTGACTGATTTGGGAGCAGCATCTGTCCCAATTTCCTTTTTCACCTTAATGAACTGCTCAGGTGACATGTCTAGTTTTTGTTTGGGTGGCTGGACAGACGTGGCATTGAATATTTTTATCTTTGATGACTTCTCAGAGTCATAAGTCATCAAACCTTTAACTTTCAGCACATGACTGAGCTGCAGCGCAAAGCCTTTGGACTGTTTGGCAGTTTGAAACATATTTCTCAATATATTGAAGATGATGTTTCTCCAGTTCATCTTCCTTCCACTCATTATCGCAGTCATGGCTTGAAATTTTTTGAGAGTGAGGGCAGCAAATGATCCTGCCTTGGCTAAGATGCCCTTGACTACAATATCAGCCAGTAGTTGTACTTCTGGCTTCAGTTCCTTCTTAGGATCAGAAACTTTGATCTTCTGACTAGCAGCAGAAATGGTAGTTTGAATCTCCTCAATATCAGATGCCTCTACCTCAGAAAGATTGATAAGTCTTCCGGCTGGTAGATGGAAGAGATTGCAGAAAAACTCCTCCTCAATAATCAGTAACTGACCTCTGTATAGTGTCGCCTCAACTGATATTCCCCCTTGATCATTGTCTAGTTTGACAGATGAACTCATGGGTATACATGCAGCCGAGCATGTTTCCATACCAAATTTCTTGAGCAATTCCTTAATGTATTTTGTTTGACTGATGAAAGTGCCAGTTTCCAGTTGTTTTACTTGCAGACCGAGAAAAAAATGTCAATTCACCCATCATACTCATCTCGAATTTTTCCTGCATCAACTTGGAAAACTTCTTGCATAATTTGGGGTGAGTTGACCCAAAAATAATATCATCAACATAGATTTGCAATAGTAAAATGTGATCATCTTTAGAGAATTTGAACAAAGTCTTGTCAACTGATCCCACAGTAAAGTCGTGATCAGTTAAGAATTTTGAAAGAGTTTCACACCAAGCTCTTGGAGCTTGCTTTGTTCAAATGGTAAACATGATCAGGAAATGAGTGATTGGTAAACCTGGAGGTTGTTCAACGTAGACTTCTTCTTGCAACTGACCATTCAGAAAGACACTCTTCACATCCATTTGATAGACTTTAAAGTTCTTGAAGGATGCATAAGCGAGGAATATTTTGATTGCTTCCAGTCAGACAACTGGTGCATATGTTTCATCATATTCAATTCCTTCTTCCTGCCTATACCCTTGTGCTACAAGTCTTGCCATGTTACGTTCAACTGAGCCATCTTCATTCAGTTTATTCCTGAATACCCACTTCGTACCTATAATAGATTTGCAAGCTGGTCTTGGAACTAAGTCCCAAACTTTGTTATGGGTAAACTGATTTAGCTCTTCTTTCATTGCATTTATCCAGTTAGGATCAGCAAGAGCTTTATCAGTTTTCTTTGGTTCAAACTGTGATACAAAAGCGGAATGAATGAATAAATTAAGCATTTGATTCATTGTCCTTACCGGGTCAGATGGATTACCTATTACCAAATCTGGTGGGTGAGATTTCTTCCATCTGAGTTCACCATTTGTTGTATCAGCAATTGCTTCTGTTGGTAACTGAACAATTTCAGTTGTGGGAGACAACTGAATTGTTTCAGTTTCAGTTGATAACTGAATATTATTTGTTTGCTCTACCAACTGACTTTCAGGAATGACTTCATGTTCAACTGATTGATCCACAATTTCAAGTTCTGGTGTTTGAAGGATGTTTCGATTGATATGGTTTTCTTCTTCAGGATCATCCTCCAAACTGATATCTGTAAATCGATCAACTAGCTCAACTGGATCAGTTGGCTTATCAGTTAGTATAGTTTCATAAAAAACATGTATAGACTCTTCAACATTTAATGTACTTTTGTTATAAACTCTATAAGCCTTGCTGACTGAAGAATATCCCAGAAGTATTCTCTCTGCAGATTTAGCATCAAAGTCTTTTAAATGATTTTTGCCATTGTCAAGAATAAAACATCTGCAGCCGAATATTTTAAAGTAAGAAACCACACTTTTTCGTCCATGCCAGATCTCATATGGTTTTTCAAATGATTTTATTAATCTGTTGGAACTTTTCAAGTTTGCAATCTTGATTTTGATGTTAACAAAACTTGTTATTGTGTTTCTAACATATTTACTCAAGTGTGAAGTTGCAAACACAAGAAGCTAGCTGAAACTGAATTTTGAACAAACTGAATTTCTGGCGAGCTTCGGTATTTTGATGATATCTCTCAACTGGATTATCCAAATGACAATTCGCCAATTCGACTGATTAGAAAACTCAATTTGGAACAAATCATATTTCACGTCAGTTGGGCAAAATCGGATGTTATCATGGTCTAACTGATCGCTCAATTACCGAACTGATCACACGAAAACAGCAATCAGTTGTGTTTGAGCAGCTGCCGTATTTTGGTCATATCTCTCAGCTCGGTTATCGAAACGAAGCGATTCAGTATGCGTTGGAAAGCTAAGACAAAGATATACAAATCATTCTTATAAGTCAAAGTCTGAATCGAAGCTTATGATGCTGATAAATGACGATGAAGCTACTGGTTCTGCACAAACTGAAATCAGCTAGGCTGATTTCAGCACACCAGCTGAAACTGAACCAGCTGAAGACCAGTTGAACCAGTCCAACTGAACCAGTTGAACTGAACCAGACCAACTGAACCAGTCCGACTGAATGACCAGTTGAGTTGACCATAGTTGACCAGTTGACCAGAGTTGACCAGTCGGGAAAATGCCCAGCAAGCTGAATTTGACCGTTGCAATCTCGGAAATAGTACAGAAACTTTCCAACGGTCATATTCTTGTGTATAACGTATATATCAGTGTTGGAGCCTATAAATACAACATCTTGAAGATCAAACAAGAGCTTTGGAAGATGATTCAAAGCATGGGCAGTTAGCAAGAAAAAAATCAGCTAGTTGAGAGCACAAGCCCTTGTGTGAGGATACATTTGAGATGTACACTGTAAAGGATAAATTCTTCACACACACAATCACTCACACATATACGAGAGAGTTGAGCTTCAAAGATTAGTTGAGTGAGTCTTGCACAAAGACGTAAAACTTGTGTATGTAGTCTTTGCATATGAGACATTAAACAATATGTTGATTGTGAGGTGCTGCCTACAATCTTGAGTGCTAGGAGTTCAGTTTTAGGCAGTGGGTAAGTCCTAGCTGAATGGGTTTGTACAATGAGTTGTATAAATCAAAGTCTTCTAGTGAATCCTTCCCAAGGGGAAGAAGGGGTGACGTAGGAGTGTTTGAAATCTCCGAACATCCATAAACAAATTCGTGTCTATTTGTTTATTGCATTTACTTATCATTTCCATTAGTTTTAAAGATGCATTGTTGAAGCATTTTATGTGTTCTTCAAATACCAAAATATTGCATACCAAGTGTTTGATAAAATGCTTCAACCGAAAATCTTTTTACTCATTCAACTTGCATATATCTTAAATGGTTTACAAAATATTTAATCGGTTTCTACGAAGGATTATTTCGAGTATTTTCCGCTTGGTTTGAACACCAAACTCGATTTAATTCATCGGTGTTCAATATTTCAAGAACCGAGCTATTGTAGCTCAACGATGATCCCCCCAACCGATCCTATCAAGTGGTATCAGAGCGGGTTGTTCTTGAAAGAACATTGAAACTGATTTTGATGTTTAAAATTTGAAATTTCAGATTTTTTACACATATATATGCAAAACTGAATTTTCGCGCAGCTTGTAGCGACCATGGGAAAAATGGCATATCTCCTTGCTCGAGTGTCCAAATGACGAACCGCTTTTTGCGTTGTAAACTAGACTCGTAGAGGTTTACAGCGGTATAAAATTTGCAGCCTAATTATGCACGAGAAAATACAGTTTATTTGTTGAAGACAGAGCATATGTGCTGCAGCAAAAAATGAGCCATGGAGAAAATTGGTTAGTTATCCCTCCTTTTTTACATTTTTCAAAATTTCAAAAATATAGGGTGAGAACTCATTATAGCTTTAATGAGTAGATTATTTTTAGATATTGAGGGGGAGAAAATTTTGTTTAAAATGTTTTGAAATATAACTTTTTGATTCACACAAAAAGGGGGAGAAATATGTTAGTTGAGTTGAGTGTTTATCCAAGTTTTGTGATCATCAAAAAGGGGAAGATTGTTGGAACTTTTCAAGTTTGCAATCTTGATTTTGATGTTAACAAAACTTGTTATTGTGTTTCTAACATATTTACTCAAGTGTGAAGTTGCAAACACAAGAAGCTAGCTGAAACTGAATTTTGAACAAACTGAATTTCTGGCGAGCTTCGGTATTTTGATGATATCTCTCAACTGGATTATCCAAATGACAATTCGCCAATGGACTGATTAGAAAACTCAATTTGGAACAAATTGTATTTCACGTCAGTTGGGCAAAATCGGATGTTATCATGGTCTAACTGATCGCTCAATTACCGAACTGATCACACGAAAACAGCAATCAGTTGTGTTTGAGCAGCTGCCGTATTTTGGTCATATCTCTCAGCTCGGTTATCGAAACGAAGCGATTCAGTATGCGTTGGAAAGCTAAGACAAATATCTACAAATCATTCTTATAAGTCAAAGTCTGAATCGAAGCTTATGATGCTGATAAATGACGATGAAGCTACTAGTTCTGCACAAACTGAAATCAGCTAGGCTGATTTCAGCACACCAGCTGAAACTGAACCAGCTGAAGACCAGTTGAACCAGTCCAACTGAACCAGTTGAACTGAACCAGACCAACTGAACCAGTCCGACTGAATGACCAGTTGAGTTGACCAGAGTTGACCAGTTGACCAGAGTTGACCAGTCGGGAAAATGCCCAGCAAGCTGAATTTGACCGTTGCAATCTCGGAAATAGTACAGAAACTTTCCAACGGTCATATTCTTGTGTATAACGTATATATCAGTGTTGGAGCCTATAAATACAACATCTTGAAGATCAAACAAGAGCTTTGGAAGATGATTCAAAGCATGGGCAGTTAGCAAGAAAAAAATCAGCTAGTTGAGAGCACAAGCCCTTGTGTGAGGATACATTTGAGATGTACATTGTAAAGGATAAATTCTTCACACACACAATCACTCACACATATACGAGAGAGTTGAGCTTCAAAGATTAGTTGAGTGAGTCTTGCACAAAGACGTAAAACTTGTGTATGTAGTCTTTGCATATGAGACATTAAACAATATGTTGATTGAGATGTGCTGCCTACAATCTTGAGTGCTAGGAGTTCAGTTTTAGGTAGTGGGTAAGTCCTAGCTGAATGGGTTTGTACAATGAGTTGTATAAATCAAAGTCTTCTAGTGAATCCTTCCCAAGGGGAAGAAGGGGTGACGTAGGAGTGTTTGAAATCTCCGAACATCCATAAACAAATTCGTGTCTATTTGTTTATTGCATTTACTTATCATTTCCATTAGTTTTAAAGATGCATTGTTGAAGCATTTTATGTGTTCTTCAAATACCAAAATATTGCATACCAAGTGTTTGATAAAATGCTTCAACCGAAAATCTTTTTACTCATTCAACTTGCATATATCTTAAATGGTTTACAAAATATTTAATCGGTTTCTACGAAGGATTATTTCGAGTATTTTCCGCTTGGTTTGAACACCAAACTCGATTTAATTCATCGGTGTTCAATATTTCAAGAACCGAGCTATTGTAGCTCAACGATGATCCCCCCCAACCGATCCTATCATAATCACTGATCTGTTCTGAGTATAACATGCAGTGTTTACTGCTTCTGCCCAAAACCTTTGAGAAATACCAGAATCAGTAAGCATTGTTCTAGCAGCTTCTTTTAGGGTCTGGTTTCTTCTTTCAGCTACACCATTTTGCTGAGGAGTTCTTGCTGCTGAGAGCTCATGCTTAATTCCAGTATTTTCTAAAAATTTTGAAAGAGTTTGATTGATAAATTCAGTCTCTCGATCAGACCTTATTCGATCAATCCCAACTGATTTTTCATTTGATAATCTTTTGAAAAGCTTGATCAGTTGTGCAGCAGTTTAGTCTTTAGATTTAAGAAATATGACCCAAGTAAATCTTGAAAAATCATCCACAACCACCAGAGTGTATATCATTCCTCCTAAACTCATGACTGGTATTGGACCAAAAAGATCCATATGCAACAGTTCTAAGCATCGGGAAGATGATTTACAACCTTTGTTTTTAAACGAGGAACTTACTTGTTTACCAAACTGACATGCTGAACAAATTTTTTCTTTTGACAAATATATTTTAGGCAATCCAGTTACAAGATTGTTGTTAATCAGATAGGAAATAGATTTAAAGTTTAAGTGGTTCAATCTCTTATGTCATAACCAGTTTTTAGAAGATTTAGAAGCTATGAAAGAAATCGGTGCATAAGAATGTTCAGTCCAGCTAACTTTGTATGTATTTTCACATCGATTGTCAGTTAGAATGACTTCATGAGTTGAGTTTCTAACTGAACAAGTGTGTTTATCAAATTGTACTGAGAAATTATTGTCGCATAACTGACTGATGCTTATCAATTTATACTTCAAATTCTCAACTAGCAATACATCTTTAATTGTAAAGTTACCATGGATAAACTTACCCTTACCCACAGTTTTACCTTTGGAGTTGTCTCCAAAACTAATGTTTGGTCCATTGTATTTAATTAGTTCAGATAACAACTTTGCATCTCCTGTCATATGTCTTGAACATCCACTGTCTAGATACCATGTGGATTTTTTGATTAAGCATGTTTCCTGCAATTACACATAGAATATAATTTTGGTACCCTTATTTATTTGGGTCTTAAACTGATTAGTCCATTAGGAACCCAGATTTGGACTAGTCTAACTGACCTTCCAGTTGTGGTGTTCCAGATAACTTTTCCAGGCTTTTGGTTGTTGGGTGTGTGAAGTGAGGAAGAAGCAATATGATTTTTGTCCTTTTTTCAACTTACTGTTCATTTGATATCGTTTCTGAACTGGATTTTGGTTGTAGGAATTCTAATAGCCATTCTTAGAGTATTGTCTTTTGTAACTGAATCGTTTAACTGACCAGTTACTTGAGTCAGTTGAACTCTCATAGCCATATCCAATACCATACCTTTTGTCTTTGTTCATACTTTCGATCTTTTGAACAGCCGGTTTACTTGGCTCTGAAAATTTATTTTCCACAGCTGATTTTACAAAGATAATATATTTTCCTTTGCCTTTATTCAACTTTGGCTGAGCATCATTTGCAGAATAATCAATTTGACTGTTAAATCCCAAACCAGTTTTATCATCAACTGATTTTTTAGCATTCTGCATTTCAGTTAAAGTAACTGACGACTTGTTCCAAGCTTGTATCAGTTCAGAATTTTTTAAAATTTCGATTTTCAACTAACATATCAAGGCTTGATTCTCATTCAGTTCAACTTTCTGCTTTGCGATCTCCGCTTTTAGATTCAAGAGTTCAACTGATACTTCAGTTTCAGTTTTATTTTCTTTGGCATCATTTCGCTCAGTTTTGAATTTCTCGAATGAGCGAGTAAGTTTTTGATACTCATTTACCATGTCATGCAGAGTGGTAACGAGTTCGTCTCGTGTAAAATTAGTTGAGCTAAAATCAAATACATGTTCTCTAGCTGACTCCGGTTGGACATCATCTGCCATTAGACATTTTATCTCTTCTTGATCTTCAATTGAGCTGCTTGGGCTATCTGGTTCTGATTCATCACTATCGGTTTCAGCCCATTTGGATTTGCTCTCTTCAGCTAAGAGCACTTCATGCTTCTTTCTGAATGATTTCTTCTCATCCTTAGTCCTTCTTCTGCGATCATAGGACCTCTTCCCTTTATCAGTTGACCCTCGAATGTCCTTCTTTGGTTTAGGACTGTCATTTATGAAGTGTCCAGGTTTACCACAGTTGTAACACACATAAGATTCTTCTTTGGTCGGGTTATTATGGAATTGCTTCTGAAAGTTTCCTTGATCCTTCTCATGAATCTTCCAAATTTCTTGATAAACAATGACATTGCATCATTGCTCAATCGATCAACTGTTTTGTCAGCTGAACCAGTTGGCTCCAGTCTGACTGCAGTTAAAGCTATTGTTGGAGATGGTGTAGAAGGCTCTCCTTCTCTGGAATGCAATTCAAATTCATAAGCTTTAAGATCGGCAAAGAAATCGTGGAGTTCGATCTTGTTGAGATCCTTCGACTCCCTCATAGCCATAGTCTTCACATCCCATTCCTTGGGAAAACCTCTAATAACCTTCACTGCTACTTCTTTGTTTGAATACACTTTTCCTGGTGTATTCAGCTCATTGATGATTCAACTGATCCTTTCATCATAGTCATGCATAGACTCACAAAATTTCATCTTTATGTTGTCAAACTTCTGAACGGCAACTGATAATTTGTTTTCCTTTGTCTGCTCATTGCCTTCGCATAACTAGATTAACTTTTCCCATATCTCTTTGCTGGTTTTGCACATCTTGATTTTATTGAATGTGAATTTATCCAGCGTTTTGTATAATATATCCTTGGCCACTTTGTCCAAATTTGATTTTCTTTTATCCTCGGCAGTCCATTATATAAGCCCTCTTCAACTGTTCAGTCCATTATATTGCCCAGTCTCGGAATCCCTCTCATTCCCGTGTGGGTCGGTTCATTCATGTTCCCTTCACCTAGAAGCCTGCCAGGAGCCGCTCATTGTCTGTGCAACTGATGGCACCGGCGTTCACCCCCCGCCCTCTTCGGCCCCGGGCCTCACATAAAATGACAAAAGAGTTTATGTATGTTCGGAGATTGAAGAGACTCACTTCAGTTTTGGACTTAACACTGCCACAACTGAAACTCTTAGTATACAATTTTCTTACAGTTTGTAAACTGATCTTAGTACAACTTGAATGAATATACAACAAATGACTTGTGCTATTTAAGCTCAAAATTTAGCGTTGAATGCTATTGATATTTCTGATAAATGTGAGCTTGTGAATGTTTGTGAGCAGCGTAACAACAAGATGAATGAGAGCTTGTGTATTTATTTCAACTGCTCTTCTCGTCTATTTATAAGCAACTCTTCAACGGTAACAATAAATACAATTTGATTCTTTATAGCCGTTGTTTGCTACGTCAACATTCTTCTGACATTTGTACATTGTAGACTCTGAAATGCGTCATTTCACTACGAGTTGCAGTCTGTTTGTACTATTTGTCGGTCGTCATTTTCAAGTGATGACGTGTACAGCTGAGAGATCAGCTGAAAAAATACTCTGCTGGAAAGCTTATAACTGATTGATTCAACTGATCAATTTCCAACTGATCAGTCAGTTTGATTCGACTCAACTGATCAGTTTCCAAATGATGAGTTCGACGTAGAAAATATTCAGCTGGCTTCAGTTGATGTTGATAATGTACGCATATATCTTTATCTATTGAAAACTATCAGTTGTATGATTTTAGTCAGTTAAGCTCATTCTCCTTTGATCAGTTATTCCAATAGGTATAAACTCTTAGTTTGTCAAACCACCAAAATAAAGTTTCCAACACAAGTTAATCATGTCAGCTATAAAGAGTCAACGGTTAAATCAGCTTGACACGTCATCAGTTATGAGCGAAACCAACAACCGACAGTTTGTACAAAAGCAGTCTGTAACTAGACTTGTCAAAATGGGTTAGGCCCGTCAGGCCGGACCACCCCGCCATAAAAATTTAACAGGTTGGGTTAATAAAATAGCAGTCCGTTTGGAGGCGGGCCAAATGGGTTGAGCCCGTTTGGATTGCGGGTCAAGACGGGTCGGGCCCAAACGGGACTGGCTGGCCCGTCAAATTAGGTTAAAATTTTATATTTTTAAGTTTTATATAAAAATTGGAATAAGTTTTATGCGCCCCCATATCTTAGAACAAATATATTGATAATTTACTCTTAGAACAAATATACATAAAGAAAATAAAAAAAGAGAAATTTACAGATATACATAAAGAAAACAAAAGCGAAGAAATTCATGTAAATTTTATTCATGAAGCTTAAAATAATTATTAAGCATAGCAGTTGTTTGTGAACCCAAGAGCGGTTTCGTTTGAAGTCCGACGAGTTGTCGTGAAATTTTGTGGACCCGGCAGATGTTTGCTAATTATGTGTATTGTTGAAAACATAATATTTTTTAAAATTTACAACCGTCTCTTTCCTCGACTTTATGTTCTCTTCCATGTCTCAATCTTCATGTTTGGTTTAAACACTTTACTTTTTATGGATTATGTTGTATACTTTCTTAATTTCTTATTTCAACGTTTTCAAGTATTTTATGAAACTATTTGACTGAATATATTTTTATTCTATATTTACTGCGATACTCTTTAGAAATTTATTTTTTTTAAAAATAAGCGGGCCGGCCTGCCTAACTCGCGACCCAAGGTGGGTTGGGGTGGGTTGACCATTTAGAGGCCCGCCCCGCCAAACCGTTTTGACATGTCTATCTGCAACTGATAGTGGGAGAGCCGCATATCAGAATGCCTCGGTGTACGATTATCAGAAGGATAATGACATGTCCATACAAGACAAATCAATTGATATAATTATTTGAACACATTCATTGTTACAGTTAGAGAACAAAGCCTATAAATAGTCGAAAAATTCAGCTGAAAAAAACTCTTGAAGCGCGTACATTCATTCTTGAGTTAAACAGTTTGTAAAGATTAATTACTCGAAGCTCACACTCATCAGATTTATTCATAGCGTTCAGGCTATATTTTGAGAACGTACATAAGCACTCATTGTTATCTTATTTGATCTTTCAGATCAAGTTGTCCTTAGAAAACATATCAGTTGCGTACTGATAAAAGTTGTAAAGATACTAAGAGTTTCAGTTTGGCAGTGTTAAGTCCAAACAGAAGTGGGTTATTACAGTTGGTGTAATTAATCAAAGTCTTTTAGTAAATATCATATCCTTGAGATAGAAAGGGTAACATAGTAGCATTTGAAGTATCTGAACATCCACAAATCTTGTGTTCTTTATTCTCAATTTCATTCAATTTGTTTTTCCGTTATTTCCGCACTGTCATTATTTAACTGATTGACAACAAAATTCGTGAATTCAGTTTATCACTAAACTGATTCATTCATAGAAAATTTGTGAAAATTGTTAAGTGTTTATTCAACCTTATTCAAAACACTTTCAAACACCCAACTGATCCTAACAAAATTTATATAATTTGAGATGATGTTTAAACAAAGATAATGATTCTCTAGTCGTTAAATTGATATTTTAACTTGGTTGAGTAGAACTATTACCGAAATCAAACCCGAAAAGATTAGTTGGGTTGGGTCAACCTAGGTTGACCGATTTATTTTATAAAATTAACAAATATTGGCTAAATTTTTTATATTGTATTTTAAATTTTTTTAATTGTATATCGATATCATAAATTTTCTTTATATGATATTTATTTTGTAAAATATAAATTAATTTTAAAAAATTTATTTGTTGTATGAATTATGTTTTAAATTTTCTATAAGTTGATTTTCAAATTTATAACTTAATTTATAAATGAGGATGCTTGATCAAATATTTATTTTGAAAAATATTTATTTTTGAAAAAATTTATTGATGGTTATTTTGATATTTTTGAAACAATTTATTGACAGATATTTTGATATGCTTGGACATTTTACATTTCATAAAAAATTACTTCTTTTATAAAGTAATTAATAGTTTACAAAACTTCTTCTCTTAAATTTGAATATTTAATTCTACAAAACATAATTAACATATATTTAGGTAATATTTTGAAAGGATCGGTGAATCGGGTGAAGAGTGTTTAGAAAGGGGGGTTGAATAAACACTGCTCAATTAAAATAATTCTTCGACAAACTGATTTAAGTTGTATTACAAACTGAATCTAAAATATTCTTTCGGTCAACAACAATCAGTTAAACTGAATAAACAGTTGCGGAAAAACTAACTGACTGAAGGATGGAGTATCTAACTGAAAATAATAACTGAAGGTAATAACAACACAATTTGTTTCTGGATGTTCGGAGACTTGAACAACTCCTACGTCACCCCTTCTTTCACGCAGATAGGATTTTCATTAAAAGACTTTGATCAAATACAAATCAATGTACTGACCCACTTCAGTTTGAACTTATCACTTTGCCAATACTGAAACTCTTACAATACAACACTTTTACAGATCGTAACTGATCTTAGCACAATTTAGAAATTCTATCAATCTATTACAAGGTGCTATGAAAGCTCAAGAGCGTAGTCTAGAATACTACTGATAAAACTGATAAGCGTGAGCTTGATTCCTGAGTGTGAGCGGATATTTTTGCAGCGTAACAGCAAGTAAGATAACTGAGAATGCGATAATGCTTCAGCTGCTGCCTTCGACTATTTATAGGCTTCCCTCTCAACGGTAACATTAAAGATATTTGAATATTCTAACCGTTGATTGCCACGTCGATATATCTTGACAATAGTACACTGTTCATTTCTGAAATGCCGCGAGCCACTACCAGTTGCAGATGGCTGTACTATATGTCGGTTGTCGCTGTCAACTGAAGACGTGTACAGCTGAGAGATCAGCTAGTAAAGATCAGTTGACGAATAAATATACTTTAGTTGAAGCGATCAGTTGACTGATGACGTGTTCAGTTACGTCGATCAGTTGGTCCAATTCAATTGCTAGAATCAGTTGGTCAATCTTTTGTCAAACGCCGGAATTTCGTTTCCAACAATTTCCCCCTTTATGGTGTTTGACAAAACTATAGTGAAAGATACTAGACTGAATGCAAAGTAGATAAAATAATATGTCGGTTAACTGAATCAACTGAATTCTTATTTCTTCAAAATAAATACAATAGATACTGCGCCTATTAGTGTTTCTTCTGCTGCTCTAAGATCTCCTTTATCTCTTCCCCCTTTTTGTCAAACTGTTCCATCTTGAGAGATATCTTCCCAACATCAGTAGAAAGGGGCTTGACAGAGGTTAAGATGTTGTCGATAGCAGTAGTCATAGTGAGTTGTAGCAGTTCGACTTTTCTTGACATAATTGACTCCATGCTGTCGACCCTTCGGTTAATAGAGTTTTGAGTGGCAGTCAAACTTGAAATAATTCCTCTATTTTTCTGAATGTCGTTGACGGCGAAAGAAAGAGCGGAAACAGCAGATTTAATATCCTTCAGACTTTTTAACGATTCCAGATTATCATCCAACTTCAGAGTATGCGATAATTGAGTATTTTGAATCTTCGAGATGGCAGAAATCATTTGACTCATACTGTCTTGCATATATTTTGAAGCGGAAGATGGAGGATGAGATTGTCAAGAAGTGCTAGGTTCACTTGTAGTTTGTTCAGAAATTATCAAGGCTTGATCAGTTGAGATTGTTTCAGCAGCGTCTCGAACTGAAGTATCAGCAGTAGTAATTTCTCCTTGATCTCGAGGTGGTGAAGGAAGATTTGGTTCAGCAGATGGTAACACAGCAGAAACTGGTGCCTCTAAAGGGTGATCAATGGAATCAACTGGCACATCAATTGAAGGGATTGAAGAATCAACTGGCACATCAGTTGAGATAACTTGATCAGTAGATGGATATGACTGAACATGTTCTTCGGTAGAAATAATTGCTTCTGGAGGGATTTGATCAGCAGATGGATCAACTTTGTCAGAAATGGGGGCACTGATCTGTGATTCTTCCACAACGGCCTGAATAACTTCATCGATGTGTGCGAGGGAAAGCTCAGCATCAGTATACATTTGTTGTTCAACAGTAGGTGAAAGAGACTGATCATGAGCTGGCTCTTCAGTTGGAACAAGAGCTAAGGCTGATGATGGTTCTATTCTTTCAGAGGGTGCTTCCTCCAATATTTCCTCGTCATCATCATCTGAATCTTCTTGATAGAGAACCAGTTCTTGATTCATTTCCCAGAACTTGATTTGGGATAGCAGTCCTATGAGATCAGTGTCGAGCTGAGTGATTGTAGTATCCCGATGCCTAATTTGAGTTAATTATTGGATTAATTGTATTTCGGTGGGATCGGAAGGACCGAACCGGGTTCGGATCGTCCGAAGTTGGTTCGGATCGTCCGAAGTTGGTTCGGATCGTCCGTTCTGTTCGGAGTCAGACGAGTCATGTCATGTCAGAGTTCGGATCGTCCGATCAGGGTTCGGATCGTCCGAAGACAGGTGGCTGGACACGTGGAAGACATGCAATGTTCGGATCGTCCGAAGTGGATCGGATCGTCCGAAGTGTACCGGATCGGAGCGTCCGAAGTGGATCGGATCGTCCGATCGTTGTCTATAAATAGAAGCGCGAGGCTTCACTCTTCACTCGCCAATTCCGAGAGTTCCAGAGCGTTTTTGTCGTTTCTGATGGGTTTCTAGTCTTTTACCGAGGTTCGGGCACTAGCGGGGAGCTACTGGTTTTGTAGCGGAGCTGTGCTCTAGTTGGGGGCTAGCGGCATCAGTGGGCTGACTACGGACGCAGGTATAGTTCTGGGTTCCCTTTGAGATTTGGGAGTATCTATTAGTCTAGTTAAGGCTTTTAGATGTGGTTTAGTGATATGGTATCACTTGGATTGTAGGCTTGATTCTAGGGCTGATTGCTAGGATCTACTAGTTTGAGGTACGAAAGTACTATCCGAGATAGCAGGATTGAGTATGCTTTACTATGTGTTGCATGTTTATATGTTGCATTATTATCTGTCATATGATGCATGGTTTATTATGCGGCATTTGCATAATCATGTTGAGCCTGATTATCTTTGAGATAGCCTGTTGAGAGGGTGCTCAGCCCTCATTTGTTGTGGATGGTTGGACCCCGTTGGCCGACGGTGGTCAGGTCACCGGTATATCCACAGGTTTATTTTGGTATGGGAGCCACCTCCTGGTGCGACGGCGCAGAGTGCTACATACCTTGACGTCATTTGCCTGAGCAGTATTTCGTTATACCCAGATCCTGGTATCCAGTACATTTTGCATACATGCATGTCATAGTCTTGTATACTCATGCTTTCGGTGCTGAGCGTTTTATGCTCACGTCCTCGGTTTATCTCTGTTTTGGACACCCTATTCGATGGGGCAGGTCTCAGGTTGGACGGTCCAGGAGGGAGTGGACAGGGAGCTGGCAGGGGTTGATTCGTAGTTGTTGGTATTTATTCTTGGATTTAGTTCGATCTGGTTGTTTAAGTATTTTTGTACTTACAGTTTCGATTGGGTTGTATTACTTATTCCGCTGTTTACCTGATTCAGTTTTAAATATAAATTTTGCATGCTTTAGTTCTGATTAGTAGGTGATTCTGGAACGGGTCACTACATTTATGGTATCAGAGCATGCATTAAGATTTTGGGATTTAGAACTGTTCTTTTGGGTTTAATCTCTGGTAACTTTTGTAGCGAGAGATGTCTGGTTATGACGACGATGCTAGTAGTCATGGCAGCGTTGGACGTTGGGGAGACCGCGATGATCGGGAGCGTCGCCGAGAGCATCGAGAACGTCGTCATCACCGTCGTGATGAGCCTCGGAGTTTTAGTATGCATCGGTTCTTGCAGATGGGGCCGAAACCTCTTTCGGGCGGTGAGACTCCGGATGTTGCGGAGAACTGGCTTGAGAGGATGGAGAGCTGCTTCAAGACTTTTCAGTGCTCGGCGGAGCAGCAGATTGATACCCTTGATTTCTTGCTGGAGGGTGGTGCGCGCAAGTGGTGGAGGTCTACCTCTGCACCGATAGTTCAGCGACAGGGTCGAGTTCTTTGGGCCGATTTCCGAGCCGCTTTCATGTTGCTTTACTTTCCGCCAGCTCTTCTGCAGACCAAGGCGATTGAGTTGATCAATCTGAAGCAGGGAAGTTTGTCTGTTGACGAGTATCAGCAGAAGTTCTTTGAGTTGCTTCCATATGTTCCGCATGTTAGTGATAATGCTATGGCCAAGTATAACCATTTTCTCCAGGGCCTCAATCAGGAGATTTATGATCGGGTTGTTGTCTGCGATGATCCGACATCGTATGAGGGCCTTGTGAATCGTTGTCGCCAGGCTGAGGGCAGTTTGCTGAGAGGTCGAGCCATGCAGTTTGCTCGTCCTACTAGTTCTTTGGGTCCCCGCGCCCAAGCATTTAAGAAGGCTGGATCTACTTCTTCTTCCTCTGGATCTGGAGGAGTTCACCATTTTGGGAAGAAGAGGGGCCCGTGTCAGCACTGCGGGAAGAACCACCCGACGGAGCGTTGTCGCAGGGTTGCGGGTGCTTGTTACAAGTGCGGTGAGATGGGCCACATGAAGAGAGATTGTCCACAGACGGGCGGAGGATCAGGATCTGGTTCTCAGGCTTCAGTTCATCAGAGGCCACAGCAGGGACAGTCTACTCAGGGTTCTAACCTCCGACCGCGTACTCAAGGGCAGGTCTTTGCTCTTAACCAGGATCAGGCGGCTGAGGAGAACGAGAGAGTTATCGCAGGTGTGTTTTTATTATGTGGATTACCTGCTTACGTTCTCATTGATATTGGTGCATCGCATTCATTCATATCTGCGAGGTTTGCTAAACGTCATAAGTTACCTTTCACTTCTTTGGACGTTGTGGTATCTGTTTCCACACCGATGGGTCATTCGGTGCTAGCTAAACGTCTAGTTTTGGGTTGTCCTCTAGAGTTTGAGGGTAATGTTTTAACTGCTAATTTGATGATTCTTGCGATGGAGGATTTTGATTGCATTCTGGGAATAGATGTGCTGACTGTGTTTAGAGCTACTGTGGACTGTTATCAGAAGTTTGTGCAGTTTCGTCCAGTTGAGGGCGACAGTTGGTTTTTCTATGGAGAGGGAGCGCGACCCCCGATGCCTGTGGTTTCTGCTCTGAAAGCCTGTCGTGCTTTAGAGTCGGGCGGGGAAGGCTACCTTATCTATGCTATTGATTCGTCCGCAGATAGTGTCGGTATCAGTGACATTCCAGTGGTTTGCGACTTTCCGGATGTTTTTCCCGAGGAGATTCCTGGTTTTCCTCCCGTTCGGGAAGTGGATTTCGGCATTGATTTAGTGCCAGGCACGGCACCAATCTCTAGAGCTCCTTATCGTTTAGCTCCATCGGAGATGCAAGAATTGAAACAGCAGTTGCAGGATCTTCTTGACAAGGGGTATATTCGACCCAGTGTGTCCCCGTGGGGAGCACCAGTTCTTTTTGTCAAAAAGAAGGATGGTTCTATGCGGCTCTGCATAGATTATCGGCAGTTGAATCGTGCTACGATAAAGAATAAGTATCCGTTGCCACGGATTGATGATTTATTTGATCAACTGCAAGGTACCTCTGTGTATTCCAAGATTGATTTAAGGTCTGGTTATCATCAGCTTCGAGTTCATCAGGGAGATATATCGAAGACTGCATTCAGGACCCGGTATGGGCATTATGAGTTTCTGGTTATGCATTTTGGGGTGACGAATGCACCAGCAGTTTTTATGGATCTGATGAATCGGGTATTTCGGGATTTCTTGGATAAGTTTGTTGTGGTGTTTATAGATGATATCTTAATCTATTCGCATGATCAGCAAGAACACGCACAACACTTGAGGATTATTTTACAGACACTTCGCGAGAATCAGCTTTATGCGAAGTTGAGTAAATGTGAGTTTTGGATTGACAGGGTTGTATTCCTTGGTCATGTCATTTCTAGCGAGGGAGTTTCAGTTGACCCGAGCAAGGTGGAAGCGGTATTGAACTGGTCGCGTCCGACGACAGTAGCCGAGATCCGCAGTTTTCTGGGATTGGCTGGGTATTATCGCCGTTTCATTGTCAACTTCTCTCAGATTGCTAAGCCACTCACTCAGCTCACTCGGAAAGATGTTTCATTTGAGTGGACATCAGAGTGCGAAGAGAGTTTCTGGGAACTTCGCAGACGTTTGACATCTGCGCCTGTTTTGGCTTTACCGTCTGGATCTGGTGGTTTCAGTGTCTACACCGATGCTTCTTTGCAGGGACTAGGGTGTGTTCTGATGCAGAATGAGCATGTGATTGCTTATGCGTCGAGGCAGTTGAAGCCTCATGAGGAAAACTATCCTGTTCATGATCTGGAATTAGCAGCGATCGTTTTTGCTTTGAAAATCTGGCGCCATTATCTGTATGGTGAGCGATTTGAGATTTTCACTGATCATAAGAGTTTGAAGTATCTGTTCACTCAGGCTGAGTTGAACATGCGTCAGCGTCGTTGGATGGATCTACTCAAGGATTATGACTGCGAGATCAAGTATCATCCAGGCTCTGCGAATCTCACGGCCGATGCTCTTAGTCGCAAGGTGAGATTGTCTGCTCTTCAGACTTGTGCTGTATCTGGGATTATTCAGGATTTCTGTTCGATGGGATTCAATTGTAAGCATCGGAAGGGAACCGACGGTATCCGTGTAGCTACTATTTTGACTGAGCCAGTTCTGTATTCTCGGATTAGAGATGCTCAGATGTCTGATTCTAAGGTTCAGAAATTAGCTCGGTTGGCTGATGGAGATAATACTTCTGGATTCCACTATCAGTCCGAGGGTCTTTTGTGTTTATCTGGTCGTGTTGTTGTACCGGAAGATGACACTTTGAGGGAGGAGATTTTATCCCAGGCTCATCGTAGCAAGTTGAGTGTTCATCCGGGGAGCAACAAGATGTATAAGGATTTGAGGACTCGATTTTGGTGGAAAGGTATGAAACGTAATGTTTATCAGTATGTCTCCAAGTGCCTAGTCTGTCAGCAGGTGAAGGCTGAGTATCGACGACCTGGAGGGTTATTGCAGAATCTTCCTATTCCGGAGTGGAAGTGGGAGAATATCACGATGGACTTCGTGACTCACTTGCCTATGTCTGTGGGGAATAGAGATGCTATCTGGGTGGTAGTGGATCGGCTTACTAAGTCTGCCCATTTTCTTCCGTATAACAGAGATTTCACTTTCGATCGGATGGCACGGTTGTACATTCAGGAGATTGTACGGTTTCACGGTGTGTCCGTGAGTATCGTTAGTGACAGAGATCCTCGATTTACATCTAGATTTTGGGGCAGCTTTCAGCAAGCTTTGGGCACTACCTTGAGTTTGAGTACTGCGTATCACCCAGAGACTGACGGTCAGTCAGAGAGGACTATTCGTACTCTTGAAGATATGTTGAGATCTTGTGTGATGGATTTCGGGCCAGCTTGGCAGGATCATCTGCCACTGATAGAGTATGCATACAACAACAGTTTTCATAGGAGTATTGGTATGTCTCCGTTTGAAGCATTGTATGGTCGACGTTGTCGTACTCCTCTGTTCTGGGAGGAAGTCGGAGAACGACAGGTTGAGGGCCCAGAATTGATTCAGCAGGCCATGGACAAAGTTCTTGTGATCAAACAGCGGATTAAGACTGCTCAGGATCGACAAGCGAGTTATGCGAACACCAAGCGCAGACCTCTTCATTTTGATGCAGGCGAGAAAGTGTTTCTCAAGGTATCACCTTTTCGGAGGATTCTGAGGTTTGGACTCAAGGGTAAGCTATCTCCGAGATTCATTGGCCCTTTTGAGATCTTAGAATGCGTGGGAGATTTGGCCTACAGATTAGCTTTGCCACCGTATTTGTCTAGTGTTCACAATGTGTTTCATGTGTCCTTGTTAAGACGATACGTAGCGGATGAGTCTCATGTTTTGCATCCGACAGAAGTTCAGCTGAATCCGGATTTGTCTTTTGTGGAAAGACCGGTTTCGATCTTAGACCGGAAGGATAAAGTACTGCGGAATAAGACTATTCCTCTTGTCTTAGTGCAGTGGCAGCGACGAGGTACTGAAGAAGCTACCTGGGAACTAGAGAGTCGCATGCGGTCAGAGCATCCAGAGCTGTTCTAGTAGTAGTATTTTCAGTTATGATTGTAATTCCAGTTGTACTTTCAGTTGTAATTCATTCTTAAGTTGAATGTATTGTTGTTCAGAATTGTCATTCTTCAGTTGCGATTTCGAGGACGAAATCCTTTTTAGAGGGGGAGAATGTAGTATCCCGATGCCTAATTTGAGTTAATTATTGGATTAATTGTATTTCGGTGGGATCGGAAGGACCGAACCGGGTTCGGATCGTCCGAAGTTGGTTCGGATCGTCCGAAGTTGGTTCGGATCGTCCGTTCTGTTCGGAGTCAGACGAGTCATGTCATGTCAGAGTTCGGATCGTCCGATCAGGGTTCGGATCGTCCGAAGACAGGTGGCTGGACACGTGGAAGACATGCAATGTTCGGATCGTCCGAAGTGGATCGGATCGTCCGAAGTGTACCGGATCGGAGCGTCCGAAGTGGATCGGATCGTCCGATCGTTGTCTATAAATAGAAGCGCGAGGCTTCACTCTTCACTCGCCAATTCCGAGAGTTCCAGAGCGTTTTAGTCGTTTCTGATGGGTTTCTAGTCTTTTACCGAGGTTCGGGCACTAGCGGGGAGCTACTGGTTTTGTAGCGGAGCTGTGCTCTAGTTGGGGGCTAGCGGCATCAGTGGGCTGACTACGGACGCAGGTATAGTTCTGGGTTCCCTTTGAGATTTGGGAGTATCTATTAGTCTAGTTAAGGCTTTTAGATGTGGTTTAGTGATATGGTATCACTTGGATTGTAGGCTTGATTCTAGGGCTGATTGCTAGGATCTACTAGTTTGAGGTACGAAAGTACTATCCGAGATAGCAGGATTGAGTATGCTTTACTATGTGTTGCATGTTTATATGTTGCATTATTATCTGTCATATGATGCATGGTTTATTATGCGGCATTTGCATAATCATGTTGAGCCTGATTATCTTTGAGATAGCCTGTTGAGAGGGTGCTCAGCCCTCATTTGTTGTGGATGGTTGGACCCCGTTGGCCGACGGTGGTCAGGTCACCGGTATATCCACAGGTTTATTTTGGTATGGGAGCCACCTCCTGGTGCGACGGCGCAGAGTGCTACATACCTTGACGTCATTTGCCTGAGCAGTATTTCGTTATACCCAGATCCTGGTATCCAGTACATTTTGCATACATGCATGTCATAGTCTTGTATACTCATGCTTTCGGTGCTGAGCGTTTTATGCTCACGTCCTCGGTTTATCTCTGTTTTGGACACCCTATTCGATGGGGCAGGTCTCAGGTTGGACGGTCCAGGAGGGAGTGGACAGGGAGCTGGCAGGGGTTGATTCGTAGTTGTTGGTATTTATTCTTGGATTTAGTTCGATCTGGTTGTTTAAGTATTTTTGTACTTACAGTTTCGATTGGGTTGTATTACTTATTCCGCTGTTTACCTGATTCAGTTTTAAATATAAATTTTGCATGCTTTAGTTCTGATTAGTAGGTGATTCTGGAACGGGTCACTACAGTGATTATAGCTTGATCAGCGTAGGCAGTAGGACTATTAGGTAAGTAGTTTGTCTTTAGCTTGGCAACAATTTGAGCCAACTTCTTCGCTCTTGTCTGATCAAAAAGATAACTTTTCCTCTCCATAGCTTGAGCAATCGAGGCAGCTTTGACTGTCCTGAGCACAAAGGCCTCCAGCTTGATGAATTTGCTCAACTCGGACTTCTTCCTCAATTGCTTGGCGAAAACTTCAGTGCGGTAGGCTGTCCAAGCATCATAGGACTGAATTTTTGAAGCAGCAAAACTGTTAACCTTCGCCCATACAAGATCAATATGAGTCTGAATTGGATTGGTGGGTCTGGACTTTTCAATCAACTTTCCTTTCCCTTTATCAGTATTCAAAAGATGAGGAATTTCCAGTCCTGTTCGAGTAGATTCTACCTGCTCTACAAATTTTATGCGTTTAGGTCTAGCAGGTGCCACAACAGTAGGACGAGATATCTGAATCAGAGGAGCTTTGATCCTAACTGATTCCTTTTTTGTATCAATTGAAGCTTCTTGTGGAATGATCTGCAGAGGAACTGCTTCTAAAAGCTGCTGATCAGTTGAAGAAATCATTGCGTCAATAGGAATGGATACCTCCGAAGTTGTTTTAACCCTTTGGGTTCTTGGTTTCTTCGTAATCTGTGGGGATGGAGTCTTTTCTGACTCAGATGTACTCAATACTAATTTTCTTTTGGTGGCCTTCAGTTGACCCAAGGTTTTGGCCTTCTTAACTGATTTAGGAGCTGCTAACTGAGTCCCAATCTCCTGTTTGATTTGCACAAACTGACCAGGAGTTATATCCATTTTGGTTTTGGGTGGCATCGTATTCTTTACATTGAACACCTTAAATTTTGATGACCTTTCAGAATCATCAGCCACAAATCCCTTGACTTTCAATAGATAACTGATTTGAACAGCAAATCCTTTGGACTGTTTTGAGGATAAGAACATATTCTTTAGAATGGTAAAGATAAGATGCTTCCAGTTAAGTTTGCGGTCAGCCATAATAGCAGAGATGGCTTGAAATTTTTCCAAGGTGAGGGCAGCAAATAATCCAGCTTTTGCCAAAAGCCCCTTAGCAACTACATCAGCAAGCAACTGAATTTCATGCTTCAGTTCCTTCTTAGGATCGGAAACCTTAATCTTCCGTCCATCAGCAGAGAGAAGAGTTTGCATCTCTCCAATATCAGATGCCTTAACATCCGAAAGTTGTGCCACATCATCAGAGGGTAAATAAAATACATCCCCAAGAGAGTCTTCAGAGATGGTCAGCGACTGACCATTGACAGTAGAGATAATGTTACCTTCATAGTCAATCATCCCAGTGGAGTTGAAATCCTGAAGTTCTTTGGGATAAATGTCCTGCGAGGATTGTCCTAAAAATGTTTTGAGTCCAGCAGCTTCAAGTTTCTGAAACACCTTCTTGACTTCAGCATCGCCGAAGGATGAGATGGATCCAAAATTAATGGCCATAGAGTTCAGCATAAAAGCGGGAATTTGGGTTGCCATTGATAACTGATTGAGTTCCTGAAAGAAAATTCGAAGGATGAAATAGTTCTTGCTCTCAAAAGTTTGTGGATAAATGTAAGGTGAAACTGAATCAAAGCGGGTAATGGTACATATGTACGTGACCATTCAAAATCTGGACACGTGTCAGTCCGTAGAAATTTTGAAAAAGTAGAGTGTGTACGTGTGCTATAAGCGTGTGTACAATTTGAGCGGTAAAAATTGAGTCCACGTCATAGACTGAAATTTATTAGGAGTTTAGCAGACAGTCAAGTCATTGATTTGGAATAAAATAAGTTTAATTAGTTAACTTATATGAGAAGATTAGTGAAGTATTCAACCGAACGATCAGTTAGTAAAACTGAGTCCTTTCAGTTGAAAATGCACTAACAACTGTCTTCTCAGTTAACCTCTTAGACCATTATTCCCCCTTAATAAAAAAAAATGACGGCAATAGACAGAAATGATTAAAGGAGAGCCTGGTGCTTGGCAGAGTAATCGTCACTTAAAGAAGTGTCCTTTCATTTCCCTCATCTTGGCCTATAAATAAGAGTAAGAAGGTTAGTCACAGCTATCTCAGCAAATAATTTCATAGAGAAGAAGAATGGCCGGTGCTGGAAGCTCAAGCGTCTCTCCGTTTTCACTGCAGGCCAGAAAGGAGGCCATAGAGGACGAAGTCTTTTACTCAAGCCTTTCCTACTGGGAGGAGTTGCAGGAGTTGGAGTTTCGGTACTACTCTGGACGGGTCACCACCTTCAAACGGATGGCCCAACTAAGAGAAGTGCGGGAGCTCTTGAATGTTCCTGCAGGGGTGGACGTCTTCAAGGATGGGCATCTCTATCAACTCTTTCTTCGGAAGGAGCTGGAGATCCTCCACCGCATCGCTTCCTCCCACAGTTTCTGCAAAACCTCTTCTCCAGCACTAGCTGCTTGGTTGAATATGTGGATAGCTGATGTGGAGGAAAAGAATATGAAAATGTAACCCGCTTTCATTAATAAAATGTTTATTTTGTTTTATCGTTATTCTCCTTTGTTTCTGCTTGCAATGTTCTGTATGAGATACAAACACAAGAACTACTGAAACGCTAACTGACATCAGTTAAAAATTCATAAGAATAAGCAACTCATTTAAGTAATCAGTAAGAAGACAGTAAGGCTAACATATGAATTACAAGCAATAATAATTAATTAGGATAAATCAATTAATCCAAGTATATTGCGAAAATGAGAAAACTTAGTCTCAGCCAGTGGTTTGGTGAAGATGTCAGCCGCTTGCTGTTCAGTTGATACGTATTCCAATCTGATGTTCTTCTTTAAAGCATGATCTCTGATGAAGTGATGTCTAACATCTATGTGCTTAGTCCTGGAGTGAAGAACTGGATTATATGTAATAGCAATTGTACTCGTGTTGTCACAGAATATTGGCGATTCATTTGCTTCAACACCATAATCTTTCAGTTGTTGCTGAATCCAGAGCAGTTGAGCACAGCAGCTTCCAGCAGCAAGATATTCTGCTTCAGTTGTGGAAGTTGCTATGGATGTTTGCTTCTTACTGAACCAAGAAATCAGTCTGTCTCCTAGAAACTGACATGATCCACTTGTGCTTTTTCGATCAAGCTTACATCCTGCATAGTCTGCATCTGAATAGCCAACTAAATTGAAAGATGAATCTTTAGAGTACCATAAACCAACATTTTGCATGCCTTTAAGATATTTCAAGATACGTTTGGCAGCAGAAAAATGTGATTGTTTAGGATTAGCTTGAAATATTGCACACATACATACAGCAAACACAATATCAGGACGACTAGCAGTTAGGTACAGTAATGAACCTATTAAACATCTGTAAAGCGTCGTCTCAACTGACATTCCCCCTTGATCAGTATCTAATTCAGCTGATGAGATCATAGGAGTGCTTGCAGCTGAACATGATTCCATGCCAAATTTCTTAAGCAATTCCTTTGTGTATTTAGTTTGACTGATAAAAGTTCCTGAATCCAGTTGTTTCACTTGTAGACCAAGGAAGAATGTTAGTTCACCCATCATGCTCATCTCGAATTTCTCCTGCATTAACTTGGAAAACTTCTCGCATAATTTGGGGTTAGTTGACCCAAAAATAATATGATCAACATAGATTTGAACAAGTAAGATATGATCATTCTTGGAAAATTTGAACAATGTCTTATCAATTGATCCAACAGAAAAGTCATGATCAGTTAGAAATTTTGAAAGGGTTTCGTACCAAGCTCTTGGAGCTTGTTTAAAACCGTATAAGGCTTTGTTCAAATGATAGACATGATCAGGAAGGTGATGATTGATAAAACCTGGAGGTTGTTCAACGTAGACTTCTTCCTGCAACTGGCCGTTCAGAAATGCACTTTTTACGTCCATTTGGTAGACTTTGAAGTTTTTGAATGAGGCATAGGCTAGGAATATTCTGATTGCCTCCAGTCTTGCAACTGGTGCATAAGTCTCATCATAATCAATTCCTTCTTCCTGCCTATATCCTTGTGCTACCAACCTTGCTTTATTGCGCACAACTGATCCATCTTCGTTTAGTTTGTTCCTGTATACCCACTTTGTACCTATCACAGTTTTTGAGAGTGGTCTTGGAACTAAGTTCCAGACATTGTTATGGATAAACTGATTTAGCTCTTCTTGCATTGCATTTATCCAGTTAGAATCGGCAAGAGCTTCATCAGTTTTCTTTGGCTCCAGTTGAGACACAAAAGCTGAATGTATAAATAAGTTAAGCATTTGAATTCTTGTTCTTACCGGATCAGATGGATTACCTATCACTAATTCTGGAGGATGTGATTTCTTCCATCTAAGTTCAGCATATGTTTATTCTGTATTAGCAATTTCCTCATTAGGCAACTGAATGTTTTCAGTTTCAGTTGGAGCTAATTCAGTTGGAAACTGATTCTCATTAGTATGCTCCACTAACTGATTGTCAAGATTTGCTTCCAATTCAGCTGATTGATCCAATATATCAGGTTCAGGTGTTTGGAGATTGTTTTGATTAAGATGGATATCTTCTTCATCATCATCGTCGTCTAAGCTTATATCTGTAAATCTATCAGCTAGCTCAACTGTATCAGTTGGCTTAGAAGTTAGTGTAGACTCATCAAACACAACATGAATGGATTCTTCAACATTCAAAGTATTTTTGTTGAAGACTCTATAGGCTTTACTTACTGAAGAATAACCAAGAAATATTCCTTCTGCAGATTTAGCGTCAAAGGCTGTTAAATGAGTTTTACCATTGACAAGTATAAAACATCTGCAGCCGAATATTTTGAAGTAAGAAACCACACTTTTTCTACCATGCCAGATCTCATAAGGTGTTTTCATA
The DNA here is from genome assembly GCF_022965805.1 of Primulina eburnea. Classification (NCBI taxonomy): domain Eukaryota; kingdom Viridiplantae; phylum Streptophyta; class Magnoliopsida; order Lamiales; family Gesneriaceae; genus Primulina; species Primulina eburnea. The sequence continues at coordinate 2,772,893 of NC_133114.1, forward strand.
TGATTCTTATTAATTATTGATCTGTTTTGAGTATAACACGCAGTGTTCACTGCCTCTGCCCAAAACCTTTGAGAGATAGAGGAATCAGCAAGCATTGTTCTAGCAGCCTCTTTAAGGGTCCGATTTCTCCTTTCAGCTACACCATTTTTCTGAGGAGTTCTGGCTGCTGAGAGCTCATGCTTGATTCCGGTATTCTCTAAATAATTTGAAAGAATTTGATTGATAAATTCAGTTCCTCGATCGGACCTGATTCTATCAATTCCAACTGATTTTTCATTTAATAATCTTTTGAAAAGCTTAATCAGTTGAGCAGCAGTTTGGTCTTTGGACTTGAGAAATATAACCCAAGTGAATCTTGAAAAATCGTCTACAACCACCAAGGTGTATTTCATTCCCCTTAAGCTCATGACTGGTATAGGACCAAATAGATCCATATGTAACAGTTCTAAGCATCGGGAAGAAGATTTACGACCCTTGTTCTTAAAAGAAGATTTGATTTGTTTACCAAACTGACATGCTGAGCAAATTTTGTCCTTGATAAAATCCATTTTGGACAATCCAGTAACAAGATCGTTGTTACTCGAATATGCAATAGATTTGAAATTTAGGTGGTTCAATCTCTTATGCCACAACCAGTTTTTAGAAGATTTTGAGGCAATAAAACATACTGGTGCATAAGGTTGATCATTCCAACTAACTTTGTAAGTGTTTCCACACCTTTTGCCAGTTAGGATGATCTCTTCAGTTGAGTTTTTGACTGAACAAGAATCTTTATCAAACTGAACTGAGAATCCATTATCGCATAACTGACTAATGCTGATCAGATTATACTTGAGATTCTCAACTAATAAGACATCATTAATGGTGAAATTACCATGAATAAGCTTACCCTTACCCACAGTTTTACCTTTAGAGTTATCTCCAAAACTGATGTTTGGTCCAGTGTACTTAGTCAGTTGAGATAATAAATTTGAATCTCCAGTCATGTGACGTGAACATCCACTGTCCAAATACCATATAGATCCAATGCTTGTACCTATTACCTGCAATCAAACACAAGATAAGATTGTGGTACCCTTTTCTATTTGGGTCCAAAGTTGATTAGTCCTTTAGGAATCCAAACTTGGATCAGTCTAACTGACTGTCCAGTTGCTGTATTCTAAATTGTCTTTCCCGACCTCTGTGTGTGTGATGTATGGTATGTAGAAGATACAGCATGTGATTTGCCCTTTTTCGACTGATTGTTCAGCCAGTATCTTTTCTGAACTGGCCTGCTGTTATAGTAATTTGAATAGCCACTTGAATTGTTTTTGCTGAAAAATTTTGGTGGTTGACTTTGTGAGTTAGTCACAACTCTTGGACTATAACCAATACCACATCTTTTGCCCTTGCTCATATTATGAGTCGGCTGTTCAATCAGTTTACTCGGCTCAACTTGTTCTTGTACCATAACTGATTTGACAAAGTGAATATATTTCCCTTTGTCCATATTCAGTTTTGGTTGAGTATCTTTGGAAGGTATTTCATCCTGGTTACTGAACCCTAAGCCAGTTTTATCAGCAAATGATTTCTGAGAGTTCTGTATATCAGTCAATGCAACATATGATTTATTCCAAGCCTGAATGAGCTCAGTTTGCTTTGTATTTTCAAGCATTACTTTTGAATCATTAATTGATTCTTGCTCCTTTCAGTATTGAGTTCGGCAATCTCCCTTTTTAGACTCAACATTTCAACTGATACATCAGTTGTTGTCTTATTGTCAGAGGGATCAGTTTGCTCTACTCTGGCCTTTTCAAACGATAAGGCAAGCTTTTGATATTCACTAACCATGTCATGAAGAGTCGAAATAAGTTCTTCTCTTGTGAAATCAGTTGAACTGAAGTCAAATACCTGTTGGCTGCTTGAATGAACTTCTGTGTCATCAGCCATCAAGCACTTCACTTCTTCCTCATCTTCACTAGAGCTACAAGAGGTTTCTGGTTCTGACTCTTCGCTGTCGTCTCTGCCCATTTGGCTTTGCTATCCTCAGCTAGGAGTACTTCATGCTTCTTTCTGTAAGGCTTCTTATCGTCCTTAGATCTCCTCTTATGCTCATACACTTTCTTCTTTCTTTCAGTCGAAGCTTGACTATCCTTTTTAGGCTTTATACAGTCAGCAATAAAATGACCAGGTTTGCCACAGTTGTAGCATGCATTGGACTCTTCTCTGGGATTGTTTCTTTGGTACTGCTTCTGAAAATTTCCTTGGTTCTTCCTCATGAATCTCCCGAATTTCCTGATGAACAATGACATGGCGTCATTGCTTAATTGATCTGCGGCTTTCTCAATTGAACCAGTTGGTTCTGATCTCACAGCAGCTAAGGCAGTAGATGCTGCTGGGGTAGATGGTTCTCCTTCTCGAGTTTGCAGTTCAAACTCATATGCTTTTAAGTCAGCAAACAAGTCATGGAGTTGAACTTTGTTCAGATCTTTAGACTCCCTCATAGCCATGGTTTTCACATCCCATTCTTTGGGAAGACCTCTGATAACCTTCAATGCTACTTCTTTATTTGTATACACCTTTCCAAGTGCATTCAGTTCGTTGATGATGCATCTGGTTCTCTCATCATATTCATGCATCGTTTCTCCAATTTTCATTCTGATGTTATCGAAATTTTGTACAACAACAGATAGCTTGTTTTCTTTGGTTTGTTCATTGCCTTCGCAAAGCTGGATTAATTTCTCCCAAATCTCATTGGCTGTTTTGCACATCTTGATTTTACTGAACGTCACTTTGTCCAGTGTTTTGTACAATATGTCTTTTGCTACATTATCCAAATTAGCTTTTCTCTTGTCTTCAGCAGTCCATTCATATCTGGGCTTTTCAATACGGTGAGGTGCCCCATCTGTGATTGCAACTGCTGTGTTGGCTTTCAAAATCTTCATGGGTCCGTCAGTTATAACGTACCACATGTCATCATCCTGTGCAGCTAGATGAGCCTGCATCCTGATCTTCCAATCGTCAAAATCTTCTTTGGAGAACATGGGGATCTTGTTGAATGAAGATATAGTGAGCAATTTGAGTATTGATATTCTTTTGAAAGGATATAACTTGCTCTGATACCACTTGAAAGGATCGGTGAATCGGGTGAAGAGTGTTTAGAAGGGGGGGTTGAATAAACACTGCTCAATTAAAATAATTCTTCGACAAACTGATTTCAGTTGTATGACAAACTGAATCTAAAATATTCTTTCGGTCAACAACAATCAGTTAAACTGAATAAACAGTTGCGGAAAAACTAACTGACTGAAGGATAGAGTATCTAACTGAAAATAATAACTGAAGGTAATAACAACACAATTTGTTTCTGGATGTTCGGAGACTTGAACAACTCCTACGTCATCCCTTCTTTCACGCAGATAGGATTTTCACTAAAAGAGTTTGATCAAATACAAATCAATGTACTGACCCACTTCAGTTTGAACTTATCACTTTGCCAATACTGAAACTCTTACAATACAACACTTTTACAGATCGTAACTGATCTTAGCACAATTTAGAAATTCTATCAATCTATTACAAGGTGCTATGAAAGCTCAAGAGCGTAGTCTAGAATACTACTGATAAGCGTGAGCTTGATTCCTGAGTGTGAGCGGATATTTTTGTAGCGTAACAGCAAGTAAGATAACTGAGAATGCGATAATGCTTCAGCTGCTGCCTTCGACTATTTATAGGCTTCCCTCTCAACGGTAACATTAAAGATATTTGAATATTCTAATCGTTGATTGCCACGTCGATATATCCTGACAATAGTACACTGTTCATTTCTGAAATACCGCGAGCCACTACCAGTTGCAGATGGCTGTACTATATGTCGGTTGTCGCTGTCAACTGAAGACGTGTACAGCTGAGAGATCAGCTAGTAAAGATCAGTTGACGAAGAAATATACTTTAGTTGAAGCGATCAGTTGACTGATGACGTGTTCAGTTACGTCGATCAGTTGGTCCAATTCAGTTGCTAGAATCAGTTGGTCAATCTTTTGTCAAACGCCGGAATTTCGTTTCCAACATATTTGTTATATGTTTTTTAATTAAAATATTTATTATGTGTTTTCAATTTTATATAATTATTTTAAAATAATAATTTTTGCATACTTGCATATTAAAAAAATCATATATTTTTTTTAAAAGAACTTTTTGGGTTGGTCAAGTTGTTTTGAGCTTGGGTTTATATGTTTCGGATTGGTTAGGGTCGGGTAAGGGTTGAGAAAATTTTGTAATGTCCATGCTTCAACCTAACCCGAACCCGCCGAATTGACACCCATATTGTTGTCAATAAAAAATAGAAAAAATCATATTTTTGTTTATCAAAATTTTAATTAATAAATAAATATTTTTCAAAATTTTTGGCAAACCCATATGTGATACAGATGAATAATAAGGATAGTGCCCACATAGGTAGGATCTCATTAACCGTGAATAAGCTATTCTCTTTTAAAATTCTGTTGACCACTAAAATTCTCTTTTTAAATTATGTTTGCCACTAAAATTTTTGAATGATAAAAATTTTTTGCCACCATATCAAAAATGAGTTTAATTTTAATTAATAGAATACATGTTTAATATTTAAATTTTTTTAACACATTTCACACTATTTAAATTTTTTGATTAGCTCAAAGTTCTCTCAATTGTTTTTTTTTTATTTAAAAAACAAATACATTTTACACTATTTAAATTGACAAATCACACACAATTACACAAATATGAACTTTTGAGTTGAGGTGACATACACTTGATTTGAGTTGAGGTGACATAACTGTTTTTTTAAATAAAAAAAAAACAGTTACATTTTATACTATTTAAAAGTTTTATTGTTCGTATCTTGTGAGACATATCTCTTATTTGAGTTATTCATTAAAAAGTATTACTTTTTATTGTGAATATCGGTAGGATTGACCCATCTCACATATAAGGATTCGTGAGACCGTCTCACAAGAAACTTACTCATAAATTTATTGTGTTTGGATAAATTGATTTCAAATATATTTTTTAATTGTGGAGGAGTAAGATCATAATCTTTAAATCCACTTCTTTCATTTTTATTCCGATGAATTTCAAATTCAACCAATGTCTAAATACAACCTAACAGATTTTGATAATTTGAACATTCATGGAATGAGTTTCTCGAATGTGTGGCAATGTCTATTACGACCAATTCAATCAATATGGACATAATATATATTTATATATTATTATAATCAAGCACGGGGTTTGACAACGTACTCCAAATAATTAACAATTTTTTTAAAGAAAATTACACCTCAAGCAGTTTTAAGCAACGCAGTAGATGGATGATCAGAACCTGCCGAAGAAGAAGTGGTAAAATTTGAAGAATTACTGTATTGACTGTAGTCCAGAGAATCACTCCCGCTAATACTGTAATTCACACCAGAATTCGTAATCATGTTCGTGGAAGGACTGTAATATATCGGCACCGGCATCATTGCTGGAAGAGCGGGCAATTGAGCCTCAAAATTCAGCACATTCATCGCCTGTCGTATTGTGGGCCGATGCCGATTATCTGGATGAACACACCATAGCCCCACAACCAGCAATCTCTCCATTTCTTCACCATTTTGCTCGATTCCTAGATCTTGATCCACCGCGTCGAGTATTTTCCCGGCACCGTAAAGTTTCCACACCCATTCCACTAGTACAACTATATTATTTTCTTGAAATCCGACATCAATGGCCTTTCTACCACAAGTGATCTCTAACAAAACGACCCCGAAACTATATACGTCGGACTCTTTGCTGGCCCTGCCGGAGATCACATATTCGGGTGCCATGTACCCTCTCGTCCCTGCCACCATCGTTGTTTGTGACCCTTTGTCGTGATCTACGAGTCGAGCTAGACCGAAATCACCGAGTTTGGCATTGAAGTTTGAATCCAACATGATGTTGCTTGACTTGATATCTCTATGGACTACACATTGATCCCATTCCTCGTGTAGATACAACAGAGCCGAGGCTAATCCCTGCGCAATTTTGTATCTAACTTCCCATGTCAACACCGAATTATGTTTAAAGAGATGTGAATCTAAGCTCCCATTTGGCAAGAACTCGTAAACAAGGAGGAGTTCACCTTTTTCATGGCACCAACCGATGAGTTGGACGAGGTTTCTGTGTCTTAATTGACTAATGATCTTCACTTCTGATGCGTACTCTTTTAGCCCTTGTTGGGATCCCCTTGATACCCTTTTTACAGCAACATATGAATTGGTTTCTTTCAAGAAACCTCTGTAAACTCCACCAAATCCTCCTTCTCCGAGCTTCAATTCCTCTGCAAAATTATGTGTTCCACGGGCCAATTCAGCATACAAAAACTTCTTGGCCCCGGTGCCTCTTTGAAATTCGTTATCCATTGATGGGTCTATAGAGTATGCATGTGTATCTCTAGATTCCTTCTCATACTTTTTCTTCTTCAAGAAACAGCCAACAAATCCCAAAGCAAGAATTAGAATCGGCAATCCAACGCCTAATCCGATAGCTAGTCCCAGGACTCCACGCTTCCTCTTTTGCTTTCCATCTCCAATATTGTTGATCATGGGATCGGGTAATGGGCTCGGGGCTGGCACATTAGGAGTAATATCAAGTGTTAAACTTGAATAAAAATCCCAAGACTTAACAGTATTTCTCTCAAATAATCTTCCTGTTGCAGCTGAAAAGCCAAACAGAACTTTTTCAGGCATGTAATCTCTAAGATCAATCACGCGGCTGAGGCTACCATGTGCGACTGTGTTGCTAAAAGAATTTGTAAAATTAACACTGAGAGTCTTCGAACTGCCATTGTAGCTAATCCAAGCTTCATTTTCCCTCCCAAGAGTAATATTATTCTGCCAATCAACGGTTGCAATAGACACCATGGAATTTATATTAATCCCGACATGTGGGACAGATGGATCGAAATAATTTTGAAAAGTATCGAATTCAACTGCAAAAAATGACTCCGCAGATGAATTTGAATAATCATTATCTGTATTAAGGCCTATTCTTCCACCACCAGCGATAGTGTTTATGGATGAATACGAGGGAGCAAGAAAAAATGTGATCCCATCCGCAAAATCTGATCTCCCATTAGAATCTATCACAAAAGAAAAATGGGTCGAAAAATCACACAAATTCCCCGACCTCTTGTCCCACAGATGCAGTGGCTCGATATAAGTGGCGCGACCAATTCTCGATGCCTGTGAAACATTGAATTCATTCGGGGTGAGCTGAATCCCTTGGGGTGAGATGTAAGCATCTCCTGTGGTGTTGATGAAGCGATTGTTCTCGTGAGACCCGAAGCTGGCGAAGTTGAATGATAACGAAACCGAAAGAGTTGCAGGGATAACGGAGAAGAAGAGGAAGAAGATGAACAAGATTTCAATGGTTGCTGGTTTCATTCTCTTTTTGGGAATCTAAGCTTCACCAATGGCGGAAATGGGCATTGTTTTGTTGCTGATATATTACTTTGTTTTTGGTTTGATATAATATATAGCTTGTGTGTGTTGATATGAATTCAAGCTGTAATTCGTCTTCTAAGCTTCATCAAAAGGCAGTGATTTTTTTTAATTAATTAAAACAAGTTACTATTATTTAATAGTATATCTCACGGTCTCACGAATTTTTATCTATGAGACAGGTCAACTCTATCGATATTCATAATAAAAAGTAGGCAAAAACTTGTGTGAGACGGTCTCACGGATCATATTTTGTGAGACGGATCTTTATTTGGGTAATTCATGAAAAAGTATTACTTTTTTATGCTAAGGGTATTACTTTTTATGGTGAATATGGGTAGGGTTGACCCGTCTCACAGATTGAGATCCGTGAGACGATCTCACATGAGACCTACCCTAAAAAGTAATACTCTTAGCATAAAAAGTAACGTTCTTTCACGGATTACCCCAATAAAAGATCTATCTCACAAAATACGATCTATGAGAGCATCTGACACAAATTTTTATCTTTATTTAATTATTAGAGATGTCTCTATATTTTGATAAAATATAGTTTTATCACGACTTTTCATAAAGTCTTCTAAAATATCCACATTGGTGTCTTTGAATGTTCAAACCAGCGTTAACAAACCACTCGTGATCAAAAGTTTGTACACTTAATTTTATTTTTATTTTTATTTTTAAACGTATCATTGGCGAGTGTTTTGCGCGTGCTTCCGGTCTTCCTGAAAGGACACCCCATTTTATTTTATTTTTTTTCAAAACAAAATTTATATTCATAATAAAAATAATAGAAAATCTAAAATTATATAAAAAAAAAAGTAAAATTTCAAACGATTAGCTAACAATTAGTAATAAAAATAATATATATATATATACACTCATCAATTTTCACAAATTATTTCATTCAGACAAACATATTATTACACTCACAAAATCTTATATCTATTATCTTCATCATCTTAATTTTCTTTGTAATATTTATTTCTATAATATTTTTTTATCTGAAATGAATGAAAATATTAGATAATTTTCTTAGAAATTTTGTGAATTTTCCAAACATGGAGAAAATAAAATATATTTTCTCAAATTTCACCAATTCCACCAAATTATCAATATTTTCGATTTGATTATTCTATGCAAATGCAATATCCACATAATTTTCCAAATTAGTTTGTTTCATCATTTTTCATATCGTCTTCTTTTTCATCGATTTTCTAATCTACGACTCACCGATATGCCTAATACATCTCTGACGGAAAACGAACCGTCAACTCCGACTTCTATCCCGAAGATTGAACTGTCTGAACGTGAATTCTAACTTAGCTCGCACATTTTGAGAAAGCGCATTTGAGATGTTCCAAGCTCGATAGACAATTGTCAGATTTCCAACTTGTTGTGGGTACATAAAAAGTTAAAACATATAATGTTAGTATGCATTATTTTGCACAATATGATTGTTGAATATGAAGGGGATCGCGTGACAAATTCGTACAAACGATTAAGGAGACGAACCCGCACAACTTCTCCAAGGCTTAAACCGATGATTACATGATTCTCTCTAAAAAATTCTGAACTACGTGAAAGTCAAATACATCACCAACATTGTACCAATTTAGTTCAACATATTTGAAAATAATAGAAACAAAAATTCTTAAATCAGTATTTTACATATTTCGGACGTTTAATTTATATGTTGTTTTTTGTTTTATGCAATTGTGATTTTTTCTCCTTTTTTTGTACTCTTCATTTCAAATTTATGATAAAAGTTTTAATTTTAATTAAATTACACTTTTAAAATAAGATGAAATAATTTTCAATTGTAAAATTAAAAATTATATCAACATATATTTTAAATAATAATAGTTTAATGGGTGTAAATAAAATTGAAAATGTATTTATTTAATGCAGGTTTTTTTTAAAACTGGGTCGGACGGATAGTTCTAACCGGTTTTACTGGGAATCGGTCACTAGTTCGATCCGACCTACTCTATAAAAGTTTTAACAATCAAAACTGATAATGTATCTGTCGGATCGGTCATGAACTTGTGAACCAGTTTAAAACAATATTTTTTAAATTTTTTTCTTATATATATTTTTAAAAAAATTATTTTTTATATTTTAAATTTTGTTTTTGTTATATATACATATAAATAATTATATGTGTATATATATACATATATATATATATATATATATATATATAATTATTTGGGTTTTGAAATTAAATTATAACATTTGTTACTTCCTCATGGGCATAAATCACACAACCCAACTACCCCTGTATAAAAAATAAAATTATAACATTCGTTAAATAAAATAAAACATAACATTTGTTAAGTGGGGCCTCTTGCGTAAGCGCGTTAAGAGTTATGTTATTAATTAATTAACATAATTGATTAATTAATTACTGAATAATAATTTTATGATTACCTTTCCCAACTCTAAGCAACTTTCCTTAAAATAAAGTAAATAATTGAATGATGAGCGAGTTTCATGTGAGACCGTCTCACGGATCTTAATCTGTGAGACGGGTCAACCCTACTCATATTTACAATAAAAAGTAGTACTCTCAGCATAAAAAGTGATATTTTTTCACGGATAACCCAAATAAGATATTCACCTCACAAATACGACCCGTGAGACCGTCTCACACAAGTTTTTGTCTTGCAATGATACTCACGAAAGATATAGAAACACATCTAGAAACACCAAATATAACCTTATATCGGGAATGTTTTTATCTTTATTTAAATATCACATGAATATCTCATATTTTTATGAAATTTGACATATATATTGATGATACAAAGAATAATCATTGATCACTTCATACGAGAATAAATATTTTAAATGTAACATAAAATAATCCAAATATAACTTTAAGAGATAAATTTGTAAAATATTTTTCTTTTAGAAATGATTAAATTAATAAATTATGAAAAAGTAATAAAATTAAAAGTCATTGTTTGAAAATAAAAGTGAAAATTTGAATTTTTCTAAATGAATGTTTATGATAAATAAATTATTGTAATACTATTTTTTTAATTAAACATAAAAAAATATAATTAAATGAATAAGACTACTCTATCTCTTCAAATATATTTATTTACCGAAATACCATAATCATTTTTGAAAAATTAAAATCAAATGAGAACAACTTTGATAGTTTGATTAAATTAAGCAAAAACTAACACATACTCTAAAGTTAAATAACTCGTAAAACTGATTATTTAAGTGATTATTGAATAATCACTTTTTATAGGTCGCAAAAGCTCTCTGAATAAGGAGTCTGTCTTTTGTGAGACAGTCACACGAATATTTATCTGTGAGACGGGTCAACTCTATCGATATTCACAATAAAAAGTAACACTCTTAGCATAAAAAGTAATGTTTTTAATGGATGACCCAAATAAGAGATCTGTCTCACAAAATAAGATCCGTGAGACCATATCACACAAGTTTTAGCCTTGAATAAGTTCAAGATTATATATTAGTTTTTGTTTAATTTAATCAAACTATCAAAGTTGGTCTCATTTGATTTTAATGTTTCAACAATGTTTCCTTATATTGACTCCGAGCCTTGAGGTGCAAAATGTAGTAGCTCACTTCATTCAATGCCATAAAAATAAAATTAAAGTAAATTATAAATTTTTTATAATATTTGAGCACATGATCTAACTTGTAAATTAAAAAATATTAAAAATTGGGGAATGGGATTTGTATTTTGTTATCTGAAATATATATCTTGTATTTACACGAGCTAACTTGTATTTTTATTTATATGATTTCTTGTTTGTATTAATAATAATGAATAATTAAGAATAGGGTCCCAGCATCATCACAGCGGAAGTTACATTAAGTTAGCGCATGACCATTTTAATTGTATCTTCTAGCTTTTCTAAAACAATATAATTTAATATTTTAAAAATTAGACAATGTTTAATTTATTAAAAATTTTGAGTCTTTAAATTTTAAATTTTATCTACTATTTGTAATTATTAGTATTTTTTCGAGTAATACGAAATTTTGACGACAAAAGAAATATTTTCTTAACCTAAACAGCTTAATTAGTCAGTCATACATTTCAGCTTATATTTTACATGAAAATTTGAAAACTATAACATCATTAAAAAAAGAGAGAGAAGGAAAATCACCTAGAATATGTCTGACTCCCGATATATTTAGGGGGTGTATTCAATCTAAACTTTTAATGATTTTTTTTAAAATGTGGACTTTTGTGGAGTTGATGGTTTTTGATTGACTTTTATAGAATCTCATGGAATTGTAAAACATATTTCATAAACTTTTTTTTCTAAATTTTTGTAGACTTTTGTAAACTTTTATAATTGTGAGTTATTTTTTATTAATTTCTTTTAAATAATTATTGGACATGTATAACCTATTCAATTTTAATTTTTTTTATTTATGAAAATGTAAATGAATTTTACTTATTTAAATGTTAAATAAATTTAGTTTGTGAAAAACGACAAATGAACTATCCAATTTATTGAAATCAAAATTTCAATTCTTTATGTCAATTCAACATATTAATGAACAATATTTTTATAAGTTCATAATAAAATTTTATTAAAATGAACAATCAAAATAATAAGTAGTTCTTGAGATAGCGTATTAGTTCTTGCTCGTTGTTGTTCTTGAGTATCAAATAACTGATCAAAGTTGTCATCTCTATAAACTTGTGCCGATGAAGACAATTGAGCTTCATTATCTGGTTCAATTTTTTTTAGAGAAGTTCAATTAAAGGACCATCTTAATTAATTTGGGAATGACAATCAAGAAAATAAAACTCTAAAATTAGATCCTACACTGAGAAAAAACTATGGCTCTTAAATCATTTACTGTATAGCATAAGAAAGAATAATATGAATGCTGAAGTACTCCTAAGTTTTTTCAATAATCATACTGATTCAAGAAAAAACACAATTCATCATATGTCGGATCATTCATCATTTTTATGAGATGAAAGAAAATTTATGAAATACAATAATCATAATGATTCAAGAAAAAAACAACAATTCATCTATTTTTACACATAAATATTGGCAATATAATAAATTCAAGAATGACCAATCATACCTTTGAATAGAAGAAATTTTTTTGAGAGGGTGAAGAACCCTAGAGATGGCTTGAGATAGAAGAGAGATAGCGTATTTTTCAAAAAAGAAAGTCCATCAAAATCTTTGGTATAGGTGGAAGAATATTTTAGATTTTCTGCAATTGTACATAAGGCTTCAAGGTTTGTACATTAATAATAAAATAAGAATCCTTGAAAATCTATGGATTTTTTGGATACCTCTTGACTTTTGGAGAGTTTTAAAAAGTCAAGTTTGAATACCACATGACTTTTTAAAACTCTACCAAAATCCATGTTGAATACCACTAAACATATATAGAGTCATTAAAAGTTTAGATTGAATACCTCTAGATTTTAAAATTCCATAAAAGTCATTAAAAGTTCATATTGTAATTTATCTGTCAATGTAGATAGATTTATGGTTAAGATTGGAACTTGGACCTAACTCAACTCCAAAAGCTAGCTAGGGAGGATTTTCCAAGTCAATATATGTAACTCCATAGTTATTTATCCAAACGCCGATGTGGAACAACAAACACACACCCCTCCCGCCCAGGAATGAACATCTGGAGCGTGAAGTTTACAAATGACCCAATTATGGGCAGAACATGTGACCCAATTATGGACAATACAACACATAACCGTGGAACCTGGGCTCTGATACCATGTTAAGATTACAACTTGGCCATAACTCAACTCCAAAAGCTAGCTCAAGGGGGGAGGATTGTCCAATTTCATATATGTTACTCCGAGGTTATTTATCCAACCGATGTGGGACAATAACATTCATAATCTGATTTTATGATTTCTCTGGGGAAAATCACAAAATTCAAGCTATCAAAATGACACCAAATTTGTCGTGAAACACCATCCATCCAAAGCGTTGGTGGCGGACGAAGAAATGTGACCAAAGGAAGCATAGGTCACTATTCGTGCGGGCCAAACTTCAGTGAACAATCCATTCAGAGAAAGAAAAAAATGATTTCTCACTTCTTTATTCGTGAGATTAATCAATTCTGTTTATATTTACGATAAAAAAATAAAGTTTTTCACATAAAAGTAATTTTTTTCATTTGTGACCTAAATAGAATATTCATCTCACAAAATTAACCCATAAAATCGTCTCATATGAGTTAGTGTGAAAAAGAAAAAACAAACAAAAAAGACAAAAACTTGTGTGAGACGGTTTCACAGGGTCGTGTTTTATGAGACATATCTCTTATTTGGATCATCCACGAAAAAGTATTAATTTTTATGCTAAAATTATTACTTTTTATTGTGAATATTGATAGGATTGACCGTCTCATATATAAAGATTTGTGAAATTGTTTCACAAAAGATCTACTCATGAAAGAATGCCCAGCACCAAATTATGTACATGCAATATATTATTGTGTCGTTTAAAATTTGATCAAAATTATCCTGTCAACTTCGAGTCCTCTAAAATATCTTTCGTGGTAAAAGGGAAAATTGTTTTCTATTGAATGAAGGATCCAATATAGACTTTCCCCAATCAAGGCGGCTTCAAAGTGCTTTAAGGAACAAAATAGAATGTATTCGTTTCATCCAATGATGATTTTAGTTACTTTGACGACATCGAAAGTTGTTCTCGATTAGATTTAATAAAATCACACGTGAATGTATTTGTTCCATTTCATTTTAAAAAGAAAATAACAATCCATAGCCGGTGTAAAATTCGAACCTTATTTGAACTAAGAGTAGGTTTATTATGAGAGAATCTCATTAATTTATATCCATGATACATCGATCAGTTCCATATCTAGAACAAAAAAACAATGTTTTTATGATACTTTTTCATGGGTCGAATCGGATCGAAGAATCGGCTAAGAAAATTGATTCATGAGACGATTCAACGAGAGTTTGTGTGTTTAATTAAATCAAAGTAAAAAGCATGAACTAAAAAAAAAAAACAAAACAAAAAACAAATCCCGGGTTTTCGCAGCGGATTTTGGTCCAACAATTGTCGAGGAAGATTTAAAAACTAATTAGTATGACAATAATTAGTCTGCGAATAATAAATATCAGAATTAGAATAAATAGTGAAACATTTATTTATCTGTATATTTTTCATAAATTTTTTGACAATTGTGGAGGGCCTGAAATTGTATATGACTTCTGACAATTCGGACAAGAGAAATTAACTTTGACCAGCAAAAGTCGACAATATATTTTTAACGAGAAGTGATTAAAATGATATGAGAAGTTGATCACCTTAAATTTCTATATTTTGTTTATCAAATTCGAAAATGATCCTGCTTAACGAACCGCTGAGCTCGAGCTATTATCGAGTTTAATAATATTAAAATTAACCGAGCTTGAGCCTCGTAATAAAATCCCGAGCTTGTATATACATTAAACCACTGAGATGGAGCAAGATATTGTTCAGCTTAAGTCAGATTATTTACATCTTAGTTGGAGGTGGAAAAATATGGGGATACCGGTGAAGAGAAAACTGAGTATTGTTGCGAAGTTGAGTCTAAAATGGGGTAGATGAGATTTTAACTATGTGGGTATTACCTTAACTTCATTTCAACGGATAAGATTTTGTCACACATACAATTTCTAAAAAAAAAAGTGGGTCCTATATATATATGGACAAATCTTGGCCATCCATCCTATCATGAGGACAATATCGACATAGGTATGATTAAATAAACCCTCAAATAGATGGTCAATATTATAATAATGTCCTTGTCTAGATTTTATATACAAATAAAATTGAGTGTATTTAAACCCACTCATTAAAATGACTAAGTGATTTTTTTAAGAGGTTAATATATTTGATGCTCACTGAAAATTTAGGGTCTGATTCCAACAAGTGACACTAGTCCAGACACATGCTTCGAATTTGACCTGAGCCTGAAATCGCGAAAAAGACCGTTAGAAGGGGGCCAAGAATGTGTCCCGGCATAGCCCCTCCAACACTCAAGTTAACTGGGCCTATCATGGACCTTCTATCTTAGTTAGGGATGGGCCAGAACCCACGATCCGGTGTGGGCTCGATTGGGATGGACTCATCCATGATGCATCAATATTATTAAATGATAGAGATTTAACTACTCGTGGTCGATGAAAAAAATTATAGTAATTAAGTTACCCAATTTGGTGGTTAACTATGGAATTCATTTTAAGATATGGTTATACAAATACTTGTGAACAAATAAAATCAAACAATTTTAATGTTAATTAGGAATCAAATATACCATTTAGTTACGAGGCAGCAGGCGTATAAGGGGTTCATAGTTAATATTTTAAAAGTGGGTCTCATGTCAATTTTACTCATATTCACAATAAAAAGTAGTACTCTTAGCATAAAAAGTAATACTTTTTCATGGTTGACCCAAATAAGAGATATGTCTCACAAATACGACTCGTGAGACCGTCTCACACAAGTTTTTGCCATAATTTAAACAATAAAATAATATTTTGAAATCTAATTACAAAATTTATACCAAAATAAATTTTTTTTGGAATATAAGTAGAATTGACATGTCTCATTCGTGATATTGTCTCATAAAAGATTTACTTATACTTAATTGGCCTGCTTCATAGACTTATCGGACATACCTAATTTTTAGCATCAAATGCTCGTGCAATTAATCTATACAACACACAATTTAAGTGAAAATAAAAAATCCACAATGCAAAAACATTTTTTTCCCTATAATTCAATTATACAGAGAAAATTTAGATAGAATTTTACTAATATCCTTTTACATAACACTATATCTTTCTGAAAAAATATTCACCATTTTGCTCGGTTCATAGATCTTAATAATAATTTATATTTAAAATCATACGAGCTAAATATTTTTCTTTTAAATATTTTTTCAGTTAAAGTAGGTATAAAACTCTAACAAAAAACTATCCCAAAAAAAAAAAATACTCTACAAAAAATAGTTTATCAAAAATGGATGATCACATAGTAAGTTTTTAAAATAAATACCATGAAAAAAATTTAAAAATATATATATATAAAAAGCATTATGAAAAGCCGGCTCCGAGCCCCTGAATTCTCACAAATTTATTTCTATTGATTGGAAATATGATAATTTGATTTCAAGATTATTTGTTTTCTAACATTTAAAAAAACATATTAGAGATCGACCAACATTACGATTTAGTAGACTACATAGATTTTAGAATAGGGAGTAGAGACTTTTTTTAAAAAAAATCTGAATTCGGTAGACCCATAAAAAAAACTTTAGAGGAGAGGTCCTCTGAAATATGCGCAAAGGGTCTATCTAAATTATTGGTGGAAAAAAATATCGAATTTTCGGTATACTGTGATTACCGTAATGAAAAAAAATATCGAATTTATCGAATTTTCGGTATTCCGAAGATTTCGGTACGATACGGTAGCAATACCGAATTTTTCGGTACTATAATAATATGCAATTTGAAAATTTCAGTGTATATCAGAATACCAAAATATTGAAAAAATATACAAAAATTTTAAAATATATAATATTTTAAAACAATAAATTTATAAACATTTTAAAATGTAAAGTTTTTTTTCGGTATAAAACGGTATATACCGATATAATACCGAAATGTCAGTATACCGTACACTTTCGGTATAATGAACATGCTAGTTATATGTATCCAAATTTTCGACATGATATCGGTATGAATTTTCTAATATCGTAATTTTCGGTACGGTACGAGATATCACCCCTAATCGAAATATAGCATGCTAAATTTCTTGTTTGCTGAATTTTAACACTTACTTATTTTTATGATTTATAGCATGTCAACAAAACTTATAAATATACAACATTTTATTTATGAGTAAAAATATTATATGGTTAATTTTTTTTTAATTCTTTAGAGGTGAAATTTTTTTAGTTAACAAAATTACACTTTTTATATTTATTAATGGAAATACACCTCTACATGGCGCCATGACAAATTAAATTTATACATTTACTAATACTTTATATATAAAAAAAAGAGTAGGTCTCTTGTGAGCCAGTCTCACTAATCTTTATCTGTGAGACATGTCAACCCTACCTATATTCACAATAAAAATAATATTCATGGATGACTCAAATAAGAGATCTCACAAAATACGACTCGTTAGACCGTCTCACACAAGTTTTTGCCATAAAAAAATACAAATTGAAAAGAGTTGAAGCATGGTTATGAAACATAATTTACCTTATCTTCTTGTTATTAAAAGAGTCGAATGACTTTAAAAAAATATATATATAGTCAAGGGTAATTTTTCCGATTATAAACAAAAAAAGTAGAAAAAATATATATATATTTTTATCACAAATTTATATGTAAATCTTATCCCGAAAATAATAGGGAAGTTATTAAAATATTTGTTGTAATAATATTTTTTTAAAAAGTTTTTAGCTGCGTATATAAAACGTGAGCATTAAATACAGATCTGAGGTTGGGGGTGTGAAGAAACTTCGAGGAAATAGTGTTTCTTGAGTCTAGAATATAATTGAATCTGTCCTAGTCCCGTGTGGATAGCAGTACTATTTGTCCCCCGGCCAGAAAATATAGAAATACAACTGGGTTTTCGTATTTTCGGGGGTATGTCTGTCTATTATTGATTGGAAATAGTCTATTTCAAGATTGATTTTTTATTGTTTCGGATCGGTTTTTTTGGTGGGTTTTCGATCGTTCTCAATTGGGTTCTCGTTTTTCAGGAGTTTTGACTTTTAAATTTCAAGTCGTGGTGGCAACTAAAAAGGTAAATCCTTTGATTTTCTGCATTGAATTGCGTCGACAAAAGCTGAAGGATTTGGCTTTGTTAAATTTATCTTTGATTGTTGCTGAGGTTGCAAGTCATTTGGATGGCCGGTGGTTTCTTTTTCTGTTAAAGTGATGATGGAAGCTTGGGCTTGAGTTTTGAATTATTTATTTGCAGATGTGCTTTCTGGACTTGATATTGGTATATCTTGGGGATTTACGGTTGTTTCTTTGATGATCTAAAGTTTTTGTTCCGACATTTTATCCAGAAGTTGGCATATTATCTTGCTTGTTAAATGCATATTAATTGAACTTTGAAATCGGGTGCTAAGGTTGAATAAGAAGAGTACATTATTGGAATTCTTTGCTAGTTTCCTGTACTTATCAATTAGTGATAATTTTGGAAGATAATGGATCTAAACCATATGAATGGAGAGGGGGAGGATCCAGATAGAGAACCACTAGCGGGCAGAAATTCTAAAGAAAGCCATTTTAACCTCTCCCGTTACCCCGGTGCCGTGAGACAGAAAGCTTATATATTCGATGGTGAAGGGAGTTATTATAACAAGGAATGGGATCTTATGGAGGGTAGAGGCAAAGAATTCTGTTGGTATCATGTCGAGCTTCCGAAAGGAAACCAGAAACTTTCACAATCAGCACAATATCTTATTGACGTTCTTTGCCCGCCCTTGAAGCTTCAAGACATACTCTCACTCGTTAGCAATGGACCCTTTTGTGGGTACGTTGATGGTGCTCTGGTATTCCGAGTTAATTCACCTGGTCCTGCTTCTAGTAAATTTACGTTTAGAATTGCTGCAAGAGTTACTGAGCGTTCGATTATTACAGTTTCTTTGGGTCGTGTTCCGAGACTGGGATTCTCGCCAGTGTACGAGTCTTTGCTGTCGGAGATTCCGGTTGTGGAGAGTCCTGGTTATGGGAATACAGAGCAGAAGGATAGGGGTGGTGGGATGGTGATTCAAGAACATGTTCTTGATTTTCTTTTGACGATGAATCATTCTGAGGAAGCTGATAATCCTGTTCCTAGAAATGTTTCAAATCTTGTTGTTCATATAATCGATACTCATGTGGATCAACTTCAAGATGTTGTTTCCAAGCTTGAGATTGAGATGAACTCGATCGAGTTCGAACTGGACAGAGGTACATTTTTTTCGAATGCAATATGTGAACTGATCTCATGAAAATGCTAATCTTGGTCTGTCTGTGGAATCAGTAAATTATGCATATTTTGTCGATCTTCTGCCGCTGGAGTATGTAGATGAAACTAGTTCTCGTGACTGCATTTGGAATTCGATTAATAATGCTGCATAAAGTTTTCAATGTTCTTTTTTCTGCATCTACGTGCACCTAACACACACACACACACACCCTCTCTTGTAATTATATGAAAACTTTCACAAACAATAAGATGGAAATTCGATTTTCATTTCAATTTTTGGAGTATCATTGCCTTTGTAATACATAATTTTTGATCTGGTTACAGGTGGTTTTGCTTTGAAGAAACAAATGTTAGATGACAGAAAATTTCCAAAGTTGCATCTCGACTTGCAACGACTATTACAGGTTCTCAACATTTGATACATGGTCAAATGAAGTTAGTGAAGAGGCCAAATTCTGATTCATATTCTAATTTCATTGATCTTATCCATGTTTTACCAAACTACAGGTGATTGCACACGGTGAGCAAGTATTCCCTCGAGTTAAGGAGAAATGTTCATCAAAAGAGTGGTTTGCGCACGAAGATGTAAACGCCTTAGAGGAGTTGATTGGACGTATAAGGAGACTGAAGGAGAATGTTGGGTTTATCGCAAACCGTATAACAGCAATTCAAGCCGGCCTCGACAGCTGGCAATCCGAGCAAATAAACAGAAAACTATACTATCTTTCTTTCCTTTCCATCATATTTCTTCCATTATCAATAATCACAGGAGGTCAGTTCTTCACCTAGCTCTCCTTTGTATCTTTTCCACACCCAGTAATTAGTTTCTTTTCTTTTTCAGTCTTCGGGATGAACGTGGGAGGAGTTCCATGGACCGTGCAACGAGATCCAGCTTTGAAGGACGGCTTTCGCAACGTGATGTTTCTCTGTTTTACAATGCTAGTGATTGTTCTCTTGTGCTTCATTTTCCCAGCTCTCTATAATCGTATAACCGAGTGGCGTAGAAAGGAGGTCTTGAAAAAAAGTTATTCTTTAACTAAGAAATCCTACATCAGGACAACTGGGGTAGAAAGATCTGAAAAGGAAGGATACTTGCGGCTTTAGGCCTTAAATTCATCAGCCTTTGTTTTCTGGTAAATTTGTGTGCAGATAGCTTCCGTTCCATTATTTGTTCTTGAATTTCTTTCCATTTTTTTCAGAATTTTCCAGAATTTGGAGGAGACTGTAAGATATTTTAATGCATGAATATATATATATATATATTTCTTCTGGTTGATCGAAAACTTGTTAGAAATTTACTTGAAAATAAGAAGACAGTGGCTCGTTCATAGACTCATCCTCCCAGTATTCCAGTTGCCAGCCAGATTCTGTCATGAAAATAATAAATAATTTTAATAACACTCTCGTCAAGTTTGTTTAAATATAAGAAAAGTACAAATTTTAGAAAGAGGTAAAAATTTACGTGAGACGATGTCACCGTTCGTATTTTATGAGACGGATCTCTCATTTGGGTAATCAATGAAAAATATTAATTTTTTTGGTAAGAATATTATTTTTTATTGTGAATTACAGTGAGACCTTCTGATAAAAGACCTACTCGTAGAAGTATATGGAAAGCAAAAAGTTTTCATATTTATTTATTATTTTATATAAATCGCAAGAAATATATATTATTTAAATATAATTGAGTATTTTTTAATATGACAAACCTAATAAATGTAATATAATCTCTATTATATATCTTAGGTTGAAAAGTTTGATGATTAATCATGGTTCAATTTACCAAGGATCAATTAATTTTTTATTTTATTTTTTATTTAAAGGGTCAAAAAAATATTAAATCTAAGTCATGATGAATAATAAAACGTTTCATCGATTTAGAGAGTGTTAAGTTCAGCAAATACCATAAAATTGTTTAATGAGTAAAAAAGTGTTGGACGATCGAGAAATCTTATCCGATTGAGATCAAAAAAAATGTATATGGATAATAAATCATAATATTTTGCTTAAATAGTTATGAAAATATACTATTTTTTTATGAAAGAGTTTAAACTATTTAAATTGAATTCGAATAATTTTATGTGATTATCAAATTAAATATATGTTTAATGATAAATAATTATTGATAATAATAATATTTTATTATTAAGTATTAATTATTATTGTTATTATCATTAAAAATATATTATAATATTTGTTCTGAAGAGCATATAAGTTCATCCCTTTGGCCGAAACCCTCAATTTTCTCCGAAGACCCTCGACCGCCACCCTCTCCAACACATCTCTCCTCCACTAATCTTCCCCCCGCCGCCTCTGCTTCCGCGTAAGATCTTTTTGCCACATTTCACTTATTTCCACTTATCAGAAACCCTAATATCTACAGATAATTGTAGTTGTGATTAACGAGAATGGGTAGCAAAAAGAGGGAATCGAGTTCCATGGAAGAATCTGGAATGAAATTAACTCCTGAGCGGAAAGTAAACTCAGGAACTGAGAATCCCAGTGCAGAGCCATTAAAAAAGAGAGTCAAGATAGGAAAGAAGGGAAGTGAAGGTGTTGAAAACCATGGTCAGGATGAAGCTAATGCTGCGTTAACCTCCCCGAAAATTCACAAACCCTCTACGAATTCAATGGAAACCAAAAAGAAGAGGAAATCTTTGGACAAGGAAAGGCACATGGCCGAGAGGAATGGCGAGTTTGTATCTGAAACGACGAACTTAGAATCAAAAAATGAAATTTTTGAGAATAATAGTATAAGTAATAGTAGTGGCGGGATATTGCCCGAGTTCCACATTGGGGTATTTACTGATTTGGCAGCCGCGGATGCAAGCATCCGGGAAGCAGCTGCTAAGGTATTGGCTAGAGAGTTGAGTGAAATTCAGAATGCGTACGATAAGTTAGAGAATAAGGATGAGGTGGAGGATAAGTCGAAACTGGAAGCAGAGAAGGATGATGGCTTGAATAACTGCGCCCCTTCATTGAGGTATGCTGTCCGGAGGCTTATTCGCGGAGTATCCTCATCAAGAGAGGTTGGTTGTCTTTTATTATGTTTCTCATTTTGTTTCTTGTCTTATTGATTGTAGTCCTTTTTTAACCATAGCAAAGCCACAATCTTTGTGTAGGATGGACAAAATTGAAATCCTTAAAAATGAGGGAAATCCTGGATTTGCATAAAAAATATGAAGTTGTAGAAAATTTAGGAGTGAAGTTGGCACTTCTTGCCTACTATGGCTCTGCCTCTGAAAAACCATATTTCTGCCTTATGGATGATGTTTGAAAGCGAGGGAAGAACCATATAACCTATCTCCGGATGAAATTATGCCCTTTGTTTAATTACTTGTTTTTATTTTTTTCTTTTGCAGTGTGCAAGACAAGGATTTGCGTTAGGCCTCACAACTTTAGTTGGCACAGTTACTTGCATTAAATTGGAGTCATTGTTAAAGCTAATAATTAACTTGTTGGAGGTCTCCTCGTCTATGAAGGGGCAGGTAGGTTAATGCCCTTGATTTGGTAATTGAGATTTGATTTCTCCATGTAAAATTCTCTTGGTTTTGTAGGAAGCTAGAGACTGTCTGTTGGGTCGTTTATTTGCATATGGGGCTCTTGCAAGATCAGGAAAACTTACTGAAGAATGGATTCTGAATGCTAATACTCCACACATCAAAGAATTTACTAGTTGCCTTATTGCACTTGCTTCTAAGAAACAGTATCTACAAGAGTCTGCCGTTGCAGTTATATCGGAAATGGTTGGGAAGGTACGTCATCATTTATAACTATGAGGAGCAATGTGTTTCTCGATACAAGAGTAAACTGTTTCCCTTGCACGTTGTTTATGTGATATTCAATTCTATAGGTTCCTGTAATATGGTGGCTCATGGTATGTCTCATGAAATTAAATCTTAAAATGTATTCTTCCTTTTTAGCCATGCTACTTTCGAATTTCAACCCTTTGCCTTTTCCCCCCTCAAATTTAATCAATGACAGGTTTGTTTATATTTCCTCCATCTAATCATTTTTTTATATGTTGTTTAGCTACCCGTTGAGGCACTGTCGAATCATGTTGTTGATGCAGCAGGAATTCAGGAGTGGTTTGACAGAGCAACTGAAATAGGAAATCCAGATGCCCTGAATCTAGCTCTTAAAATTCAAGAAAAAGTTAATGTCGAGGGTAAATTTGGAAAGCTCCTGCCGTCCCCCTACTGTAAAAGTGCATTCTTTGCTGCCGATCATCTGTCCAATATTTCTATCTGCTTAAAGGTGGTGTTCATTTTCATTTATTTATAATTTTTATGCCTCTGAGGCCAAATTGAGTGTATATTAATATGTTATCCATTATACATTGTAGGAATCTTCCTTCTCTCAGCCACGGGTGCATAGTGTCTGGCCTGTTTTGATAAGTATTCTGGTACCTGACTCTTCTGATATAGATTCAGCCTCAGGTCTGAATACTGTCAAGAAGCACAAAAGAAGTCGCAGGGGTAGCTCTGTGGAAGAAGATGTAAAAAGAAATCTTAGGTGTTTCTGTGAAGTGATTATTGAAGGTTCACTTTTACCCTCATCCCATGATCGCAAGAAGTTAGCCTTAGATGTAGTACTGCTTCTATTTCCAAAAATTCCTGCTTATTGTGTCCATGTGTTGTTGTCCTACAATGTTGTTCAATGTCTAATGGATATACTTATGGCAAAAGATTCCTGGCTTTATAAAGTTGCTCATCATTTTCTCAAAGTACTGTCAGAATTTGTCATTCATGATGATGTCAAGAGAGCTGAGGTTATTTTGGCTCTTCAAAAGCACAGCAATGGGAGGTTTGATTGTGTTACCAAGTCAAAGACAGTAAAAGATTTGATGGCAGATTTCAAAACTGAGTCTGGCTGTGTTCTGTTTATTCAGAATCTGATAAACATGTTTCTGGACGAAGGCAACTCTTCAGACGAACCTTCAGATCAGAGTCAGACAACTGATGACAATTCAGAGATAGGTTCCATTGAAGACAAGGATGCTGTAGGGTCACTAGGAACTTCTGAATTTCTTAAAAGCTGGATTGTGGAGTCCCTTCCTAGTGTTTCAAAACATTTGAAGCTAGATAAAGATGCAAGGTTCCGTGTACAAAAAGAAGTACTGAAGTTTTTGGCTGTTCAGGGTCTATTTTCATCATCACTTGGCACTGAAGTAACATCGTTTGAGCTACAAGAAAAGTTTAGGTGGCCCAAATCTGCAATTCCTAATACTTTGTGCCAGATATGCGTTGAACAGGTACAACTGTTGCTCGCTAATGCTCAGAAAGGGGAGGGACCTCATTCCGTGGCAAATAGTATTGATACAAATGATCTTGGATCTTACTTTATGCGGTTTCTTAGTATACTATGCAACATCCCTTCAGTTTCTCTGTCAAGGATCATGAATATTGATGATGAAAAAGCTTTCAAAAAACTGCAGGCCATGGAGAGCCAACTATCAAGACAGGTACTCTGTCCCCGTAATAATTCATATTGTTTCACATGATAGCATGATATTCAAGAGGATGACTTCACTTGAACATTTTATTTTTACTTGAACTTGTAGATTTTGTAATATTGTGTTGGGTTCTGTAATTTCTCTTTCCATTAATTTTATTTTTTCCTTTTCCTTCTTTTTGGGATGCGTGATTTGGGTTTTTCCAACTTATCGAACCCTTCTCTTTGTCTATTTTATTTATTATTTATTATTTATGATCAGAAATGGAATTTTCAATGCGTTCCCAGAACTCCACTCAAGTGGGTTTTGATTATGTTGAATCCTCATTTTGATTGCTCGCATGATGTTTGAATAGATTGGTGACGCCATTCATCACATTTATGGTTGTTCACATATTCCACTGTTGTAGGAGCGAAATTGTGGTCTTGGCATGGATGCAAATAAATTGCATGCTCTGAGATATTTGCTTATACAACTGCTGCTTCAAATCCTACTCCATCCTGGGGAATTCTTTGAAGCGGCCTCTGAACTTGTCATGTGTTGTAAGAAAGCTTTTGGCTCTTCGGATCTTTTAGGGTCCTCCAGTGAGGACGAGTCAGATGGGGATAATGCTCCTGAGTTAATGGATGTTGTTGTTGATACAATGCTTTCTCTATTGCCGCAGTCATCAGCTCCTTTGCGATCTGCTATTGAACAGGTGAGTAGCAGCAGCACAAACCATGTCTTTTGACACTTTCTTACTGCTTAGTTGGTGGAAGTTTCAAGTTATTCTCCTTGTTTTCCTTTAATTTTCTTGGAAACTATCGGTCTAAATTTCTTATCACACGGGAGATAACGTGTCAATATTTTTTAGGTGGAGCAGTATTATTCAATGAATTTATCTATTTTTTATTAATACTGTAATATTGTCTGTCACGTTTCAGCCCCTGCCTACCTGCAGTCATTTTTGTTTTCCAAACCTTTTTTAGCTCATTTATTTTATTATTCAAGCATAAATGCTGATTAATAATAATTTTCGTGGAATACACTTCATGTGTGCTTATATGATGCTCCACTTGTTTTACTGTCAATAAATGTGTGCAATGTATGTAGAGTTATCATATAGTTGTAGCATTTGCGGTAAACGATAAAATGATTGACATTACAATGAATTATTTGTCCAAACAATCACATGTTTCTTTTAATGATACTTCATAGTCTACGTGTGAAGTTGGCTGAAGTGAACCGATAGACATGGTGAAGAGGTACAGCATTGCCTGATAATTATGCTATCATGCTATCATATTCCTTGAATAATCTTTGATTTCAGTATATAAGGAACACATTGACCTGAGCTTTTCTGAGAAATGAAAATCTTCATATATTTGCATTCCTCTAGGCTGTGCGAGTATATGACCGTAGGCTGGAGTATTATTTGATGTTCTCTTTTTTCTGTTGCTTGGCCTTGAATAAATTGGCACAAGGATATTCAGCCTAGCCTTGTTGCTTTTGTTATTTATGGAATAATAATTGTTATCACTTCACAGGTTTTCAAATACTTTTCTAGTGAGGTCACGAATGATGGGTTACTGAGGATGTTGAGGGTCATCAAAAAAGATTTAAAACCTGCTAGACATCAGAATACGGATGATGATGACTCAGATGACTCAGATGAAGAACTTCTTGGTGTTGAAGATGCGATGGAATCTGATGAAGCTGAGACAGCCGAAACTGTAGACACCGATGAACAGACTGACGATTCTGAGGCAGTGGTAGGGATGGAGACCATTCCCAATAAACTTCCCGAGGCTTCTGATGATGATTCAGATGATGGGATGGACGATGATGCAATGTTCGGGATAGATATTTATCTTACAAGAATATTGAAGGAACGGAAAAACCAAGCTGGAGGTGAAACAGCCCATTCTCAGCTGGTGCTCTTTAAGCTTAGAGTTCTGTCTTTGCTGGAGATTTATCTACACGAAAATCCAGGCAAGCTTAATTATACATCGTTATTAAAACTTTGCGTTTGCTTGGTTTGGCCTTACCATTCTTCTTACTAAGACTTCTTTCTATTTATTTTATAATTCATTGGTTGGTGATTCGATTATACAGAAATAGTTGTCTGGATTTGATCGATCTCTTTGTTTTAACTTTGATTTATCCTGAAGAGCTGTCGTATAAGATATGGATAATAGAGATCATTGGGTTGATCCAAAGTATCTTTTGATCTACATCCTTTATATTTTTTATCCTGTAACTTGTATTACATGAATGGTTGTGGCGTAAAAATATTGACATCTTTCACCTTCTATGCCACAGGTAAAACAGAGGTATTGAAAATGTTCTCAAACCTTGCTCAAGCATTCATTAATCCACAAACAACAGAAGGTAGCGAGCAGCTTGGTCAGCGCATCTGGGGAATTATACAGAAGAAAATTTTTAAAGCCAAGGACTATCCCAGAGGTGAGACAGTGCAGCTTGCAGTGCTTGAATCACTTTTGGAGAAGTACTTGAAATTGGCAGCAAAGCCATTCAAGAGGAAAAAATCTGCTTCGAACCCATCAAAGAAGAAGCAATCTGCTTCCTGGAATCGGTATAAAATGATCAATTCACTTGCTCAAAGTTCGACATTTTGGATGCTAAAAATAATTGATGCCAGAAACTTCTCAGAGTCTGAATTGCAAAAAGTTGGTGATATATTTAAGAATGCTTTAGTGGCCTACTTTGATAGCAAAAAATCACAAATGAAGCCGGACTTCCTGAAAGAAATATTTAAAAGACGGCCGTGGATTGGTCGACACCTGTTTGGGTTCCTTTTGGAGAGATGTGGTAGTGCCAAATCACAATTTCGTCAAGTTGAAGCCCTGGATTTGGTGTCCGAGATATTAAAGTCACTCCATTCTACCAATGCTGATGAAGATGGAGCAGAATCCACAAAAAAGATGTTGAAAAGCCATCTTCCAAAACTGTGCAGTTTGATCAACCATATGGTAACCAACATGCCCGAAAAGCAGTCAAGACGAGCTGATGTGCGAAGATTCTGTGGCAAGGTCTTCCAGATTTTAACTACTTGTAATCTGTCCTCTAGTTTCCTCAAAGCTTTGGAACCAGACGGTCATGTTTCCTGCGAATCCCAACTTGGCGACGTGTTTCTTGCTCTAAAAAAACGAGAACAGCAATAAAAATGGTATCTTGGCGGTGGCGAAAACTGTATTCTTGCTATTTCTCGGATTCATTTTTCGGGCTCCAATAATTCGACAAACGTATGCGCTTATTGGGATAGCTCTTGAGAGCAAAAGATCACACAAATGAATACCAACTTTCTGAGAAAGATATTTAAGAGACGGCCGTGGATTGATCGTCCCTTGTTTAGGTACCAATTGGAGGGATGTGATGGTGCCTACTTTGGCATTTTTGTTCTTTTAAGGGCCATAAATTTTGATTATTTGTTTTCTCCTGGTGAACCTTTTTGGTTTGGATTTGTGTGTATCTCCTGCTGATACATAACACTTTTGGATACTTGTGTTTTCTTATATTTAGTTTTATTTATCTTTCAAGTGTGTTGGGCTTGGGCTGAAAATTAACACAGATTTATGACTCGTGTCTAAAAATTAATATTAGAGACAATATTATAAAGATTGAGTTCATACAGGTATAATCAATTATCTTTCTTTCGATATAAATACTAATGTTAAAATAACGATGATAAAAAACAAAAACTTGTGTGAGACGATCTCATTGGTCGTATTTTGTGAGATATATTTCTTATTTGAGCCATGAAAACATATTAAATATTATTTTTTACTAGGATTAATCCATCTCACAGATAAAATTCGTGAGATAGTCTCACGAGAGGCTTACTCATGATAAAATAGAACAACAATAGGAAAACATATTTATGTTGATTCCCATTATATTTGTTTTATTACATATCTAGTCTCATATATTGTTTGAATAATTCTGTAAGGTTACAAGTAAATTTGAATAATTTGATAATATTGATGAAAATATCATGTAATAAACATATAATGTAATTAGTGGCTTTATGATACAAGTATCTACATATCTACCAAACTAAAATTAAGTTATTTAAAAAAAATTCTCCCTTAATAATATTTTTTTTAGAACTTTGTAATCTGTGGTACTTTTGCCACTTTGTTGGATTTTTTATTTTGATTATTATGTCATGTTATAATAATATATAATTCCACATGCCTCATCTATTGACATAATTCTTAAGACATGTGATTTTTATTACTTTTATTGTAAGAAAATATTTTTGTAATTATTTCACTTGGTCTATAATTTTTTTTATTGAACTATTTACACCATAAACCGATCATACAAACAAAAGTGAGAAACCAACCCATCATCCATTCTAGAAAAAAGAAAGAAGAAATACATAAGAATTCTAAAATTATTTATGTATTTATTTATTTATCTGCCTTATAATAATATCAATAATATAAGAAAAATTATGGTCTTCGGATCCTCAACAAGAGCCTAAGATGTCACAGCACTCCTCCACGCAGCAACAGCAACATAACGCCGCGAGGCTGCCAGAAGTAAATAAATGTAATGAATATATTTTTAAAATTAAAATAAAAGATTAAATTATTACAACAAGAATTTATTTTAAAATACTAATAACTATTTTTTTTTTTTTTTTATAAAAATACAAACAATCAACCCAAAAAATTTCGATCAACCTACCAGCCTTGCAAAAATCCCATCTTCCGCCTCGGCGGCGCAGCTGCGTACTGCGGTGCCATCATCGGTTGTCCATGATAACGACCTGTTTTAACACACCATTTGCATGATTTATATCCCAAGAAACATCACAGAACATAGAAGAATATTCGCAATTCTGTGCATAAACGCACGAAATAACGCACGAGAACTTCACAGGTCTTTCTTATATTTCTCATTAGCAAATTTAGTATTTTTCATCGTATATTGCTAATCGTGCTACAATTAAAAGGAGCCAAATTTAGCTGCCAACACTACATTAGTATTCGATCAATTATTACTACAACCTAAAGGTATAAAAATGTAATCTTGTCTTGCATAAAACAGAGCCCAAAACACCAAGAAATCAAGAAACAACAACCGAAAGGGTGGATTGAAAATATACCTTGAGCAGGGTATGGATAGCCATACATCGGTTGGTCCTTCATCTTCTTTCCCATGATCAATAGATATAGATTGCAGTTGGATAATGGTAAATCCCGATCAAAATCAAATCTTTTCTTGTTTTCTTACAATGGAAGAAATAAAAAGATTATCAAAATTGTCGTATCAATGTTAGGGAAGGATTCTAATGTGCATATATATATATATATATATATATATATATATATATATATAGGCATAGATGTGACAAGAAAGCTCTAGAAAGAAGTCGTAAATGCGTGTGTATATATCTATATAATAACAGTAATAAGTCGGCGAGACAAGTGGAAATGTGTGCGTGTGGCAACTAAGAAAGATTGGAAATGGGTCGGTCTTACTTTGCACCTAAGGTGTCAATTTGCATTTACTTTTTTATTTATCATGTAAGAGATCATCGCCAATGGGAGCTTATTTTATGTCATATCCGAGATGTTTCCCTCTCAATTCGGTAACTTAAATAAATAATATATAATATTTTAAAGACGTGTTCTGCGTGTACTTTCATTTATGTAAAGAAATATTTTTTTATTAACTTAATATGAACAATAATATAGAATTCAAAATAATATATCAAAAATTATTGTCGAATTATCATATAATATAAATAACACTAAACTCACTCACCAACCTTGAAAGTTAAAGAAATGTGATTTTACCTGCTTCAATTGTCTATCTATTGAAATCCAGACCGATGTACGTTGTACTCTTCTGTAATACGTACGTTACCAGAAAGCTTCCTCCTTTTGTACATTTCCAATAACTGGATTGGTGCTTACAGTGATCAAGCACCTGGTCTTCTTCTAGTGACCGAGTAGTCTTCTTCTTCTTTTGATCATCTTCTACATAGCACGTCTCTGTATTGCTATCGAGAGTGATGTTATCGAGACCAAATGGAGACGAATTTGACACTCCAGTACCGAAGATGGCGTTGCAGACTCATTCTCATTGCAGCAAAAACTTGTGTGAGACGGTCGCACGGGTCGTATTTTTATGAGACGGATATCTTGTTTAGGTCATCTATGAAAAAATATTTCTTTTTATTGTGAATATCGGTAAGGTTGACTCATCTCACAGATAAAAACTCGTGAGACCGTCTCACAAGAGACATACTCTCTCAAAACCAAGATCCTCTAAACTGGCCCTTCTTGATTCGTCTGAATGGAATGTGGATGCTTCTGGATTATGAAATTCACAAGGAGAAGGAGGCCCCATGAAAAATTGATCGTCTATCATCGAAAAATATTCATGAGGATAATATATGGAGGTCGATGAGCATTTTTCAGATTAATTGAAAATTTTGGAGGAATCTGAAAATTATGGGTACGTCGTGGTACATATTGAATATTTGAGAAATTTTGAGAGTATTGGGTAGGACGATAGTTAAAAACCCCAAAAGTGTAGATTGTGATAGACTAAGGCAATGACATGATGCTTTCATGTTTAGTATATTGATGTCGGCCACTAATCTTAATACAAATTTAATTCTTTAATTTTCGAGAATCAGTATATTTTTAATTTTTTACATGTTAAAAAAATATTTTTAAATCACATTCAATAAAATTAATGAGAACTAATTTTTTTAAATTCAGTAATTTCGTCTAAATCTACATTCACAAGCAATTTTAAATATGTTATTCAAAATTTAAATATGAATTCTGAAATTTTGAAACATGTTTCAAAAATTGTGCTCCGCTGAAATTATTTTATTAATTTAAAATTAATGACACATATATATAGATGTAAAGTTAGTATAATTAAAAAATTTCATCTATATTTTAGATGAACTATTTTTAATTTGGTGTTATTTTTGAGATCTAATATATTTATTTCAATGATAGTATAAAATCATTTTTCTCTTCAATATATTAACTTTAATCTTAGACCAACCATTCTCGAATTATTATAGATTATTATAAAATAATCGTAAGTCAATTTAATATAAACTATCATTTTTATTATTTTTTTATTCATGCAAAATAATATAAACAAGAAAAAATTGTTAATTAACATATTTAGAATTAAAATATATATATGAAATTTGACATACTTAACAGGAAAATTTTGTTTGTTAAATTACTTCAAGGCCAAAATTGATTATGGAGTTGTTAGTAGGCTATTATTAATAATCCATGTTAAATAAATTTATATTAAATACCAATTACTATTTTTTTTATACTTGAATAAATTTATCTTGTGAGTTATCATTATAAATGTTTCTTTTAGAATTAATACTTTATCTCCAACATAGATCATTCTCTTGAATTATGCAATAACATTAGATTGATCGTGACAAGGCTCGGAAATCATGTTTGGAAGGAAAATTTCTTACTGGAAGTAATGCATGTCATAAAGTGTTTATTCCAAGAATGTCATTGACGCCTTCTTATCTAAGGCTTCCTTTTAAATTTCAACAAAGATAGTTCAGTATTCTTTGATTGTATTATATTCAATGATAATCAACAAAAGTCAGGGGCAATCATTGTCTCATATAGGACTTTTTTTAAATAACTCTGTTTTTAGTCATGGTCAGTCGTACGTTGCTGTATCCAGAGTTATGAATCCTAAGAGTCTAAAAGTTTTGATATGTGATAGTGATAGCAACCCGAAAATTCAACAACAAATGTTATATTTAAGGAAGTTTTTCAAAATTTGTAATTTCTTTTTGTTTTCTAATTGTATGATCTATAATCCATTTAGTTTATTGATATTTAAATTTATACTATTTATTGAAATTAAAACCACATTAGAAGTTTGTATCATGTTTATCATTTTATTTTGTTACAGTTATTGTTTTCTACATGGCACATAAATTTATTGATAAACACATTATGTCATGTCATTCATTGTCTAATACAAGCGTGATATTAATTTTCAGCCAAAATACAATAATGGCTCTTTTATTCAGTATTTAATTGTTAAGATCTATATATTTATGAAAACAATAAACATTTCACTTTGATAAAAAGTCAAGTTATAGAGAAAGTAAACAAATTATCATATATACTAATTTTAATAATCAATTAGATAAAATAATTGTCCGTGCATCGCACGGGTGAAAAACTAGTACTCTCTCAAAACCAAGATCCTCTAAACTGGCCCTTCTTGATTCGTCTGAATGGAATGTGGATGCTTCTGGATTATGAAATTCACAAGGAGAAGGAGGCCCCATGAAAAATTGATCGTCTATCATCGAAAAATATTCATGAGGATAATATATGGAGGTCGATGATCATTTTTCAGATTAATTGAAAATTTTGGAGGAATCTGAAAATTATGGATACGTCGTGGTACATATTGAATATTTGAGAAATTTTGAGAGTATTGGGTAGGACGATAGTTAAAAACCCCAAGATGTTGGGATCGGTTTATAAAAAAATATTAAAAACCCGGTTGCAGGGGTTTATTTCATCCTACTCATGTGTGCATTGCCCTCATGATAGGATGGATGTCTAAGATTTGTCCATGCATATATAAGACCCATTTTTTTTTGAAATTGTATGTGTGACAAGATCTTACCCGCTAAAATGAAATGAGAGTAGTGCCCACATAAGTAGGATGACATCTACCGATTGCAGGAATGAGGTTTAGCGGGTGATTTATAAAAATATAAACCCTTCAGTGTTGATGCCCTTATTTGAAACACCGATGAAGTGCTAATTACTTATTAGATGTCTAATTTTTTTTACGTCTAATAGCTGATTGTCACTTCATCGATGTTAATATAAATATCATATAAAATATATACAATGTTCAAGAGTAATATTATATATACGACCAATTCATGTGAGACCGTCTCACGGATCTCAATCTGTGAGACGGGTCAACTCTGCCCATATTCACAATAAAAAGTAATACTCTTAGCATAAAAAGTAATACTTTTTTATGGATTATCCAAATAAAGATCCGTCTCACGAAATACGACCGTGAGACCGTCTCACACAAGTTTTTGCCATTAATAATTTTTAAATCATAGAAAATTGAATACAAGTTTCCATTTATCAAAATGTGACATATCTCTCGTTAAATAATAACAAAATTTCTCCGTAAGAAACTTATAGCCATTGGCTTAATGGTAAACGTGGGTCGGTGAAGAAGAGCAAATCACACAATTCCTCTGCTCGTATTTGATCCACGGTAGAATTTGTGCGAAGGAGAGGAAGACAATTTTTTGATGTTATTACATTATAAGTTTTCCATGGAATCGCGGTTTCGATCGCCGTATCTTGCTGCATCGTTTTGTTTGGTTTTGATTTTAATTCGAGTCTCGTCATCTGCTGCCTCGGTTACCACCCAAGATTTCGATGCTGTGTATCCTAAGGCTATTAAGGTAGGAAACTTCTGGATTTTCGTTAATTTGATCGAAATTTCCTCCTCTCATCGGAATCCCATTGAGTTGATATTTATTTAATTTTGTTGTTTGGTATAGGATTTGAAGGAAACCATCGTGAAAGGATTAGGGTTCCAATCCGACGAAATTAAGATATCAGGTTTCGATTTGAGGGACGCTTTGGTGGGGAAGTCAGTAGCATATGAATTCGACGTCGAGATAGATAATCAAGTTTTACCCTTTAAACTGTTGGAGGATGTGAAGCGTTGGGAATACGTGGATCTGCCCATTTTTCAAATGGAAGATCCGAGAAAGCCCGGGTACGAAAATAGGCTAGTGGACAGGCGGCGACTGGATGATCAGATGCCAGTTCTTGCTCCTTTTCAATTGGCGGGTCCAATGGAGCTCTGGATTCAGGATGCCAAGGACATGAGAATTTCTTTGCCTGTAAGTTCATGTTTTTGGGGATTGACAAAAGTTGCTTCTATGAAATTTGATCACTCAGCTTTGAGCAAACGTGCATTGTGTTTTATCTTGTAGGACTAGGTGTGACCTATATACTGACACTGTGGTTGGCAACCCAATTTGTGGGATTGAGGGATGGGATTCAACTTCCTATTTTTATGTTTTTTGGCAATTTGAGTCAAAATGGAATTCGGATTTGCTTAGATTTCATGGGAGTTCATAGGATTTCAATAAGAATATCCAAATCCCATCAAATTTGATAAGATTTGATGGGATTTGGAATTTAAAAACACAGAATTACTCTTTTATCCAAATGAAATATAATATTTCATTCATCTATCATCACTGGAGAAAAGTGTGACACAACAATCAAATAAACAAAAAAAATACATCATGATATAAATTCAATGCAATTGACACAAATTTGAGGAGATTTACGTGTATAGTCGGCGGGAGGAGACTTATTATCAAGATAGTAATAATATAATTCATTAACTTGTATAATATAAAACTAATTATCATGAATCATCGTTTGATTCTTCAAATCATCTTCCCTTTTTATTTGGTTCTTGGGGATTCCACATCATGCTCGTGTTCGGTGGTTGAATTGGAAAATGAACAACTCATCTTAGGATAAAATATGATATTTGATTATGCATTAGATTCATTGATGAATTTATTGATGTTTTAGATTGTTTTGGTTTCTTTATTGATAATTTTTCCGCATTTGTGGCTAGAGGAATCGATTTTTCAACTCGATGACATTATGAACACTCGAATTTCCGTTTTTCCTATTCTAGATTTAAAGGTTTTTCAAATATGGAGCTTTAGTCATTAAGTTGTTGATTGAATATTGTTTAATATCTGTCACATTTATGGATATCTCTTGCAATTCAACGTTTCTTTTCCTCTTCATTATACTGACTTCACTGTGATCTTTTTGGTTAAAATTTTATGCAGCATGATGTGGATGCTGGTGTTCTAAAGAAAGTAATCCTGGCAGATGGTGCGGTGGTCACTGTAACGGGTGCTAGATCAGTAAGCCTGCGGAATCCTCTCGAGCTTCCACTTCCATTGAATCGAACAAATAATGCTTTTGCTTGGGGCCTTTTGACTCTGGCAAAGCATCTGCGACATGCTGCTTCTTCCCCCAATGGTCCTCTCGTTTCCCTTCGAATTGTTGGCCCGACATCACTCACGTCCCCTTCTTCATCGTCCTCGTCTTCCACTAACAAACTCAAGCTTAAGCGCCTTGCCCCTGGTCTAGTTGAGCTTTCCTCAGCATCAAAGAGAAACTTCATGGAATCAAACAATATGGGTGAGTTTGGATGTAAAAGACTCAACTTTAAGAAGTAGTTATTATTGAAGGTGACTTTCTTAACTAAAGTGGAACCAACCGCGCCTATATTTAGATATAATAGTTACCAAACATTTTAGAAAAGGGAAAATGAGGCACAAGCTGGGAAATATTTTTTGGCTGCTAGATCTCCAATATTGTAACCAATTTTACAAGTTGCGACATCTTAAAGAGCGCTCTCGAAATAATTATGCTAACAAAATGCACTCTGTATCAGGCATTGATCTCAAAGGAGAAGCAACTGCTCTTCTCGCACCTGACCAGTTTAGCACATTGTGGCCTGTCACATCCATTAATGGCTCGAACTCGAACTTGCTTGGTTTCGAAGCGCTGCTCTCTTCTGTTTTGGGCTCCAAAGCTAACAAGGAGGGTTCCTTTAAGCTTTTGAAGGCTGATGTAGCTGCCCAAACTTTTGTAAAGATAAGTTTTGGAGTTGAGAAGAAGATAAAAGACGGGAATGAATTCTCGTTTGAGGGATTCCCAGAATGGAGAACTAAGCCTAAGTCTGTAATGATGCATTTTGAGGTGTTGGCTAAGGTTGATGGGAATAAGGTTGTTCCAGAGAAGGTCGTACAGGTGAATCCTGTGATAGCAGGGGATTCTGTGGCAGCCAACATCCTTAACGGTAACACCTCCATGTCGAAGATTCCTATAGTTTATACACCTCAGAATCCGTTCTCACTTTGAATTCTTATGGAGGATGAGATTTTGTCGAGGAATGTAGTAAATTGTAATGTTGTTTTCTACCCCTTTTTATGTGAAATGTAGGATTTATAAGCCATACTCCCTTGTATGAATTTTAAAGGTGTAAATGAAAATTTTAATGGCAAATATGTATATCTTGTGGTTTGTAAAGCTGGTGGCGTAACTCTAAATCGTTATTTTGATAATCACAATTGGTTGTGTTGTATAATATATGGGAGTAACTATGTGTCATACAACATTATAAAAAAAAACTATTAAAAATTGACTTAACATGAATCTCAACCCATATCCATGCACGACTATTGATCATGAGTCATAGGTTGGTCCAGATCATAGCTCATGCTCATACATCGCCATTCACATCCCTGGGAGATGGTTTTTTCTCTCTCTCAACACTCGAATGCAGGACTTAGATTCTTAGAGTGTTGGTACCAATTAGAAGTGGTTTTTTTTTTGTCTCCTCCAACACTCGAACTCAGGACCTCCAGCTAGGAATTTATGTACTTAAGTTTGAAGGTCCTGAGTTCGAGTGTCACGGAAGCGAAAAAAACCACTTTCCAGTTGTAAGATATTTTATGAGTGACAATGCATGTGTATGAGATACTGCTCATGGTTAATAGTGGTACATGAGTACGAGTTGAGACTCATGTTGAATCAGTCTATGGACCATGATCATTACAATCCACTTGTAGAAAAATTAAGAAAGTGATGGAGTAAAATATAAATCAAACAAAAAGAATAAATCTATTTTCTGCTATATATCTTGTTTATTGATCAACGAGCTTTTTATAGACATACACACCAACGAAAATAACCATAAAAATAGAAACAATACTTGATCACTAATAATAAATATGCAAAGATAAGTATTTCTTGTAATACTTTATTGCTAATCAACCACAACTAACAGACTTCATCTGACTAGGCAGATGACTAAAACTTTAAAACAAGTTTTTTACAATTTCAACAATCTCTCCCTTAAATTGATAAGGGCAACACCGATTTAATAAGAGCACCCTCCCTCAAACCTCTTCTGTAGTGCGTTAGTACCAACTAGCTCTGTTAGTTTCTGAAATACATGCAGATTGAGAGACTTGGTAAACATGTCAGCTACTTGGTCTTCGCTTCTGCAAAAGATCAGATCAATTGTTTCATTCTTTGTGATGTCTCTTAAAGAATGATATTTCACATTAATGTGCATGCTTCTTCCATGCAGGAACGAATTATTTGATAGTTTTGTCTAAATTATTATCATAATAAAATGCAATAGGCTCGTGATTCTTTAATTTAAGCTCTTCAAGAATTTTTTTCGACCAAATAGCTTGACATCCGCATAAAGTTGCTGCAACAAATCCAGGTTCAGTTATTGATAAAGTAACGAATGATTGCTTCTACGAAGACCATGAAACAACTCTCATACCTAAGAGAAAATCATATCTTAAGTGCTTTTTCTACCGTCTTGATCTTTTGCATAATCACTATTACAAAAGCCATCAGATCTGATTGTTCTCCTTTCTTATAGTAGAGACCAAGTTCTGTTGTTCCTTGCAAGTATCGTAAAATCCTCTTGGAATTTAAAAGATGCATTTCTATAGGATTTTCTATGTATCTTTTAAAATCCTCTATGGGAGTACTTGTACAATTGCATTTTTTTTATCTTTAATCTTCACAAAACTTCTCAAACATAATTTTTGGGAAACAAAAATCCTATCAATAGATTGAACTACTTCAATACCAAGAAAATAATGTATACATATTAAACTCAACCGTTATGGACTCCTTTAAATTTTCAAACATGGCATTATCATTACTAATGAATATAAATCAACATATAATCAAACAATGAGCATTTTTCCATCATCTTCAAATTTTGTAAAAAAAATGGACATTTTTAAAAACACACCTTAAAAAATATGTCTCAATTCGACTATATCATGCTCTTGAGACTTGCTTTATCTTATACAAAATCTTGTTCAATTTATACATTTTATGCTCATTTCCAAACATAATATAACCAGGAGGTTGATCGATATACAATTGTTCTTCCAAGTCTCTATGTAAAAACGTCGATTTCACATGCAATTGGAAGATAGACAATGAATATTGCGCTGCTATGACAATTGTCAATCTGATCGTATCATGCCTTGCAACTAGACCACAATTTTTATAGTTGACTCCAAACTCTTATTTGTAAACTTTTGCTACCAAATGTGCCTTGGATTTGTCGATTTCTCCATTTTCTTTCAACTTAGTCACTTCATACTTATTGTTTTTTGACATTTTGGAAGCTTTCTCAAGTATTATTTTGACATTTTGAAAGCTTTCTCAAGTATTATTTTTCTTGATGACTGCGATTTTAGCATCGTTGCTTTTCACCATTTTGATTCTTTGACGGAAACTTCGAAAGCTAATGGGGGTCAAAATATGAAAATAGAGCAAAATGAAAAATGGATTTTCAATTTGATTAATAATTGTTACATCATAATCTGTCATCCATGTCGTGCTTCTTCTAACTTGTAAAGAGCTTTGTTCATTTTTTGTCTCATTGGCTGAAATGTGTTGATTGATTTTTGATTGTTGCTTGTTCTCTACAGATTGTGCATTATCTAAAAGATATTGCATTTCTTCTCCATTTTCTCCATCAAAATTAACTTTAATTTGTCGTCTAAAAATATTTTGATCATGAGTCCAGCATTATTCTTCATAAAAAATGACATCACGACCAATAACAATTTTCTTTGTGATGGGATTGAATAATTTGTATGATTTCGGGTGATCACTAACACAAAGAAAAATACAATTTTCTATTTTGTCATCAAGCTTTTCTCTTTTGTGATATGGAACATGAGAAAATGCAATACATCCAATTATTCTGAAATAATCTACACGTGGTTTCTGCCCAATCCATGCTTCCTATGGTATTAGGCTTGTCAAATTGGGTCAGGTCCGTCGGGCGGCCCGGCCCGTACTACAATAAAATTGAGCGGGTTGGGTTGTTGATAAAATAGCAGTCCGTTTGGAGGCAGACCATACAGGCTGAGAGCCCGTTTGGGTTGTTGGCAAAGACAGGGCGGGCCTAAACGGGGCGGGCTGGCCGCCAAATTAGGGTAGAATTTTATACTTTTAAGTTTTATATAAAAATTCCTATTTCTTCCTTATTTTTTCTCCTGCGCCTGACCTCCATCACTCTCGTAAAATCTCTATGCTTCTATTTTTTTTTGAAGATGTTATCCTTTCCAGGTTCCTCCATTTTCTCTAATGTTTAACTCGAACTAATCCAGCTTTATCGAAATAATATAGTAAATAAAGTAATTATGTGTATTGTTGAACACATAATATTTTCTGAAATTTACAATCGTCTGTTTCCTCGACTTTCTGTTATTTTCCAATGTTTCTCACTTTTTAAGAAAAGGAGGATGGTAAGACCTAGGTGCCTTGTGCGGACAAACTCTTAAGATCGTTAATTTTTGTTTTTTTGTGAGGACAAACCCTTAAGAAACTGGGGAAAGTGTATACTAAAAAAGATTTGAAATTCACCT
Source organism: Primulina eburnea (assembly GCF_022965805.1). Classification (NCBI taxonomy): domain Eukaryota; kingdom Viridiplantae; phylum Streptophyta; class Magnoliopsida; order Lamiales; family Gesneriaceae; genus Primulina; species Primulina eburnea. The sequence goes on from NC_133114.1 coordinate 2,813,384, forward strand.
GTAAAGGTTTCATTGTATTTACGGTTGATGAGATTACATGAGTTAATTTTAGTACATGTGTACGATGAAATCTTATATGAATTAGAATAAGCACTTATCTTTTTATAGATTATGTTGATTGTTGTATGCTTTCAATGTCTCATTTCAATGTTTTTAAGTATTTTATGAAACTATTTGACTGAAATATATTTTTATTCTATTTTGTAATTCTTAAAAACATTAAAGGCTTCAGATTTTTCTAGCAGGAAATATACCAAGTTTTCCGACTATAATTCAATGAATATTATAAAATAATGTTTACTGCCATTTGATATCGGATTAATGGGCCTGCAAATATCGGAGCGAACCAACTCCAGCACCTTCTTTGCTCTCCATGATTTTCCTTTAGAAAAAATATCAAGTTAATTAGAACCGTCCATGGTTCTGAAGAAGCGTAGAACTGCAACCGGAACTATTTCTAGAAACTGGAACAGAAAACCGCCCGGACGGCTGGCCCTACCATCCGGGGAAAGCTAATGTAGTGGCAGACGCATTGAGCAGAAAAGCAGCAGTCGTCACTCAATTATCACTCCCAACTGTTCAGTCATTGCACAAATAAATAGGTGTAGTGTCTTGACTTTGTTAATTTTTTTGGACAAAGTTTATTTGAAAAATAATTTTTTATTTTCGAAAGAGTCCAATGTTTCCAGTCAATGGCTTCAGTCCGAACCAGTGCGTCTCGTCAGGGGCGGAGCCAGAAATATTACTCTGCCCGGGATAGAATTTTTAACTCTATAATCTTTAAATATATTTTAAATTCATCTACCCGGGCTAATATCATATTATTTCAAAATTATACAAAATTTACATATAATTTTTTTAAAAAAAAATTGAGCCACCCGGGCTAAAGCCCGGGTTTGTAAGTACATAGCTCCGCCCCTGCGTCTCGTGTAACTTTCTTTTGGTGTTTTGGTGTAGAATTGCGTCCCTTCGCACATAACCGTGGTTCTCATGACTTATCACAGAAGGGTGCGTCTCATGACTTATCGCAGAAAGGTGTGAGACTTGGCTTATGTAACTCACTCTTTAAATAGTTTTTTTGCAGGCATTCAGCTCACACTTTTTGTATATACATTTCGTTGCAGCCATTTCTCTCCCAAACTTGAAAGTTAAAGCAATAATTGTTCGATGACATCCATAATTTGTAGTGCAGCATTTCTTGTTGCCTCAACTCGTACTGTTCTTTGTTCCAAAGATCAACAGAAACACAGAGAACAAAACTTGTTTAATTTTAGGTTTTAATCTACTAAATTTTCAAATTTTTGTTTCGGTAACTTTTAAATTTTGACTATTTTGATCCAATTATTAATATTACATCAAACAAATAAGCAATTTTAAATGTTATATCAGTATTTTCCAATGTCATATCAACACTCCGATGAAATATTACTAAAAACAAAAAAATCGAAGTTAGCGTACCAAAACGTAATTTGGAAAACTTAATGAACTAAAACTCAAAATAGACAAAAATTAGCCAATCAAAAAAACTATTTTCCCTAAATTATATTCTTCTATCATATAACCAGATAATCATATATCAATTTACTTAGTTTGAGTGAAAAAATAGTCAATGTTGTATTAATTATTTAAAAATGTATTTTCCAAAAATAAAAGGAAGCACGCGTCTCATTTTCCGAGAGAGACTCCCATAACTCTATTTTGTTTAAAGAATATGATATCTCTCAACATAATCCAATTCTTCGTAATAAATATTATATTTTAATTGCTTATATTATATTTTACAGCATTAATATATTCACATCTACGGCATAACAAATTTTTGCATGAAAAGACATCTATACCGATTTTATGGCATAACAAATTTTTGCATGAAAAGACATCTATGTAGAACTTGGACAAAAACTATACCAAAATAAAATGGAAAAAATACGAATCAGTAAACTAAAATTACCAAACATGAAAAAAAATGTTAAAGTTCCTATTTCATCTAAATTAAATGATGATTACGCATATTTAGATAATAATATATACATTAATTAATGAATGTGTTGATAGATAAGAGTTGCACAAAACACGCTTTTGTACAGAAACACAACTTTCCCTTTTAGTTCAAGTATAAATAGGAGTCTTCTTCTTTCTTTCCAATGTAATTCAGAAATATTTTTTGCTTCAGTAATAAAGTTCTCTCATTCCTCGATGAGTTCTTCGCACATTTTAACATGGTATCAGAGCCATCTCGATTTTTTTTCTGAATCGTTGCTTCGCATCGTTTCTATTTGAGGATCTCAGCACCAGGATTGTTGATTCTCTTGATTGGAACTTCAATTGTTCTTGTTTGATCTGCATGTACCTTCCATGGCGGTTAATATTAGCTTCAACGATCCTCTCTACATTCACCCGTCGGATACTCCTGGTATGTGCCTCGTTAATGATCACTTGACAGGAACCGACAATTATGGAGTATGGAGTCGAGCGATGCTCATCGCATTGCGTGCCAAGAACAAAACTGGATTCATTGACGGTACGTGCACAAAACCTACTCTTGAACAATCAACTTTGCACCAATGGGAAAGGTGCAATGCACTGGTGTTGTCGTGGATCATGAATTCCGTTTCGAGAGAGATTTTTGGGGGAATTGTTTACGCAGTTGATGCTTCTACTGTTTGGACTGATCTTAAGGATCAATATGATAAAATCAATGGTTCAAGAATTTTTGCTCTGCACCGAGAGATTGGACGGTTGACACAAGCCAGCAACACTGTATCAAGCTATTATTGTCGTTTGAGGCAGCTCTGGGATGAATATTCGTCTTTGGTTGTGCTTCCGTCATGTGAATGTGATACTGCGAGGAAATACATTGCACATGATCAACAACAAAAGCTTTTGCAATTTTTGATGGGACTCAATGAGAGTTATGCCCAAATTCGGAGCCAAATCTTGATTATGATCCCTCTGCCTTCTGTTGGCCAAGCATTCTCAATTATATCTCAAGAAGAATCACATAGGTCCTTATCTACGGTTGAATCGCCTTCCACAGCTCTTTTCTCTGTACAAGGCAAACTGAATAATCAAAAGAGAGACACATTTACTTGTGATTATTGTCACCGGATTGGTCACACGAAGGAATTTTGTTATAAACTTGTTGGATTTCCTCCTGGTCACAAGCTGTACACAGCTAACAATGGTAAAAAGGGACAAAGTGGCAGAGTATACAAGGGTGTTGCTAGAGATGCTAGAGATCAGAAGCCATATGCAAACTTAACAGATAGTGTACCCACAGAAACTTCACCAAACACTCATACAGAAGCCACTAGTCCCGCCTCTGCTTCAATATTCACATCAGCCCAGTATGCTGAAATTATAAAGATGCTAGGAACATACAAAGTCCAATCCCCAACCGAGCCAGTTGTGAACATGGCAGGTACAATTTCTAATTCAAGTCTGGCATCCCAGTGGATAATTGATAGTGGTGCCAATGCGCACATGCTCGGCTGTTCTAATATATTGCGCAATTCTGAACCTACAATGACTTCTTCGAGGTCTGTAAGATTGCCTAATGGTAGCAAGGCTCCTGTCAGTCGGATAGGTTCTATTCCTCTCAATGATTCCATCACCCTTGACCACGTATTGCATATGCCAGATTTTAACTTCAACTTACTCTCCATTTCCAAGTTTACCAAGGATCACAATTGTTTTGTTACTTTTTACCCCCACTTTTGTTTGTTTCAGGACCTCAAGACTGGGAGATTAATGGGGATTGGTAAAGAATTCAATGGTCTTTATCACCTTGACACCAGATTCTTTTCCAGCTCAAATCTCAGTCTAGTATCTTCTAACCAATCTATTAATTCTGCTTGTATTGATTCTGTTTGTAATAAAGGTTCAGTGATTAGTGTTTCTGATGAGAATTTTGTTTGGCATAAACGTTTGGGGCACATGTCTATAACTCGAATGAAGTTGTTGCCATTCATGCATAAATCTGTAATCCTTCCTCATTGTTCAATTTGTCCCATGTCTAAACAGACAAGACTTCAATTCCCTTTGACGAGTTCATCTAAAACCTCTTACTGTTTTGAGTTAATTCATGTGGATATTTGGGGTCCCTTTCATACGCCAACACATAACGGGGAGAAATACTTTCTTACAATAGTGGATGATTTTTCAAAAGCTACTTGGGTTTACCTCATGCATTTTAAAGTTGAGGTTTTACAAATCCTTAAAGTTTTCTTCAAGATGGTTCATACTCAATTTTCTGCCCTTATAAGAACCATTCGAACAGACAATGCGAGTGATTTCTTCAAAGGTGAATGCACCGCATTGTTCAAATCCTTAGGGATAATCCATCAAAGTTCTTGCCCATATACTCCACAACAAAACGGAGTTGTTGAACGCAAGCATAGGCACATACTTGATATAGCCCGGGCCCTTCGTTTTCAATCTTCCTTGCCATTAAAATTCTGGGGAGAGTGTGTCTTGACTTCATGCTATCTCATTAATCGTACCCCTAGCCCATTAATTCATAATAAGACACCGTATGAAATATTGTTTCATAAAATCCCCTCCTTTGATCATATTCGTGTTTTTGGTTGCCTATGTTATGCCACTTCTTTAACTCCCAGAGATAAGTTTGCTGCTCGAGCACATGCTTGTGTGTTTTTGGGTTATTCCAGCACTCAAAAAGGGTACAGAGTCATGAGTCTTGATGCTGGAAAGTTTTTTGTTTCAAGAGATATCATTTTCCATGAAGATATCTTTCCTTTTGCCACGCCAGATCCGCCTTCACCTATTTTTCCTTCAAATACAACTTCTGATGTTGAGCCAATTGCAACAGATTTGGTTGAGGATACCTCTCCTACTGATTCTGATCTTATTGTTCCTCCAGCACCATCTCTTGTTCCTTCAGTCTCCCAGCCACAAAGAAGATCCGTGCGTGTATCAACATGTCCTGTATGGACCAAGGATTATTCTTGTCCTACATTATCTCACAGTAATCTGGCCACTTCCAAATATCCCCTCCATCACTATCTAGCCTATTCCAAGTTCTCACAACCTCACCAAAAATTTCTGGCATGCCTTTCCTCTGACAGGGAGCCTAGTTCCTATCATGAGGCAGTCTTAGATGCTAGATGGAAGGCAGCGATGGATTTAGAACTCGAGGCCTTAGAGTCGAATCACACTTGGAAGTTGGTTCAGTTACCGATTGACAAAAAGGCCATTGGTTGTAGGTGGGTATATAAGATCAAACGACATCCGGATGGGACTATTGATCGCTTTAAGGCTCGCCTTGTAGCCAAGGGATACACACAACGAGAAGGGATAGATTATCATGATACCTTCTCCCCCACGGCTAAGATTGTCACCATACGTTGTTTAATAAGTGTTGCTGCTGCAAAAAGGTGGCCTCTTTACCAAATGGATGTGACAAATGCTTTTCTTCAAGGGGATTTAGACGAAGAGGTGTATATGCAAGTACCACCTGGACATCACCTTCAAGGGGAGCAGCGTGTGTTTCGATTGCTTAAGTCACTCTATGGTCTTAAGCAGGCTTCGCGGCAATGGAACACCAAATTTTCTAATGTCATGAAGCAAGCAGGCTTTGTTCAATCGGTTAATGATCATTCTCTTTTTACTAAGCGTGAGTCTACTCATATCACGTTATTGCTAGTCTACGTCGATGACATTATAGTTACTGGGAGCAGCGAGAAGGCTATTTCTGATCTCAAGAATTTTTTACATTCTCACATTCACATTAAAGATCTTGGTTCGTTGCGGTATTTTCTAGGTATTGAAGTTGCCCGGTCCAAAGCGGGGATCTATCTCAACCAACGAAAGTATTTGTTGGAATTGCTGAGTGATTCGGGTTTGACAGGTGCCAAGACATGTGATACTCCTGTTGCTCAACATCAGAAATTGACAAGCCATGAGCTTGATGAGTTGAATCAGCAAGTTTCTTCTTCCAGTGTCAATGATGACTTATTGTCCAATTCTGATGCTTATAGAAGGCTAGTTGGTAGACTCATTTATCTTACAATTACGAGACCGGATATCTATTATGCGGTACAAGTACTTAGTCAGTTTATGCATGCACCCAAGAAATCTCATATGGATTCTGCAGTTCGCGTCTTACGCTACCTGAAATCTGCACCAGGGTTGGGTATTTTATTGTCTGCAACTAATGATTTTTCCCTACATGCTTATTGTGATTCTGATTGGGCAGCATGTCCAATTACACGTCGTTCAATCACCGGTTATTGTGTCAAGTTTGGAGACTCTTTGATCTCCTGGAAATCTAAGAAACAAAACACAGTGTCTCGTTCCTCTGCCGAAGCGGAATATCGAGCAATGGCAAGCACCGCATGCGAGGTTACATGGATAATTGGGTTGCTTACAGATATGGGAGTAACGCTACTTGCAATCCCAACATTGTACTGTGACAACCAAGCAGCGCTACACATCGCCGCAAATCCCTTGTATCATGAACGTACAAAACACATTGAAATTGATTGCCACTTGATTAGGGAGAAGATCAAGAATGGAGTCATCAAAACCGCACATATTTCTACCACAGAACAACTAGCTGATATCTTTACTAAGGGACTGAGTCGGGAGCAACATTCCTATCTACTGTCCAAGATTGGTGTCCTCAACCTACACCAATCTTGAAGGGGAGTGTTGATAGATAAGAGTTGCACAAAACATGCTTTTGTACAGAAACACAACTTTCCCTTTTAGTTCAAGTATAAATAGGAGTCTTCTTCTTTCTTTCCAATGTAATTCAGAAATATTTTTTGCTTCAGTAATAAAGTTCTCTCATTCCTCGATGAGTTCTTCGCACATTTTAACAGAATGAATAGGTGACGATCAACTTACTGATATTCACAATAAAAAATAATAATTTTTCACATATCCTCACAACCACGCCAAACTAAAATCCTCAATATGAAGCGGCGGAATCCAAGTTTGGAAGCAATGAGCAAATGGAACCGTTTGTGGTTGGTTGGTGCTCACATGTTACACATGAGAGGAGGAAAAGGAATCCCAGCATTGCACATTTCCCTCTAATATATATTTATCTCCGCTATATATATCTACTTCAATACAAAAAAGATTAAATTTTTTTTTTTGGAATTGTCGATTATCTGTACTAATCTAAATTTTGATCGATAGTGAAGTGGTGGCGATGGATGATCAGTATATTTTTGGTGGTTTCTTTGCTTTGTTGTTTGGGTTCGTTCTGCTTCTCAGCTTGCGTAGAGAGAGTAAGAGAACCATAGGGTCGACGAGGATTGGACGTAAAGGTTGGTGCAATGAGAGCTCCGACGCCGGAGGTGGTTTAACGGCGGAGGCTGGCGGAGAGGCTGACATTATCATTGTGGGCGCCGGTGTGGCAGGGGCGGCTCTGGCTTATACTCTTGCCAAGGTACGAGGAAATAACTGCTTCTAGTTTGCTGTATTTTCTTTTCTTCTTACTTTTTTGATGGTGAGAAAATCAGCTGGGTCATTGCATTTTCAGATGATGGATTTTCTACTAGCGATTTTTACGGTTGATAGATAGAATATTTATGGCTTCAATTGTTGAAAAAATGCTTCTGATTTGATCATGTTGCTGTTTTCCTACATTTAACTAGAGTCCATGTTAATACACGGGGAAATTCGATGCTACAACTAGCACTATGTTATATGATATCTGAGAGTTCCGTGAAAAGAACTATATCGATATTTAGAAGATTAGTAAATAAGATTTGAACGTTAGCTACGGCCTGGATGCGAAAGTTGATGGCGCTGACGACTTCAGAGTGCAGAGTTTTGGTCACAAAGTGATTTCATTATGGTATCAGATTTAGGAGTTCTTGGTGCATTAAATCTGATATAAGTTTATTAAGTTGGTCTAATACGCTTATTTTTATGTCTTTGTTGTCTAGTATGTATCAGATTAATGTGCTCTTGTATGACTCGACTAAGTTCAAGAAGATATACCCAAGTTTGCAGCTTATATTTGAGCAGATGTGGCAAAGTATAAAACTATTACTGTATGGACTCCCATGAGCTATTGAATTTTTCATTCATATTTCTTCTACAGAAACAAAGATTAGAATATTTCCAGAAACTCATTTTGGTGTTATTAATGAAGCTAATATATCGAAGCATAAATATTTCACGATAAACTAGAACTTGATCATTCTGTGACATTTTTAAAATCTACTCGTTTTCATCATTTTATATTTTATTTCAGGAGGGTCGCCAAGTTCATGTGATTGAAAGAGACTTAACTGAGCCAGACCGTATAGTCGGGGAACTTCTACAGCCTGGAGGGTACCTAAAATTAATTGAGTTAGGCTTAGAAGGTAACCTTCAGACAGTTTGATTGCCTTGAAGTTGAGAAACTTTTGCTGTTATGGTACCGTTTGGTTGGCTCCGTTTATTTAAAATTTAATTGTCATGTGAAGTAACTGTACCTGAAAACAGATTGTGTTGGCGATGATATTGACGCTCAACGAGTTTTTGGATATGCACTTTACAAGGATGGTAGAAATGCCATGCTATCTTATCCCTTGGACAAATTTCACTCACATGTCTCTGGGAGAAGCTTTCACAATGGCCGTTTTATACAGAAGATGAGAGTAAAGGCCAGCTCTCTTTCGAAGTATATATGATTCCTTTCTATTAATTGACTGTCACCTGCAGTGGACCCAAAAAGCTCGACGATAGGAGAGAATTAAGATTTAAAAAATGTTGCACATAAAAGTGTAGATTTGTTTATAAGAGGGGGTTTTACTATTAGTTGCATTCCCCTGGTTATTACTTTTCTAGTAGTCTGATGTCATTTTTTGTTTAAATATTGTTTTTACAGTGTTAGCCTCGAACAAGGAACAGTGACATCCTTGATTAAAGAAGAGGGCACGGTTAAAGGGGTGCGATACAAAAACAAGAATGGTCAAGAAATGTCTGCTTACGCTCCTCTAACCATTGTTTGTGATGGTTGTTTTTCAAACCTGAGACGCTCTCTCTGCACTCCCAAGGTGAATAAGATGTGCCTCGAGGAAAATTCGAAGTAGCCTCATGTGCCATTCTCTGTAGTTTTCTTATATCTTACTTCGTGAATGTCCTTAAAGAAAAAGGTCCTTTACATGGTATGATCACAGGTGGAAAGCCCCTCTTGTTTTGTTGGTTTGGTTCTGGAAAATTGTGAACTCCCATTTGCTAATCATGGGCATGTTGTTCTTGGAGATCCGTCACCAATCTTATTTTATCCGATCAGCAGTACTGAGATCCGTTGTCTGGTTGATATACCCGGACAGAAGGTGCCTTCCATCGCCAATGGTGAAATGGCTAATTACTTGAAGACGGTGGTGGCTCCACAGGTACTCTTCATGCCCGAGCTTCAGTGAATCTTGAACTTTCATCTCACTTCTTTTAGCAAATCTCGTTTCATCAAGACATTGAAATGGATACCACTTCTCATCCCATTTCAATAAAATTGATGCTACGTCTCATCTCATTTTGTGAATGAGACGATGTGTGCCAGATTTCAACGTTGAGGCGAAAAAAGAACGTTCTTGGAAATCACAGAGAAAGCTAGGGGAGCAACATTATGGTTTAGCTAAACTTATCGATCAAATGGCAAGAGTAATTTAGTTTGGTAAATCGAATTTTGTTTTTTTAAAATATCAGAAATTTCCATTTAACTTTGGTTACTTTAAGAATCCAATAAACTGAACCAAACTTGAGAGAAAATTTAACTGTTGTAGCAATTTTGATTTGGCTAGTTCTACCAATTCAATTTAACTTTGTGTGCTCTGATTGTCTTTAGCTCGATCAAATTGTTTGGTTCCAACTTAATTATCGAGCATTCTATCCCAAATTCGGTCTCAAGTAGGGTGTTAATTGGTCAGGTCGGGGCGGTTCGGTTTTCGGTTTTTTTTTTTCATTTTCGGTTTTAGAAATATATAATCTGATATCCGAATCATTTACCTTCGGTTTAGTTCGATTTTCTGTCAAAACAGTTAAGTTATTTTGGTCGGTTATCTCGGTTTTCGTACAATTATTTAAATTAATAATATAAATATATTATAAAATATGTTACATTTTTACATGATTTATTAAATAAACAATAATCAACTAAAAATTATTCAGAATATTCTTCATTCACTAAATATCATTCTCAAAAAATATATAATATAAATAAAATTATTACTTTAATGAAAATTCAGTTTTTTGTTGGTTCGATTTTGATATATATAATCCGAAATAGAACCAAAAAAACTTGATTTTAACATTTATATCTGAAGTACAAAATTCGACTTTCGGTTTGTTTTGGTATTCGGTTTTTTCCGTTTGGATTTTCGATTTTTTGTGTTTTATCCGAAGTTTGAACACCTATAATCTCAAGTTCGTAAGCTCATATATATTAAGTACATTTCCATAAAATATTAGAGCTCTTTCAATTTGAAATATCAAAGTTCGTTAATTATAAAAAAGAATTAATTCCACTCAAAAAATATCCAAATTATGATAAGCTCGACTTAAGTTCGAGGGACAACAACATTTTTGTGTTGGAATTTTTTTTTCCCTAAAAAAATCATGTTTCTGCACGTATATAAACATGATAAACAAATATGCGGAAGCTAAATCGAGCGTTAGCTCCAGCCATTAAATCATCTTTAAGTATTCTGATTTTCCTCCGATTGAAGCCTTCTAAATACTCCAATCTCTCTATAGATTGTGTATTATTCTGTATGAGATTGTATGTTTAGGGACCTCAAATGCTTGTATATATAAGCGTCTCATATCATCAACGAGTTTATTGTGGGAGCTTGATTGTCAAAAGAAGAAACGTGTACGCATCTCGATTTTCTAAAGTTGAGACAGCGTACCCAAGTTTTGCCAAAAGATGTAGGCAATGGCCGTCGCCAATTCCTACACGATACTTCTTTTAACATGTGTAATATTTCTTACATTCTCACACTTGACACATATATCTCATTTACTATAGGAGAAAACAAAATACATGAATCATGGCGATCGGTTCTCTAAAAGCGAGTATGATCTTCCATGTATCACAATGCATTATGTCTCTCAAATCTGTATAACTTAATGAATAAACCCAATGTTTATTCGAGGTCCAACTTTATTGATATTTTTCTCAAGATAACTGAATATGTACATAACTAAATATGAGAAATATCATAATTGAATGCGTTTCATTATCAAAACCAAATGTATATAACATGAATTATTATTATTATGGAAACAAATCCATCAGTAATTACCATATGATCCTTTAACATCTGAAATTTGCATGCCTTTAGGTTAAAAGATCATCAATTCAGTGCTAACGTGTTCAATGACCACTTTATTAACACGTTCTCCAATGGTTTAAAATACATTATGTCGATATACTTAATTCGACCACCGCTTTAGTCACAAAGGTCATAGCCGAATTGCAGTAATATAATCTTAATGGCTTAGACATAGGATCCATAATTCTAAGTCCATAATGAAACTCCTTAAAATATACCACACAACAGTGCTTCAATGACGAATTTTGACTCAATAGTGGAAGTAGCAAATCACTTTCCAAATTGTCAATTCGTCTCACATAAGCATGTAAAACTTTAATACCATAAAGGTATCCCAAAACATTTTGCAGCTTTTTTTTAGTGGTCAAATACTTATATTATTCTGATAATAATTAAGCTCCCACTAAACTTCTGATATTCATAATGGTCCACAATATTCTCAACAAAATTTAATGAAGAGATAACATTGTAAAACCTGAAATACCACTAATGTGAGACATGTTTCAATCCATATCGTTTTCTTCTTGAAATATTAAATATTCATCATCACTAGAGAATAATTCTTTATGTTGTTCGATGTTGCCTAATGAGACTTTATTTGTTTTGAAGACTCATCTAAAAATGAATGGCAATTGAACCAACTTTCAGACTTCATTACTTGCTATTGAACTCTTTTATCATTCAATATTTTTATGAGCATTAAGAACTACAAGATCATGATCAACAATTTGTGGAATTTATATGATTGATTTTACAACACACTTTTTAATTAGAGGATGTTGTGAATAGCAATCAATACATATAACTTGTGTGGATGAATGAGCATCATAATGATCAATATTCTGAATTTGATCGCTCCCACTAATCAAATCATTCTCAAGAAATTTTGAATATCTTGATTCCACAACCTCATGATTTGCGATGAACATGTATCTGTCATAGTACCTTGTACCCTATATCATCTCATATTAATAGTGCTCATTAAGCATGTATGAAGAATAATCTTCAATTTCACACTTTAAAATTATAAACTTGAATTTTAGAAATTAATATCAGAATAATAGTAATATGCTGTAAAATTAATGAATACATGTTATTGATATTAAATGAAGCAATAAATCATATGTCATGTTTTACCCATGTAAATCATGATATACATATGAATTACTAACATAAAAATTGTTTGTGGACTAATTTTTTAATTCAATTAGATTCATATTACTTAATGATATAACTATTGAATTATATTCAATTCTTAATCCATGTAGATAAATTAAGAAAATAATTCAATATTTTATCCTAATTAATTATATTTAACATAATGAAATTTCTTGTGGGATAAATTTCAATGTTCAAATATAATTAATTATAATTTATATTCCTTATAACCAAATGTGATCCTCATAATTTATGTATAATTTTAATTCAATCAAAGATGACGTGGCTACTCTTCAATTAATTAAAATCATATGAATCCTTAGGATATTAAATTCTTTATGCATAAAATATTTATTCTTCATAATTATTCATCTCAAAGTATTATCAAAATGATGAATAATTTTATGTAATTTATGTCTGTTATAACTAAATGTGATTAAAAAATTAATGTATAATATTAATTCAATTAAAGATGCTATAGATATTCTTTAATAAATTAAAATTATACAAATCACTAAGACATTAAATAACAAATTTTTAAATATTTATGCTCTTAATAAATGTATTTCATGTGATCTTCAGCCCACTTAATGTATAATTTTGCATAATTAAGGGTGATGTGGTCAAACCTTAATTATTTACAATTAAACGGTTCACTAGACATAAATTTTGATTTTATAAATGTCCTTTATGTGATCTTTAACCGACTTAATGTATAATTTCTCATAATTAAGGGTGATGTGGTTAAACCTTAATTATTTAAAATTATACGGATCACTGGACAATTTTTTTTTATACTTAATAAATGCCTTTAATGTGATCCAAATCTGACTTAATGTATAATTTCTCATAATTAAGGGTGATGTGGCTAAATCTTAATTATTTAAAATTATACGGATCACTAGACAAAAATTTTGGCTTTACTTTAATACTTTATATGATAATTATTTAGTAACATAATCAACATTTTCCAAGAGTGATCCCAAGAAAGATAGGTGGTGCTAAGGCCCTTTAAATACCAAACTCTTAGTCAGAGCAACATTCCTCTGGGAGACCAGTGACAAATCAAGGTAATTTAAACCGATCTATGAAGAACTCCCCTAGATCATGTTTTCTTACGTCGTGATATGAATCTTGACACGAATAAATAGCAAACACGATTAAAAATAAATCGCACCCTCTACTCAATTACGATAATAAGATTCGTATGTTTTTCCCGATCTTTTGAATCAAGTATTATTGTGTTATTCACCTCTAAACTACGAAAGTCTAGCAACAAATAAACACGGAATAACAATCGAAAATTAGAACGAACCTTCGAAGAACGATGCCTACGACAATCCGCACAAGAACGATCGACAAACGCCACAAAGTTATAAACTTTGATAAATTTGATTTGTTTTAACAAAGCTAAAGCCTTGAAAAGTTGAGAGAAAAATCTCACAAATTTGATAAACTCAAAATAATATGTGTATTGTGTCTTGAATTTCGTCCAACATAGTCTAGATATCAAAAGATACCATGAAATCTAGTTTCCTAACAAAATAAAACTCTAAAAAAGGTAATTTTGTCGCGTAGAAAACACTAGGCACGGACCCCGCGCAGACCTCCGTGTCTAGGTCCGTGTACATACTGTAACTCATCTTCAGTCGGGATCAAGGGACACGGACCCCGTGCTCACCTCCGTGTACGGGTCCGTGTAGGCACTGTATTCGCCAAATACATAGGGCACGGACCTGGCACTGGAAAAGCTCATCTCAGGTTGTAAAGGACACGGACCCCGTGTGTAGGTCCGTGTGCAGGTCCGTCCAGACTCGGTCAGCTCCCCCAATGCTCGAATGACATTCCGTTGGCTTCCAAACGTACTCCCATGCATCACGACCCCTTCATTATTTTGCTCCTCGCACGTGAATCCATCTTCTTTGCTCATACTCCCGTGCAAGGCTACCACGATCGCATCATCCTCCCCTTCTTGAAAAGGATTTGTCCTCAAATCTTGCCCCTTGCACAAAAACGAAGCAAGTTAGTAACAACTAGGAGGATATTATCAACATACTTACCTTTAAGCGCAAGTTTGTAGATGCCATTTCCCACACGCGCCATCAACGTTTTGATCCCTAACTCCATGGCAACATTCACTATCAACTCATCAACATCAATATATACCAAATAATAAATGACATAAAATGATAGAATACCGTTAAGTATCACAAAAATCAAGTTCCTCCCCTTCTTAGACCTAGTCAACACAAAAATGAAATCCATACACGTGTACGACCATAGCTCACTAGGAATAAGACATAGTTCATGCATGTCATAAGAGTCTATCCCAAATGTCAATCTCTTATATGCAATGCATGTTTCACAATCCCACTCAACATACCTCTTCATATGCAACCAACACATATAATCATGCATTTTATCAATGATGAAATCATAACAATATGCATCACTAGCGGGTAACTCATAAAATGAACATGACATGAACAATTTAATCTCCTTGAGGATATATTCATCATGAACATAAAAATTCTTATATTCACTCACCATCCTTCCAAATACATCATCAAACAAGTATGAATCATGCCAATAGGACACACTAAATATCTCATGTCCACCACGTTCTTTAGATCCTCGAAAATGACAATACAAGGAACTAAGGTAACGAAGAAGGTCATACCTCATATTCGTTGCGGTGTCAACCACCTTTACCTCGCGATGATTGCTTTCGAAGTCATATGGGTCATCCCATGGCTTTCCCACACCATCTATACTTGCTCGCCTCCACATCATGACACCACTAGAATCCTGCAAAGAAAAGTTAACAATGCTCGGGATTGAACCGGCGATATCATCACAATATGGATAAACCACTTTGTACAAAGGTGCATGTAATGGTTTATGCAATAATAAGCAACTCTCATCCTCACTCTTTTCACTTCTTTGGGCCATCAAATTATTTTTCTTTTCTTTTTCTTTGGCCTCTTTTTCTCTCTCTTTTTTCTTTTCTATGGTCATCTCACTCTTTTGTTCATTCTTTCTTTCGACCATATATTTTTCTTTTTCTTTTTCAAAGGCCATCTCACTCTTTTGGACACTCTTTTTTTCGGCCTCATCTCTTTTTTTCTTTTTCAATTGGTCCTCAAGTATTTGTTTTGGTGACAAAGGTAGTAATACAATTGGTTCTTTGTTTAGGACAAATGAGTACCTATTCTTGAAACCATCATGTGTTACCTTCCTATCGAATTGCCAAGGTCTACCCAACAAGATATGACAAGCATGCATAGGCACCACATCACACAAAACCTCATCCACATACTTCCCAATAGAAAAGGACACTAGAACTTGCCTATTTACTTTCACCTCCGCACAATCATTCAACCATTGAAGTCTATATGGTTGAGGGTGCTTTAGAGTAGGCAAACTCAACTTCTCCACCATCTCACAACTAGCTACGTTGGTGCAACTTCCCCCATCTATAATAACGTTGCAAACCTTTTCGTTCACAAAGCACCTAGTATGGAACAAGTTCCCCCTTTGATTGGTCTCCTCCTCCTCGACTTGGCCAATCATGATACGCCTAGTCACCAATGATTCTCCTACAACCGCCTCATATCCCTCATCGGGATCCTCCAATGCAGGAATATCATCATCACTACCCTCGCTTTGGGCTCATACTCACCATAAGCATTCAAAACCATCACCCTCTTATTAGGACATTCACTAGCAATATGACCCAACCCTTGACATCTAAAGCATTTAGTATCCCTAGAACGATTAGAGGGAGTTTCAGATTTACCTTGGACTCCTTGCTTAGGTGCCTCTTGCTTAGTGTCAAATCTTGGCTTGGCCTCCACTTTATTTTCCTCACGCTTCACAACATTGGATTGCCAAGAAGATGATGCCCCTCCGGTTTGATTGGTGCGGCCCACTCCTCGCCTCTTGAGTTGTTGCTCCACCTTTATGGCCATTTGCACCATTTCGTCTAGGTCTAAGTAGTGCCGAAGCTCCACTTGATCTTGGATCTCCCTGTTCAAACCACAAAGAAAACGAGCCATAGTTGCTTCATTATCCTCCTCAGTATTTGCCCTAATCATGAGTACTTCCATCTCCTTATAATAGTCCTCAACACTCTTCAACCCTTGCCTCAAAGTTTGTAACCTCTTAAACATCTCCCTATAATAGTGGTTAGGCACAAACCTCTTCCTCATTACACTCTTCATCTCATCCTGGGTCTGTCATTATACTTTCTTTTAGTGGTCACTAATTGATCCCACCAAATGAGAGCATAGTCTAAGAATTCAACCACCGCCAACCTCACCTTCTTTTGTTCGGAGTAGTGGTGACATTCAAATACGAACTCTACCCTCTTTTCCCACTCTAGGTATGCCTCTGGGTCAGACTTCCCATGGAACGATGGAATTTTCATCTTAATGCTACACATGTGACCATCTTCCCTAGTCTCCTCATACCTACCCCGCATGGCTTCTCTTCTTCCTCTCCCAAATCCTCTATCTCTTCCATTCCTACCCCAATTCTCATTTTGACTCTCATCGCCTCCTCCTAGATCATACTCCTCGTCATCTCTACCCAAATCCTTAGGCTTAGGTTTATCCCCACTAACACTAACCTCAAGTTTATCCAACCTCTCATGCAACGACTCCATTTGGGTCGTCATCACCCTACTAAAATCCCCAAACAACGCATCTAGTTGGGCATTGGACACCCTCGAATTCGAACTATCTCCTACCTCCCTCTCCATTTAATTTCAAATTGGTACCTGCAAGAAAAGGTTAGTAGAAAAAAATAATCCTCACCCAAATGCTCACGGTCACTCCAAAGAAATTCACTCGTCTTTTCTCACAATTTTGTTTGCTCACAACAAATACTCACCGTTCACTCCAAAGAAAAGTCACTCGCACTCAAGTGTATCACTCAAATTTTGAAAGCTCTCTTGGAAGTGCTCAAGCTTTGTATTTTGAGTAAATCAAACAACCAAGTTTCAACTTGTGAACAATTACAACCGACTCCCTTGGACCGTGTAAACACGAAATTCGAATATAATATATATATATATATATATATATATATATATATATATATATTTTGACTGTGAGAGACAATTAAATATGACTCTCTAAAGAAAATAGAACAAGATATCAAAAAGAATTAATGGTGAATTTTCGGAATTTTTGTACTCTTTTTTTTTTTTAGTACTACTCGAAAATCCCAAAAAAAAATCACCAACAAATTTCGAGAATCACAGATTCACGAAAAAATTACGAAGAACGATAGAACAAAACAGATCTGAAAATAAACGAAGAAATAATACAGATCTGCAATTTAAGAACAAGATAATTTACTTGAATTCAATAAACCTAAAGCTCTGATACCAAATGATATGAATCTTGACACGAATAAATAGCAAACACGATTAAAAATAAATCGCACCCTCTACTCAATTACGATAATAAGATTCGTATGTTTTTCCCGATCTTTTGAATCAAGTATTGTTGAGTTATTCACCTCTAAACTACGAAAGTCTAGTAACAAATAAACACGGAATAACAATCGAAAATTAGAACGAACCTTCGAAGAACGATGCCTACGACAATCCGCACAAGAACGATCGACAAACGCCACAAAGTTATAAACTTTGATAAGTTTGATTTGTTTTAACAAAGCTAAAGCCTTGAAAAGTTGAGAGAAAAATCTCACAAATTTGATAAACTCGAAATAATATGTGTATTGTGTCTTGAATTTCGTCCAACATAGTCTAGATATCAAAAGATACCATGAAATCTAGTTTCCTAACAAAATAAAACTCTAAAAAAGGTAATTTTGTCGCGCAGAAAACACTAGGCACGGACCCCGTGCAGACCTCCGTGTCTAGGTCCGTGTACATACTGTAACTCATCTTCAGTCGGGATCAAGGGACACGGACCTCGTGCTCACCTCCGTGTACGGGTCCGTGTAGGCACTGTATTCGCCAAATACATAGGGCACGGACCCCGTGCCTGGGTCCGTCTGCAGGTCCGTGCAGGCACTGGAAAAGCTCATCTCAGGTTGTAAAGGACACGGACCCCGTGTGTAGGTCCGTGTGCAGGTCCGTCCAGACTCGGTCAGCTCCCCCAATGCTCGAATGACATTCCGTTGGCTTCCAAACGTACTCTCATGCATCACGACCCCTTCATTATTTTGCTCCTCGCACGTAAATCCATCTTCTTTGCTCATACTCCCGTGCAAGGCTACCACGATCGCATCACGTCGCCTGTATAATTATTATTCAACTTAATTATCAACATTTATGTGAATCTTTATAAGCCAAAATTTTTCATTAAATAACTTTATATTCACATTTTTACTTTATATGAACAAATACGTTCCCCATCGGTTTTCTCTTCAATCAGAGTAGTGATTTTACATGAAAATGTGGTCTCCTCGTCAGTTTTTCTCTTTATCAGAGCAGTGATAAAGTGAGGATTATTTGTTCATTTGTGAACATCTGAAATATTTTATTTTAAATATTATATTCACATCTTACTTGATATGTTCATTTTAAATTATAAACAACTTAATATAATTTAATATTAACATAATGTGAATATTGATGTACCAATTATTTTTCAATATTATTTGAATTTTAAATTTCAGGAATAAATGCAAACATAATATTAAATTTGCATGTACACATCAAAACACTTAATCCATAATATTTGACATTATATCTAACATGCAAAAATAATTTCTTAACATGTATTAGAAATTAGGTCGAACTTAGAATTATATAATGTGTACAAATTATTTAACCAAATGCTATATGTATACCGAATTATACATATAACTTAATAACACATTAATCATTATTTATTTATTATTATTTAAAAAAAAATTACCGACAATTTTTTATACCAAATAATTGTCAAATTGTTGGTCTCGCATTAATTAATTGTGGTTCTCGCATTAATTTAAAAAAAATGTTAACTTTTTTTTTTTTGAAAAACTTTAATCATAACTTTATTTGGTCTTCTCTCAAGTAGGCAACTTCACGTGGCTCATAAGAAAATCATTAAATGACTCCATTCGCAATAGTTCCTCATGCACGATATAATTGAATTCATATGCATTTGATACATAATTCGTCTTCAACCTTCGACAATTTCTCTCATATATCAAATTTCAGAAGCCTTCTTCGATTTTCAAGATTTCAATCGAGAACAAAATTATAAGGTAAGTTTCTTAATATTATTATGTCCGGTCTTTAAATTTTAAGTTTCTTACGTAAAACTTAAAATTCTTTTCCAAAATTTCATGATATGAAAACAAATATTTTCAAGGCAGATGTATGTTGCTCTGATACCAAATGTTAGAATTTTTTTTTCTAAAAAAATCATGTTTCTGCACGTATATAAACATGATAAACAAATATGCGGAAACTAAATCGAGCGTTACCTCCAGACATTGAATCATCTTTAAGTATTCTGATTTTCTTCCGATTGAAGCCTTCTAAACACTCCAATCTCTCTATAGATGGTGTATTATTCTGTATGAGATTGTATGTTTAGGGACCTTAAACGCTTGTATATATAGGTGTCTCATACCATCAACGAGTTTATTGTGGGAGCTTGATTGTCAAAAGAAGAAATGTGTACGCATCTCAATTTTCTAAAGTTGAGACGACATACGCAAGTTTTGTCAAAAGATGTAGACAATGGCCGTTGCCAATTCCTACACGATACTTCTTTTAACATGTGTCATATTTCTTACATTTAGACCTCATAACTTACATAATTTTCATTTTTGGTCATATTATCCGTCAATTCACGCTACGTTAACTCTCAACGAGAGCATTATGAACCCAAGAGAGGTATCATCTCAAAAGACTTGTCTAATGAATGATATAAACTCATGTATCTACACGCTACTCTTTCTTAATTTTAATATTTGATGTGGTACATTTGTAAAACACGACATATATGGATAATTGTACATCCTTGGACAATGCATTTCAAACGAGTTTCTTCGAAGCCAATATACATGCATAATGCATGAAACTACTATGAACATTAGACTTTCCCAACATCAAAAATACCATTATATATTTTCTTTTTACGTTTTCTATAATACGTAGAAACATCGAATTGAATATAATTTTATTTTTATTATATTTTGAATATTTTCTTCTGCAATTCAAATTTATAGATTTGAATTAGATTCTTAAGTAGTATAGATAAGAGGCAAGCATTGAGAATTTATTGCAACACCAAGTCCCCTTTATCAAATGATATGCATTATGAGTCCAAATTGCTTACTCCAAAATTTTATTTATCAAAACATATATCTTTGGAAATAAATACAACATTTTAAGATTATTCGAACACACATGCATTTAAGAGAGTGTATGGAATCTCCAAAAAAAAAATATTGACAAAACATTTTCCCATATGGCCGAAGACCTCAGACATTTTTTTATAACAATTTGTGTACCACCAACCGAAATTTATCATATATATTGATTATGAAAATTTAAAAGAAGAATGTTACGGAGAATGATTTAGAGAATGTTGCAAAGATTTTTTTCGTGTCCTCCGAAGGCACTCGCTCTCGCAAAACAGCAGCCACGAGTGACAACATCGGTCTTCTCAAGAATCTCATTGATGAAAACGGTGTATTTTTACCTCGGTAAACCTTAAATCCAAGAGAATCAAACGCGTACCCTATTATGCTATTGTTTTCCTTGTAGAAGCATACAACCTCATGCATGGCCTGCGGATAGAGAAATTCATGTTGCTCTTTCGAAGAATGGACGGGCTTTCAAGTAAAATGCATTGTTAATTTGCTCGGCGCCATATCAGTGCTACGACGAAATAGGATTAAAAATCAGAAAATAAAGGATACGCCAAATTTGACGAGTCAAGA